>NW_027555514.1:50154821-51354821 GCF_003287225.1 Phascolarctos cinereus | reverse complement strand
TCTTAAATCACAAACATTTTCCAATTAAAATTCTTACCCAAAGAAAAGCATTAGTTAGTTGTTCTCTGGTACTATGGACATAATAACAGTAAAATAACAGCAGCAATAACTGGCATTTATCTAGTGTTTTAAGGTCTTCATAGTGCTTTACAAATGTTTTATTGTCATAACCCTATTTTCAGATGAGCAAACTGAGGCACAGAGGAGTTAAGGTACTTGCCCAGGGTCACAAAGCTACTAAATATCTGAGGAGGACTTAAATTCAGGCCTTCCTGATGGATCCAGCATTCTATCCACTGGGCCATCTAGCTGCTAATGGTCAGTATGATGGTCAGTGTCGTTGCTAAGGCAGCAAGCAGGAAAGGATGATCCCTGGAGAAGCACACAGTACTGATTCCACTTTTTCTTTCTACTGTAATTGTTGTTTGAAAATTAAATCAAGAGGCATTATTGTGGTTTCTTTCTTGCCTGGGTGCTTTCTGCACTATAGCCTTTCTATCTTATCATTCTCCTATATCTTCCTATTATTCTTCAATGTTGGGGAGCAGTACTAAATGGATGATGTCTACCAGGTGTTCAGAGGCAGAGTTCTATGAGATGGAGCTTTGGGCCTGATGTGTTGGTCTCTGGGTGCCATCAGGGCCTATAGTCCCTGGTACTGGGGCCATGGTGCTACTGAGGCTGGTGGGTAGATCACTTGAGCTCAGGAGTTCTGAGTGGCAGGAGAGCTAAAGCCAGTTGGAAGTCTATAGTTGAGCTGGCACCAATATGGTGAGCCCTGGAGAATGAGAGGCCACTAGACTTTCTAAGGAAGGATCAAGGCCCAGCTTAGGAGTGGAGTAGGTCAACTTCTGTCAATCAGCGGTGAGGTCTGCTGTTCGGGTGAGATAGGGAGATCTAGTATCACAGGGCACTGAGAACAAAGATGAAGAGTAACTCCAGTTCAGACATGTATATCAGGCCTAAACTTATTTGAGAGAAAAGAAGCTCTTTTGAAAATATGTGATTTCCCCCAAAGCAGACGTTTCCTAAATCCTTTGATCTAATTTCTCCTTTACCCTTAACTACAACTTTGTACATGGGGCATCCCATAAGTAAAACATCAGTTCTAGTGGGGTAGGTAGGGACTTTTATCTTTATTTTTGTGCCTTATACTTAGTAGGAGCAGCTAGGTGGTACAGTGGTTAGTGTCAGGTCTGGAGTGAAGAGGACTCATCTTCATAAGTTCAAATCTGGCCTCAGATACTTACTAGCTGTGTGACTCCAAGTCACTTCACCCTGTTTGCCTCAGTTTCCTCATCTGCAAAATGAGCAGGAGAAGAAAATGGCAAACCACTCCAGTATCTTTGCCAAGAAAACCCCAAATTTTGGGGTCAGGAAGAGCCAGACATGACTGGGGAAAAAAAAAGACAACAAATACTTAGTAGTGGAATGCTTGCCAATTTGGGGGGAAAAGAAAAAATGTACACGTATTTGGCATGCATGCTACAGTGGAGTGAGCACTGCCCTTCTAGAGAGAGAAGTAGGGTTTGAATCCTAACTTTGGATTCTTACCACTTTTGTGACACCATTTAACTATCCTAAGCCTTGGTGTTCTTATTTCCAAAGTGAGGATGTTGGCCTCATGGCCGATGAGGTCCCTTCTCAGTCCAGATCATTGATCCTAAGGGGCTGAAACTGAAAACAAGCTTGGAAATGAGCCCAGCTGGCAGAGTGTTCCAGCCCCACTACTTAAAAAAAAATGCTTTTTACTCATTTCCCCTTCCTGCTGAAAGAGGAAGTTTTCTACACATGTGTATCTGATTCCCACTGGAGCAGGAGAGTGACCCTGCTGCCTGGCCATGAGGAGATTGTGGAGGGATCTTGATGATGGTAGAAGGTGGTTCTGTTTCTCTCCCCACCTATTGGTGCCATCTTGTCACGATGACCAGTTGTGACAAATAGAGAGAGGTGATGAGCCCTGCAGCTAGGTTACACAGGCAGTTGTGAGGCTTTGAGGCCTTTTTTGGGTGGCAGAACTCTGATTCACTCAAAGCAGATGCAGAAGGGAGATGACTGAAAACATCAGGGCATATTTTCAAAGCAGCGTGTGAAGCTTTAGCCTTGGGACTTTCATTTGAGGCAACATGGTGAGTTGCCTCCACTCACCTGTTATTGTATTTTATTTTATTTTATTTTTTTTGGAGAGGAAAGAGAGAGAAATGAAAGGCTTGCTTTGCATTGGTTATGATTTCTCTACAAAAGAAAGAAAATGTTAAAAGTAGGCTTCTTTCCCCCAGGAATCAAGAGAGTTGTTTGAAGTCACAATGGACAGTAATCTAAAAATGGTGGCGGTTGCTCAGTTGATTCTCAATTCGTGTCTTATTCTCCATGACCCCATTTGGAGTTCTCTTGGCAAAGATACTGGAGTGGTTGGCCATTTGCTTCTCCAGCTCATTTTACAGATGAGGAAACTGAGGCAAATAGGATGAGGTGACTTGCCCAGGGTCACACAGCTAGTGAGTGTCTGAGACCAGATTTGAACTTAGGAAGATAAGCCTTCCTGACTCTAGGCCCAGCACTCTATCCCCTGCGTCACCTAGCTGTCCCAACCTAAAAGTACCCATTTTCACTTTAACAAACATTTGTTGCATGCCTATTGTATGCAGAACAGTAAGCTAAGTGCCAAGGAAAATATGAAGTTTAGCCAAAGGTGATAAAATGCATTTCATTTAGAAGTGACTATCTTGACCCAATTTTGTTTTTTTTGAAAGCTTCTTTGGTTTTTTTTTGTTTGTTTTGTTTTTTGCTAGACAGTGGGGTTAAGTGACTTGCCCAAGGTCGCACAGCTAGTAAGTGTCAAGTGTCTGAGGCTGGATCAGGTCTTAATAAATAAAACGTGAAATGTTTTATTCTGAAGAAGAAAGGTGATAGAAAAAGGAAGCCTTATCAGGTCCTCCTTACTCCAGGCCAGTGCTCTTCATTTGGTTTTAAATAATAGATTGATGGATAGATTAAAATCCTGATGGAAGTTAGTTCATAGGCTGGATAGATTAAAATCCTGATGGAAGTTAGTTCATAAGCTGGACTCTAGAATGGAGTTTCAGAGGGATCTTGACAGATTGGAATGATTGACTGAACATGAGATGATGAAATTTAAGAGTATTTTAAGGAGGAGGAAGGTGGTGATGAGGATGATGGTGATGGCAAAAGAAAGAATAAAAGAAAGATAAGATTGTCATTGGGTTTTTTTGATTATCCACAGAAGAGAATAGCCAAAAGTAAAGACGGAAATTGTGGCATATAAATGTAATGGAATATTCCTATTCCATAAGAAATGATAGCTACAAGGCATTTGGAGAAACACAAGAGGATTTGTGAGATATAATATAGAGGGGAGAAATAAACACCTTGAGAACAACAGAAATGAGGATGACCATATTGCAAATGGAAATTAATACCCAACAGCCGAACTCTGATGAGTTTTGTCTTTTGTGAAGGGCTGATGAAACACATGTCTCTCCTTTTAGGAGATCGGTAGGGACCAAAGTTGCAGAATGTTGGTTAAGTGTCAGACTTGGGTGGGTTGGTTAATTTTGTTGAATTGCTTCTCTGATTTTATGGATTGGGGAGGGCCATAATATATCTGAAAATGACTGTGGAATAATAACAAAAGGCTTGAATAAAAGTTAATTTTTTTAAAAAATCAGGAAGGACCCTTTGCTAGGAAGGAGGAGAGGCAGCTTTGCTAAAAAAAACCACAACAAACAAACAAAAACCATAACAGGATTGATTATCTATTGCCTTTGTTCTAAGAAGAAAAGATTATGAAGAAATATCTTGATTTCTAATCCATATAATTAATTTTGTGAACACTTTTGGAATATAAATGTAACAGATGCATGTGACTAAAGGATAAAATTGTCAGAATTCACAAG
Organism: Phascolarctos cinereus; assembly: GCF_003287225.1. Lineage (NCBI taxonomy): Eukaryota > Metazoa > Chordata > Mammalia > Diprotodontia > Phascolarctidae > Phascolarctos > Phascolarctos cinereus. Next base: position 51,350,904 of record NW_027555514.1, on the reverse strand, counting down.
TCTTTGGTCCAGCTTCATCTCCTGTTTTCACTGAAGATGTTATAGAAACTTTGGTTCAGGTTTTGCTCCAATAGGAGAGTACAGCATGATCCGGCATCTTCTGAGTGGAGTATCTACCTGCGGCTTGACCGGATGCACAGCTTGGGCTTGGCCACTCTTCCGTTTTCCTGTGAGGCTGCTAGCTATCTATTACTCTGCATTACAGTAGAAATATGGGCCTTAGTTTCCTGAAAAGGACATTTAGTTGGTGAGGTAGGGATACAATATCCTTCAGCAAAAAACTTTACAAAGCAGAAGTTTTTGGTACCGATTAGGTGCTTAACTGATGCTTATTGAATTATTTAAAGTTATTTTCTATGGACTTTTTTTTATATCCCAGAGAAATTATCCCAGAATTCTGACTCTGTTGCAATGGCCCCCATACCTCATTAGCATTCACAAATTTCTCTAAATTAAAACAGGTGTTCCTTTGTTGAAATGTAATAGAAATAGATTCGATAAAGAAAGACTTGAATAATTAGCAGGATTTGGTCTTTCTGTCATTTCCAAATCCTTAAAATTGAGGCTTTTTGTTTCTACATTTATTCTTCCACAATATCTAGATGGACATCTGGGCAACTAGGTAGTGGAGTGGGTAGAATGTCAGGCCTAGAGTCAGGAAGACTCATCTTTCTGAGTTCAAATCCAGCCTCAGACACTCACTAGCCATGTGACCACAGGCAAGTCATTTAACCCTGTTTGCCTCAGTTCCTCATCTGTAAAATGAGCTCGGAGAAGGAAATGGCAAACCACTTCAGTAAATCTTTGCCAAGAAAGCCCCAAATTGGGTCAGTAAGAATCAGGACTAAAAATGATTGAACAACAATATCTAGAACAAAAATGTTATATTTTATACTAATAATGTCATTATGAACATAATTAGTAATAATCATTCAGAACATAGTGACATGATTAGAGAATTCAGCCAGGTTTGTGCCAGCAAGGTGGAATAAAGATCTGAAGTAATTATATGGGTGATTCAAGGAGAATTTCTCTTTGTTCATCAATTAAATATCCTTTCCACTTCTAAAATTGTATTATTCTATCTTACATTATTATTCAGAAAAGGGCTTTTTTTTTTCTTGGCCTGAATTGTCCAGATGATCATCTCAGTTCTTTAGTTGAGACAGCTGGTGTGACAGTGGACCTAGAGTCAGGAAGACCTGAATTCAAATGTGGCCTCAGTCACTTGTTAGCTGTGTGGCCATGGGCAAGTCCCTTAACCTTTATTTGCCTCATTTGCCTCATTTTCCTCAACTGTAAAGTGGGAATAGTAATAATTATAACTAACATTATATAGTGTTTACCACGTGCCAGGCACTGTGCTATCTCATTTGGTCCTCACAATTCTGGAAGGTAGGTGCTATTATTAATAGCATAATAATGATAATAATAGAACCTACCTCACAGAGTTGTTGTGGGAATCAAATACCAAATGAGATAACATTTGTGAGAAAAACAAAAAGTGCTTTCTACAGTGCCTGGCACACAGTAGGCACTATATAAATGATTATTTCCTTCCTTTCAGTTCTCCCTCTTATGTCAACCTAGCCTTAAAAATATATTAAAATTCAAAGTAAAGAGTATTATTTCCACAGTGTTAAAAAAAAATTCCTATTGTCTCCATTGACCGTGAGCTCCTTAAGAGCAAGGGCTGTCTTTTATCCTTCTTTGCATCTCCAGTGTTTGGCATAATGCCTGGCACCTAGTAGGTGTTTAACAAATTCTTGACTGACACTGGTGTATTTTGTAAATAATCTTCCATGCATGTTTAGAAAAGGATACATCTTCCTGAAATATATAAAATAATACACTCTGGCACCGTAAAAACAGACCATCACAATCTGCAAATGGACTTAAGGTCTTAATAAATAAAACATGAAATGTTTCATTCTGAAGAAGAAAGGTGATAGAAAAAGGAAGCCTTGTTTAATTGTGACTTTTTTAGTTATGAGGTGAAAGTGGGTAGGGGAATGAAAGAATGAGGGAAAACCATCCATACACTGCTGTTTTGTAAGCATAGTGTTGACTGGTGCGCTCACTGCCATTTTTTAAGGATGGATTGACTGTCAGGGATTTAAAAAAAAAAGTCCAGGGAATAAAGTAGGGTGGCTGGCTACCTAGGCTGCTGGTGATTCCATGAGTTGGGGAGTTAGAGGGGAGCTATAGGGCTCCCCCAAAAGCACTGACATAAGAACACAAGATAGTTGAGGCTGAGCCACTTTTAAAGCCAATGGTGGTGACAAGCAGGGGCCAGAGGCTGGCAACAGCCATCTCTTGTCAGTTATCCAATCAATCCACAAACATTTATTGAGTGACTCCTCTGTGCTAGGCCCGTACTGAATATTGAGGATACTACAAAGACAAACAGTAAACAGTTCCTGATCTCAAGGAACTTACATTCCCTAGGGAGAGAAAGCATGAACACATATAAACGTATATTAAATGAGCACAAGAGAAAAGCCTTCTGTAGGAGATGCTGCTTGACATGGGCTTTGAAGGAAATTCAAACAGGGAATTGATGAGGTTAGAGGTGAGGAAAGAGGGCATTCCAGGGATGAAGTTTCAGCCTGTGCAAAGATTTAGAAATAGTGTATGGAATGCCATGTGTGACAATAAGCTCAAAAGTTAAACAGGCTAGGACATAGTGTGTGTAAAGGGGGAGTATTATATAATAAGCTAGTAAAAAAGTAGTGGAGCTGGTCCGTGAGGGCTTTGAACGCCAAATAGAGGAGTTTTTATTTTTTCCTAGAGGCAATAGGGTTTCCATGAAGTTTCCCTTCTTGTGCTTTAGGAAAATGATGTTGGCAGCTGTGTTGGAAGGAGGAAATACTTTAAACTAGGATGTTATTGTAATAATCCAGGTAAAAGTGAGTAGGGCCTGAGAAAAGGGGTCAGATGTGAGAGACATTTGTGAAGGTAGAAGATCTAATTCTCCCTCATATTGATGCAGTTTAGGGGTTCAGGGGTCTTGAGACCCAAAATCACAATACACGGGTTCTGCACGAAAGAATTTGACCCAAGCCTTCTTTCAGCCAAAGACATGGTTTATTAGAACATCCATCATATTGGGAAGACTCTTCAGGAGTCTGAACATTAGTAAACTATTGGTTTGTTGGCTAGATTATAAGAATCTAAGCAGTGTCTAGATTTTAGGCATTTGAGCAGTGGCTAGATTATAAGAATCCCAGCATTTTAATGGAGACAAGATGGACCTTATATACAGAAAGTCTGTAGGAGGGATCTAGGAGTGGCCAAGTAGTCTCTGAGGTAATAGAACTCCAGGGGTGGCCAAGGGAAAATGGAACCTAGATAGGATTAAGGGTGGGAAGTGACCTGGGGCCATAGGGAAGTATGGAAGAATGGCATTCTCAGGAGAATGCCCAGAGATTTGGCCACCAGGGTTTCCTTTTTGGGGTCTAGATCCCATCCTCATCATGATGATGATAATCTGGGAGGGAATTTAGCGATATCCTAGCACTATCCTCACATGGTACAGATAAGGAAGTTCTAGAGAAGGCTAGCTCCATGGCTACTCCAGCCAGAACTACATCTAGGAATTTTGGAATTGGGATGAATATCATATAGGGCAGTGGGATTGTGGGGCTGGAGCTGGAGGTTGGGAAAGATAGCACCCAACAAAACTCACTTGTGCGAGGTTAGGTGGAGAGAAACCAGGTGGGGGAATGGGTAGTTTCTGGTTTTGTTAAGGAATTTCTCTTGCTAATTGAGTGATAAGGCGTGTTATCTCTAGGTTTTTGAAAGGATTGTAAGTACTGTCAGTTATTCTCTACAATTTGTACCCTTTATTTTACACCATGGGGTAGAGCCCCCATCACCCTGCCTTAGTTGCTGCTCTGAATCTACTCCCTAATAAAGATCTGGGAGGGGAAGTCTAAAGATTCTGACAGGACCTAGAAGAGCGCCATTAACTGCCTTAGTAACCTAAGTGGAGAATGACATGCTTGGCCAAGCTTCTTGGCGACCATAGGGAGATCAGTAGCCTGAGGGCATCCTGTCAGAAAGATAACACATACAGAAGAAAGATAGAAGCTCTTTCAGCCCCATCCCTCCACCCCTGCCCCACCTACCCACAGCACTGTAGCATGAACAATCACTTCTAATTTCGTTGCTAAAATTCCTTAATTAAGACTTTAAATCTAGGAAAATGCCCAGAAATAATCTCCTTTACCTTCTCTCCACCACAGCAGATTGAAAAGAGAATGATAAGGAAAGACTGAGTCCCCTTTTAAATAGAATAGAAAGCCACTGGAGAACTTCTTGGCTATGCACTGAGCTGACATTCTTCTCTGAGAAAATTGGAAAAAGGAAGCAATCAATGACTCTGTACCTTTCTGTCAGCATTAAACCTCATCCTGAGATAATGCAATTCCTGACACCTTCTCAAATGTGATGAATACAAAGGAAAGAAGGAAGGTACATATATTAAGATCAAGAGAAATATGATTGCAGGACCGAGCAGCGTAAATCTCTGGCCAATCTGTGGCTTGTTCCCAGGACAGTCCCAAGGCAGAGGAACTCATCTTTGGGGTCAGAATAGGGGCATTCTTCTGATTGTCAGGGCAGTCACTCTTCTTGCCCTGTCCCCCCCCCCCACATTTGGATGTCAATCAACTGAATTCCCCTCCAGCCTCAAATTCCATCAGGAAATCAATATCGTTAGTGAATTGAGTCTGAAGGGGTCTGAGGTTGAGAATTGTCTTCCCTCCAATGAACATATCAACTGTCAAAGTCCTTCTGGCCAGTACCTGGAGTAGACATGAATTACGACATGAGCCACTGCTGGCTTCTTGCATTTAATCAGCTTTCTTTGTTGGTTACACAATTAGCAATTCCCTGAAATGCTGCAATGCTGTGTTACTGGGAACACAAACCCTCGTGAGGAATTTAATTTTTCCTTTGTGGTCTTAACTGCCACTGCTACCCTGTCTCCTCAACATTCATGTTTTCAAGTATTTCCTGCATTTGATTATTTCTTTATTTATTTGCTCTTGTTTGTTCATTCAAGCTATTAAAGCTGAACACCGCACTAAAACTTTTGGGACATCTTGAATCTACGCCACTTTGGCATTCTGCCGCTTCTCTGCAGATGTTCTCTCTCCAACATCTGTATCCCCAGCCTGGAACTCTCTTGAAAGCCCCAATCTTGTATCCCCAACTGCCCACTTCCACCCGGATGTGCCATGCTCACCTCAAACTCACCACCTCCCTAACCAAAATCACCATTTTTCATCACAAACATTGTTCTGATGTCACAATTTCAGTCTGTAGAACACCATTTATGGTGCCCGGTGCCCAGCTCATGACTTGAAGGATATGCTTGACCCTTGTTTTTTCCTCACTTCTCATAATATCCAATTAATTATCGAGTAGTATTGATTCCACTTCTACGGCATCTCCCACGCTTGACTTCTCTCATTTTCTGTCACAACCACTCTAATAACCACTCTAATATAGGCCATGATTATCACCTCTAACTTAGGCTATTACAATAATAGAATAGGTTTTCCTGCCTCCATGTTCTCTTTGCTCCAATCCATCCTTTACAGTTTTGCCAGAATGACCATTCTTATATGCTAATGTGTTTATGTTGCTCTTTGGCTCAAAAAAATCTTTGTCGTTATTTTATTTTTTCTTTATTGGATAAAGTTTAAACTCCTTGGTCTGACATCCAAGGCCTTCCATAATCTTATTATATATTATTCATTTGTACTCATTTTAAGTTCTGGTCGTACTGAAACGACTCTCTATCCTCTAAATATACAGTGTATTTTCGTGCCCTCCTGTGCCAATTGGTACAGATCACCACCGTATTGACCAAACCACTTCCCCTAGGTTCCTCAAGTTGCCCAGTAACCCAGACCCAGACATAAGCAATGGCACGTGATTCTAGTAGGCATCTGGCTGGTCCAGAGTGTTCCTATGGGAGCATCTGGGGAAATGGAGGAAAGAACACTAGTGATAGAGTCAGAGAACCTGAGTTCAAGCCTAACCCTGCTACTAACTTTAGAAAAGTCAATTAAACCTTCGTCAGACTCAGTTTCCTCAACTGTAACCATATGGGGTTGGATAGATGTCCTCAGGTCTTTTTGAATTCTAGATCAAAGATTCTTTGATGTCCTCTTCGTTGAAGAGGTGTAAAGGGGAAAAGGGTGAGGAACAAGAATTCATTAAGTAGTTACTATTCGCCAGGCACTGTGCTAAGCACTTCACACATATTATTTCATTTGACTCTCACAACCACCCTGTGAGGAGGTAAGACAGTCACAGATAAAAAAGATAATTTGAGTCAGTATTTTATTATTATTGTTCTGGTACAAATCACCAAGGGGAGAAAGAATGATTTAGAAGTCTTTTTTCGTGTATTAGTTTTGGGGTATGCTGGTTGTTTAAAAATTGCTTTCACTGAAATTCATTTGCTCCTTTAAAGGCCTGGCTACATATACACCACATGTGTTAAGTCCCTGAAACAGTTGTATGATTTTCACAGTGTGGGACATTTGTGACCCTGAATTATTGCCAAAAGCTCCATTTCATATGAGAGCATGGATAGGTTGGGCAAGATTTTATTTTGCTTTTGCAACAGCAGGGCAGAGAGGCTAATTCCACTTATGGTAGATGAAGTTCTTACCCTGGAAATTCCATTTTAGCATATTGCTACCTGTCAACAAAAGTAGGAGCTTCCCTCTCTCCTCCACCTCTTCTCTGGCCCAATTCCTTTAAAAAGCTTCAGAGCTTTCACAGGGAAAATGAAGAACTGAGGCCTTAAGGTTATAAGTATTTAACTCTTCCCCTAAGTAGTTGATCTGTTTTGCTAATTGAGCCCTCTACATTCAGTTATTATTTAGAAGGATGGGAAATGTAATTTAATTTCCTTCCTTCCTTTGTACAGTTCTATTGATTAGGGCCAGCCATTTCTGCGGCATGAAATATCTGGAAGAATACCCAACCGAGTTCTAGCTTGGATTACTGATCACGCTAGAAACAGCAGAATAGTGGAGAGTTCTGGGTTTGAATCTCATCTGTCTCAAATTCTGTGTGACCAAGGGAAAAATACTTTGCCTCTCTGAGCCTCAGTCTCCTCATCTGTAATAAAGGAATAATTATACTCATACTTTCTTTGTTGGAGGAAGACAACTTAAAGAGCCACAGAAATATGAGCTTTTTTTTTTTTTGCTTTTTGGTGAGGTAGTTGGGGTTAAGTGACTTGCCCAGGGTCACCCAGCTAGTAAGTATCAAGTGTCTGAGGCTGGATTTGAACTCAGGTCCTCCTGACTCCAAGGCCAGAGTTCTGACCACTGTGCCACCTAGCTGCCCCATTATGAGTTAGTCTTAACATTTCACTTCTTTTCATAATTTTGTTGTTGTTCAGTGGTTTTTTCAGTCATGTCTGACTCTTTGTCATCCCATTTGGGGTTTTCTTGGCAAATGTACTGGAGTGGTTTGCCATATCCTTCTCCAGCTCATCTGACAGATGAGGAAACTGAGGCAAACGAGGTGAAGTGACTTGCTTAGGGTCACACAGCTAGTAAGTCTGAGGCCACTTTTGAACTCAGGAAGATGAGCCTTCCTGACTGATTCCAGCCCCAGTGCTCTGTGCACTATGGCGCCACCTAGCTGCCCTTACTATTTTCAGGATACATGATTTTTATTCTGCCTTGTTACTATGAAAACAGATAAAATCATATTCAACATGTCCGAGAGTCTGATATCTTATTGGCGCCTTGCTTTTGCTTTTCCAGTTCTCTCACACTTTACTCCGCTTCACTCACTCTGCCATCCAGCTGGCCTCTCCAAAATCAATACTCCTCATCTGGTCTCTGTTCCTCTGTGCCGGTTTCCCCCCAACCTTCCCATTCCTGGAATGCTTCCTCCCCCAACCCCCAAGACACTCACATCTTGTCTTCCTTCAAGACCCTGATCAAATCCCACTTACTGCAGGACACCTTTCCCCCACCCCCAGCTGCTAATGCTTTCACCTCTGAGAATACTTTCATCTCCTCTCTATGTGTCTCAGATGCACCTAATTATTTCCGTGTCTCCCCTAGAAGAATGTGTGCTCCTCAAATCCTAGCTGTTATTACTGTCATTAGTAAGGCAGGGACTGGCTTTGTTGAGGGCGTTGTTTTTGCCTTTCTTTGTATCCCCAGAGCTTAGCACAGCACCTGGTACATTATGCTTAATAAATCCTGTTGATTGATGGACTGACTGAATATAACAATATGCTGCTGTCCCTGTACGAAGAGAGACCCCACAAAGCAGAGCCTTTTCCTCTGACCTTCCTTTCTCTTACTTTGTATTGTGCTCTCTTAGAATTAAGCATCAGCTGCGTATGGATATAGTCTCTGATCATGTCTCAGCATGATCATTCTTCATACTGTCCCATCTATAGTCTCAGTCATTCTTGAAAATTCTTGCCATTCATCTATTAAAGTTGGAGTGACATGAACAGCAAGGATGCAATATAGGGAGGCTGTGCAATCAACCACATTCCCACATTGTCCATGTCCAAAAGTGTATGTCTCGTTCTTCATCTTGAATCTGTCCCCTTTCTATCAGGAGGTTGGTTACATAGATCATTATCTAGTCTCTGGAATCTTGGCTGGTCATTGAATTGATCAGATTTCTTATTTATTCCAAAGTTGTTTGATTTTCAGTGTTGTTTTTATTTTCTTTTTCTTTTTTCCTTTTCTGGCTAGGCAATGGGATTAAGTGACTTGGCCAAGGTCACACAGCTAGTAAGTATTATGTGCCTGAGGCAGGATTTGAACTCAGGTGCTCCTGACTCCAAGGCCGGAGCTCTATCCACTGCGCACCTAGCTGCCCCAGTGTTGTTTTTATTTTAAAAAAATATTCTTTTGGTTTTTCCTCCCTTCTTTCTGCATAAATTCATACAAGTCTTCTCAGATTTCCCTACCAGGGGGTGGGGAACCTGCAGCCTCGAGGCCACATGTGGTCCTCAAGTGTGGACCTTTGACTGAATCCAAACTACACAGAACATATCCCCTTAGTAAAAGGATTTGTTCTGAAAAACTTGGACTCAGTGGAAAGGCCACACCCAAGGACCTAGAAGACCACAGTTTCCCCACCCCTGCCCGGATCTAAACCCATTCTTTTTGTAATTTCCAAGGGTATAGTAGTATTTAATTACATTTATATACTATGATTTGTTCATCCTTTCTCCAATTGATAGACACTTTGTTAGTTTCTAATACTTTGCCTCTATAAAAAGACATAATATATATGTACGTACATATACAAATATGGATACATATATGTATAAATATAGAAACATGTATGTGTACATACATGTGTATACATATACACATACACATACACACATGCATGGATGGAGAGAGAGAGGGAAACACACACATATACATGTATTACATGAGGGTCCTTATTCTCTCTTTGGTTTTTTGAGTTTTATATATACATACATGTATATATACACATGAATACATACATATACATGTACATACACGCATACATATATATGTGTGTATATATACATACATGTATATATACACACATGAATACATACATATACATGTACATACATGCATACATATATATATATGTGTGTGTATCTATCTATCTATCTATCTATATATATCTTAGAGTTATTGTTGGGTCAAAGGGTATACAAAGTTTGGTGACTTTTGGGGTACAGTTACAAGTTGCATTCCAAAATGGCTGTACTAGTTCATAGCTCCATCAACAATGCATTTATATTTATAGGCAGAGCCCTCCAACATTTGTCATTTTCCTTTATGTCATCTTTGCCAATCTGATAGATTTGAGGTAGAACCTGAGAGTTGCTTTTAATTTAATTTAATTTCTCTAATTATTGGTGATTTAGGACATTTTTATATGCTTGTTGTTAGCTTGTATGTCTTCCATGTCCATTGACCATTTATCAATTGGCAAATGGCTCTTACTTTTGTAAATTGAAGCCATTCCTGATAGATCTTAGAAAACTTTTATCAGAGAAACTTGCAAAGATTATTTTCACTTGTTAACTATTTCTCTTCTAATCTTAGCTGCACTGATTTTAAAATTTAAATTAAATTAAATTAAATTTAAAAATATGCAATTAAAACAGTCTCTTCTATTTTCTGTGATCTTTTCTCTTCCTTGTTTGGTCATGAACTCTTCCCTCCCCTCCTCCCCCACCCCCATCCATAGATCTGAAAGAAAATTTCTTCCTGAGTTTTCTAATTTGTTTATAACATAACCTATTTAAATCATGTATCCGTTTGGAACTAATTTTGTTATATGCTGCGTGTTACATGCTTTCCAGTTTTCCTGCCAATTTTTGTTGAATGTTGTGTTCTTACTCCCCTACCTGGGGTCTTTGAATTTATTGAATGCGGGGCTACTAAGTTTGTTTGCTTCTGTATGCTGTGTACCTAAAATGTCTCACTGATTGGTGTCTCAGTTTTCTAACCAGTACCATATCTGTGTGTGTGTGTGTGTGTGTGTGTGTGTGTGTGTGTGTGTGTGAGTGTGATTACTGCCTTGTAGTACCGTTTGAGATCTGGTATTCTGTCTGTTGTTTCCTGATTGTGGTGAGTGAATATCTTGAACTGGGAGTGTCCAGGGGACCCATGATACCAGGAGATCTACCAAGACCGTCCAAAGTCCCCCAGACAACTGGAGCCCTGAAGCTGGTGGGCAACAGTGGCTGATTCTGGGATCCAGTAGTGCCTTGATGAGTGACCTGCTTGACCTAGCCCAACAGTAAATCAACCTAGAAGCCAAGAGAGCTGTGCAGGGGAGTGACTGGTCCATCCACTGTGCTGAACCAACAAGTGAACTGGGTGGGGACTCAGAGAAAGGAGAAAAAACTCCTAGGAAGTATGAGCAGGGAGGGAATATTTTGCACCTACCACTTTAAATTTGGGCCCACTCTTGTGAGGGGAAAGTATACCCTCAAGTCTGGGGAAATGTCTTTGTGGTTCAGTCCTTGTTATGCCTCCTCAGTAAACATGACTTTGTGAAAGCTAATTGATGTCAGTTGTTTGGTATTAGGGAGATAACAACTGATTAATTGATATTGAGACTCACACAAGATGGCGCCTGGTGCATGGTATTATTGGAAACTCCCAGCCCCTCAGGTTTACCTCTAGCATTTGGAGGGAAGAAGTGATCAGTGGCTTTCCAGAGAACCAACCTGCCAGTGGGAGTTGGAGTTGGTGGAATGAGTCCAGAGGAGGTACTATACCTACATAACCTCATCTGAGCTTCACAACAACTTTCTGCAATGGGCGCTATAAATACTATCACTCCCATTTGTGGCTTGGAGAGCTTTAAGTTATTTGCTCAGGATAACACAACCAGTCTGTGTTAAAGGGAGGAGCCGAATTATGTTTTCCTGATTCCAGGTCTGACGCTATATCCATGATGCTGAGCTCTCTCTCAGACAAACAAATAAACAAAAACCCAACAACTGATGCTTGGGGAGCACTTTATATATACTGGATGTCCCAAAAGTCTTAGTGTAGTTTAACTTTAATAACTTAAAACCTAACTAAGACGTTTGGGTCACTTGGTATATCAAGAAGCACTGGGGTGAAGGGAATTGAGGGCTGGCCTTGGAGTCAGAAAGAACTGGGTTTAAATCCTTCTTCTGGGATGGACTGGCTGTATGACCTTGCACATGTCGCATAATATTTTAGGGTCCCAGAAAATTCCTCAGAATTCTAAGACCTAGCTTCTGAATGGCATGAGTTCCTTATAGGGAGCCAATGATGTCACAAGTCTGGTCTTTGTCCTTCTCTCTTTACATGTTATTTCATTTGCATCTCACAACAATCCTAACCCTGATAATATTGGAGCTACAAATGGTATGATTAGACCCATTTTACAAATGAGGAAGTTGAGGCTGAGAGGGAAAGGGACTTAGTCACAGACACATAGGTAGTGAGTGTCAGAGGTGAGAATTGGAACCCAAGTCTGCCTGAATCTTATTCACTGTCTCTTCACCTTCATTTGTAAGGGTTTGAACCCAAGTCTGCCTGCATCTTATTCACTATACTTCCCACCTCCCTTTTCAAGGGTTCTGCTCACTCTAATGTTATTTTTAGAAACATTTGTTCTGAGTATTTCCAGGATGAATCATTTTCCCAGCACCATTGCCCTCTGTTTTCAGAATGCAGGCTTCCCTTCCTTCTGAAAGTCCATTGACTGGCATTCCTGTCTCTGGCAGTGAACTTGACTCAGTATTTTAAGACATACATGAAATGTGACAACAAAGCATATACACATTGATTGTTGGTGTATTGAAAAATCACTCGGTCTTTTCTGGTTGATCAATTCACATTTGGAAGCCTGGCATTTGCTTTCATATAACTTTGGGTCCCATTATTCTCTTACCCAACAGCAGTGCAGCTCCCAGTTATATATTTAATTGTCTATCCTAATCCCTCTGAAATTTGGCTCAACTATGTAATGCCATCAGGTTTTGTGGAAATAAATTCTAGATTAATTGAAAAAATGCATATGAGAAAATAGATACCTCTTTACAACATGGAAAATCATAGCCTTCTTTCTGGAAGACATCTACTTTGTGTTAAAATGATGGAATTGGCTAAAGAGAAACAAGTATTCAGTCCTCTGCATATATAATATCAGTAACACCATCTTTCACCTCTCAGTTCAATTAATTGTACAAACACATAGTAATACACCTACTACGTGCAAGGCAATGGTGCTAGAAATCTGGCATAAGAAGACAAAGACAAAACAGCCCTCACATTCAAGCTTAGAGATGACTGGGCAGACACAACATATATACATACATGTAAATAGAAGTAATTTTAAGAAAGAGCAGGCATTGTCAATTGGGTAGGGGAGAGGGGAGGGATTAGGGCAGTTCTAAGTAGACAAGGAAATAGGATGATCCTTTTCCTCATCAGTTGCCTGATAACCATCCCTGGCTCCCCTTCCAACCTTCAAGAATATAGAAAAGTCAGAGAAATGGACTATAAGAGGAAGAAATTATAATAGCTGACATTTATGCAGCACTTTCAGATTTAAAAACTGTTCCATGGAGACCATGGTTCTACTAATCCTATTTTACAGATGGGGAAACTGAGGATTAGAGAGGTTGAGTGACTTGCCCATGATCACACAGCCAGAGGTAGGTTTTTTTTTTTTATCCAAGTCTTCCTAATAACAATAGTTAGCATTCTTTAGTGCTTTTGTTTTTTAAAGCACTTTACAAGTATTATCTAATTTGAGCCTCACAACAATCCTGGGAGATTAGTGCTGTTATCATACCCATTTTACAGAGGAGGAAATGGAGACAGACAAAAGTTAAGTAGTGTGCCCAGGATTACACAGCAGCACATGTCTGAAACGGGAGTTGAACTTGGGTCTTCCTGGGTCCAGGTGCAATGCTCTATTTGCTGCTCCATTTAACTGGCTCCAAGTCCAGAGCTAAGTGGCAGAGAGACAGGGCAGGGGTAGTGGATGGGAGAAGAAAGAAATGTGGAAGGTTCCTAAGGGGAATGAAATGAAAACCTTCAAAAGAAAAGTGAATTGTTGTTCTCCCCCCTGCCTGTCTCTTCAGGCCCTCAAATTCAGTTTTCTGAAATCTAATCTAATCAGCTCAAGGCTTCATCATCTCAGTCTTGCTTCTTCAATCATCCTTTAATTCTCTTTTATTCTTTTAGAAGTACTTAAAAAGATTAGGCATAATCCGTAGAAACTCAGAGGGCAGAACAAAGATCAGTGGATGGAAGTTGCAGGCAGATCTAACAGAACTTATCAGTATAAGGAAGAGCTTCTTAAACAGCAAGAGGTGCCACAGAGTGGAAGGCACTACCAGCCTGGGCAGATTCCCATCACTGGATGAGCTCAAGTGAAAGAAGGCTGACTGTATCTTAGGGAGATGGGGGAGGTTTGGCAAAAATTGGGCTAGAAGAACTCCCATCTGCCCCTTTGGTAGGCTTCTATAATACCTGACCATCAATGCAAAATTACAGGTGCTCTCCTGTATAAAACCAAACGTGTTTCAGGTTACAATGCAACTGAAAACCCCGTGGCCATCATTATCAATTGGGACCATTATTTAGGAGCTGGAAGAAAATTCAATAATCACCTAGCTTATCCCTTTCATTTTACAGACGAGGGGACAGACCTGGAGAATTTAAGGGATTTGCCCGAGGTCAGACAAGTAGTAAGTAGCAGAATTGGGATTCAAACCCAGGTCTCCTACTTCTTGGGCACAGTGGATAGAGTGCCAGGCCTGGAATCAGGAAGACCTGAGTTCAAATCCAGCATCAGGCACTTATTAGCTGTGTGACCTTGGGCAAGTCACTTAACTCTGTTCGCCTCAGTTTCCTTATCTGTGAAATGAGCTGGAGAAGGAAATGGCAAACCACTCCAGGATCTTAGCCAAGAAAGCTCCAGATAGGGTCATGAAGACTGGACATAACTGAAATGACTGAATGACAATTTCTACTTCTAAGTTCAGTAATAAGGATGATGATGATGATATCTAACATTTATTTAACAAATATCGTTACTATACTTCACAAATATTATCTCATTTGACTATTACAACAACCCATTGAGGGGGTATTGTTCTTATCCCCATTTTACAGTTGAGGAACTGAGGCAAACAGGGGTGATACTATTAAGTGTCTGAAGCCGAATTTGAACACAGGTCTTCCTGACTTCAGACCCAGTGCTCTATCCATTGTGCCACCGAGCTGACCCTATATCAGATAGTCTCATGTCAGATAATCTCACGCTAAGACAGAACCTTAAAACATTATGGAGTATCCCAAAACTCTTAGTGCAGATGAAACAAAAGTTTAAAACTGCACCAAGGCTTTCGAGACATTTTGTATAAATGTCAGTTACTTTAATTGTGCTTTCTTGTAAACTCTCCATGTGTTGAAAAGATTGAGAAACCAGATCATCCTGGATTAAAATACCACTTACTGACCCAAATGTTCTGGTTTTGATCAGTGCATGTGAATGCAATAGATTCCTGCCAGTGTTGCAGTTGGTGAATCAGGGACTAGTATAGAAATGCCCTCATTAATTTAGTCAAAATCAAATAACAAACCAGTGGCAAAGCCAGGAACAAGACTTTGATAAAAGTTCTATGAACTCAAAGTACTATGTTCGAATGAATACTTTTTTATGCTATTGCTGATATGACACACTTTGTTTTACTTGATATACATTGTATAGAAGGCAGAGAAGAAGAAATGGCAATTATTGTTTTAGTGCAGTCCATATCCGGAGCTTGGCTTTGCCTCAGATGGTCATAGATGACTATAGAAAAGATGTTTAAAATGATTGGCTTTATGTAAAGTCATTCAATAATAAATACTTTTCACAGGTTCCTTCTAGAGATTTGGATTTTATTAATTTATTTCTAAACTCAATTAGCAATTTAGACATGAATCATTTCTGATGCCAAAAGCAGTAACATGAGTGTGGGGTCAAGGTTCCAATGACCTCCTTGTACTTTCATTTGACTTCATTATTGAATCAATAGTGTCGGTTTCTCTGCATGATTATTAGTTAATTTGAGTTTCAGGTGAGAGCTTGAACATGAACTTGATTATCTAAAAAAGGGTCATGCTTTTAGCAGAGCACCAGCTAGACAATTATTCTTCGGAGAGAGCTCCATCTAGTCCTTCCTAATTTAAAGTATTTCTTTTGGAAAACAAAACAAAATAAAATTTAAATAATATAATTAATATAATATAAATGTATATATTAATATTAATAATACGTATATATACAATATAAGTAAATACATTTAAAAAGAACGAAGACAATATGAGATGTATGGCAGTAGAACTGGAAGAGTTAGATTAGGATTCCAAGACCTGGGTTTTATTTCTAGTTCTTCCACTTCCTGTGGGACCTTGGACAAATTATTTAACCCTTTGAGTCTTCTTCTTATCCATAATATCCGAATAATTTTTTGTGAGGCTCAAGTGTTTTTTGAGAGAAATGACCATGTCTTATTTATTTTTGTATCCCTCCCAGTGCCAGAGGAGTACCTTGAATATAGAAAAGGCTTTTAAGGGACTTTAATGACTTGACTGGACAGCAAACCCAATATGACTGACCCAATGGTCTAATTTGTTGCAACCACTGCCCCCACCCCCATAAAAAAAAGTGAATGTGATCCTAGGCTTCATTAAGACAAGTATGGCATCTGGAACACAGAACATAATAGACCTGCCTTGGTCAGATTATATCTGGTGCTCAGTTCTGGTCCTATATTTTAAGGGGGACATTGATGAGCTGGAGATCACCCAGAGGAAAGTGACAGCATGCAAGGACTGTTTGATTGAACTTAGCTTTAAGAGAGACACGATCACAATCCTCAGGTATTTGAAGAGCTGTCGTATGAAAGTGGGATGAGAATTGTTTTTCTTGGCCACTAAGGGTGGAACAAGGGGTAAAAAGTTATAAAGGCAGATTTTAAGTCCCTCGTTAAGGAAGAACTTCCTAACATTAAGAGTTGTCCATAGGTGAAATGGGCAACCTCCAAAAGTCATGTGTTCTCTCACAGTAGAGGCTTTTAGTACAAATTGGCTATGTTATCGAGAGGATTACTTTTTAAGAATGTATTAGACTAGATGGACTCTGCAGTCCCTCCAAATTGTGTGAAATGAGGTTATGCACATTAAGGCACTTGGAAAAACCTTAGGGTATTATTGCTATTAACTCTCTTCCAGTGCCAGATATGGCAGATATACTTTATAAATATTTATCTTAAAGACTTCTTTGGAGAAGTGTCTGCAAACATAGCTTTGGTTTTCCTTTGCTTTTCTGTCCAAAGCAACATTCTCGTTCTCAAAAACTTTAGGATATTATCCTGCCTTCATAGGAAAAAGTTTGGATCCAAGTTGCTAGAAGTTGTTATAAAAGCCCTAGAAACCTTAAAATTACTCTAATCTTTTGATACTTAGCCTTGATTCCAAAGAAAATAATATCTACTCATTCATAAAACCAGTGGCAACATAAACCTTTAATCAAATTCACATAAACTATCATTTAATGAAAATATTAGAAAACCTGAATGGAGTTCTGAGGTTTAGATTCAGGGTCTTCAAATAATGAGATTGACATGGGGTTGGCTTGTCTAGGAAGGACATTAGAAAAGTCGCCATCGCAGAAGTCCTTGCCTGATGGCATGGAAGTGACACTGGTTCATGAAGGCTTTGCCAAGTACAAGGTCTGGCAGATTCTACTGGAAGAGATTGAGTCTAATTCCAGCAAAGCACTGAATCTATTGTCTGTGGCTGAGTTTTGGTACAGTAGGGCTTATCACTAGTAGGCTGATAACCAGGTGATGAATTCTTTGGCCAGGACAGCCCATGGAACAAAGAAAAACTCACAATAGATTTCTGTCTCCTGCAGCCCCCTTCTGCTTTTGAGTGACTGTGATAAAGTGGTAGAAAGGGGTTCTAAGGACCACATGATATTTGAACCATCTGTAAACATTAATTTAACCCTTGATGTTCTAAATGTGAAAGTCTTGTCCTATGAAGAATGAGTTGACATACTATTAGAAGAATGAAACCATGTCAATGTTTACAATCTCACTATAAATAAAACTGGATTATACAGGATGGCCCCAAAGTCTAAGTTTTTAAAGCTTAGAACTGCAATAAGGTTTTTGTGACATCCTATAAGAGAGAGTGGCTACTAAATTGAAGGATGGCTTGAGGCTTTACTTGGAGAGGAAAATTAAAGGGTTGGTTGATTTGGTTTCAGTATGTACCCGAAGACAAGAATAAACTGTCTTATGGAACATTTGGTTATCTCGCCTTGCAATGTTCTTAATAAGCATGGACAAAAAGAGCATTGTAGAGATAATTGCAGTTTATGTGCCAATATGACAGTGAATTCTAAGGTAGATAAATTCTTTCTTTTATTTAGTATTTTATTTTCCCCAAGTTACATGTAAAAACAATTTTTAACATTCGTATTTAAAATGTTGAGTTCCAAATTCCTTCCCTCCCTTCCTCCCCCTACCCCATTGAAAACGCTAGCAATTCGATATAGGTTATACGTGTGTTGTCATGCAAAGCATTTCCATAATAGTCAAGTTGTGAAAGAAAACATAGACAAAAAAACCTCAAAAAGAATACTATTTAAAAAAAAACAACTTTGCCTCAATCTGTGTTCAGACATCAACAGTTCTTTGTCTGGGGGGTGGATGGCATTTTTCATCGTAAGTCTGTCAGAGTTGTATTGCTGAGTCATTCACAGCTGATTATCTTGCAATACTGCTGTTACTTTGTGCACAGTACATTTCACTTTGCATCAGCTCATGTAAGTCTTTCCAGGGTTTTCTGGGATCCTCCTGCTCATAATTTCTTTTAGCTCAATAATATTCCATCAGAGTCACATAGCACAATTTGTTCAGACATTCCCCAGTTGATGGGCATCCCCTCCATTTCCAATTCTTTGCCACTAGTAAAGAGCTGCTATAAACATTTTTGTACATAGGTTCTTTCCCTTTTTGTTTTTGTCTCTTTTGGGATGTAGACCTAGTAGGTCAAAGGGTTTTGTAGAAGGTCATGGTTTTGTAGCTCTTTGTAGCATAGTTCTAAATTGCTCTACAGAATGGTTGAATCAGTTCACAACTCCACCAATAGTGTTATTAATGTCTCATTTTTCCTACATTCCTTCCAACAATGGTCATTTTCCTTTTCTGTCTTATTAGCCAACCTAATAGGTATGAGATAGTAGCTCAGAATTGTTTTAATTTGCAATTCTCCAATCAATAGTGAGTTAGAACATTTTTTTTCCATATGGCTGCAGGTAGCTGTGATTACTTCATCTAAAAATTGTTCATATCTTTTGATCATTTATCAATTGGGGAATGGCTCTTATTTTTTATAAATTTGACTCAGTTCTCTGTGTGTTTGAGAAATGAGGCCATCATCAGAGAAACTTGCTTTAATTTTTTTTTTCACGATTACTATTGCTCACTGTATTTCCCTACATCATATTGCCCCCATTTATTTTACTCTCTCTCCTGTCACCCTGTCCCTCCTCAAAAGCATTTTGCTGCTCGCTACTCACTCCCCCAATCTACCCTCCCTTCTATTACCTCCCCCTACCTTCTCTTAACCCCTTCCCTTCCTACTTTCTTGTAGGGTAAGATATATTTCTATACCCAATTGAGTGTTTATGCTATTCTCTCTTTGAGCCGATTCTGAGGAGAGTAAGGTTTATCATTCCCCTTCATCTCTCCCTTCTGCCATTCCACTGTAAAAAGCTTTTTCTTGCCTCTTTTATGTGAAATTATTTACCCCATTATATCTTTCCCTTTATCCCAATATATTCCCCTCTCACAGCTTAATTTCACTTTTTTTAGATATCATCCCTTCATATTTAACTCATACATGTGCCCTCTGTCTACATACATACTCCTTCTAACTGCCCTAATAATGACAAAGTTCTTATGAGTTATAAGTATCATCTTCCTATATAGGAATGTAAACATTTTAAGCTTATTAAGGCCCTTATGATTTCCTTTTCCTGTGTACCTTTTTAATGCTTCTTTTGAGTCTTACATTTGAAACTCAGATTTTCTATTCACCTCTGGTCTTTTCATCAAGAATGCTTGAAAGTCCTCAATTTCATTGAATGTACATTTTTTCCCCCTGAAGAATCATGCTCAGTTTTGCTGGGTAAGTGATTCTTTGTTGTAATCCTAGCTCCTTTGCCCTTCAGAATATCATATTCCAAGCCCTCCAATCCTTTAAGTAGAAGCTGGTAAATCCTGTGTTATTCTAACTGTGTCTGTGTGATACTTGAATTGTTTCTTTCTGGCAGCCTGAAATATTTTCTCCTTGACCTGGGAGCTCTGGAGTTTGGCTATAATTTTCCGGGGAGTTTTCTCTTTGGGCTGTCTTTCAGGAGGTGATTGGCAGATTGTTTCAATTTTTGTTTTACCCTCTGGTACTAGAATATCAGGACAGTTTTCCTTAATAATTTCTTGAAAGATGATGTCGTCTCTTTTTTTTAATCATAGCATTCCAGCAATTTCAAACAATTTCTCCTGGATCTATTTTCCAGGTGAGTTGTTTTTCAATGAGATATTTTACATTGTCTTCTATTTCTTCATTCTTTTGATTTTGTTTTATTGTTTCTTGATTTCTCCTGAAGTCATTAGCTTCCATTTGCTCAATTTTAATTTTAAAGGCATTATTTTCTTTGGTGAACTTTTGTTACCTCCTTTTTCCCTTAAGGAGTTTTTTTCTTCTGTGAATTTTTGTGCCTCTTTTTCCATTTGGCCAATTCTACTTTTTAAATCATTCTTCTTCTCATTGGCTTTTTGTACCTCTTTTTACCATTTGGCCTTGTCTGTTTTCTAAGGTGTTATTTTCTTCAGTATTTTTTTTGGGTCTCCTTTGCCAAGCTGTTGACTCATTTTTCATGATTTTCTTGCATTACTTTCATTTTTCTTCCCAATTTTTCCTCTACTTCTCTTACTTGATTTTCAAAATCATTTTTTGAGCCCTTCCATGGCCTGAGACCAATTCATATTTTTCTTTGAAGTTTTAGATCTAGGAGCTTTGACTTTGTTGTTTTCTTCTGAGTGTGCGTTTTGAGCTTCCTTGTCACCATAGTAACTTTCTACAGTCAGAGTTTTTTATGTTGTTTGCTCATTTCCCCAGTCTATTGCTTGTCTTTTAACTCTCTGTTAAAGTAAGGTTCGGCTTCCAGGGTGGAGAGTGCACTATCCCAAGCTTCGGAGGTTTTGCGCCACTGTTTTCAGAGGTACTTCTAGGGACCTGTAAGTTTTCAGTTCTTCCAAGGTGGCATGATTTCAGGAGAGGTGTGTTTACTACTCTCCTGGCCTGTGCTGTAGTCTGTGAGGGACCACACATACTCTTTTCTGCCATGGAACTGTGATGAGGGTCCCTGCTCCACTGTGGCATCAAGCTCTGATGTATTAGTGCTTCTCCTCACCCTGGGACTGCCACCCAGGACCGCAACCTGGATCCAAGTATGGGAAAAGCCACAGAGTCCTGTCTCAGCGCTAGCAAAGAGGCCCTGTAATCTCCTTCTGACCAGTTATTCAATCCTCTCCCTGTCTGTGGGCTGAAAATTCCAGAAGCAGTCACTGCTACTGCTGCTGCTGACTTGGTGGTTCCCAAGGCCTGTTTCCGGTTTGCTGGGATGTGGTCTGCACTGGCACAGCCTGAACTTGACTCTGCTGGACTGTACTCTACTCTCACCCAGGTGCAACAGATCTTTCTTTCTGACCTTCTGCTTCTTCTTTGGAGTCTGTGGGCAGAGAGGTCTGGAAACCACTGCTGCTGCCACTAGGTGCTCCTGGTTTGCTGGGGCCTGCTCTGCACTGGCACAGCCTGCACTGGTTTGGGCTCCTCTCTCACCCTGGTGCAACATACCTTTCCTGCCAACCTCTAAGCTGTCATGGGCTGGAAAATAGTTTCACTCCATCTTTTTGTGAGTTCTGCTCTTCTAATATTTGTTTAGAGTAATTTTTAAAAATTAATTAATTTATTTTTAGTTTTCAACATTCAATTCCAAAAGCTTTTGAGTTTTAAATTTTTTCCCCATCTCTCTCCACCTGCCTCCCACAGACAGCCTGCAATCTGATATAGACTCTCTATATACATTCCTATTAAGCATATGCTCACATTAGTCATGTTGCGAGGAAGAATTAGGAAGAACCACAAGAGAGAAGAAACAAAACAAAACAGAAGAAAAAAAAGAGCAAATCATATGCTGTGATCTGCATCCAAACTTCATAGTTCTTTATCTGGATGTGGAGAGCATTTTTCATCATGAGACTTTTGGAGATGTCTTAGATCCTTGCATTGCTGAGAAGAGCTAAATCTGTCAAAGCTAATCATCGCACAACATGGCTGTTACTGTGTACGATGTTCTACTAGCTCTGCTCACTTCACTCAGCAGGAGTCTATACATGTCTTTCCAGTTTTTTTCTAATGTCTGCTTGCTCATCATTTCTTATAGTATTTCTTTACATTCATATACCCACAACTTATTCAGCCATTCCCCAATTGATGGGCATCCCCTCAATTTCCAATTCTTTGGTACCACAAAAAGAGCTGTTATAAATAGTTTTGTACATATGGGTCCTTTTACCATTTTTATGATCTCTTTGACATACAGCCCTAGAAGTGTTATTGCTGTGTCAATGGGTATGCACATTTTTATAGCCCTTTGGGCATAGTTCCAAATTGCTCTCCAAAATGATTGGATCAGTTCAGAACAACAATACGTTAGTGCTTCAATTTTCCCACATCTTCTCCAACATTTATCATTTTCCTGTTTTGTCATGTTAGCCAATATGATGAATATGATATGGTACCTCAGAGGTTTTTTTTTTTTTTGGCTAGGCAGTAGGGTTAAGTGACTTGCCCAAGGTCACACAGCTAGTAAGTGTCAAGTGTCTGAGATCGGATTTGAACTCAGGACCTTCTGACTCCATGGGCAGTGCTTTATCCACCATGCCACCTAGCTGCCCCCCTCAGAGTTGTTTTGATTTGCATTTCTCTAATCAATAGTGATTTAGAACATTTTTCATATGACTTCAGATAGCTTTAATTTCTTCACCTGAAAACTGCCTGCTCATATCCTTTGACCATTTATCAGTTGGGGAATGACTTGTGTTTGTATAAGTGTGACTCAGTTCTCTATATATTTTAGAATTGAGGCCCTTATCAGAGACATTGGTTGTAAAAATTCTTTCCCAGTTTTTTGCTTCCCTCCTAATCTTTAGAGTAATTTTTTAAAAGTATTTGGAGGGGTTTGAGGAAGAGCTCAGGTGAGTCTCTGCCTTTACTCTGCCATCTTGGGTCTGCCATATAGGTAGATAAATTCTCGATAGAATTTGATAAGATCCTCCAAACTATGTCAATATATACTTTAATGCTCAATGACTTCAGTGCAAAGGTGAACCCATGAGAGGAAAGTGAAAAAATATGTTGGAATACATAGTTCTTGATTAAGAAATAAAAAAAAAATTACAGGGTCAGAGACTGCACAAAAGTTGCAAGCCTACAGATCATAAATATTTTCCTTATGAAGAGGGTCAAAAGAAATTGGACATGGGAAACATAGAACAACATCACAAAGAATGAAATTGTATTAGTGATAAGGGAAGGACTATTTATCAATGTAAGCATCTTTTATGAATCAGCTACTTATACTTAGACCACTAACATGGGCAGAGCAAAGATAAAAATCAACAGCAACTTAGAAGAAAAGGTGAAAATGAGAAGGAACGATGTATAATTAAAATACATCCAACTTGACCAATACAAATAAGATGCTGAGGCTGAAAAATTGAAGACAGGTAATGGTAAAGACAGTGACACAAACTTTCACCATTTCCAATTAAGGTGTAAATTAATTTTCCCATTGAGAATGCCAAAAATAGCACTGAAACTGCTTCAGTCAGCAAACACTAGATCTTTCCAAGCTGAGAGACATGACAAGTAAGGGTAACACCAGTTTAGAAAATAGCCTCATTTGCAAAACCTTGCAGAGAAGAATGGTGGAAAATTATGAACAGAATCCCATCATATAATAGTGAGATGTGTTAGAGGAGTAACAAGTTTTTGAAAAGCTTAGCAGGATGTCTACTTAAACCAGTTCATTTCAAGGACCTTTACAGAGAAAAATGAATGGAAATTAAACTGATAAAAAATGGTACTGTTCTTTCAGCACTTCTATACTAAACATTTTAACAGTACCTGTAGATCCCCCACATATGGACTCTAAAATCTGGCTCTGACGTAGTATATGAGAGAGTAGAAATGACTTTAAAGAAAACAAAGATGGGTAGGACAGCCATATTGGATCAAGTATACACAGAGGAGGGGATGTGCGATGTAACGTAAAGAATATTGGAGTCCAAGGACCCAAGTTCTGTAGCTAATAACCTGTGATATATTAGGCAACTCACTTTCCCTCTATGGGCATCAGTTTACTCACCTGTAAATTAAGGGGCTTGAATTAGATAACCTTTAAGATCCATTGCATTCCTGAATCACAGGGAACTCATGCTGGAAGTGACACAATTTTGATGCCTTAATAAGGACCTGACTCTAGGGCCTGGGCTGTATCTACTGTGCAACTTTGCTGCCCCTAGCTTAAAGCTATTAAAGCTTTTATATAACCTTTTGAAAAGCCTATATAAATGGTAGGGAGTGAGTAAATAGCCTATGGCTTGTTACCAACAATGGTTTAAGTTCAAGGAGTGGGGTAAAAACTTTTATCCAAGGGACGTGTGATTGAAGAAGGAATTGAACCAATAATAGCAAGAGGGAAGGTTAGTAGATGAACAGCCTGAGTGCTGTACTGGCCCACACACAATGGCAGAAGATTTAGAGAAAAGCTCCCAGCATGTTGAGTAGATCCTCAATGGAGTCTTTATAGGAGGACATGGAAAAGAGTTTCATAAGATATGGGGCCATGAATGGGACGAGGATCCGCACCATTGTAAGGAATGTTTATACCTTGGATCCACTGAGTTAATAAAGTATAATGTTGGCAAAAATGGTTGACCAACTGACTTTAGGATGAGAATCATACACATGCTATTTAGATCTGTAAAACATTCCCAATCCCCCTCTTAACAAGAAACAGTTTGTATAAAAAGAAAAAAAAAGTATTTCTCTGAGCAACTTCATAAGTGAATCAGACTTACCAAAACGAACCTATTAAAAGAGGCATACAGCAAGAGGAAGATGGAAAGACCAGATGGTAACATATAAAATGTATAGTGCCATCAATCCTGTGTTGCTCAATAGCAACGGTTTGGTGTTTGTTCCAACTATGCAAACTCTGAATTTGTAGACATCCTTTGGGAGAGATAACATTTTTTGTTAGAGGAACATTTTCTTTCATCTCAATATTTAAGTGCTTCTCACATTGAATTACTCCATAAAGTATTTCCTTCTCCAATGCCTAATCATCGCGTCTATGTGAACAATACCCTATATTCTTAAAGACTTACATGGGGGCATATAAGCTATTGTTGGTCCTATCAGAAAAGAAAGGTATAGAGTTTAGGCCTTGTGAGGTACTGTCAGAGAACAACCAGCCTAATTCAGAGGATTGGTCATTGGATAAAGAATTGTTCAACCAAAGGCAGTTAGAAAGACCATTAATGAGGGTATAAGAGGATTTGCCATCTCCATTAGAGGAGGGAATACCCATATCAATAAAACCACAGATCACATAATTATGAAAATAAGTCCTGTAACTGATCAGGTCAATTTTCTTTTTAAAAACCTTCCCTGTCCTTAATATACTTTTCTTCCTTAAAATGCAGCCTTTCTTATGGTCTTTGGTTTCAAGGCCTTTTGGTCATTCACATCTTTTGTTGAGTACTTGGGAGTTTTTTTTTCAATGTATTTAACTCAAATTGACAAGTCAAATCAGTCAAGTCAACAAACATCTATTAAGTACATACTACGTGCCAGATGAGAAGAAGGAAAAGACAGGAAAGGACTCATCAGAATTTCAGTCTTGAAATGTTATACTTCGACACATTTGAATGGACATAACCTTTTCCTTGTCCTCCCCAAAGCTAATCATTCAACCAATAGATAGACATTTATTATGTGTCTACTATATGCGAGGCAGCGTGCTAAGTGCCAGGGGTACAAAAAGAGGCAAAAAGCAGTTCTTGCCTTCAAAGATCTCACAATCTAAATGAAGGAGGTAACGAATAAACAAATACGTATAAGCAAGCTATATACAGGAAAAATGGAGATAAGGGAGGAAATGCTCCAGCGTTAATAGGGATTGGGAAAGGTGATGGTTAGAAGATGGGATTTTAGTTGGGGCTTGAAGGAGTCAGGGAAGCCAAGAGGTAAAGATGAGGAGGGAGAGCATTCTAGACTTGAGGGACAGCTACAAGGTTGCTCTTCCTATTCTGGCCTGTAATAAGATTCAGAGAAACAAAACAACCACATTCTTCTAAGGCAAAGTAGGACATCTATTTTCTTCAACTTTTTCAATCACTCTGCTCACAGAAGGGAAAGTTTAGGCTGGGCGCTCCAGTTGCAAGAATTCTAGTAACTGCTTCAATATGTCTCCACCTTTTGTCTTGCCTCACCTCCCCAGAGGCATCAAATTGAGAATGATCAAGAAAAATGAAACTAAACAATTCCCAATATTCTCCTTTTCTGTCCCAGAGAGAACAGCATATTTCAAGTGAGCCTTCATGCAAATCTATTAGTGGTTTAATTACATTGCCGAAGCTTATACCACAAGTGTGGGGAGGAGCAGAAGATGGAATCCTATGGAGGATGGGGGAGGAGCAAATTAATTCCCTTCTCAAAACCTCATTTTCCTCAACAGTAAAACAAATAATTACTATCAGTTCTTCAAACTCTAATATATGTTGATTCTTCCTTTTATTTAGAGGTTGGAACACTGGGCAGCATGCCCTAGGGAAGCACCAGTGAAGAGAACATCAAAAACTGAGAGGCTGTTTTCACTGATCATATCAAAACATCAGTTAACAGTGGTAGGACTTTTGCTTTAAATGAGGCCACATGTATAAAATCTATACATTCTACATTTTCTGCAAATAGAGTTTGTGGTCAGGGAACTGAACCAAATTGAACTATGAACAGAAAACTGAAACAAATGACCATTTTGCTGAGTCTCAAACCAATTCTGTATGTCACATTTTCATTGACCCATTAACCAAACCATTTCTCAAACAAAGAAAACTCCAGTGAGTTTCTTAGATATAGGAATTTTTTTTACACTTTCTAAAACTGTTCAACCAGTATGAAACTGTAACATCAAAATGATATTCTCCAACAAGAACCACAGCCAATCTGATGTCTCATTTGGCTTGTCATTATTTATAATAGTGAATAGTAAACAGGTTGCAATACGTTATAAATCAGGAATCAGGCAGAGGAAGAAGTGTAAAGGATGTTGTCGGAGAAAACTACGATGAGATAAATATATAGAATGGTCAATAAGAACAACGAGGTGGGAAGGGAAAGAGAATGAGCATCATATAGTGCCCACTATGTGCCAGGCATTTTATTAAGCATTTTACAACAGTAGTAGCTAGCACTTGTATGGTGCTTTTGTGCCAGGGAGTGACATGATCAGACCTGCACTTAAGGAAAATCACTTTGGTGTCTGAATCGAGGATAGATTGGAAGAGGAAGAATCTCGAGGCAGGCAGACCTACCAGCAGGCTATTCCAATAGTCCAGGTATGTGCAAGTGATGAGGACCTGTACTTGAGTGGCGGCAGTGACAGAAGAGAGATAGGGTGTGTTCAAGGAATGTTGAACTTGGATAGGACTTGGCAACAACTTGGATATGGGGAGGTGATAGAGAGTGAGGAAGCTAAGATGACCCATAGGGTATGAGCCTGAGGGACTGAGAGGTTGGTGTGACCCTCTATAGTAATTGGGAAGGTAGGGGAGGGGAGAAAGGGTTTAGTGGGAAAGATAATGAGTTCAGTTTTGGACGTGTTGTATTTAAGATGTCTACCAGGCATTTAGTCTGAAATGTCTGAAAGGCATCAGGAGATGTGAGACTAGAAGTCAGTAGAGAGGTAAGGGCAGGATAGGTCAACTTGAGATTCATCAGGATAATGAGAGTAATTAAATCTGTAGGAGCTGATGCGATCACCAAGCGAAATAGCATAGAGGTGGAAGAGAAGAGGAACCAAGAAAGAATTCTGAGGGTGTGTTGTAGATGAGGATCCAGCAAAGTAGACTGAGAAGAAGGGGTCTTATGGGGAGGAGCAGAACCAGGAGAGAACATATCCTGGAAACTAGAGGGAAGAGAATATCAATGAAGAGAGAGGGATCAACAGTGTCAGAGGCTGCAGAGAAATCTAGGAGAGTGAGATATGAGAAAAGGCCATTAGATTTGGCCACTAAGGGGATCATTGGTAACTTCGGAGAGGGCAGTTTCAGTGGAATGATAAGACCAGAAGCTAGATTCTAAGGGGTTAAGCAGAGAGCGAGACAACAGAAGGTGGAAGCACCTATCATAGATAGCCTTTAGAGGTCTACAAAGGTCAGAAGAGATATAAGATGATAGTGGGAATGGAAGATCAAGAGAGTTTCTTGAGGATGGGAAGCCATGGATATGTTTGTAGGCAGTAGAGAAGTAGCTAGTAGATAGAGAGAGATTGAAGATAAATGATAGAGTAGAGATGGGGGTAGTCTGTTGTAGGAGACAGGATGGAATGGGATCACTTGAACAATTAGAAAGGTTAGCCTTGGTAAGGAGAAGGACCACTTCTTCATGGGTGTCAGGAGTGAAAGAGGAGAGAAGGCACCTGGGTGATAGCAGATGAGGAAGAGGGGAGAAAAGGGAGAGTGGGAGAATGAATTGATAAGGGAGAAGGATTGCCAAGCAATAGTGAGGGCCCAGGGGAGGTTGTATAAGAGAAATTTGCAGTGGACCAAGTCAGAATGTTTCCATGGTTTTCTCCATCTTCATTCAGCCCCATGTACATAACAGCAAAGGCGGATGATGATGGGAGTGCTCCAAGGCCAGAGTTTGTTAAGGCATAGTCAACAATATGATAAGGGGGCCAGGGACTCAATATAACAGGACAGTGTAGAGTTGAACCAGTTCACCAAGGAGTCAAAATGGGGAAAAGAAGACAGTTGCCAATGCAGGCAAGATGATTTGGGAGAGAGCTGAGCAGCCTCTAGGAAAGACGTCATGGTGTAGATGAAGATTAGGGTGTGGTAAAGGAAGATAGAGGGAGAAATGAAAAGTCAATAGATTACAGTCATATAAGGGGATTTGGGAATTCTTGTGCCCATTAGTGCATAATTATGAAATATTTTAGTAAAGGGAATGTTCACATCAATACAAAATGTGCAGAAACATTTACCATTTCAATAATGTATGTTATTGCTTGCAGCTTTTGAATTCATTTAAAAAATTGCTGAATATAAATACCTCCCACCCCACCACCTAACTAGAGCTTTTTTCCTTTAACCATGTTTTTCTTTCCTTTCAGAAGTACTTCAAGTGCCACAGGCATATGTTTATTCATGTGGCTCCTCTTGATTCACACACTTAAAAAACTTGTTTATATTGGTGCCACAGTTGGCATTGTAAAATATAGGTTAGTGGAGTCAGCCTTCAGATTCGAAATGGCTGCCCCATGCAGCCAAATTCTGTGATCAACAAGTCCTCCCACTGGAGTAAAGAATGAGTCAACACAAGGCAGATCAGTTCCTGAACCTCACCCCCTATTAGATGGGCAGAAGAGCTTGGTAGATGCAGAGACTCATGGAGTACCTGCAATGATTTATGCATTTAGCAAATACCTTTATCTTTTTTAATGTCCTTTTATTCCTTGGTGTGCCTCTTCTGCAATGGCAGAAACCAAATATGGCACTGGGGGTCAGTCTGGTAGTGATTTTATTTCCTCTGATTTCCCTTTCCTTCAAGGTCAAAGAGTTGACTTCCATTTCAAGACTCATGTTTTCTTTGAATGCATTGAGTAGTTAGTAGAACAGAAGTTTCTTGGTCAGAACAGATGTTACCTTGACTGGCAAAATGTCGTATGGTATAGCGGAATATGTTGTGGCTCTGGAGTTAGAGGATCTGATTTTGAATCCTTGCTTTTATACTTATTAGCTGTGTGACTCTGGGAAAGTAGCATAACCTCTCTGGACCTCTTGATGGTGTTGTACTAGATGACTGTAAGGCCTCTTTCAGGTCTAAATCAATGACCCTAAGATATCGGTGATAATAAAGCATGTGAGGATACAATTAAAACATATATATATATATATATATATATATATATATATATATATATATACACACACACACACACACACACACACATACACACACACACACATACACACACACACACACACACACACACACACATGTATATGTTGGTATGAAGAGTAACAGAGCTAGACTCCTCAAATGTTATCCAGTCCTAGACAGTGATATGGTTTAAACTAGCTAACTCAATCTCACATCCAGTGTGATAAAGAATCATCTTATTCCTCAGGTCTCTCTTGTGTCTATCAGTAGAATGGGGAATCCAAGTTCTTGGGTGGCGTATGAGACTGTGGATTTGGTGAGCGCTTACTTAATTAGTTCATATAGATCATGTATATGAGGACTCAGATTCTTGTGGGAAGCTTGGCTTGTGTCAGTGGGAGGCAGGCCTTCCTAGCCTATCATGTTTGACCAAACCCATTTTTTTGGTCACCTTTAATGTTTTAGCTATGTGAAAAGTGATAGAGTTAAGTAATGAGACCTGGACTTCAGGGTCTAAAGGCCTGAGATTAAGTCCGGGCTGTCACATTTACTATCTGTGTGACTATAGGTAACGACTTCACTTCCCTGAGACTTTTTCCTTATCCTTGATACCTAGATTGTAATAATCTTAACTGGAGCAGCTAGGTGGCAAAATGAATTGAATGCTGGGCCTGGAGTCAGGAGGCCTGATCTTCCTGAGTTCAAATCCCACCATATATATGACCCTAATTAAGTCCCTTAACTCTGTTTGCCTCAGTTGCCTCATCTGTAAAATGGGCTAGAGAAGGAAATGGCAAACCACTTCAGTCTCTTTGCCAAGAAAACCCCAAATTGGGGTCACCAAAAGTTAGACACAATTAAAATAATTGAGCAAATAATATTAACTACCTACCTCCCATCTAATTATATAAATGTGAATCATTAATACCCAACATGCCCCCAAATGGTGCTTTAAATGGGATGCTAATCCAAGAGGGAGCCTTCTGATAATACTAATAAGGAGTTGATTTTCTAAAACTCTTTCCTATGACTCAATTTAATTTTAGGCACTTGAGATCATAGCTAAATCCTAGAGTTTGAAGAGATCTTGAGAGCAGCTGGGGGACCTCGGATGCTGTGTGACCTTTGACAAGTCGCTTAACCTCTATCTGCCTCAGTTTCCTCATCTGCAGAATGGGGATACAATAATAGCCTCTACCTCCTAGGGTTGTTGTTTGTGAAGTGCTTTGTAAACCTTAAAGTGCTGTATCAGTGCTTAATAATAATAACTGCCCCTACTATATGCCAATCACTGTTATAAGTTCTGAAGATATGAGAAAGGCTTTGTCTTTGAATTCATGAGCTTTGGGATCAAATTCTAATTCTGCTACTTATTGCCTATATGAGCTTGCAGAATTTGCATCACCTCTCTGGGTGGGCGTCAGTTTCCTAATTTGTTGTAAGGTTCCTTCCAGCTCCAAATCCTATGAAATAAACATCAGAGCACACATTCATTCCTTTCTCCCAGAACTCTGATTGGTCATGTTGAAGGTCAAACTCACGGAAATTTAGAAAATGTGGCCATGGGTCCACAGTACCCTTCATTGCATTGCTAGCAACACTTAAACCTTTACTGAATGTCATTCTTTTTCATTTGATTTATTAGAAAAAGTGTGTTGTCCAAATGTAGACCTCATTCAATTTAATAAGCATTCATTAAATGACTCGTATAAAGCAGGGACTAGGTTCCATACAGGGGATATATAGAGAAAAAGGAAACAATTCCTTTCCTCAAGGAGGTTACATCTTACTGGTTCATGTAGACATCTAAGTGAACACAAGGTAACTTGAGGAGAGAGGGAGAGGGGGAGAGAGGGAGAAAGAGACAGAGACAGAAAAAGAGAGGAGAAGGAAGAGGAGGAAGGGGGAGGTGGGGGGAGAGGGGGAGAGGGAGAGAAGGGAAGAAGAGAGGGAGGGAGAGAAGAAGAGAGACAGAGAGACTAATGATTGGCAGGATTAAAAATTTAAAAAAAACCCATTAAGATTGGACTCCTGAGATGAACCTCGAAGGAAGGGGATTCTACAAAGCCAGGTTCAGGATGCAGAAAGAACAGTGGCTTATAGTCACATTTTATGTCCATTGAAATATCGGAGGGATCCTTCTCTAAACATATTCATTGTATGCTTGTGACTTACTTCTGTAGTAGAATGTAAGCTCCATGAGGACAGGAACAACAATTCAGCTATGTATTGTTATCTCCTAGGACTTAACGTAGTGCCTAGTGTACTTGGGGTTGGGTACTTCAGTGTTTGCTGAGTGTTGACTGCTGATGGTGTTGATTTCATGAGGTAGAATTATCCTAACTCTATTGTATTAATGGGATCCAAACCTTTTTTCTCTCATTCCACCTGCCTGTGGGGCAAGCAAGGGAATGGGATTTGGGGTGAAATAAGGCAGCGCAGCTCTGAGTTTCTGGTACCATTTTAAGATAAGCCTGTGGGTGCCTCAGAGACACCTTTACCCCTAAGGAGTGATTCACTGGGGGTGGATTCAGGGAGCATTTTCTTGGGCAGCACTGGCTTCAGTTTGATGTCTGCTACTCCACTGTGAGCTCTGTTGAATTCCCTAACTCTTTTGATTTTGGGCTGTGGTATGGACTTGGCACAAGTGTGTGGTATGCTTCCTAGACCAATAGAAAAAAAAATCCCACAGCAAAACGGACATTTCACAGAAAAACAATGCTACCGGTTATTAAAAAGCTGCCTAGTTTTGCATTTAGTTTAGTTGGGTTCTTTCACATTCAGCAATGAAATGGTTAAACACGTTTCACATTTATATCTGGAACTTGAATTACGTTTGAGTGACTTGCTGAATAAGCTATCAATATTACATCTGCCACAGAAGAGAGAACTACATCTATGGACGAGTATAATACTTGCATGGGGCCTTGGATGGGCAATGCTCCAGAGAAGGTCATAAATCCAGGTGACATCTCCAGCTGCATTTTATATCTCGATCTCTGAGTTCTGAAAGATATGTAAAATCTTGGGTAGGCAGGGAGTGGATTGACTATACATCCTGGCAAGTGAGGATGCCCTGTTCTTGCAAAGCTCATCTTGTTTTTGTGAAGGCAGGTGCTTGTTCTCAGGTATGTGAAGGCAGGATGTGAATAAGTCATGGATATGGCTGAAATATCTCTCTCTCTTTTTGAAACTGATCATCTCTTGAACACTGGCTTACTCTGTTTTATGGATAGTCTACTATTCCTTTTGGCGTGAGTGCGAGGAACATTTTTTTCTTGGCTACATCTGAGAGCTAGAACTTTGCTGTAGATGAATGGGACCTAGAGCTATTCATGACAAATACCAGGATTTCCTATCTAGGAATCCAGCCTCTTGAAAGAACGAGCAGCAGGGCATTTCTCACATTGCACAGGGTATGCACACAACTGACACTGATGGGAAAAAATTATGAGAAAATGCATTTATTTGGCTGGACCACTAAAAAGGCAGATGGCAAATCTTGGAGAAAGAGGCAGACACGCTAAGAAAAGAGGGGATTGATACAGTGCCTAAACTCTTGTTCATCATTCAAAATGATTTCTTTTGAGATAATTTGTTTTCATTAGACAAATTCATCACAAAGCTGGGTGTAGGCAAAGATGACAAAAAAAAAACCACATTGGATGCTATGATTCAGGAATAAAAAAAGAGAGATTCCAAAGGTTTATGAAGCACTGATACATTGCGGATGCTTTGTTGTGCAGTGCTTGGTGCATAGTAGGTGCTTAATAACTCTTGTTGATTGATTGACTTGGGCAAAGAATTTTGAGGTACTAGAAATGGTGAGTGCCAAGCAAACATCACAAAGGAAAAAAAAAGTGTATTTACCAATGTGGTACGAAGAATGCTGTCACTGACGTCAGGAAGACTTTGCTTTGAATACGAGCATTAATACCATTACTTGCAGTGTTACTATGGGAAAATCCTTCAGCCTCTTTGAATGTTTCCTCATCTGGAGGAGGAGGAGGAGAAACCTATGAGAAAGGTATTGAAGGTGTTACCATTCTTCTCCTCCTCTTCCTCCTTCTCCTCTTTCTTTTCTTCTTTCTTCTTCTTCTTCTTCTCTTCCTCCTATTTCTCCTCCTCCTCCTCCTTCAGTGTCTTGCACATGGTAAGGGATAGAGATAGGGACAAAACTTGTGATTTCATTGGCATGGGGAATTGGCAGTAGAAGAAACTCTCTTGACCAATGCAGGTCAATACTTTCTCAGCAACTTAGTTTTAGAGAGTTGCCTGAGCCCTGAGAGAGGTTAAGTAACTTGTCTATAGTCACACAGCTAGTATGTATTAGAGGTGGCACTTGAACTCAGGTATTCCTGGTTCCAGGGCCAGTTGTATCCATTATAAGCATTGGAAAGATACTGGCACCTAGTCTTGAGCTTAATAAGTGCTTGATGGATGAAAGACTCAGATAAGACAAGGGCTGTATAAATGTCAACTATCTGTATTAAAACCCAACTTTACATTTTGATAAATGCTTTCACAGCTAATCAGCTTATTATAAATTATTTTTAAGGAGGGGAACAGATTTGTGATATCATTGATTTCCAGTAGGGAAGTTCCCTTTATCAAAGCTGATCAACAACTGTTCTCTCAGTGAGGGTGGGACTTGCCCGTGGTCACATAGTCAGTATGTGTTAATGGCAAGACTTGAACCCAAGTCTTCCTTGTTTCAAGGCCAGTTCCTATCCACCATACCATGCTGCCTCATTATAGGTCATACCCTTCATACATCTATATCTATATCCATATATATATATGTGTGTGTCATACCCTTAGTTATTACTAATAACTAGTGTGACCCTGGACAAATCACTGAACCTTGTTTGCCTCAGTTTCCTCATCTGTAAAATGAACTGGGGAAGGAAATGGCAAACTACTCCAGTATCTTTGCAAAGAAAAGCCCAAATGGGTTCACAGAGAGTTGGTCATTACTGAAATGACTCAACAACAAAAAATAATAACAAATTATATTGGTTTAGCCCAGGATTTCTTAACTTTTTGTGTATGTAGTCTGGTGAAGCCTATTAACCGCTTCTTAGAATAATGTTTTTAAATAATTAAAAGACATGCTAGATTCCAGTAAGATGGTAGTGGAAATAAAGCTGAAATGTTTTCCCATCCAAGTTTTTGCACCCCCTCTCTATCCAAAGATCCATTGGGTGTCCATGAGCTCCAGGTTAAAAAGCCTTGGTTTAGCTCATCAGATTTTTTCAGATGATATCATATGTTTCTCATTTAGGCTTTGTAACACTTCTGTGAAGTAAGAGTAGTAACTTCTAACACCCGAATGCCTCCTAAACCCACTCTGCCATTGACCTAGCTCCATCTTATAGCCAATCAAACTGAGGCCAATAAGATTAAGAAAACTGAGTGGTTCTGAGGAATAACCGAAGGAAAATGTTGCAGAGTATGTCAAACTTCAGAAAATGCTTTCAAAATACTGAGTTAGTTTATAGAGTTCTGTTCAACACATTACTTTTCTCTGGAATGCAACCTCCACTGATGTGTAGAGTACTGTGAATTTGGCCAATGAAGTTCACACATCATTAACTATGTAATTTACTTCCTTGTAAATGACTCAGAAGGGGGGAAAATGTTGACTCCGATTTTGTTTATTACGTCATTCTTTTTCACATCTGAGGCTGACACAGCTGACCAGCAATCATTTTTATTTTTCTGTTGACCGATGGTAGAAACTTTCTGTAGACTGCAAGTTTGATCAGCTACTTTTGAATCTCCAAATGTTATCAGCTGAACTTTTTCCACTTGCAAACTTCTGAGAATAGCAAGTAATCCCGAGTTGTATTTTAGAACTAATCAGACGAAGCCTTCCTGATTTCAAATTCAGGTGTAAAGCCAAAGCGAAGATCTCTTCAAGCAGTTTGAATTTCAGCGAAAATGTTTCACAGGGATCTAATTATAAGAAGACTTTCCTCTCCCCATTGTGCTTTCACCATTTCCTTCCAGTCCTAAAAACAGCCACACACATTTTGAACACAATAGTAATTATACACAACGGGGCTCAAAAGTGGTTTTATAGTAAAACTAATTCCAGAAATTGTAAGGAGAATTTAATCCCAGAAGAAAGTTGATATTTGAAGAGAAAAACAGAAAGACTTTCTTTCCCCCAATATGACATGATAATGAAACTACATGGGGGAAACACAGTGGCATCTCTTAAGGATTCTTTGTCCCTGTTGAGTTGATCTGAATACCTAGGATGCTGTGATTTTTGTCAATATAGATAGTAGCTGGATTCTGAGTTGGAAGATATCTCTGGCCCAACCCCTTAATTTTTCAGATGAGATAACTGAGGCCCAAGGTCCTAGCGAGGTTAAGCATCAGAACCAGGATTTAAACCTGAATTCTCTGTGGAAGCTGGCAGTATTTGGAAGTATAAACATTGTGTAATACAGATTTAGTCCAGAGAATTTCTTCATAACAAAGTCAGGAGTTTTGGGGGCAAAATGTCATCAGAAAAGTATTCACTTCAACCTCATGGGTTCTGTGGTATTAGAAAGACAGCCAGGGGCCAGGGAAAGAGCCCTGGATGAGCTACCAGAGAGAGGGCTTTGTTCATTCATTGACCAGTCATGTGATCTACAAGAAGTCATTTAATTTCTCTGGGCCAGTTTGCTCATTTGCAAATTAGAATTAATAATTACCATCCTGACTACTTTTGCAGTTATTGACATGCTCTTCTTGTTCATTTTTCATGGGTGATGTCTTGACTTGCTTTTTTTTTTCAGCCCAAAACAAGATGTATTAAAGATGCCAGACTCTTAAGCAGTGTAAGCATTTGTATCCCTAATGCAAGCTGGCCAGATCTTAAGAATCTGAGCACCTTAATGGAGACAAGATGAATCATATTTAGAAAGACGGTGGGAGGGATCCAGGAGTAGCCAAGTAGTCTGGGGTGACTGGAGGAGGGGTCTAAGGAGGATCTGGATGGGAGTGGCCAGTAAACTGGAGTGAACAGAGAGCCAGGGACTTAGACCATGTGGCCAAGAAAGAATGGAGTCGAGATAGGATTAAGGGTGAGAAGTGGCCAGGGGCAATTGCGAGGTAACAGGACAGAACTGGGAAGTTGGGCATAGCCACAAAGAAAGGCCAGCTGAGTGGATTACAGCCGCAGGCAAACACCTTGACTTGCTTTTAACAGGCTCCAGTGAAATCATGTTAGGGGACAGTGCTGTGCAAATTCAGACACACAAATGCACATGACATCCAGTCATGATGAGCACTAGACTTTTGAACTAAATGTCACTCTGCTAGTTTGCTAATCTTCAGAATGGCCTGAGGCTCTGGCATGCCAAAGGGGAAGGAGGGAAAGTTTTTGATCACTCAGTCTGCCCTATGTACAAATGAATCACTGAAGAGGGCAGTGGACATGTGAGGTGATGTAAGTACTTCGATGGAGAGAGGGAGTGGAAGTTAGTGGCCCCTGACCCCTTGGAGATGTTCCCCAGCCTAATTGGTGGAAATGTCTCTTCTGGGGTGTTAGTGATTATTCGATTTGCTAGTTGGCTTATTAAAAATATTTTGAAGAATTTTCCATTTTCCCAGTAGAAACTGCCTACCAGATACTTTGGCCATTGTGATGCTAAGACAAGGAAATTCATTTTAAGAAGACCCTTTGAATATAATAGAAAGGGAAAAATCCCCACTAAGTTCCATCTTTTGTTCTATCTTTTGTGTGTGTGGATAGTTGTAAATTTAGATGTGACTTTCGACTCCTTTTTTCCTTCCCCTCCTTTGGGTAAAATCACTGAAAATGGATATTAAAGCATGAGGCATTGTTCTCAAAGCCCTAGAAATGCTGATGGGTCATAGGCAGCTGTAAGCACAGCATAATGGAAATTATACTTAATTAATACAACTACGAGAGCTTTTTACTGTTTAGGTGAAAGATTAGATTTGTTTATATAATGTTTATCACAGCTAATGAGAGAGAACAAAAAAAAAAGACCCCACTTTCTGTAATGAAAATGCAAATCCTGAGATTATATAACAAAGCCAGAAAAGCCTATTTTGTTTCATAATCCACAAAATACAAGTTTCACACAGCAATAAATACATAAAAATAACTTCTACATTTCTGTAATACACCAAGCGAAAATTAATCCAACTTTGACAGGAATATGTAAGTATCCATGTTTTAATTACTGGAGCACTTGAAGATAACCTAATTAAAAGTCAGGTTCTTATTGAAAACAAAACCATTTCTATGGAATCAAAGTACTTTTCTAAAATCTAATGATAGTTGGCATATGTGAACAGAAGAGGCAATTATTAAATTCTTTGATTAATTAAAACCACAAGTAAGGTCAGGTTCAAATTTGTTAAAAAATATCTGCAAAAATGGAAGCAAACAAGAAAATTTATATTTACTTTAATAATTTATTAATTATATAGAATTGTATCACTTTTGTACTTGTCCTTTCCCTCTAGAACATTATTTCATTAATATCTAATAAAAAACCTGCTAACTGAAAAGTGGGAAATGGTCAAACATTTAAAAGCTAAGAGTCTTTTGTTCTTAGGGAAATGAAATAGATTCAACATAGTTGTCACAATGGGAAACCCAAAGCAGTTTGGAAATTGTATCAACTAGCAGATATGTGCTCTCCTTGTCTAGAACAAAACCATTTGAGTCAAGGGCACTAGCAGTTTAAAGTATAAATCATACTAATTTAAATACTAACATAATTATATTAATATAAATCATGGTCTATTAAAGGGTGATAGAAGGTTGATCAATATTATCTTACATAATAAGGCTTATCTCCTATTTGAATAATTTGATGTTGAATACATGTTCAACTCTGGCTGAAGACTTTCCCACGTTTTTGAATTCATCTCTTTTTTTCTGCCATATTGGTGTACTTAAAACTTGCATTTTTTTTGTTATCTGTAGGATTTCTCTCCAGTATGAACCTGAGGATGCTGAATAAATAATGAATTGACTGATGACTTTTCTACCTTCCTTTAGATTTGAAGGGTTTTCTCCAGTATAAACTATCTGGAGTTCCATAACGTGTAGGTTTTTGTTAAAGGTTTTCTCAAATTCTTTTCCTTTACCACTGCCACAATGATATTTATGTCATTTAATGGCGCTGTAATAGTTACAAAGAACTTTGCATTTATTATCTCTTAAACTTTCTCACCTTTATGAATTACCAGTGCTTTCTCAAAGGCCGGTTTACCATGAAGACTTTGCTAAAGTCAAGTATGGAGGGTTTTTTTTTTGGGGGGGGAGGCAATCTGGGTTAAGTGACTTGGCCAGGTCGCACAGCTAGTAAGTATCAAGTGTCTGAGGTTGGATTTGAATTCAGGTCCTCCTGACTCCAAGGCTGGAGCTCTGTTCACTGCACCACCTAGCTGCCCCTAAGTATGGAGTTTTTTGAAGGTGAAAAACTGACTGAGCTATGACTAAAGGTCTTTCCGTATGTATCACATGTATAGTTTTCCCCAATGCAAACTCTTTTGTGTTCAGGATTTGAGTTATCATGAAAGGCTTTCCCAAGTTCTTTACATTCACATCACTTCTCTCTAGTGTGAATTCCCTCATGTGCAGTAATGGCAGAGGTCTGCCTAAAGGCTTTTCCACATATATTACATTCATAGGCTTCCTCTCTCTGGTTTGGATTCTCTGATGCTTAATTAGTTCAGAATTCTGTCTGAAATATCTGTCTCATCTATCACATTGATGAGCCATCTTACCTATAGGATCTCTAAGCTATATGAGAGAATTTGAAAGCATATTAAATTTTAAAAATGTGTTTTATTCCTGGTCTCTCTTCCTTTCCATAGTTTGTCCTTTGGGGAGCTTGACTGATGTCTCTATATCCTGATCTCCAGTACGTAGTCTTCTCAAAACTCAAACCCGTGGGAATCCTCTCCTATGAGCCTTTCTTGTACTATTTCTTGTGAATTCATTTCTTCAGAAATATCATATGTTGGAATGAATTCTTATTCCTCAATCTTGAAAGCCTGTGACAAGGATTCTATAGCTCTTAGAGAATAATAACAACAAGGAATAGGCAGGAAAAGGATTGGAATGCCTAACCTTTGGCCATTTGTGTCCTTCTGTGGGATCTCCTGTCTTTCCCTCTAATTGCTCCTTCTCTGTCTCTTTGAGGGGACCCAATGTGGGAGAGGCCAACCTGAATGTTGGACAGAGGGATACTCCTCAGCTAGGGGTACCTGACTCTCTCAAAAGGGACCCTTCCCACGACCTTACTTTCCATGGGCTAGGGCCACAACTTGCCCTCTCTTCTGCACCCATGTTCAGGACAGAATTGGAAAAGAGGACCCTGAATATAGCCCTACTTACTAATCAGACCCACAGCCTGCTTAATGTCATAGTAAAAATTTTTATTAAAATGGTACATGCAAACATTGAAGGTATCCTTGCTGAAAGCACAGAAAGAGAGCGAGCAGCCTTTTGCAGGTGATTACTAGATCTTCACAGTCTAGCTGAAGGATGTAGACAATATAAAATCCCACACTGCCTATAGCTTATTAATTTAAAAAAATTCAGTTGAATAACATGTAGTGTTTAATTGCACATGCATACATCCATATGTGTATGCCTCACATAGTCACTCCAGATTAATTTTAATATTGATAGCATTAACAGTGCACATCTCTATAGTGCTTTAAGTTTTACAAAATGCTTTATAAATATTATCTCATTTAATCCTCACAACAGCCCTGGGAGGAAGGTGTTATAATTCACATTTTACAAATGAGGAAACCAAGGCAGAGAAAGGTTAAGTGACTTGCCCAGGGTCACATAGTTAGGCAGTATCTGAGGCAGGATTTGAAATCAAGTCTTCTTGACTCTCATTCTTTTGAACCTAAGTTCCTCTACATTAGTTCTTATGTGATTGGAAGGTTCCTTTCAGTTTTAAATTTCTGTAATTTTCATCCATTACCCTATCTCTACTCCAATCTACAAGATGTTGTTCAGACTTTTCATTTTTTTTTTCTTGGCAAAGATACTGGAGTAGTTTGCCATTTCCTTTTTCAGCTTATTTTACAGGTGAAGAAACTGAGGTAAAAAGGATTAAGTGACTTGTGCAGGGTCACACAGCTAGTAAGTATCTGAGGTCTTCTTGACTCTAGGCTGGATGCTCTATCCACTGAGCCACTCAATTGATCAGTCTACAAGATAGTGAGATTTAAAGAAAAGAAAATGAATTTTTTGATTGATTCAAGAAAAAAGGAAATATTTTTATGGGTATCTAACAAAATAACTCTGCTGACTCCATTTTTTTCCCTAAGAGTGACACTTACCTCAATAGTAAGTTCAGTAGTGTGTTGAATAAATTTTTTAAAGAATGTTTAAAAAGCTTCTTGATCCTTGGAGGTCTGCAGATTTTTTTTCTCCTGTAGATTAGTTATTTTGTATAAAGTACATTCTTAGATTTAAAAAATAACAATAATGACCTGTCAGAATTAATGACATTAGGTAATTTGTTTTCTTTTCTTTTTTTTTCTTTTTTTCTTTTTTTTTTTTTGCTAGGCAATCGGGTTAAGTGACTCGCCCACAGTCACATAGCTAGTAAGTGTTATATGTCTGAGGCCGGATGTGAACTCAGGTCCTCCTGAATCCAGGCCTGGTGCTCTATCCACTGCACCACCGAGCTGCCCCCATTTATATTCTTTTTGAAAACAAAAATTGGAAATTTTGTTTTAATTTCGGACATGACAACTCATTTAAATATATGAATAGGAACCAAAAAAAAGGGCAGAAGTAACACAAAGAGCAAAACCCAACAAAATAACAACAACAAAAAAGAAACAACTGACAAAAACGACAACAGCAAAAAATCCCAGGAGAATAATTATGCAAATAGCAGAGGTGTGGTGAATGCAAAGACAAAACCAAAATATTCCTTGTCCTTAAAGAGGATACATTCTACTCAATAAACTGTGTTTGCCAATGATCTACATGCAACCACACATCTGTTATTTATTGGATATTAAGAGAAGCAAAGGCATTGATCTTGCTAAGGCTGATCAGTGCTATTTAAAACAAATTTCTGCTTAATATTGTCTCCATTTTAATAGTTGTCAGTGTGTTCATTTTCTTAGTTCTGCCTTCTTATTCAGCCTCTTTTCATGTCTTCTCATGCTTTTTTGCAGTAGGCTTCACATTTGTCATTCCTTACGGCAAAATAATATTCCATTACATTAATATGATATATTGACAGTTTATTTGACCATATACCAATTACTCATTTCCAGATTTTCTGTTGTTCCCAATAGTGCACCTATGAAATAGTCTGCAACGAGAGCATACATACATACATATATACATATATATATATGCACATATATATGCGCACACACACACACATATGTATATATATATATATGCATATATATAATTTTACACTTTTCAGTCAGATGTGAGATGGTCAAGATGTGGTCCATTGTTGGAAGGCTTCTTGTTCCTTTGTAATGCCCTCACTGAGAATGCCTTCAGTCCACATATAAATAACCCCTATAAAGATTTTGGTTAGCTAGAATAGATGGCATATAATTTGGTAATTCTTGATGTTTTCCTAGTCACTTTTTCTGAGAATAAGTTAGGTCAGAGATTATTTCCTTGTCTTTTGTTTCATTGCCTTCTTTAAATACCTTGTTAATCTATTCCCACAATACCCTCCCAATTGTATTGCTTTCAGAGCAAATCTCTATGTAATGTGACTGTTTTTATATCTTTATTCTTTTTAGAATAAAAAGGTCAGTTCCTCAGTAAGCAACTCAGGGAATGTGATGTTAGGTTCCAAGTGTGGTGGTTTCATTATCTTTGCTGGAGAAAATAATTTGTTGAAATAATTTTTGAATCTTTTCCTTTCTTTTTATTTCTCTTGTACTTTTCTTTCCATTTTCATTTTTGCCTATAGGATGACTTTGCCTTAAATTTTGTCGTAATTACAAATAAAAGTAATTAATTTTATTCAACTCCTACCATTACTTTCTTTTATATTTCTTATATTGAGTGTCTTGCCAACTTTTATTTAGGCATCTTTTACCCTCCATTGCTTCTCTCAGCTTTTATGAGATGATAATGCTTATAATTATCTAGTATCATTCTGTTATAGTTTTCCATGTGAGTTGTTATTCTAATCCAGTGTTGCCTTTGGCTCCACCACTCCTGTTGGGGGAGAAATATTTCCTACCTGTTTTCATGTGGTGGGTAACTGCTGTCAAATATCTGTTTATTATGAGGCAAAAATTTTGGAGATAAAAACCTAGATGTTATTATTATGTTGAAGTACAGGTTCAAGCCCCAAAGAACATCTAAATAATAATGAGGATTTTGACAAGACTTCTTATTAAAAAAATTACATGGAGATGACAGAGAAATAGCTCATTTACATATTTCAATTTTGTATATTCTTCTTAGGACACAAAAGTTAGAGAGAAAATAGATCAATAATCTATACTTCCTTCAATATCATAAAAGTTGAACCAACTTAATTTAAATGCAGTCATAATCTCATACATCTCCTAAGGAAACAAACTTTGTCAAACAGTAGGCAAACTAACAGGTTACAGATTAAACTACATTTAGTTGGTTCACAATTAGGCTGATTGAGGAGGAGGAGGAGAATTTACATGTCACCAAGATGTTGGGGACAGTAAAGGTTTTTGATTCTTCCTTTGGCTTCTTATCTAAGGCATAGTTAAGGCTTTTGAGTAAATTTTAATATCCATGGGACAGATTTTGGTTAGATTAGGTTAATGTTAATCAAAATTTGCAGGAGGAATGGCCCTGAGTTCCAAATAATAAAAAGGAAATCAAAAATTCCTATAACACTCTTCATGTGTTAAGTATCTCA
Source organism: Phascolarctos cinereus (assembly GCF_003287225.1). Taxonomy (NCBI): domain Eukaryota; kingdom Metazoa; phylum Chordata; class Mammalia; order Diprotodontia; family Phascolarctidae; genus Phascolarctos; species Phascolarctos cinereus. The sequence goes on along the minus strand of NW_027555514.1, from coordinate 51,307,145 downwards.
AATATTTGCTGACCAAGGCACTTTCTGGGACTTTTGGTTTCCTTGTAACAACTCGTATAGATTAGCTTAACTTTGGGATGAAATTATTTTAGTCCATGCCAGTATCATTTCTGTTGTCCATTTCCTATTTTTAAATTATTTCAATAGTTTGTTTATGTAATTTATAGTTAAATCTTATGATTTAACTATATGCTATATATTTTTTCTCATCACCATTTATCTTGTTTATTATCAATTCTGTTCTAAACTCTAACAAGGTGATGGTTTGCTTATGAACACACAGGCTGACTCAGGGATTTCGTGATCATAATGAGTAATTTCTTGTCTGTTAAAATATAGTTAGTAGTACTCTTTATGATGCTGTTTGGTGCTTACCTTGTCCAGCACTTGTTAATTCTTTTGTTGAAGTAAGTATTCATGTCATGAAAGTGTAAGGTGTTTGGAAAATCTATAGAACACCTAAGCTGTCAAGGACTGTATGAGGAAAGCTTGAAGTAACTAATATTAAGAAATACAAATCCAAATAACTGAGATTCTACCTCTTATCCAGCAAATTGACAAAGATGAAAATGGGGGAAATGACAGTGTTGGAGGGACTGTGTGTGTGTGGGGAAACAGGGTTAGTAATGGACTGTTGATGGAGCTCTGAATGGTTCTAGCCATTCTGGAAAGTAGTTTGGAATCATAGCTCAAAAATCACTGAATAATCTATACCTTTTGATCCAGACTCTTCAAGCCTGAAGTACAATTATGCCATGCCAACCTTCCTACTAGGACTATCGTCCAAAGAAATCACAGAAAGAGGGTAAAAAATAAAACCTTATATATAGAAAAGTATTTATGACATTTTTACTCAGAGTGGACACTAACCTATTGGGTTCTAGCTAAATAAATCTTGGTATGTGAATGTACTATTAGAATGTGGTATAAGGGGTGATGGAATGGGCAGCTTCAGGGGACATTAGGAAGACTTCTAGGAACTTCTCCAGAGTGATACAAGCAGAACTAGGAGAAAAATTTATATGTTGAAAACATAGAGGAAGACAATTTTGAAAGACTTTAGAATGCTGATTAAGGAATGTGATGATAAACCATGATTCTAGAGCACCTAAAATGAAGTATGCTACCTACTGCCTACCAGAAATGATGGACTTAAAATGCAGAATAAGGCATATATTTTTTGAACTTGGACAATGTGGAAATTTGTTTTGCTTGACTATGCATAGAAAGACTGTTAGGAAGATTTTCTTTTCTTTTTTCTTTTATTATTCAATGGGGCTGGGAAATTGGAGGAGTAAGATTAAAAATACTTGTATTTTTTTTTTATCAGGAAAAATAATCTACAAGTCTTGAGTCTCTCCTTTCTTTCTCCTAAATCCTACTTTTCCATACATTTTTTTCCATACTGACTTTTTCCGATCTTTGTATATCGCTATGAATTTAAAAATTCAGACTTTTGTATAGATTTGTTTTTTGAGTTGGAGATTTTTCTTCACAGGAACTAGGAATAAACAAGTGTTTTTTTAAAAAATAATTTCATTAAAGAGTGAATGTTTAGCAGACCAGACAAAAACCCCAATAACATAAAATAGATTTCCATCTATGATTTTTAACTTTGTAGCATGGGGCAGGTTATATCTAACTGAAAACTTTCACAAGGTTGAAAACTGTTACTGAATTTTTCACACTCCAAGGGGAATTGTTTGGGCTAATTAGCATGGAGCTAGGAAATGGATGGTCACCCAGGTGGTATAGTAGACAGAATGCCAGGAGTCAGGAAGACTCCTCTTTCTGAGTTCAAATCCAGCCTCAGACACTTACTAGCTGTGTGACTTTTCAAGTCATTTAATCCTGTCTGCCTCAGTCTCCTCATCTGTAAAATGAGCTGGAGAAAGAAATGACAAACTACTCCAATATCGTTGCCAAGGAAACTCCAAAAGAGGCAAGAAGAATCATCCACAATTGAAAAATAGCTAAACAACCAAAAGGAAATAGCAAGTCTTGGAAAGTTATCCTGGCATTTGAAGAATACCTAGTCAACCTGGTTCTAGGGCAGGTTAACAATTTACTGTAGAATTTACCTTCTTAACATCTCTTATGCGTGCCCCCTTCTCTCTTCTGATACTGCCACTCACCTGACACAGGCCCTCATCACCCCATAACTGGACTATTACAACAGCCTGCTGGGGGATCTCCTTGCCTCAAATCTTTCCCCACTCCTGTACGTCCTCCACTCAGCTGTCAAATTAGTCTTTTTTGGGGGGGGCTGGGCAATGGGGTTAAGTGACTTGCCCAGGGTCATACAGCTAGTAAGTGTTTTGTGTCTGAGGCTGGATTTGAACTCAGGTCCTCCTAAATCCAGGGCCCATACTCTATCCACTGCGCCACCTAGCTGCTCCCCAAATTAATCTTCTTAAAGTGTATATTTGACCATGTCACCCCCACACCAATTAAATCAACTCTAGTGGCTCCATATGACCAGTAGCATTAAATATAAAATCCTGGTTGACATTTGAAACCTTTCACAAACTGCCCTCCATGTACTACCATCCAGTGGCATTAACTTCCATGCTGTTCCTCTCAAAAGATGCTCTTGCTCCTAATTCTGAGCATTTTCACTGGTTATCCCCGATGCCTAGAATTTCTTTTGTCTCCTCGTTCCAGCTTCTTGGCTTCCCTAGTTTCCTTCAAGGCCAGCTAATAAATACTCCATCTTCAATCAGAAACCTTTTTCTGAACCCCCTTAGTGCTATTGCCTTTTATCTATGCTCTCCAGTTTATCATATATATATATATATATGTGTGTGTGTGTGTGTACATACATATTGTTTTTATGTAGTTTGCATGTTTTCTCCCTCATTAGACTATAAGACCCCTGAGAGGAGGGACTGTCTTTTGCTTTTCTTTGTATCATCAACACTCATTTAGCACAGTGCCTGGCACATAGTGGCATATTAATACATTTAATAACTGCTTTATTGACTGACTGGCTGACAAGCTATCACTCAGTCTGCTTGGTAATGAGGATACCTATCCCTGTTCTAGATATCACATTTATCTGTAGAACTAATCACAGCAGCTTGGAGATGTACTTACCATAGAATGGCTAAAGCACAAAGAGCAACAATGAAACAAAACAAAACAAAATCTCACCAGTAATTAAAACTAGGAGACCTTTAATATAATTTTTTCCACAGTCACACTCATGGAAGCTTCACTTTTTTGAGCTAGTCAAACCAAGAATAGGTATTGATCCCTGAACAACTCAGATCTAATTATTTCATTAACAGTTATTATGAGTCACATTTCGTAATGCTGAGATATTACGTGAAAGAAGAATGTAGGGGTTGTTATCAAGGACACTGGAGCCAGAAGACCCTGACTTCTGTCTTACGTTTGCTATTTGCTTCTTGGACCTTGGAGAAGAAACCTAATCCCTCTGAGCCCCAACTTCTTCATCTGTAAAATGAGAGGGGGTTACACTAGATGGTTTCTATGGTAACATACAGCTCTTAGTCCTGTGATCCCATATATGGCTGGAGTGAGCCAGTCACAAGAACGTGAGATGGAGAGCTTAAGTGATACCTTGGCAACCAAAAAATATTAAAATAATGTAGAAAATACTTCTACTGTTTTGGACAACTTCTCTACGTAGCCTGGGATACAAGATAAGAAAGAGGAGATTGGCTTTGCAGTGGTGGACAGAAAACCTAAAGTAATAAAATTAATCGGTTGCATCCACCAAATATGCCTAAGCTGTCTCCCTAAGGAGACCTGGTGTTCAAGGACAAAAGCCATGCCACGTAATTTTTTTGGCTCTCCCATGGTGCCTAAAGCAGTGCTGAACGCGTGGTAGACACTCAATACATACATACATACATACACACACACATACACACAGTGTGTATATACATATATGTATGTGTATAAACACATATATGTAAGTATATAGGCATATTGTAATACATATATATGTACATCCATATACATATATACAATACATATATGTATATACACATATATTATATAGCATGTATATATACATATAGAGTATGTATATGTGTGCATACATATATATCTATATACATATGTGTGTGTATATACACATATATACTATATTTTATGTATTTATACACACTGTGTATGTATATGTATGTGTACATACTATGTAGTATATATGTATATACATGTGTGTGTATATATGTATATGTAGGTACATATATATATGTGTGTGTGAATTTAGCTGCATGAAGTACATCTCCTCTGTATTGATTATTCCCCATACTTGGGAGTCTTTCCCTTTAAACTTGTTTTATAGAATCTCTAATTGATTTTAAGATTTAGCTGTCTCCTACAAGGAAGCCCTTCTTGATCCCTTCAGCTGCCTTCACCTCTAAGACTACTTCCCATACATTTGGTGGATAGAGTTTCAGACTTGGATTCAGGAAGAAGATTTGAGTTAGAATCTGGCCTCAGATAATTAATAGCTGTGTGGTCCTGTGTAAGTCACTTAGCCTCAAACTCAGTTTGCTCGCCTGTGAATTGAGAACAATTAGATCACCTACTTCACTAGGATGTTGTGAAAATCAAATGAAAAAAAATAGAGTTCAAGTCAAGATAACAAGCATATATTAAGCGCCTAATATATTCCAGGCATGGTATTAAGCAGTAAAGATACAAGGAAAGGGAAAAAAGGATAGTCCTTACTCTCAAGCAGCTCACAGTCTAATGGGGGAGGCATGGAAACCGCTATGCCTGAATAAGATCTATACAGGATACATTGGAGAGAATTAGTGCAGGAAAGGTACTAGTATTATGGGGACTTGGGAAATCTTATAGAGGCTGAGATTTTAGTTAGGACCTGAAGGAAGCCAAGAGACAGAGATAAGGAAGGAGAACATTCCAAGCTTGGGTATCAGCCAGGAAATCCATAGAGTTAAGAGAATGGTGTCAAATGAGGAACAGTAAGGAAGTCAATGTATGTGGAGGGGAATAAGATGGAAGAAGACTAGAAAGGTAGGACTTTGTATACTGTATATATAAATGTTAGGAATTACGATTTAGCTTGTATATCCCAAGGTATATATATTTCATCTCCCTCATTAGAATGTATGCTCTTCAAAGGCAAGGACTATTTTTGCCTCTTCTGTGTGCCCCCAGCACTTAATATGTGTGCTTGGTATACAGTACACACTTATTAAATGCTTATTTATTCCTCTCTAATGCTGTATTCCTGAATTTCTGCGGGACTCTGTCCACCAAGCCTTAGAAACATCGTCACTCTGGAAGCTCTCTCCACCCTTGGATTTCACAGTGGAAGTAGCCTCCAGCCTTGTGCCCTGTGTCCTCTCCCTCTGATTGGCTGGTTCCTTCCAGATCCTCCATTTTAAGGAAGGTCATCAGGCCAATTAACCAAAGTCTGTGTTCCTCTGCAAGCGTTCCTAACTGTTCAGAGGATTTTTTTCTACAGTGTCCCTTACCTTTGGGTACCTTCAACACTCTTCTCCTTCCCCCCTTTAAGCTCCTTCTTATGTGCTATCATCTGCCGTTAGAATGTAAACTCCTTAAGGGCAGGGATTATCTTTCATTTATGTTTGTATTCCCGGCACTTAGCATAGTTCCTGGTACATCTTAAGTAATTAATAAATGCTTGTTCATTAGTTGATTTAATGACAGATTGATTGGTGAAAGCAAAAAAAAAACCGAGGCAGAAGGATGAAAGGAATGACAGGAGTACAGTGGAGAAGGACTTGAACTATGGACTGGGGTAGATTAAAATCATCAGAGCCCTGGGGCAACAAGATAGGATTTTTGCTATAAAGTGGAACTTTGGAAGCCTGGGGCTCCTATGGCTTGAGGTTTGACTGGCCTGGAGTGAATGAAGCTTTGTGTGAGGTGCTTCGGTCTTGAGGCTGCCCCACTTCCTCTTCACAGTGACCTTCATCCCTGGGCCTTGCCCAATTATTGTCCAAGGAGACATCATTCCTAGGCCTGGCTCTGCCTGGAGCCACCCCTTTGGCTCTTATGTCAGTTTACCTCTGACAATGGCGTCACTACTAATATTTGTGAGTCGACAGAAATAAATAGACGTTGCTGGTAAAAAAGTGACAAGGTTGCTCTTTCTGAGGAGCCCATGAGGCAGGCAGGAGCAACAGTAAACAGTGACTGTTCTGGGAGTAGCAACTCCATCTGGAGTCTATCCCAGAGGCACCATCCATCCTCTTTGTACACAGAGCTCCATGGCGTGCGCAAGTACATATCCACAGCAACATTTTCACTTATGATCGTTAATGTTCACATCATATATGGATGGTATGGCCTCAATTGCTTTTTTCTGGACTATAAATCTTTTGCATGATTACATGTAAATGGATTGATCCCAAGTGTATGCCACAAAGGATGAATTTTACGTCAGTTTCCTGAAATATACTCTCAGGTACCTTGTTAATGCAGGGAATGGGGAAGTGTTCTCCTCCCCACCTTTGTGAATAGAAATGTTTCCCCACTTCATTCCCTTAGTAACACAAAGAAAAATCTGGCCAGTGGCTGCACAGGCAAATCCAGGTCCACAGGGGTACATGAAAGGTTCAGACAGTGTTTCAAATGACTTCAGACAAATGTTCCTATTTCTGTAGAGACCATATATGCTTTTAGAGGAGGTCTGTGCACTTAGTAAACATCTCTGTCTGCTGCCAAGGAGGTTATAAAGACAGGTTACTGTGGCTTCACTTACATTCCCACCAAACCTCAAGACGTTAAAAATTGTGACATGAGCAGAATAGAAATATTCTATTGACCAACCACTTAGCCACCATTCTGGGAAAACTGGATCAGGGCAAAACCAGGACATCTGTAGATGTGAATTATAGTTAGAACTTGGCAAATGAATTTATAATGATATATTTTACTGGAACTTTCAGGGTATCATAGCACTTAATGAATCTGAGCTTTCCTACCCTTTAAAACTGAGGGTGGGGTGGCATGAAAGGAGGAATGGAGAAGAGTTTATAGAATGGACCAGTATAAAGGTCACTTGGAATTCAGTTTAATATAACAAGCATTTCTTAAATGTCTGCTTTGTACCAGGCACTGTCCTGGGTACTGGAGGAAAAAAGACACATTATAACACTCATTACTACTTATGTCCTTTTTTGTAGAGATGTGTGTGTATGTGTGTGCATGTGTGTGTGTGGATTATGGATATGGAACACTGCATATAATATCTGACTTTTTCTTGTTTTTAAAAAAATAGGTTTTAATGATATTTTTTGTTTAATCATCAACTAAATTTTTCCTTGTAGCCTTCTATTTTTCCCTCCAGGAAAGCCATCCCATATAACAAATAATGTTTTTTTTTTAAAGAAAAAGAAACACTGGAAGAAGAGGACCCCACCCCCCAGCAAAAGCAATAATTACATTTAAAAAGTATGAAAATATATGAAATTGTCAAGAATGCTGACTTCTGTCCCTTCTCTGCAAAGGAGAAGGGGAGGGAAGTGTCTTCTTATATCTTTACTTAAGGGCCATGCTTATTCTTTTTAATTTTGCAACATTAACTTTTAATTGTTTTGGAGTTCTTTATATTTTGTTATTTAGATTTAAGTTGTAATCATTTCACATCGTTTCTTTTTTGTTTTTGTTTTTGTTTTGGCAATTGGGGTTAAGTGACTTGCCCAGGGTCACACAGCTAGTAAGTGTCAAGTGTTTGGTCTGAGGCCAGATTTGAGCTCAGGTCCTCCTAACTCCAGGGCTGGTGTTCTATCCACTGTACCACCTACCTGCCCCCATTTCACATTGTTAAGGTAAAGATTAGACTTGATAAAGCATTTATGAAGCCCTAACTGTGCTCCAAGCACTGTGGTAGCCAAGAAATGGAGGTGAGGAAGAAGACTACCCCAGGCTTGGGTATCAGTCAGTTAAAATGCATAATTAGGAGAATATAATGTCATGTCTCTAAGCTCTTGAAATACAAAGATATACAAAAAGATAGACAATCCTTGCCCTTAGTTCTCATTCTCCTTGTCTTTTCTAGTTTTAAACACTGTTGATCATGCTTCTTCCTTGATAACCTCTTCTCTCTAGGCTTTGGTGACACTACTCTGTTCTGGTTCTACCTGTCTATTTCTTTTCAGTCTACTATGCTAGATCTTTTTCTAGCTCATGCCTGCTAATGGTGAGTGTCTTGCAGGGTTTTGTGTTGAACTTTCTTCTCTTCCCTCTCTATACAATTTCACTTGGTGTGCTCATCATGTCCCATGGATTTAATTATCATCTCTATGCTGATGATTCTTAAATCTTCTCATCCAGCCATAACCTCTTTCCTTTTCTACAGTTTCAAATCTCCAACTGCCTATTGGACATCATGAACTGGTTGTCCAATCAACATCTTAAAATCAGTATGATCAAAACTGATTTCATTAGCTTTCCCCTCAAATCCTCCCCTCTTCTTAACATCTTACTCCAGCTGAGGTAATTGAGGGTACTACCATACTCCCAGTCACCTAGTCTTGAAAAGTAGGTCTTATCACTGACTCCTCACTCTTTCACCCCCTCCACATCCAATCTGTTTCCAAGTTCTGTTGATTCTACCTACCTAACATCACTCCTCTGACACTGCCACGCCAAGTGTGGGCCTTCATTACCTTTCGTCTAAACTAGCATAATAACCTCCTGGCTGGTCTTTTTGCTTCAAATATCTCTACAATCCAGTCCATCTTCCACTCAGTTATTAGAGTAAACTTTCTAAAGAATATGTCTGACCATCCTATACCCTATTCAATAGATTCCAGTGGGCCCCCTGTTGCCTCCAAGGTGAAATAGAAAATCCTCTGACTGTTGGATCCATTTTTTATCTTTCCATTCTTCTTACCTTTCTCCATGGCCCCATGCAGTCCATGATCCACTAACTTCCTTGCTGTTTCTCAAATATAACATTGCATCTTCCCCCTCTATGAATTTTCATTGTTTCCTCTGTTTGAAATGCTCTCTGTACTTTTTTTCTGTCTCCTGGATTCCCTGGGGTCCTTCAAGCCCCAGCTAAAATGCAACTTTCCTCAATAAATCTTTCCTAATTCCCCTTAGTTTTAGCACCTTTTCTCTGTGAATGACTTCTGATTTATCCTGTATGTGTCTTGTTTGCATAAAGTTTTTTGGAGGTGATCTCCTCCATTAGACTGTGAGCTTCTTGAGAGTAGGCACTATCTTTGCCTTTCTTTTTATGCCCAACACTTAGTATATTGGCTGGTTCATAGTAGGCTGTTAATAGATGCTTATTGAATATGAATATTTTGTTGTATAATGTCAGATTAAAAAATGTGTTGTTTAGTTTTACTCAACTTGCTTTTCCTTCTTATTTATTCTTTGTTAAAGGGGATAGATTTCTGGGAGAGCAAAGGGAGAAGGTCATATAGGTCATATAAGATATAATTAAAAAAACCAAAGATACCCTCTGCCCTTAAGGAGTTCATAATCTACTACAATAACTACTTGGAACAACTACCATGCTAATTCAGAAAAAGTGAATAATCTTCCCTGCTCCCTTCTGTGTAATATACACACATATACACGTATATGTGATATATTACACACACACACACACTGTGGCCCTACTTGGCTTCACAGAACCTGAACTTTTGTCTGATTTCTTGAAAGCAAAGAAGATTATAGCCCAATGGAGTCAGGATTGTTACTGTTAAATCAGGCCAGGCACTGCTTCTGCTCTGCCCTTCTGGAGTTAGAGGAAGGCAGATTAAAAGTGAGGAAGGAGAGATACCTCTCTTGGTTGTCACTTCAGGACTCTTACTACTGGTGGAGTGAAGGAAGAGAGAGATAATCAAAGGGGAGAATTATGTAGGGGAAATAAACCAATGGGAAACCAAGTTTATTGCTTGTGGATTAAAGAGCCAAGCACCAACAGAATGGCAGCTACTATGGGTTCTGATTATGAATCCTATGCTCTGAATCTTAATAAGGATCACAGTGGCTGCCACCACTTTCAGTACCAAGGAGAGCTCACCTATCTTTGGAAGACCGTTAAAGTAACTGATCTGAAATGGTTAATTGTACCCATCTAATCAGAAGCAGAAGCCAAGATATTGTCAAGATAACCTTCTCTTTCATTAGGCACAAGCAGCCAGACTAGATTTTGGTTAGAGGATGGATCCTTAGCCTTTTTGTGTGTCTCACTGACTCCTCTGACAGTCTAGTTGAGTAAAGCTCATAGACCTCTTTCTCAAAATAATGTTTTTAAAAGCACACATTAAAATAAATCATATTACAGGGGAAAGAAAGCATATTGATGTACTGCTGTCAAAATATATTTTAAGTGAAAAATTTGTGGATGCTAGGTTCAGAACTTGTGGACTAGATGCCTTTTTTTCCCCTGTCCACTTCTTCCTGTCAATGGCACTTTCCTCTACTTGACTTTGAAAAAACAGATCTGACCCTTAGTGGTTCTCAAAATAATCATGCTATGACTCAGAAGTTAAAAAAGGTTTCACTACTCTGGTCTCATACATCTTAAGACACCCTATCTTAAGATAAGACAGCAGAGTTGTGAGGTAGAAAGAGCCTTCGTTAACTAAGTTAAAACTAATACCTTCTCTAAAGAGAAGGAAAATGGGATTTCTTAGAACATCAGAGCTAGAAGAAATCTCAGTGGCCATAGCATCAAACCTGTACCAAAACAAGAATTCCTTCTGGAGCATCCCTAGCAAGTGGTCTTCTAGCTGTTTCTTAAAGTCCTTATATCTGTGTGCATATGTGTGTGTGTGGGGGGGGCTTTCTGGTACATCCTACATCACCTATTCCAGGCTTCTTTAGCTCCAATATTTTGAAAGATTTTCCTTATGTAAAACTAGGTTTTTCTTTCCCCACTTTCCCCCTAATTCTACCCTCAGAGGTCTAGTAGAACAAGTATTATCCCTCTTCTATTCTCTGCCTCTTCTACCTCAGACATGTAGAATGGGCAAGTCATTTACATCTCTGGGCCTTTCTTTTTTCATCTGTAAAAGACTCAGTTTTGAATTAATCTGTCAATAAACATTTTTAGTGTTTACTATGTGCTAGGAGCTATGCTAAGTGCTAGATACAAAGAAAGGTAAAAACACAATCCCTGCCCTAAAGAAGCTTACATTTGAATTGGGAGAGCAATGTAAATATGTGATCCTATATAAATTAGTACATGCATGATAAATGCAAGGTATGAGGAAGGTAACCTTAGAATGGAAGGCACTAGCAGTTAGGGAGGCTGAGAGAGTCTTTAGGAGGTGCTAATTAATATCAGAGTCTTAAAGGAATCCAGAGATTGTAAATGATATAGATTAGGAGGGAGAACATTCCAAGCATGGTGGCATCCAGTTCATAGTAATGGAGATCCCTCATAGTAGTACATCTATGATGCTATGATCCTTGAGATTCTTGGAGAGAGATATCAAACAAACTCTTCTCTCTGTCTTCTCTTTCCTAGGCTAAACATCCCTGCACCTCAATCAATTCCCAACTGTCTTGAACTGGGGGTCTTTGATCACTATGATTTCCTTCTCCTTTCTAGAAACTCTCTACCTCATTAATATTCTTCCTAAAATGTTATAGTTAGAATATAACTCAAATTCAGCCTCTGAACTTCATAATCCCAAGGTCCCCTAACCTTTCCTGCTTGATTCTATAACTTAAGCTGAATCACCTCTCCCTGCTTTTTTCTTCATCTCTCTGGCTCCTTTAGACATCCTGACTTTGATGCTTAGGTTTACCACTCGCCAATTATGTATGACTGTGGACAAGTTGTTTAACCTCTGTTATCTTCTATTCTGGCATCTATAAATGGGGATACAAATTCATTACTTATTCATTAAATTGTTTTGAGGTAAATCCTATGTTAAACATGGTATAAAGAATCACTATGGTTATTGGGAAGGTACCTGAATTTGGAAGGAATCAACAGGAAAATGAGGCAAGTGCGTGAAAAAAGTGATCTTTCCTTTGATGAGAAATAGTTTGAGTGCCCTGTTATGCCTCATTCTTGTTCTACTTTCCTGGTTGGAACCTGGTGCTTTTCTTATAGAATCAAGATGCCACCTAGATAAGCAAGCTCTGTCTTCTCCATGTCTATCTGTTATTTTGTGGTGTTAATATAGATACTTGTGTCTTGTGAGCATGAAGCATCTGAGTCAGGCAGTTAAGAGCTTCACTCTGGAGGAATTTTTCTGAGTCTTCAGAACATCTCTTTAGGAAGCTGGCTGGCTGATATCAGCCATCTGACCTACTAGCTTCTGGAAGCATCTAGCACTTTAAATAAGTGTCCTTATGTCTTTTTCATTGTCTTATGAATGACATAATTCTTGCCAGTTAACTGGAAAACAGAAGAATGCCCCCTCCTAACCTTCCCTCTTTATAGCCTTTTGCCTTGTTCATCTGTCACAACAGTGATGGTTAAATGGAGCTTGAGTTCAGTCTTGGTAATTGCTATTATATATCTCTTCCTGTATGCAGTTTGGCAAAGAAACCCTTTCTACATATAGAGTAACAGTATGAACACAGTAACCAGCTTAAGATCCCATCTCTCTCCCGTCTTGCTTCAAAGACTTTATTGTTTACAAAGTGCTGGCTGTCCATCAGGAATTTAAAATGTTAGGCAGCAAACCATGGAAATAAGGTGAGCTCACAACTTAGGATATTTATTCTTTTTTCTTCTAAGTGAATATAAGTTATGTCTAATGTATGTAATTGGATAGTTCCCTGTGTGATGCTTAACATATTATTGAAGATCCATTGGGTCTGTCTTAGCATAGTTTTGAGCAGCTATGTGGTACAGTGGATAGCGAGCTGGGCCTAAAGTCAGGGAGACTCATTTTCTTGAATTCAAATCTGGCTTAAGACACTTGCTGGGCAAGTCACTTAATCCTGTTTACCTCAGTTTTCTCATCTATAAAATAAGCTGGAGAAGGAATTGGGAAAGCACTCCAGTATTTTTTTTTTTGCCGAGAAAACCTCAAATGGGGTCATGAAGAGTCGAACACGATTGAAAATGAACAGCAAATGTAATTTTAATCCAAACTGCTCAGAACATGAAGATAATTTTAGCTACTAGAGAATTTGCTGAAAAATGTATCTTGGAGGTAGGCAGAACCAAGAGAATGACTTATACATTAACAACATGAATGGAAAGGAAAACAACACTAGCAGAAACATACCTTTCTCTTCTTAGTAGAGAGATGAACTACAGGGGTGGAATGAGACAGATGCTGTCAGACTTGGTCTGAAAAACCTTGATGATTCATTTTAATTCTGAATGTTCTACAAATTACTCCATTCCTGTCTCCCTCTATCTTCTACATTTCATCTTCAGGTTCTTTCTCCCTCGACCTCTTTTATGTAAGGTAATAATATATGCTTTTTCCCAATCTAGTCCAACACATGTCTATTAAAAAGGGGCCAGGCTTAGCACTAGGGATTCAAGGATAAAATGTCCTTTGTACTCAAGGAAGTTACATTCTACTGGGAATAAGAAGAGAATTATATTAGTTGAGACTAACTCCGATGAAGCCTCTTATCTCCAGTGGTTCTTTGAGGAAGAGTCAGGAACTCATCTATTCTCTTTCTATAAGATAGATGGGAGCAGTTGAATTGGGGTGCCTAGGAAACCACAGAGATACATGCAGGTAGAATACCCCTCTGAGTGTTCAGTCCTATGGACAGGTCCCACACGGAGTCATCCAGTTCATACAGACTTGTACTGAAGGCACACAATCTGACACCATCTTGTATTGCAGTTGCAAATCCACATCCCATGTTTAGATGCTGAGGTATTGTTCCCAAAAGCACTTGGTTGCCATGGTATCCTCATGGGGCCCAGCAGAATGAACGCATCTGGTTTTCAAGTCACTAGTGTTACTGGTCTGCTAACACTGCTTTTTTATACGTGGTTGGTAATTGCCTATCACTGTTTCTCCCTCCCCAGAGGTGTAATTACTGACAGATGACCCCTGAGTAGTGCATATGCTTGCCTTACAGCTGCCTATTTGACAGTCTCCATGCTAATGCATGGTGGGTAACTAACCTGGCTCCAAGGCACCCTGTTTACTACTGACACTTGGGAGATAAAGAATCTAGAAAGTAAGAAACTCAACTGTAAGCTTCAATGGCCAGCATTCCCTCTCTTTATAGGGAAGATTTCCCTTCTCCCCCACCCTTGCCACCAGATAGCAGAAATTATTCATTCATGAAGTTATTATTTATTCTGCTGACTTCCTTAACCATATTGAAATCACATACCTGTCCTGGCATTTTGTTGGAATTCTTTAGGAGATGTTTCTGTAGGTGTGACTTTTTAACCTGAAGAAACCTGTAGGGTGATAAAAAGCAATAACTTGGAAAAAGCTAGATTACCAATAGGCAATTCCTTCTGCTAATGAAATCAGCAGTGCCAGACCAAATGCCCATTGGCTACATTTTATTAGAGTTTCTTTAGGGACAAATGGTAATTATATGGATGGGATTAAATTAGTCCACATCCAGTTGTGCCTACTTCATAGTATCATAAAGGGACCTTAGAGACCATTGGGTCCAACTCTTCTCTCCATTTTACAAATGAGGAAACTGAGGCACAGATACTGAGATGAGGTTAGAACTCAAATTCATCCAGCCTTAGACACTTAATAACTATGTGACCCTAGGCAAGTCACTTAACCATATTTGCTCCAGTTCCTCATCTGTAAAATGAGCAGGAGAAGGAAATGGCAAACCTTTCCAGTATCTTTTTTCCAATAAAACCCCGAATGGGATCACAAAGAGTTGGACACAACTGAAATGACTCAACAACAACAAAAAGGATACAAAGAAGCTTTCTCCATATTTTCTCTTTACTACCCAGTAAGTCTTATTTAGCTTTTGACAATCAAGGATTTTATGGGACCATCATCATTATCATCATAACAAATGTTTATAAAGTGTTTACTATATATGTGCCACACACTGTACTAAGCACTTTACAAATATATCACTTGATCCTCACAACAATCCTGGGAGGTAGGTGCTATTTTTATCCCCATTTTACAGATAAGGAAATTGAGGCAAACAGAGGTAGATTTAGAGCTGGAAAGCTACCAAGTTGCAGCAATATCTTCCAGTCCATGATATACTGCCTAGGCTTCAAGTGCACATAATTTTGGTTTGAGGGGAAATTTTCTATTCAAGTCTTGATAATAGCATCACATTCCTCCACTTGGATTTGAATTGGCCAGCCTTAATATCTCAAAATACTTGCCTTCTGATGACTCAGATAGGATATCAATCCAGTCCATCCCATCTAATCCAACAAGCATTGCTAAAAATTAGTGTGTGCAAAGCACTGGGGATGCTGGAACAAAATGAAAAACATTCCAGGCTTTCATAGAGCTCATATTCTGCTGGAGGAAGGGCAGGATATAACATGTACACAGGTAAATACATATATGTATATATACATATATATGTGTGTATTTATGTGTTTGTATGCACAGACACATATAAATATATGTGTATACATATACACACATATGTATATATGTATGTATATATGTAAGTGTATATATATGTATGTATTATGTATGTATGTATGATCATATGAGGAAAGAGAACACTCATACCTAGAGGAACTGGGAAAGAATTCAAATATAAGGTGGCTCACGAGCTAAGCCTTGAAGAAAGTTATGAATCTAAGAAGTGGAGGTAAGGAAAGAAGGTATTCCAATGGTGAGTGAGAGCCTAAGCAAAGGTGTAGAATGGGATGAGACATTCAGTTCTGGGAATGGCAAGTGGCCATTTCAGCTGGAACAGAGTAAATTAATGTGAGTAAAGTGAAATTAGCTTTGAAAACAAGAAGGGCTTCATTCTGCAAAGGGTGTGAAGGGTGAAGCTGAAGAGTTTTTATTTGAAACTAGAGACAATTGATTGTCCTTCATGCTAGATGAGGATGAAAATGACATCACTGTGTTAGGGTCAATGTACAGCGTGTACAACTGTGGCCAATCAGACCAATGTGAGCTCGGAAGGTTCTACCACAGGTAGGGCACAAAGAATCCACCTGTACTTTTAGAATGGAGATGTCTCCAAATTTTACACATCTTGCATTTCTTTTGAGCTACTGAAATTTTGCTTTGCTCATAGAGCACAGTGCCTTTTTTTTGTTGTGGGCATGCCATGCTGGGTGGTCCTGTGCCAGTGTCTTCCATGTCACACAATCAGTTCCAACATTCTTCAGTGAGACCTTAAGAGAGTCCTTGTATGGCTTCTTCTGACCTCTGTGTGAGCACTTGCTTTGTGAGTAGAGATAATAGGACTTCATTGAAGCCCTTGAGCAGGGGCATAACATAATCATACTCGTGCTTCAACAAGAGGATTTTGGTCACCATGTTGAGAATGGATTAAAAGAGAAGACAAAGAAGGTAAGGATCTTTGACAGGCTGGTCTCATACCTGACAAGATGGTTCTTCCTTCCTGGACTCCTTTAGTCTTCTCTATAGTCTTAACAAAATAGCCCTTGCTCCTCTGATTCTGTCTATAAAAATGGATTTTCAGTAATAATAATAGTAGTAGAAGTAGCTAACATAACACTTTAAAGTTTACAAAGAGTTTTGTATACATTATCTCACTTGATACTTACAACAGCCCCATGAAGGAAGTGTTATTATTATCATACCTATTTTTCAGATGAGGAAACTAAGGCAGACGGAAGTTAAATAACTTGCCCAGGGTCACGCAGCTAGTAAGCGTCCAAGGCAAGATTTGAACCCAGGTCTTCTTGACTTCAATTCTAGCATGCTATCCACTAAGCCATGCTGCTTTTTTGTTAAAATTTAATGTTTATGTAAGAATGATTCAAGTCTACCTTAATCAGTCCTTTATGGATTAAAATTAATTAATATTAATTAAATCTTAATAATTTTAATATCTTTTAATTAATAATGGTAAATAATGGTATTTGGATTATGGCTAGGACAAAATTTAAGCAATGTTTTCTTTTTAAAAATAAGTCTAATTAATGCCTTTTGTTTTTACATCAGAGCCATTTTCAGATATAGCTCCCTTCTGCAAACCCTGCTCTTGCCTTAGACAACCCCTTGCTGTATCTGTTGTGGTGGAGATTCCTTTTGTATACAGATTTGATTGAATGACCACGAAGGCCTTCACGCTCTATTTTTCACTAAGCAGGCCCTCTATCCTTTCCTTTAACTCATTGATAAAAATATTATATATGTACATATACACATGTGTACATGTGTATACACACACACATATATATATATACATATATATTTATCATATATATATGCAAATTGGGCAATTAAATAGATTTGATCAGTTTGGACCCTTGATCAACATAGGAATGGCGGTCAAGCAAACCACCAAATTGAGTAGATTTCATCTGACTGTATTTACAGTGCACCCCTCTAGTCCCTTGTTTTCTGTTAAAGAGAGGGAGTCATGTTTCCCCATCCATTCTCTGGGGCTGATATTGGTTATCTCGATCACTCAGAGCATGAGTCCTTTTTAGTGCTCTTTTCGTTTTCATTATTGTAGTTGTGCAGTTTTTTCTATTTCTACTTACTTCACTCTATATCAGTCCATATAGATTGCCAATGTTTCTCCAAATTCTTCATATTCATAATTTCTTGCTGCACAATAACATCCTATTACAGTCTTAGGCCACAATATGTTCAGACATTCTTCTATCAATGTGGAGCCACTTTGTTTCCAGCTTTTTTTTTTTTACTACCATGAAAAGGAGTCCTCTGAATATTTTGGTTTACATGGGACTTGTCTTTTGGTCTTTGACCTCTTTGGGGTCTATATCCAGGAGTGAAATTGCTGCATTAAACAGTGTGAACAATGAGCTTCCTAGAGCTTCATGGTTGGAAAACACTGGGTTCAGTGCCTGAGCATCTAGGTTCAAATCCCATCTCTGCTATTTGCCATGTGTGATTCTAGGAAAACCATTTAATCTTACTGGGCCTCAACTTCCTTTTCTGTAAAATGAGGAAGTTGAATGACATAGCTAGAAAGCTAGGGTCTATTCCTTCCCACTCTAACTCCTGTGAATGTATTTTAAAACACTTTCTTGTAAAATTCCAAATTTAAATAGTGGTTTCTTAAGACTTCTTAGGAACCTAACAGTAAAATTTTAGAAAACAGCTTATCTTCTGAAAGTGTTCCTATCTCAGCCAGAAAACTGTGAAATGAATAATATGCAAGGAGCCTTACAGAATCAATGTTGATTAATAATCACGCATGCAGGCTCCCCGTTCTCATTTTTCTTCATTGTCTCATAAAGCAGATTCCAGAGGACAGGAAAGGGAGCCTGGCTGTAATCAAATGTTCATATAGATTTATACAAATGCCTGCCTTCATGCGTGTCCCGAGAGATGGAATCTGTGACAGGCTAATCTAGCCATGAGACTAAGCTGCTGTCCTCATGCCCAGTGCCTGTAAAGAATCGGATGACAAGCCTAATAACAATCTGTCGGTGAGGCCAAATGAAATGTAACATACTCTGCCCCTAATTTCCCTTCCCCTTCTTTTAGGTTTTCATATGCTCTTGCTCTTTTTTGGGGAGGGGGAGGGAAATTGTGTATTGGAATCCCAGAATCCCCAAGTTGGAAGAGACTTCAAGTCTGAGTCCTGTCTTGAGTACACTCAGTGAATGGTTTTCCTGCCTTTATGTGAGTGAAGGGGGCCCTCTACTTCCCCCATAGTTCCATTCTACTTTTCAATAGTTCTAATTGTTAGGGAACCTAAATTTGACTTTATTCAAACTGTCACTGTCACTGTTCCTGTTTCTGCTGTCTGTGCGGGGAAGTGAGGGGAAGAGGAAGAAGGGTGAAGAAAGAGGAGGGTGAGCTAAGCATTTATATAGAAATTTATGGTTTTCAAAGTGTTTTACATATGTTATCTAATCCTCACAATAACTCTCAAAGATAGGTGCTATTAGTATCCCCACTTTACAGTTGAGGAAACTGAGGCAGAGAGATTAAATAACTAGTCAAGGATCACACAGCAAATAAGTATCTGAGATACGATTTGAACTTAATTTTTCCTGGCTCCAAACCCTACTCTCTATCCCCTGAGCCACTTAGGTTCAAGAACTAGATTAATCTCTCTAGGGCTATAGTCCTTCAACTACAGAAAAATACATGTTTCCCCCAAATCTTCTTTCCTTCCCTAGGCTAAATATTCTTATTCTAACAATATACATATGGCATGGTCTCCAATAAGCTCACTAACCTGGATGCTCTCCTTGAGATCTGCTCCAGTCTACTAATTAAAAATGAAATAAAATGTGATACCCAGATGTGAACACAATACTTTAGATATTGTTTGCCCAGAGTAACATATAGCAATACTGTAAACATCTAGTCCTAGGCATTTTGCCTCCCCATGTCTTCTTGACCTCTATTACACACTGTTGAGTCAGTGTGATGGTGTCCAGTAAAAGTTCCACATTTTTCAACTGCCTAGCCACATCTTTCCCATTACATATTTGTAAAATTGATTTTTTGAACCCCAAGAGTGGGATTTTACATTCATCCATATTAAATTTCACCTTTTGAGATTTTTAAGGATCTTGCTTATGTTGTCCAATATATTGGCCATTTCTTCTGACTTAATCATCTACAAATGTTTATAAAGCAGAAATTGGGCAACCTCTCATTGTGTATGTCATGGTGGAGATTCCTTTTGTATGAAGGTTGGATTGGATGGCCACTAAGGCCTTTACTTTCCATTTTTCCCTAAGCACGCTCCCTATCCCTTCATCTAAGTCACTGATAAAAAAGTATGTGTGTGTGTGTGTGTGTGTGTGTGTATACATACACACACACACATCCATATATATACACACACATGAGATGGAATATATATGTATATATACAATGAGATGGAATATATATATATATATACACACACACACACATATATATATGCATACACACACACACACACACACATATATATATATATACACACACACATATATATATGCATACACACACACACATATATATATATACATATATATTCCTTTCAGTTCTGACATCACATAATCCTAGAATCTATAACCAGTCCATCCTCCTTCTAGTAAAGGTTAGGCACACACACATATACATACACATATATGTGCAAATTACGGAAGTTAAATTCATTTATCTTTTTGGACCTTTGATGGACATAGGAATGGCCAACGTGAGTTTGCCACTCCATTTAATTTTTAGATAACACATTGAGGCAGAATCTATTCATACACAGATGGAACTCAACAAAGTACACTCTGGGATTTCGGTATTTTGTGACAGAACCAGCAGGAGGAAAGTGAGAAATAAGTTTGGACCTCAAGCTTGTTGACAGTCATATTGCTTTACTGGTAATATGTCATCCTGTTTTCTCCTAAACACCCAACTTGTGATATGTCAGTCACTTTGCTAAAAGGTACTGTGTGAGAGACACCATTGTGCAAAGAACGCGATAGAAAGGTTTGTGGATTCCATGGCCCACAATCTTGTTTCAAAAAAACCTGCCAGATGCCCCATTATATTTGGTCAGGGGCTGTTCACCAGAGTGATCCCCATGTAGGTTGCGTGTTGTCCTCTTCCCACTCAAATCTGATTTATACAAAACTTGTTTGTTGCCTAGTTACTCTCTTCTTAGTAAAAAAACAATAAAAGGTGTGACAACGCCAGTCAGTTGCTCTTCTGAGACCCCATTAGAATGTTTTGTATCTTCCTTCTCGTTTATTTTTCCTCATGTTACTGTGGTTACCACGTACTCTTGTGGTTCTGCTATTTTCTGTTTGCAACTTTTCCATAACACACAGCATAGGATAGGAGGTATAGCTGGCCCCAATATCAGGTGATCTGGGTTCCACTCCTGCCTCTGACCTGTGCTGCTTGTGTGACTCTGGGTAAGTTCTTTGTCCCCTCTGACTTGGACAGCTTTCTAAGACTCAAAACAGTCTGAATAGAGACAGCCTCCTTGTTTGGGAGTTCCTTATATCAACAAATCTAGTCTCCATCCCTCTATTATTTCCACAAGTATCTTGCCAGTTTTTCTTCATTCCTTATAGGTGCCAGTCTTTTTTTTTTTTAGTATTTTATTTTCCCTCAATTACATGTAAAACAATTTTTAACATTCATTTTTAAAACTTTGAATTCCAAATTCTCTCCCTTCCTCCCTCCCTCTCTACCTTACCCTCTCATTGAGAAGGCAAGCAATTTGATATATGTTATACATGTGTAGTCATAAAAAAATTCCATATTAGTCATGTTGTGAAAGAAGATATAGGTCAGAAAAGAAACCTCAAGAAAAATGAAGAAAGTAAAAAAAGTATTCTTCAATCTGTATTCAGACACCATCAGTTCTTTCTCTAGGGATGGATAACCTTTTTCATCATAAGCCCTTCAGAGTTGTCGTGGATCTTTGTATTGAGAGAATAGCTAAGTCATCCACAGCTGATCATCTTACAATATTGCTGTTACTTTGTATACAGTACGTTTTACTTTGCATCAGCTTATATAAGTCTTTCCAGGTTTTTCTGAGAGCATCCTGCACATCATTTCTTACAGCACAATAATATTCCATTATAATCACATACCATAGTTTATTCAGCCATTCCCCAATTGATGGGCATCCCCTCAATTTCTAATTCTTTGCCACCAAAAAAAGAACTGCTATAGATATTTTTGTATATATAGGTCCTTTTCCTTTTTGTTTTTTATCTCTTTTGGGATACAGACCTAGTAGTGGTATTACTAGGTCAAAGGGTATATTATATATAATATATATATATATATATATATATATATATATATATATATATACATACATGGTTTTATAGCCCTTTGGGCATAATTCCAGATTGCTCTATGGAATGGTTAAATCAGTTCACAACTCCACCAACAATGCATTAATGTCTCATTTTCCTCACATGCCCTCCAACAGGTATTGTCTTAATTGCATTGTGATCTTCTATTACATTAATACACTACAGCTTACTATGTCCTATTCTTGGTCATTTACCTTGTTTCTAGGTTTTTCTAATAACATATAATGCTGTTATGAAAACCTATAGTTAGTCTGTTATTGGTAATCCTTTCAGGGTATATTGAGTTCTGGAGGTATGTTTTGGTAATACTTTCAAGATATATTGAGGCTAGAGAAGGAAGTGGCAAACACTCCAGAAAAACTTTGTCAAGAAAACCCCAAATGGAATCATGAAGATCTGGACATAAGTGAAATGACTGAACAGCAACAATAACAGCATATTGATTCTAAGGGTATGGTTATTTTTCTAATTTTGATAATAAATAAGTTTGCATGGTAATATATATATATGTATGTATACGTAACTTTGATAATAAATGATTTTGTATGGTAATATATATGTATACACACACACACACACATATGTATATATAACAGTACTCTGAAACTACTATCCCAACTGTCACTCACACTGATGAGTAGAGTCCTCAGAGTGTTGCTAATATGTAGCTTCACTCTAGAAGTACCCCTAAGGGATTCAGGGGCATCTTTTATTGTGCTGTATAGGTAATGAATCCCGCTAGTGTGAGTCCCACCATGATTATCAGTTGCAAGTTAATATAGTCGACCAATTCAAGTGCTGTAGCTTTTAGAAATGGGTATTTACTATAGTGGAATAGTAAGAACATTAAATAGAAAACATTCTCTGAAACTGTCCCCCAAAAGTCTGTGACACACTTACCACAGATACATATTGAGTGTGGAGGAAAGTAGGCTCAAGCATAAAGAGCACCTGGAACAAAGGAATTATTCCACCCACTGAGTGTTAGAAGTCCCCTTTCTCTCCACTTATAGAGTGCTCAAGAAGTTTCTCTTGTTTTCTAGGATCCTGGTGGAGCCATAAGTTTGTGTTGAGTTTATCCTTAGCTTCCAATGTTGTCATGGCTGCTGTTTCAGCAAAATTGCTATATTGAGGATGGAGAACAAAATAGCAAACTACTCTAGTATCTTTGTCAAGAAAACCAGAAGTGGGTTTATGAAGAATCAAACATAGCTGAAATACCTGAACAACAATAATAACAACATATTAGGTCCAAGGAATAGTTATTTTACTAACTTTGATAATAAATAATTTTATATGGTAATAATATATGTAACAGTGCAATGAAATTACTATCCCAACCGCCACTCACACTGATAAAGATGGGATGTTCTCCAAACCTCTGATGTTTACAAGATCCTACTCTGGTGAATGATGGGCCCTGGGGGAGGAGGGAGAAAACCAAGTTCAAAGAGTATCCCAAGTGACTCCTTGGAGGAGATGGATGGAATGCTCGACCCTTACTCACTGCTTGCTAGACTCTTGCTTCTGCCAGGTTCTCCCATAACTTACCTCCCAATGTGGTCTTCAATTTTAGAAATGACCAATAGGATATGACTAAGTTTCCTCAGCCAATCAGAACACAGGCTTGTTAACCTCACTCTAGTATATTCAAGGGCATTTCACACTTCACTTAAAGTATTTGATAGATTGGTTGATAGACTTGTTTCACCTTGTTATGGTATTATTATATACTTTAAGCAGTGGGGTGACAAATCAATCCTATCCTTACAGGTATTGTTATCATTATATTTCAATGTCATAATCAGTGTGGTGTGACAGTAGAGGGCTGGCCTTTGATTTAGGAAGATCTGGGTTCAAATTCTGCCTCTGGCATATATTGACCTTGACAGCCTACCTATGCAAGTCACTTTGCTTCTCAATGACCCAAGCAACTCCATGAGACAATAAGTTGCAGAACAATTCCTGGTCTGCAACTTATAGGCCCAGGAAGACCTTAGTAATGGGAATTTCCTCATTAGGGAGCTTCTATATCCAGGAAATCACCTGTCCATCCCAATCTCACCCCCATATTCAGTGTATTTTGATGCATTTTTCTTTTAAAAGATATCTCATTTTAGAAACGTTACTTGTATTCCAATTCCATTCAACAAATCTTTATTAATATTTTTGAGGACTCTTAATTCAGAACAATGTGGCATTAGGTGCAGTGTAGACCCCGTTGTATTAGTAACTTGAACTAAAAATAACAACTCATAGTTCTATAGCAACTTAAAGTTTACAAAACACTTTCCTTACAATAGCCTGTTGAAGTTGGAAGTAGATAGTATAATTATTTTTATCCCCATTTTTCAGTTGAGGAAACTGCGTAATATGATTTACTCAGGTTCCCATACCTAGCAAGGGCTACAGTTCTGTTTTTTTTTTGTTTTGTTTTGTTTTTTAGGTAGGCAGTGGGGTTAAGTTACTTGCCCAGAGTCACACAGCTAGTGAGTGTAATGTGTCTGAGGCCGGATTTGAACTCAGGTTCTCCTGACTCCAGGGCCGGTGCTCTATCTACTGTGCCACCTAGCTGCCCCATAGAGTTCTAATGTAGATATTCAGTCTCCAAGATGAGTAGTCCCACTCCACAAAACTGTTTCTCTAGTTACAAATTTGTCATTAGGCACGACTTCTCTACTCAAGTAACTTACAATCCAGTGCAAGAAACATAAAATCAACAGAAACACAGAGAGATAAATCTAATTTTTGTAGTAATCTAGGAGAAAAATTGATTGATGGGTCATGGATTGTACAAAGGCAGGGAGTAAGGACTCGAAGCATAAGCGTAGATGGGTAGGAGAAATTTCCCAGGAAGAACATTTTGGCGGTGTTTAGTCATTTCATCCATGTCCAGTTCTTTGATGACACCTTTTGCAGTCATCTTGGCAAAGCTACTGGAGTGGTTTGCCATTTCCTTCTCCAGGGAAGAGTATACCTTGAGTTTTCTTTTTTTCTTTCTTTCTTTCTTCCTTCCTTCCTTTCTTCCTTTCTTTCCTTCTTCATTTCTTTCTTCCTTTCATTCCTTCTTTCTCTTTCTTCCTTTTTTCCTTCTCTCCTTTCTTTCTTTCTTTCTTTCTTTCTTTCTTTCTTTCTTTCTTTCTTTCTTTCTTTCTTTCTTTCTTCTTTTTTTCTTAAAAGCAAAGAGCATGGTTTTATCAGAAGAAAAAGATGTGCTGAGAAGGTAGGAAGATGTGATTTAGAAAGGATACTAGATTCTTTGTTTCTTTGTTAAGGAACTTAACATTCTTGCCAAGACATATATTAAGGCAATAGATTTTGAGATCTGATGATAATTACAGTATCCTGAGGGGCCAGGGCAGTACTCCTGATATCCCTCTTGTGATATAAAGGTAAAAGTATTTAAAGAAACAGTCAATATTAAAGCTACTGTGGCATGGTGGATAGAAGTCACAAGGGGCTGGATGCAAATCCTGCCTCTGACACATATTAGCTCTCACTTAACCTCTCAGCACCCTCTAAGAGTACCAGATGAGATATGGTGCTGACCAGCTTTGGTACAGGATCTGTCTAGACCGATGAAATCACAAATCTAGACATTTGTTTGATGAAATCACAGGTCTCGTCAGTCAGCTTCACAACCTTAGTGTAGTCTTTGATTTCTTTTTCTCACTTATCTAATCAGTTGCCAAATCTTGTCATGTTTATCTGTACAACATTCCCTACCAGCATGGCTACCACCATAGTTCTCACTGTCATCAATGAATCCTGGGTCTGTTCCAAAAGCCTCCTCTTTGTTCTTCTGACTCTGAAGTCTCTCCTCATTCCAGTCTATCCTCCACAGTGTGCCAAAGCCAGTTTCAGAAAGTGCAGGTCTGCCCATAATCCTCTCCCACTCATGCAACTTTCAATGGCTCCCTAGTACCTCTAGGAGCAAGCACAAACTTCTCTATTTCCCATTTAAATCATTTCATAACCTGGCCTCAGCCTATAATTCTAGCATTGTTACACATTATTCACTTCACATACCCTATTATCCAATCAAATTGGGTTACTTACTGTTTATCCAGAAATAAAAATGATCCATTTCCCTTCTTCTTTCACTGGCTATGGCTGGAATGCACTTTCTCTTCACCTCCTTCTTTTACCTTCAAGATTCAACTCCGCTGCTACCTTTCACATGAATCCTTTCCTGCTCCCTCCATCCCAGCTGCTAATTCCTTCCCCTTACTCCTGTAGCCTTGCATCTCTTTTGTATAGGTTTGTGTGTGTACATGTTTTTTCCTCTGGAGACAATAGAAACTCCTTGAATAAAGAAGCTACTTTATTCTTTGTTTTTGTAATCCCCTTTCCCTCCCCCCTATACTGAGTGTAGTACATAGGAATTGTTCAACAAATACTTGTTGATCCATAGATTGATTGATGAAAAAAAGAAACAGTAAAGAAGAAATGACAGGCAGGTTTATCATTAAACCACAGATTAAAAATACATTCAATTAATAGCGTGGGAACTTTTCTTTTTAATCCTTCAAATCAATTTCGCTCTGAAAGAGTAAGAATAACCTTCTCCTAGAAATTGTCCATTGTGTGGATTATAAATCTTCATTCTTATGTTACCCTGGTATTACATAGTTGTGCTCTTCTTCACTCATCCCCTCAAATTTTTTCTGGTTTGCTTTACAATCATGATATAAGTTGTGTGAGTGTGTATTTAATTGCACTGTTTAAAAACAAATTTGGTGTATGTTTTATACACTATTTTCTGTTAGTTGAGTCTATGCCCTCCTGCAGAATGGAGGTGGAGAAAACCAGGTGAATGTGGATGCCAGATGAGTATTCATGATGCCCAAAGACTTGAAGAAGGAGGTAGAGATTGGCCCAATACAAAACAAAAGGTAGAAGGATAACAAAGGACAACCTCCATTAATTATGCCATTTTTAGGAAAGACAGTGATCTGATTACTGCTTCTTTATCTTTCCTGAAACATGAGAACTGCTGAACTGCTAAAAAGATCATAGATTGAATGAAATCCCTTTGCCTTACTGGGCAGCAACAAGGTATGAATATTAATTTTCACATTATGTCTGGCCCAAATAAAAATGTAATAGAACTGAATTGAAAAAACATGCTTGTGGGAATTTTTATAGAGATGCTTTGAAACGAATACTTAAGCTTTGCCGGAGTAACCCTTTCTATGAGATTTATCCTGCTTCTTAGAGTCATAGGCAGCCAAATACATCTAATTCTTTTTGCATATTATTCAATGGTTTATCTGGTGAAAGAAATAACAATCCATCATGTAGATAGATGAAAGATTGACAATTACAAACCTAAGCAATTAGTATGAAAATATGCTCTTCATAGCCAGGATCCCTGGAATGTAGAAATGCTAACAAGTACCTAGTGTTAATGAAGAATGCAATCATAGTCACCTAAACAAATCACCATTCTCTGGCCTCTGAGTTTGAGGTTAACTTATTGTATAATGAGAAGATAGATAGATAGATAGATAGATAGATAGATAGATAGATAGATAGATATAGAGAGAAAGAGAGAGAGAGAGAGAGAGAGAGAGAGAGAGAGAGAGAGAGAGAGAGAGAGAGAGAGAGAGAGAGAGAAGGAAAATGTCAATTTGTAAAAATGAGATTGGGAGAACATTTTTTAAAAATTTATTTATTTTTAGTTTTCAACATTTGCTTTTATAAGATTTTAAGTTCTGAATTTTTCCTACTTCTTCCACTCCCTCTCCACAAGACAGCATGTAATCTGATATAGGCTATACATGTATGATCATATTAAACATACTTCCACATTAATCATGAGATAGAAGAATCAGAACAAAAGGGAAAAACCATGAGAAAGAAACAAAAACAAAAACAAAACAACAAAAAAGAGAAAATTGTATGCCTCGATCTTCATTGAGACTTCATAGTGCTTTCTCTGAATACAGATAGCATTTTCCATGATGAGTCTTTTGGAATTGTCTTAAATCATTGCATCACTCAGAAGAGCCAAGTCTAACAAAGTCAGTCACCACACAATGTTGCTGTTACTGTGTACAGTGTTGGGAGAACTTTTGAAATGCAATTCTCCCCTCCAAATCCCATGTTCCCAACAGCCTCACAGGGCTGTAGAGAAGGTATGTTGCTGCAGTCTGAGGGAGTAGTATGGGAGAAGAAAGAGGAGCACGTCCATTTTAGAAAATGCTTGTTCACACCTTTGAAAATTACTAATATTGAAAACTGGGACTCAGGATGGATCCCAGATTCTCCTTGAGAGGGTCATAAAGTAGCTCCTGGCATTGGTTTTGTTGTATATCCAAGGGCAACAAGAAACATTTCATTAAAGCTTCTGGCCATCTCATATTGAGGTCATGATAAATATTTTCCAAAAAAGACAACTAGGAAAATAATTGTAGCTCATAGAACAACATATGTTACCAGAGATGAAGAATTCTATAACATTCCAGGACAAACTCAATCAAGACTCTTCATATCGAATCAGTGTTTTAAAAGGACCCTTCTAGTCCTAAGTTGATGGTCTTGTGATTTTGTAATGAGACCTCATGCTTACATATCATGAATATCCTCTTTGAGAAAATAATCAAAAGATGGTAGACATGGTGAGCACCAAATAACATGGAAATGAAACATAATATTTTGGCAGCTAGGAAATGATTAATTTGATTCAAGCTCATTTGTGTCTTCATATAGGCAGACCACTGATATTAGAGTAATAATGACCAAAATTAATATAGAACTAGAAGAAAGGGTAAAACACAGAAAAAATTAAGGTAACTAAATAAAGCCCAAACCTGACCTATTTAAATAAATCATTGATGCTAAAAA
The DNA here is from genome assembly GCF_003287225.1 of Phascolarctos cinereus. Lineage (NCBI taxonomy): Eukaryota > Metazoa > Chordata > Mammalia > Diprotodontia > Phascolarctidae > Phascolarctos > Phascolarctos cinereus. The sequence goes on along the minus strand of NW_027555514.1, from coordinate 51,278,446 downwards.
TGGGAAATGGATGGAGTGAAGGACATTGACAATAAGCTATAACAATTTTGTACAAAAGTTTAACTGAATAAATCAATTGCTATAACAAGCAGACTGAAAGAGTCTTCAGACTGCCTTCATCAGCATACATTTGAACTATCTTTGGAGCAAAAAGATATGTCAGCCAAGGGTTAGAGTATGAAGTTACTTGCAAAATCTTACGGAAAAGGGAGGTAAAAGATTAAGAACAGGATCATATAATAAAACAGCAGGAGGCAACGGAGGGAAAATGAGTTTAAAGAAAGTGTGGTGAGAGAGACCCAACTAAGCCAAGTAATCCCAAGGGCATTTGAAGATGAAATTGAAAGAACAAGAAACAGATGAAAAAATGGAAGAACTAGGCAAAGGTTTTCAGAATGAACTCTTTTCACCAAGGACGAGAGAGCTAGCATAGTTGGACTCTAAATGCCTTGGACAATGCTTTTATTTTGAAGAAAAGGGAATGGTTGTAAAGAAAAGCAACAGTAGGAAAAGCAACTGGATGAGGGAGCTCAATCCTGGAAGTCACTGAGTATGGGGGAGGCATTAAGAGATCATTTCTTAATTTATCTGAAGAATAGAAAGATATGAAATGTGTAGGGAAAAAAGCTTATTACTACCAAGACAGCACAAATAACTGAGTCATGTTCCTACTTTCTCATTAATACAAAATTTTATGAGCATGGGGACATCCTAAGGGTGTGAGTATTAATAGGAAAGACCAGGGTTTTTTGTGAGCTATACTCCACAACAGATCATATCTGTGCCATCAGAAATTGATAACTGATGTAGAGTATACGAATCACTGTACTTACTGTATATTAACAGGATGCACTTGATTGAATAGAGCAAAGTATCACCTTAAGGATCTTTCCCAACAAGGTGGCTCCCATGCACACATCCAAAGAGTCTCTTAAAGATCTAACTACATGGATAGCCTAGTTGGATGACCCTCTGAAAATTAAATACTAAGTGAGGCAAGCAACAGGAATCTGTCCGTGTGCTAAGGAGTTTACCACTGTCATGAAGATGTAGCAGTGTCAAAGGGAAAGAGGGATTCATACTGCAAATGATGAGGTCTTCTAGATATTCCTGTTTGTGGATGGTTGAGTTCTTGTTGCATCAATCCCCAGAATGCTGCAGAATCTCTTAGAATAAGATAATCATTCAAAAGAGTTTTGCTTCTCAGGAAAAATGAAGCAATGAGGATACCTCTTGCCCAAAGTAAGATATGGAATTGGAAGGATAACCTATGGAGTCAGTTCATCAGTATTTATATCTTAAATTGAATAAATGGAAGAGAGCAGGATTTTGGATTGCTTTGGGGACATTACAAAGTTCTTTTAGTGACCCTTTTCAACTTGGTGGGAGGGGATGCTGGAAAACGTTTAACGATGGGCTTTCTGGGGGGAAAAAGATGGACATATAAGACACTTTTAAGCTTAATTTGCATCGTTAATATTTTCTCCATCACTTGTTAAGTCTGAGCAATAAAAAAGAACAACAATAAATCAAGCCCTAATTTATGGCATTTGCTGATTTCCAAGCTGTTAATGCACATATTGAAATCTTAATGATTGACTCTCAGCACACTCCTCCCCAACCTACTTTCTGAAGGGAAGATCCATCTTTTAAATATCATTATTTTTCTGGTGAAGTAATGTGATTGATTATGAGTCATGAAACACTACAAACTGAAGAAATGAGATTAAAAAGTGCTTTGCAACCCTACGTAAAACTAGTTTTTATTATTGTTATTTTTGTTGTTGTTGTTCAGTCATTTCAGTCATGTTTGACTCTTCATGACCCCATCTGGGGTTTTCTTGGCAAAGATACTGGAGTGGTTTGCCATTTCCTTTTCCATCTCATTTTACAAATGAGGAAACTGAGGCAAATGGGGTTAAGTGACTTGTCCAGGGTCACACAGCTAGTAAGTGTCTGAGGCCAGATTTGAATTCAGGTCATCCTGTCTCCAGGCAGTGCTCCATCCACCTCACCGCCTTGCTGCCCCACTGTTATTATCCTCAGTCATCATCGTTACACAGCTGAAGGTGCTGAAGACCCAGAAAAGAAAATTCTCATTGTCTGAGTACTTGATCCCATCACAGTTCAATATTAGAAACCAATACAGTTTTATTAATAGAAACAACACTAAAATTGCATTACCATCTGCCTTGACACTGACCCCTAAGGACCACTGGGACTTTCCATTTGACTTGCAGCTGAAATCTCCTACATGTGTTCTCTTCTTCCTTTAGAATGTGGATTTCTTGACAGCAGGGACCGTCTTATTTGTCTCTCTGTATCCCCATTGCTTGGCACAGTGCTTTGTATGTAGGGAAAAGGGGCTTTTCAATAGTATAGGGAACTCCCTGATGAAATTCCTTCTACTTGTGCAGGGTTGTACATTTTCTGCAACATGTAGACTTATAGAACTGCCAAGGATAGTGAGGTGTTAAGTGGTTTGCCCAGTAAAAAATGAATAAATTAAATGAAAAAATTCATCATCATCACCACCACCATCACCATCATGATCATCATCATCTTCATCGAACTCTCACCTAATGCTCAGCTATTTATGACATTGAACTGCGTATTGTGCAATTTAAAGACACATATTCTCTGACTTGTTGGATTATAATAGTAAGCAAAGAGAATAAAGGGTCAAATATGTATGAAAACATTAACAAATCTCAACAACTGTATGCATTTCAAATAAATAAACAAAGCCCTTATATTCTATACCAATAACTTTTATGCAGGGAGATGTCAGAAGAGATGAGGAGGGGTGGGATTTCAAGTGAGATTCCAAGACTTATTTGAATGGTGCCAGGAAGGCATCTCAGAGAGCTGGGCAGGTAAGCACTATCCACAACTGGCACACGGAATTAGTAATGGTTCACCTGGCAGAATGGAAAAGAAAGCCTGCAGATATAACATTGGGAGAGGTCATAGACCAGCCAGTCAACATACATTTATTGAGCACCTGCTATGTGCCAGGCAACGTGCCAAGTGTTGGGGATGCAGAATAAGACAAAAGACGGTCCCTGCCCTTAAGGGGCTGAATGCAACCAAAAATGAATTAATAGCTTGGCTTTTATACAGTGTACAATAAGAAATTTCTGTTTCAAAGAAGCAGGTAGAAAAGATAATTTTAGCTAGAGTATTCAAGGGAGAAACATTGTAAAAGGGAGAATGTAGATAGGAGGAAGGCTAAATATCCAGCTCTCCAACAACTTCAAAATGGTCCAATGGAGGGGTAGGGGGTTTGGCCCTGCTGCCATAGGAAAAGTGGGGTACTTACTTTAGTTATTCTCATGTTTCACTCATCATGAAACTGAGCAGGGATAGCACATACTGCCTAAATGAACCTGGCCATGACTGTGTGGAGGTGCTTTGATTAGGTCTAATAATTTACATAAGATCTCAAAGACCTCAAGAGACTGGGATATAACATGGGAATCAGAATGTCTTTCTCTAGTTGAAACAAAATCTCTTTTGTGATTTGTCACCTTTGGTAAACAAACCTTTTAAGATCTCAGTGATGCAGAGTCCATGAGTGGATGTTAATGTGTGTGATTTGGAGTTGACTTGCACCACGATAGAATTTAAGGAAAACATTGGTTATTGTTTCCAACAGGGGTATAGCATACTGCCCATTGGCTTTGTACCGAGCCCTCACTTTTCTTCTCAAGACCTCAGCGCACGCGCACCCACACACACACTCACACTCTTCTCCCTATTGATCCTGAAAGTAGGAGCATATAAGTAAGGTCCTCTTTGAGCTCCTCTTCAATGCTTCACTAAATGAGAGACTCAGGAGTATGTCGGAGTCAGCTTGGATTGGCTCATGGGAGCTAATGCTAAATTTCCCATGTGAGCATTGATATACCTTAGAGATCAGCAAATGCTGCAAATCGTGACTTGATTTCTTGTTTTGCTCATTGTCTACATTTAAGAAAGTGATGGAGCAAAATATTTATAGTTATAATGCAAATTAAACGTAAAAGTGTGTCCTCTATACTGTATCCCCCACCCCTATTCCTGTGCCTTTTTTTTTTTTGAGAGTCAGTTGTTAAACATTTACTGGCTCACCATTGGTGAGACTAGTCTTCAGCCGTCAGCAACATGCCTTTGGGAAGTAATATAGTGCAGAGGTATCATTTGGGCAGCTAGTTGGCACAGTAGATAAAGTGCCAGGCCTAGAGTCAGAAAGATCTGAGTTCAAATCTAGACTCAGAAACTTGCTAGCTGTGTGACCCTGAGCAAGTCACTTAACCCTATTTGCCTCAGTTTCCTCATTTGTAAAATGAGCTGGAGAAGGAAATGGTGAACCACTCCAGTATCTTTGTCAAGAAAACCCCAAATAGGGTCACAAAGAGTTGAATGTGACTGAAACACCTGAACAACAACAAATGTAGTACAGTATCTTATCGTTTAGCTACTGAAGGGGAATTCCATAGGCCTCTTTTTGGCCCCTTTTCACCTCAACAGCAAGGTAGACACTTTTTTCATTGCCATTGAAAATGGAAGGACATAAATAACAGGCAAAGTGGGGGTGCCATTTTAGAACCCCAGTTGATGGCTCTTTATTATCTAATAGTATTCATTTTTTAGTCATAAGTATAAATGAAAATACCTCCTTTACATGAGATAGATGTTTATTCAAATCACGTAAATGTGGTCAATGGAGAATGATTGCTTGGGAATTTGGACACTGTGCCTGGATGCTGCAGAAAACCTCTTTAAAAGTCTAACAGCATGCCTTTAAAAAAAATAAGACATTTATGAGACCTAGAGAATTCTCCCTTACATGGTTAACCAGATGGAATAGATTTATAAAAAGAAATAAGTCAATCAGTTATCTCCAGGATCCCTGGTGTGCCTCTGGAATGACAGCTGCTCAGATTGCTTCAGGTTCCAATTTTATTGTACTTGAGCCCAAGTTTAGAGGTTCTCCTCCTGGCAAACTGCATTTGTGTCTAATATTTCTTTGGTCAGCCCATTTGTTCTCTGTCAGTTGCTGACTGGTCCTGCCCATCATTCCTCTGAGCTTTTTTAAAACCTGTGCTTCCAAAGTCTAGGTACATGTCGGAGTCTCCTCAGTGGTCTCTCCCTTGATTATCCCAAATGCCAAGATGGCCCCATCACTCTCTTCTAAGGTACATTGCTCAACACGATTCAATGAACATTTATTATATTCTTATTGGTACAAGACACTATAGGGACAGCACCTAAAATTGTACAGTTATTATTGTCATTATTAATACTATAATAACTGATGACAAGAAGCATGGCTAGCCTCAGTCAGGAAACCCTGTGTACAAGGCCTATGTTTGATACATGCTGGTTATGTGTTCTTGAACAAATTGCTTAACCTCTCAGGGCCTCTTCTAGGCACTTCTCTAAGTCTATAAGGCACAGAAAAGAGGCTGGTCTGTATTGGTGGAAGGAATTTTCTCACTGAGAGTTCCCTATATGAATGACACCACACATCTGGTCCAAAAAAACCAACAATAACTGACATTTATATAGTGCTTTAAAGTTTGCCAAGTGTTTTATAGACATTATCTCATTGTCTCAATCTTCAAGGAATTAGCAATCTAATTATTTTCCTCTAAGGAGGGAAGATAAGAGGTGTATACAGGACAATTGATGGGATAGGTAACTGAGGAGGAAGGCCCCTTCCAGCTCTAGTGGTCTATGATTCTATACATTAAAAGAATAGTATACAAGGAAAGTGTACAAAGAAGCATTTGTACAAATGTTCCAAGTGTTTGAAGAAGAGAAGGATCCCTTCTTTCAGGAAGGGATCAGATTACAAGGAGACATGGTCTGATCAAAGCCTTTGAAGGATGCCTGGGAAAGCCATCTGATCAATGAATTCACCCTGAGTTGTAAAAAACGGATAACAAGTTTAGAGTTTCTCTTTCTCCAGACTATTTCCATTGTAGTAATAATGATGATGATTATGATAAATTCAAGCTGAAGTTTGAAGTTTCTGAGCAGTTATAAAATACCTCTAGTATTACCTCAGCCATTTCCCACTTTTCAGCTGCTCCTCCCCATGTCCTACCTCCCATGGTTAGGTCTGTGTGCAGAACTGGAGAAATACAGAGTTTTAGAGGAATAAGGAATAACACTGAAGAACATGGGAAGCAAGAATCTATGTTAGGTTGAAGCAGTTCTTCCCCTAGATTGGATGGAAATGAGCTTTTGATTAATGTGCCAAAGGACAATAGATATTCTTGACCTGTGGCCTTGATTTTGTTCAACCTCAATTGTGACTGCTTGTTTTTAGAGTCTGTAGTATCTCTGTGTTGAATTCAACCAAAAGCAGTTGTTTATCTACAGATGGAGCCTATAAAATGGATCACATCCAAGAATGGATTCAAAAGGCCTTCCACGGGTGACATACATAAACCATGCCAACAATATGTCAACAATATGTCCACAAAGCATTGAGCAAATAACCGAGTCATGGGGATTTGTTATGGATTCAGCAAGAGGTCCTGGCCACTATAATACCAAAAAAAGTAATCTTTAAGGATCCAAGAATCCATGATTAATGTAGCATCTGACACAGCTGATCACTTTCTCCTCCTGAATTCTCTCTCCTTTCTGGATCTTTCCTGACTCTACTGTCCTGAGTCTCCTTTGCTAGATCTTCTTTGGGGTCATGCCAACTAGCTGTGAATGTCCCCCAGAACATTATCTGAAGCCCTCTTCTCTTTTCTTTCTATACATATTCTCTTACTTAGCCATCTCATTAGCTTCCATGGGTTCTATTATCATCTCCATGCTAATATTCCCAGATCTATTTAACCGGCTCCAGTCTGTCTGCTGAGCTCTGGTCCCAAATTGCCAACTGCCTCTTAGATATTTCAAGCAGGACGTATGATGGACATCTCAAACATGACAGAGCTCATCATCTTTTTCCCCAAATTCTCCCTTCTCCCTAGCTTTCCTATTATTGGTGAGGGTACCACCATCCTTCCAGTTACCCAGGCTCACAACCTTGGCATTATCTTTCATTCCTCACTCTCACTCATTCAATATATCCAATCAATTGCCAGGACTTGTAATGCATTTCTTTGCAATGTGTCTCACATATACTCTCTTCTCTCTACTCATAGAGCCACAGCCTTGTTCGAGCCCTCGTCATCTCTCACCTGTACTATTGAAATAGCCTTAAGATGGATTTCTCAGATTCAAGTCGGTCTCTATTCCACTACAGTACCCACTGAGCTGTCAAAGTGATTTTTCTAAAGCATAAGTCCAACAATATCATCTCCCTACTCAATAAATAGGATCAAATAGAAAGTCCTTTGAAAATTAAAGTTCTTCATAACCCGGGCCCCTCTTGGTTTTCCAACCTTCTTATATTCCACTCCCCACCAAGTACTTTACAATCTACTCACGATGGCCCTTTGCTGTTCCTTGTATACAAAACTCCATCTCCTATCACCATGCCTTGAACAGGCTGCTCCTCATCCTTGGAATGTTCCTAGTTCCTGTCCCTGGCTTCCATTGAGACTCAGCTCAGGCACCATCTCTTGCAGTACATATTTTAAAAAAATATAAATTATAAGTAATTTATACATGAATTTGTATACAATGATATCCCATATGGGGTTGGAGGCCTGGGTTCTGGGTTAGGAAGTCACATGGCAATTGGAGAGTGAACGTAGGAAAATTTCCAGTGGTGCATAGGGTCAATGTTTGATAACTTTGATGGGGTTGAATGTGCCTGGCCTTAATTGTAGCCTCTTCTTCCTTCACTCACTAGCAGGATTTGAATATGCTTATCAATTCCTGTCAGACATAGGGACACAAATGTTGGGGAAAGGAAGGAACCTAGGTAGAGTTGCTGAGCTGTTCTTGTCATTAAACTGATGTTGTTGGTAGCTGGAATCTGTTCTGATGATTATGAGAATTTTTCTATTAGTTTTAATTCTAAACCAAACTGGAAAAAAAAATCCTCCATGAAAAGAAAGCTATACAAAGGTCACATTCTGCAATTGACACTCATGGGTAGGAAAAAATCTATGGCAGGGGTGAAAAAGAGAGATAAGCAACCAATTACTGGTACTGTAACACCGAGGAGATAGCATTGGAAAGAGTAAAGGCCCAAAGCCTTGGTTCAGAATGAAGTGTAGGGTAAATTTTCTGAGGAAAATGGAAGAGAAGATGAACATAACAAGGAAAATAAAGTAAAACTTCTAAAGTTAATGATAGTCATTAAACAGAAAATATAATCTCTTCTCACTCTGCCAACATCATTCCCAAACCTTTTCTTTATGAGTTTTTTTTTTTTAATAACATAAATTAGCCCTTTCAGGGCTAATTCCCAGAAAAAGGCAATATCAACAGATTCATTAATTGGGGTCATATTTATATTTTTATTGTCAGCTAAAGCATCTTTTTTGTTTGTTTGTTTAAACTGAATTCTCCTCAGTTTATTACAGCCCTTTCTCTCTTAGGAGGCAATAGTCAATTAGGATTTCATAAGTATGGATGAGCTAAGTGAACTATTTTACATTTTATGGTTGCTCATTCATATTTTCACAAAGGGGCAGGTTGGGCTGCATGGTATTATTGAAGGAGCCCTGGACTTTGAATCAGGGAACCTGATTCAAATCTGATATCAATGGTTTGACTTTGGACAAGAAATAATAATAATAGTAATAGCTAGCATTTATATAGCACTTGAAGGTTTGCAAAGTGCTTTATAATTATCTCATTTGATCTTCACAATAATGCTGGGAGGTGGGTGTTATTATTATCCCCATTTTACAGATGGAGAAACTGAGGCAAACAGGGGTTAAGTGGCTTGCCCAGGGTCACACAGTAGTAAATGTCTGAGATCAGATTTGAACTCAAATCTTCCTGACTCTCAGTCAAGCACAGTATCCATTGCCTTCGTTTCCTCATTTGTAAAATGAGAGGTTTGGACTAGAAATCTCAAAAGCCCCTTCCTGCTCAAAATATATGATCCTATAAATGGGTCCTTTCTTAATCTAATAAATGATTGGCAAAACTGTGATTAGTAGAACCCTATTTGGGATTTTGGAGACTATCTAATACAAACCTCTTATTTTACAGGTAAAGAAACTGAGACCAGACTAGTTCAGTCCCTTTCCTATGGTCACACAGCTAGTAAGTCTCAGAGGTGAAATTTGGTTCCAGATCTCATATTGTTTCCAGTGTGCCACATGTAGTTTATTCAAGTTTGCCACTTGTGACGTGTAGCCCTTATAAGTTCTGAGGATCCTTATTCTGACTTTCATACTCTCAGACAAGGTTTGGGTTCCAGAGCAAGGCTACCTGATCCCTACCCTATCAGGGTTCTAGGGCATGTCCCTGAAGAGCTGGGGTGATGTGCTAATGTCATCAGTTCAAATTCCACACCAGTGAGTTTCACTTAGCCAAGGTTATTTGTTGAGAATCATTTAGTCAGCCAGCTTTGATTGGCTTTTAGAAAGGGGTATTCTACTAAGGCCATACTATGGGAACAGTTGATAAAGACGTCCCTCCACCCGTCTGTGTAACGCACTCTACAAAGTCCAAATGAAAGCAAGCTCAAATTTAGAAATAATGTGTGGCAAAAAGGTAACTCTCAGATCCATTGCTGGAAATCATTTCCTTTCCTTCATGGAGTCTTCAAGAAGTTCCTCTTAAGCCCAGTGAAGCTATATCCAGCCAATCATTGGCTCCCAATGCAAACATTTCCACCAGCCACTGCTGGCTCAGGGTGACATTGACAGGAAGATGGGAAATCCCAAATCCCTTGGACCTTCTAAAGCTCACAAAACCCACCTCTAGCCAAAAATGGAGGGATGGGAAGACTGGAGCTGAAGCTTCTCTGTCCCCCACCAAGACCTTCCTTCTAGGGGGTGGGGTTATTGGAATGCTGTATTTGCTTCTACCTCCCTAATGACTATTTCTAACTGGCTCAATAATTTATAGATGGCCTGTGAGGCATAACCAGGTTTCCTGAACTGTAAAAGTCACTCTAGTTCCAAGGACTTTTCAAACTTAGCTATATGTCAGTATAAAGCCATGATTGATACTGATTGTTTGGACATCTTATGGCTTACTTAAGTGGGGTGGGGTAATTTGATGGAATAAATCAATCAACCCCACCCTTACAGATACATCCTTCTAAGAAACTATAAATTCAGAGGAACATCTCACTTCCATGCCAGAGTAAATTTACTATGCTTTCAGATTTGATCTGGAAGATTCAGAATATAAGTACTATGATTGGGATGTCAGTCTTCCCTCCTCAAATTCTAAGTCTTACTTTATTGCTTCAAACATTCCATAATTTCATCAGTGTGTAATCTAACTTCCTTTTATGTCTTAGAAGGTAATCTTTATGAGTTGCTAGGGTGGATAAAAAACCCAAAACCAAAACCTTAAAAACAGCACCCAAGGTTGACCAGATCTCTGGGGATGACCCCTTCGAAACCGAGCTGAGTTGGTCCTTGAACAAGAAACACCATTTCATCCCTATATCCACATCTCAAACATGTCTAAGTGAGCAGACTAATCAAAATAGGTCCCTTTGAAAGAAAATAATTTCAGGCACTTATACCTGAAAGTTTTTATTTTCTAAAGTCTGTAGAAATTTAAGGAGAAAAGATACTATAAAACATAACAATTCCTTGATTTCTAAATGACCAAGTGGTTAGAGCAAAGTTTCCTGATTTTGCCATTGAATTAATAATATTTGTTGTAATGAGGATAGGCTTCATCTGGACAATCTTTCCACATCTGGAAACTTCTAGTTTCTTGAAAGAGGTTAAAAATATATTCTACAACATAATTATACCTATTCCTAATAAACAATTGAAAATAAAACAACAAAACCAAAAATCCTGAACTAATTGGGGTAAATACAAGTGAAACTGGGTGGGGTGATACACACAAAGCTTCAAGCAATTATTCTCTACCATTAAGGAGTCTTATGCAAATGTACTTGATCCCTGGGTTATACGTTAATTAGTCTCATTATTACTAATGGTAGACAAAGATGCACTTTACAAAAAGTACCTTTTATACCTTCGAACCTTAGAACAACTCAGTGAGATTGGTAGCATTAGTATTATTGTTGTCATTTTATAGATGAAGGAATTCATTTATAAGATCTAGGGAGTTAAATAACCAGGCCAAGGCCACATAGCTAATAAATGGCAGAGATGATCTGGAACCCTGGTCTTCCCACTCTAAGACCAAGGCTCTTTCTATCATAGCATGCTTATCTCTAAGTCTTGGAATTTTAGTTTTTAAAATGGATGCAAATCAACTTACCCAGGAAGACAGTCCTACCTTAAAACACACACACAAGCAAGCATTGCATTCTTGATCTCATAAATCCACATTTTTGTGTTTTTGAATATCAGTTATAGGCTAGTCATTTAATTCAAAAGGTACATAATGATCCTCAAGCTCCATTGTATTTTTTCTTTAGTCTTTATCTCCAACTCCAGTCCACCCAACATATACAGACACATACATATACACATATACAACTAACACACAGCCATGAGTTCTTGACCTCATACACATATACAACACACACATATAACACACACACACACACACACACACACACACACACGCACACAGAACCAAACTTCTACTGTGTCGCTCTGAGCTACTCTAGCCTAGAGACTGCTAGCTGTGCTATTCCTTGGTGTACTTAGTTTCATGTCTAAAGTCTGTGCACAGTCCTACTGGTCTGACCCCAAAGCTCAAAGGGAGACTCATGGCTGTCTCCATGAGCATTGTCTGAAACTGTGCCGATCCTTTACTGTTCTTGAAAGGTATTCATCAAGGAGACCCCTTGAAAATGACTTCCAAAGGAGCGCTGCCTCACCTGTAGCTTAGCAAAGACCTGGCTTTGCACCAGGAGTGTTCAAAGGAATCCAAAGTGACCGGTTCAAAGACAACTTCAATTAAGTTCTTTTGCTTTTGTTCTCAGTCTAAAGCATTCACTCCTATGTGATTCTTGCTGACCAAGAGAACCTGCCCATGAAAGTAGCCTGCTTGGCGGGTACCTGTTTCCGGAATGCAGTCTTTCACTGTATGTTTGGCACTGTGTTTGACTAGTGATGTAATGAGATTGTGCTTGGAAGATCTATGAATGCATGGTGGGGCCAACGAGGATCAGTGGAGGTGAGAGAAGGAAATGATGAAAACGTGAGTTATTTGCAAGCTAAACAGCTGAGTTGTGAAACATCTGGAGATTCAGAGCAGTTGTGTAAGGCTGAAAGTTGGTCGTGATATATGGGTGACATCATAAACATTTCATAAAGAACAGGCATTATCAAGCTGCTTTCTTCGGCAAAATAGTAATGGGTGGATCTCTTTCAGCCTCCAACGGCTTAATGAGCCTTAGCAGGGACAGTGATATTTTTTATCAGGAACTCATTAAACTGCAGCCATTTGTGGAATGGAATGTCAGGGCAGAGAAAAGGCTTAGACAAAACTACCTAGAGGTGGGGAATAAAAGAAAGAAAAAATGGCTGAGAAGGATACCAGGAGGGGGGTGCTGAACAACTGTAGGTCAAGCACCATCACAGAAGCCAGCAGCTTACTGAAATGGGGCACCTCTGGAAAGGGCTCCCTTCAAGCTGGTCTTGGGTTTGGGGGCTTGGCAGAAGCACACCTATTAAAAAAAAGAAGAAACTATGAGAAGAAAGAGACAAACATGCATGTGGAGCCCTGACTCAGAGGTCAACACCCTCTCCAGAGCATGGCCCATTGGTGGCTAAGAAGCATCATAGTGTTGTCAGGGAAGGAAGGGGCTCTTGTAATGTTGGTATTTTGAGTGGAGCGGCAATTAGTGCAAAGTTAATACAAAGAACTAAGAGAAAAAGGAAGAAAAAAGTCACTTGTCAGGAAGGAATTAAATGGTCAACAAAAGCTCTTGTTGGAGATTTCAGGCTCTTAAGAGGGAGGCAAATGAGCCAGGCTTTTTCGTTTGTTTTCTCTACTCTTCAAAAAGCCACAATGACAATACAGGCATCGTGTTTCACAGTCCTGAAAGTACAATGGAAAGCACATTGGCTTTGCTCTCAGAGAGCAGGGTTTTAGGCTCGATTTCTTCTGAGACCCAGCAGGGAAGGAGAGACCGCAGAAACCAGAGGAATGGAGTTTCACAGGTGGGCTTTCTTTCCTCTCCCCACCCCCAAAGGCACTGCAGCCAAACAGGCCCCAGGTGAGTAGACTTAGCAAAAGCACATAAATTGCTGGGAACAGAAGGACTTCCGGATCTCATCCTGGCACATGGCACTTCTGACATTCTGAGATGCTTTAGTCACAGATATTGTTCAACTAGAATTATCAGCAGGGAGAACCACAGGACAGGTTTCTAGAATCCATTGTGTGGTACCATTAACTTATACTTCATCTACCATTATCTACATGCATATCCACACCTACACTCTCAGATCACACCCCCATTCTTCTGCCCTCCCCTTTTCTTGCTCTCTATATCTAGTTGCATTCACTTTTGTCCATGTCAACCCATTTCTATAACTATATCCAAACATATCTTTAGCCACATCTATTCATCTCTATAGTTGATAAATATCTACATCTTTACTATATCTTTAGTAATATTTGAATCTTTATATATAAGAGCTAAACCAATGTGAACAGTGAACCAACAAAAAAGGAACAGAAGTGTCCACACTATATGATAAAACAGCAGGATTTGAAAAGCTAGAAACCCTATTTTATAATAAAACAAGTATAGATGTTAATCCAAATCTTATTTCAAGAACTGTTTATGCATGAAATAAAGAACAAGAAAATCTGCAACACAGTTCAGATCTAGTGAAGTCTGCTTGAAAGCCAGTGGTGGGGAGATCCAGGAAGTTTAGACATATCGTTGAAAGGAAAATTCTTCATATGAATTTTCAACCCTGATTAATGAGATAAAACTCAGGACAAAGAGAATTAAAAGGAGTTTACTATAAATATGTCAAGGTAACAGCGTATTGATGGGCTGATCTCTGAAGATCAGCAATGGCTTCAAGGTGGGAATAGCTTTTATAAGTAATCTTAAGACAGTCCTGATAGGTCCACTTCAGCAAAAGGAATCATGCTCCTGTGTCTCAATTCTTCCCCAAGGTAGCAAGAACTTGACAATTTGACATGTGACAAAGAGAAGGTAATACAAAAGCTGCTGATGTTGGGTCTCCTTCCCCCCAGAACCTCCCCCTCTACTGGTTGATAAGTAAGGCTGGGAAAAATGGGAACTAAATCTACATAAATTTCAACAGTATATTGAGTTTGAAGTGACTGCAACTGATGTATTTAGCCAATGACTAGACATATGGAACGGAAGTTTCAGAGAGAGCTCAGAGCCAGAGCTAGAGATTTAGGAATAATCTCCATAGAAGTGATGGTTGGAGCCAGTCCTTAGTCAATTAACATGCATTTATTAAGTACCTACTAGGTGCTAAGTGCTGGGGATATAAAGGCCAAAAACCAATCTCTATTCTCCAGGAGCTCAGGTTTTAATGGGGGAGTGAAAATGCAAACAAGATGTATGAAGGATAAAAATGGACAAAATCTCAGAGGGAAGGCGCTAGGATTAAGAACTGGTAAAGGCTTCTTGCAGAAGGTGGGATGTAGGCTGAGCCTGGAAGTATACCAGGGGAGCCAAGAGGTAGAGCTGAGGAGGGAGAGAATTCCAGGGACAGTCATTGAAAATTTTACTTACATCGTACATACATACATACATATATATGTATGTATAAGTGTGTGTACATATATACACACACACACAACAACATGCACACATACACACACATATATTTATTTATGTCTAATAGTAGCCATCTCTAGGGCAGGGGTTGGGAAGGGAAGAAAAAAAAGGAACAGGAAAAAGAAAAAAAGGGAAAAAAGAAATTTACATGTTAGTGTTATTAAATATTTAAAAGGAATAGCAAGTTGTACATAGTAAATCGGCAGTTTCATGTGCAATTATACTATAAATTACGCTGTATTATGGAAATGCTTGCTTTATCCCATAAATTAAAAATAAAATACATAAAAATTTAAAAAAAATGTTTGGAGGCAGGAGGTGTGGTTTGAGGAATTTGAGGATTCTTGAGGATCTTTTTGAGGAATGGTAAGAAGTGTCACTGGATTGTGGAGTAGAGGTGTATGTGTGTGCATCAGAGGAGAGTAAGGTGTAAAAGACTAGAAAGATAGGAAGGAGTCAAATTATAAAGTCCTTTAAAAGCCACAGAGAAAATTTTACATTTTTTGCTGTTGGAGCCCTGAGAGCAGATGAAATCTCCAGAAGAGATTGAAGAGGTAAGAACAAAGGACATTTGTAGTACCATCAGTATCTCTGTGATTCTGAAGTATGAGCTTAACATTCAAACTTATTACTACTGATAGAGTTTAAAATATTTTATGCCAAACATCTACTATCAAGTGCTACTATTGTGTCCTAAAAAAGAAATGTGCAAATGTGATGAGAACCAATAATTTCCCAGAGGGATCAGCCATAACTCTTAAACCATGTGGTAGGAAGGCTGCAGTGCACCAAATTTTAATGATGCATGAAGTATAAAAACATCAGGGAAATCCATTATGACAACCCATTTACAGGCAGTGTGGCCTAGTGAAGAAAGAGCCAACCTTGGAATAAGACCTGGGTTTAGGTCTTGCCTCTGTGTGACCCTGGACAAGTCACTGGATAGCTCTCTAAGTCTGTGAGTTACAAAGAGGGGCAATTTTACATTGGTAGAGGGATTTTCCTTATGGGGAGCTCCCAGCATGAATGAAACCACAGGTCCAGGCCAAAAATTAAAAATAACTATCCCTTATCCATTCATCATTGGGAAGTCTTTTCCATCATACTTAACAGATTAGCTGAACATAAGTAGTTTGCAGGAAAGTTAATGTAAACTCCCTTCCAGTGGGGGGAGCAGGGCGGTTTGAGCTTGATGACTCATGACCCTTAAGTAGCTTTAGAAGTACCAAGAATGCCATTATCTTATGCTGTTTTGTGTTTGTGGACTTAGCAGTGACTAAATTGGTATTTATGGAAAATTGCAAAAGTCTCCCCCAACTCTTTGGGAAAGCCTAAAAACACATACTGGGAAGGAATGATCATCCTAGGCATAGACAGAGACAGAGAGCTCCAATGCATGGCCTGTGACCAATGACATCAAATAAGGCTGAATTCCTTCACCCTTACTGTTTATATCTACTTTTCAGCAGCAAAGGTATATAATTAGCCTTACAAGGTGGTGGCTGAGATATGGGCAAGTCCAGATAAAGGAGAAGCCTGTTAATTTCTTAATGCTTTGAGAGCAAACTCAAAAGGGCTAATGGTGAGTAGTCAAGGTCTCCTATAAATTGAGACCTGTACTTCTAAGACTTAATAAAAACACAATCTTCTTTATGAACCTTGAGTGCACATGACCCCCAGTAAGACTGTTGAATCATTTTTCCAAGTCTTGAGTTGTATTCCTGTCTGATTGTTATTCTGCTGCCCAGATCACCCATGTGCAACAGCTGTTACCCTGCTAAATGGATAGCCATGAAAACCATCTGTTTTCTTGGTAGGATTGCTCCTGGCAAGGACACCCTTGAAGGAAAAAAAAATAGTTATTGAGCAGGTGAAAGCAGGTGCTATATGGCCAGCTGACAAAGCGCTGGTGATAGACTCTGGAGTTGTAATCAACGGGACCCCATTAACAAGTGTCATGCCATAGTGGTCTTTAAATGGCTTTATGAGATGTGGACTTGGAACCATAGCATAAAGTAGAGCCCCATCTGGATGTCATCATGGCAGGATTTAAGTTAATCCAATAGGCATTTATTGAGCACCTCTAGTGTATGCCCGTGTACTGTGCCACTGTATAGGGAACCCTTGGAAGGAGCTTTGTGCACTTTCTTGAAGGCCATGAACCATAATTAGTGTACTTCATCAATGTGCCAGCTGACAAAACATGACACACTCTGGAGTTACAATCAGCAGCACCCCATTAACAAATACCATGGTCCGTCCTTCCTCCCTTCCTCCCTTCCTCCCTTCCTCCCTTCCTCCCTTCCTCTTGAAGCCAATTGGGGTTAAATGACTTGCCCAAGGTAACACAGCTAGTGTCTGAGGTCAGGTTTAAACTCAGGTCCTGACTTCAGGGCCAGTGCTCTATTCACAGCACCACCTAGCTGCCCCCTTTTTTTTTTTGGAGGCAAACAGGGTTAAGTGACCTGCCCAAGGTCACACAACTGGTGTCTGAGGGCTGAACAGTTACTTCTGAAGATTGTCTGTGTTTCTGCTGCTGTAACAGGCTCCCTTATTTTGCACACAATTGGCTGGGCCCTGACTTTAGGAGGGCTGTTCCCCTGAATCTAACACTTTGGTTGTGTGACAGCGCTACACGTCTTCTTCCCTTGACTCCATGTCCACAGCTTTGTTTTGCGTAGTTGAGATGGAATGAATGAAGCATTTATTAAACACGTGTTCAGTCATTTCAGGATTATCTGACTCTTCATGACCCCATATGGGGTTTTCTTGGCAAAGATACTGGAATGGCTTGTTGTTTCCTTCTCCAGCTCATTTTACAGATGAGGAAACTGAGGCAAACAGGGTGAAGTGACTTGCCTAGGGTCACACAGCTAGGAAGTGTCTGAGGCCAGATTTGAACTCGGGAAAATGAATCTTTCTGACTCCACATCTAGCACTCCACCCCACCGCCTAGCTGCCCCCAAACAGGATACTAGAACCCCCCAGAATGGAGCTCTGTGGCCATCCCTGCAGTAGGAAGTGACTATGCTGTTAATGAATACAGAGTCCCTCAAAATGAACTTAGGTGGCTTGGTGGATAGAGCACTAATTCTTGACTCAGGAAGACCTGAGTTCAAATTCAGCCTCAGGCATTTATTAGTGACATGACCCAGGGTAAGTCACTTACCCTCTGTCTGTCTCAGTTTCCTCATCTGTAAAATGGGGATGGGTAAACCTGCTAGAGTTGTTGCGAAGATAAAATGTGGTATTTGTAGAGCACCCTGTAAACTTTAAAGCGCTAAATAAATCCTAGTTGTTATCATTATTATTATAATTGTCATATTGCTTATGCAACATCCGGATCATCCAGTTCCAGCAGCCAGAGTTTGTTCCGTGTGATGAGTCACAGAGTTCAGAGTGGCCCCTGTATTTGAAGACTGCATAACCTCTCATGATGAAAATGCCAAGTTTGGGGACAGTGGTCGAGCTGGATAGACACGTGCCTGGATTGATAGGTGCTGGGGTCTGATCCTTCTTGCATCCTATTGGCTCTCCCCCAGAGCTCCTGTCCGATGACCTTATCCAAGCAAACACCAAATCTTCATCTTTGTGATGAGCGTGGATTCCCTCAGAGTCTTCAGTGTGACCCCACCCTGCCAGAAGCTAAGAGCAGAGGATAGGTGTGGGAATCCTTTGGTCTAACTGGAAACCCAGAGTAATTTGTTAAATTTCCTAACAATATCCCATTCGATTCCCACATTATACCTTTTGTAACCTTTTGACAAAAATGCAATTTAGATAAATCACAGCTCTGGAAGTACCTGCAGCTGAGAAATACAATAAGGCAGATTATAGGGTTTTTCATGAATGTCATCCCCAAAGAGTAAGAGCCAAATTATTGAAAACCTGTAGGGGGTAATAAAACTCAGGGCTGCATTTATCTGTAATTTTATTTGTTCCAAAGCCAGCCTGACTACAGAAAAAAACAAAACAAAACACCGTAGGCCTGATGTAGAATACAGGGTTTCCTCTGGAGTTAGATGCTGAACTAGGTCTGGAGTCTCTGAGCTAACCCTGGTAATTACCATGTACATCATAGCCCAACAACAATGTGTCATGATTACACAGGACATATACAAATTAGCAGGAATTAGCTGGTGAGCTCAGGCCTTTGTACAACTCCCTACTGGATCAGAAAGTCACTTTTGTTCATTTAACAAACATTCATTAAGTCTGCTGTAGTGAGAGGCCTTGAAGGTTTCATTCCACATCCTCTAACTACAGCCCCCAAAGAAACTTCGGCTTCAACCCTTAAAACAACGCCTTGGACATAGTAGGGACTTAATACATTTTTTGGCTGAATAAGGATAAGAAAATAAGGGGCAACTAGGTGGTGCAGTGGGTAGAGCAGTGGCCCTGGAGTCAAAAGGATCTGAGTTCAAATCCGGCCTCAGACACTTGACACTTCTGGCTGTGTGACCCTGTGTTTAACCCCATTGCCTAGCCAAGAAAAGAAAAAAGAATAAGAAAATAAGATATGGATCAGGATTTGTTTTGGTTTGGAACATAGCTTAATAAATGCTAGTGGACTAACTGATTGACGAATGAAGGAACGTCTTGAATGTTCATCAAGCCAGAGAGTTTCCTGGGCCTAGCCCATATCAGTCAAGTGCAGGGTCATAGACCCTTTCGGCTCTCTAGTGAAACCTATGAACCCTCATCTCAGAATAATGTTTTAAATGCATAAAATAAAACAGGATTACAAAGGAAACCAATTATGTTTAAATATACTTATCTATTTTTTTTTAATGTTGAGGGGTACCAGGTGAAGAACCCCTGCTCTAGTGTGAATAGGCGAAATGTTGCCTATATGATAAATTTCTGTTTTACTAACCAGCTACAACAGTTATTGAGCCCACTAAGACTTGCAGACCTTTCACATAATTGCTATCTAACCATGCCTTCCCCACCTTGATTTTGTGAAGTCAGTTTCTCTTTTGATTCAAGCCAAGATTCCAGCTTATTCAGATTTTCTTTTTTTTTGGAAATCTGATATTATTATCTAACACATTAGCTTTGCCTCCCAGCTGTGCATCATCTGAAAATTTGATGAATATGCCATCTATACCTTTATCCAAGTCTTTGATAAAAAATCTTCAATAGCTCAGTGCCAAGCACAGATTCCTGCAGCACCTCCCTTGGATGCCTTTAAGGCTGACCTCCCATGATTAACACTTTGTCTTTAATTTCCACCAATCAGTGGTGACCCTGTCTAATCATCATCTAACGATCTTTTAACACCAAGTCCCCACCTTTTCTATAAAAATATCAGGAAACATTTCATCAAATATTTACTAAGATATAGGTAAAATATAATGACCTCATTCTCTTGAACTACCAGCTTAGTCATTTTGAAAAAAACAAAAAGAAATAAAATTATCTCAACTAATTCTGGAATCCACACTGACTCTTTATGATCTGTATTTCTTTTCCTAGAATGTTCCCTATCTATATCCTCCATAATATGGCCTCAAATTTTGTCAGGGACTGAATTTAATACCACAGGACCACAGTTTCTTTTTTTCTTTTTTTTTTAAGTTGAATTTTTCTTTCCTTTTTTAAAAATAAAAATTGGCAGAACATTTGTGCTCTTCTAGATTGGGGTGGTTGTGGTTGTTTGAGTTGTTTCAGTTGTGTCCAAGTTTTTGTGACCCCATTTGGGGTTTTCTTGGCAAAGATACTGGAGTGGTTTGCCATTTCCTACTTCAGCTCATTTTAGAGATGAGGAAACTGAGGCAAACAGGGTGAAGTGCCTTGTTCAGGGTCACATAGCTAGTGAATGTCTGAGGCCAGATTTGAACTCAGAAAGATGAGTCTTCTTGGTTTAAAGTCCAGTACTCTATCCACCGTTACCACCTAACTGCCCAAGAGCTTTGTTCCTGTTTCCTTATTGATCTTGGACATCAATTCTCGTTAGTCATTTTTGTTCTGGTCTTTCTGGTCCATAGAGGAAAAGAAAGTAAAGTATGAACTGAGCCATTGCTCCCTTTCTCTAGCCTATCTTATCTATCCTGGACGGTAGCCCTCTCCTTTCTTTGAGCCTTCTCTTTTCCCTCAGGTACAGGGTGGGGAGAGGGTTTGAGCACCTTGATATCCTTGGCTCTCCTTCCTAGCCTCACCTCACTCTGAGATTTAGTCATCCTGACCCTATTCATACCAGACCAGACAAGGCTTTGATAGTCATCCTCTATTCATTTTTCTGTTCTGGGATTTTCTTCTACACTCATCTTTAAAAATCTGATTTGGTTGTTGAGTTCTCTGCGCATCTACACTGGTCTTTTCTTCATTATTGGAAATGTTTTTCTTTGTGGCTTCAGAACTTCATTCTTGAGAGGTTTCATCTTGCTTGGGCTGATTTTCCTATAGAATTTTAGGTCTAGTGGTCCCCCACATCACACTCATGGTAAATATTTTCATGTATTTAATTGTATTCCATATCTTGGCTATAATTTGAACCTCAGTCCATTTAAGGAACTTAAGTCTTTTGGAGGATGAGAAAGATTTTATTGTAACTTGATCTTTCTCATACCTTGGTATTATAACATCTCACCATTCTGTACTTCCATTCAAATTAATTCAGTTTATAAAAGTATTAAATCCTTACCATGTACCTAGTAAGGGCAGATAGATGGCACAGTTCATAGAGTGCTGGGTGTGGAGTCAGGAAGACCTGAGTTCAAATCCAGTCTCAACAGCTGTGTGACCCTGGGCAAGTCATTTAATCCCATTGCCCAGCCAACCCCCCCCCAAAAAAAAAGTACCTAGCATTGTTCTAGACCCTGGAGGGCAAACGGTGGAAAATGATGCAGTTTCTGGAGGTGTTTAAATTCAACTGGAGTTGGGATTAGGAAGAAAGAATAGGAAATAATATGTACAGAGGATCACAAATTTAAAGCTGAAAGGCCATCCAGCCAACCCGCTCCCCCGCCCCATTTTACAGATGAAGAAATGAGGCCTAGAGATGTTAATGACACAAAGGTATTAAACATTCAAAGATATTAAATAATTTTGGGATGCAGATCCTATAACTTCAAAGCTAGCATTCTTTTCAGTATGCCATTCAGGAGATGGTATGTTGACTTTGGGGAACACCTAATAGTGCAGTTTGGATGGAAAATAGAATGTGTGAAGAGGATTATTGTGAAGCAAATCTAGAAAAAATGCCAGATAAAGGAGTTTAAATATCTTCTCTTATCAGCACTAAGGAGTCCCTGAAGGGATTTGTGTATGGTCAAATGTGGCGCTTTGAAAGATTAACTTGATAGATACAGGAAGATTAGCTTAAAGAGGGGAAAAGAGGGGAAGCAGGGAGACTGGGTGGGAAAGTGCTATAATAGACCAATAGGTGAGATGGGGTGAGGGCTTAAATAAGGCTGGAATGAGAGGAGGGTTGAGAAAGAAACTCAGCAAAACTTAGTAACTGATTAGATGTAAAGGTTGAATGAATGGGAGGGAAGAGTCAAAGCATGACTGTAATGAACAAATTATTTAAAATGAGACATTTCTGAACATGGCCAATGTTGGAAATTTTAAAAAATTTTTTTATTGACTAAATATTTGTTACAAGGGATTTGTTTTCACTATTTTCTTTTTCTAGTTTGGGCAGGGGACTGTAGGATCAAAAGAAAATAAATACTTGTTCGTTAGTAAAATAAAATTTTATTTAAAAATTAAAACAAAAAATGTAAGTTCAAGTTTCAAGCGTGGGTTAATGGGATTATGATGTTTTCTTCCATAGAGATAAGGATTTTTTTTTTTTGGATGGCAAGGTCCAAGAAGGCTTCTTTTTCTGATTTCAGTCTAAGCTCCTCTCTCTTTCCTAATTCCTATTGTACCTAGTGTGTCTACAGAACAATGGGAATGGCATCATATGATGAAGATTTATAACCCACCTAACAAAACACAAGCCTTTGCCTAATTGAAGAAATGGTGTTAATCTGTTTTCTGAATATTGCTGCCTTCTTAGTCTGGCATCCCTTTGTATGTTTCTGTTTTGTTTCGGTTTATTATTAATGAGTTTTGTGTGTTTGAATGTCCCATCATCTCCTACTCTCTACTAGCTCCTTGGAGACTTTGAGAATTTCTTGTGCTTTCCTTTCCAATCTAATCCAATCTAACAAGCATTTATTAGATGTCAACTCTATGTGAGGTACTAGGGTATGGGCTAGGAAGACAAAGAAAAAGAAAAAGCCTCTGCTCTCAAGGGACTTACATTCTACTGGGAGGGCAGGGATACAGATAAGTGTACAGCTAGGTTCCTTTTCATGTAAATAACTGAAGTGGTCCCTTGTATTCAAATCTGCACTATTCGAAGCTATAGTTATGTGAAATATGGTCATTTATTCCAACCCCCTGGAAATATGTGGTTTGAATTTGAGTACTTCAGTTACCATTAGCAGGTGATAATATACCATTACACCATTACCAGGTGATTCATTATTTGCACTAATGAAGACCTAGATGTGTATATATATATATACACACACACACATATATATATATATATACACACACATATATATACATACATACATATATATATATATATGTATATGATAAATGAAAATTATTAAAAACGCTAATAACTAGGGGGAATCATGGGATACAGAAAATGAGCCAAGTTTTGAAATAAGCTACAGATTTGAAGAGGTGGAGGTAAGAAGGAACTGCAGTGCTGGCATGGAGTATAAATGGTGAAAGGACATACAGACATAGAGGTTAGGTATGTTTACCTGAAGGGTATGGGCCTGGGAAACACGTCCTCCCCAACTCTCCTTGAATTTTCCCTTATGGTCAAGTCTCTGACTTTCTCCATCCCGTAATCCTTTCAACTGGCCTTTCATTGTGGGCTGCACCCAATCTCCCAATTCTCTGTTATCTCTAACCCAACCCAGTCCTTTACTGTCTGTCACCTGGGACTGCCCTCCACTACTTCTCACCCTTGATTCCACCTAGACCCCATTCTCCCTTGGATACTTGGTTCAGGTCCCTGGTGTTCCACCTACCTCACAGTCATCCCAGCCTACTGGCCACTCCCATCCAGATCTCCTAAACCTCAACATAGCTAGGTTCCAGAAAAAGGAAGGTAGGTCAGTTTGACTGAAAGATAGTGTGTCAAGGAGAGGAATGGGAAATAAGAGTGAAAAGGTAGATTGAAGCTATATTGTGAATGGCTTTACAAGCTGGACAGTTTCTATTTTATCTCAGAGGCATTAGAGAGCCATTGAAGTTTTTTTGAGCATGAGAAGGGACATGGTCCAACATATACTTTAGGAAGAAGATTTTGGAAACTGTAGAGAGGATGGACTGGAGAAAGGAGAAGTAGAGAGCTGGGAGTTCATTTAGGAAGCTATGACAATAGGAAAAACCTGTAGTCATAGGAATGTGAACCAGTGTTGTGGTCCTATCAGTGACGCTATGGAGGTAAAATTGACATGACTTTAACTTCATATTTCCTACAGTGCCTGGCATTGTGACTTATCAATAATGATACTTGATGAGCACTGGCTGATTGATTTCTAGTGGTAGGGTGGGCTCAGAAGGAAACACAGAAAAGCTTCAGCATTTTAGTATTGAAAGGTTTGTTTCTGACCAGCATAATACAGGACTTACCTACATGGTAATTGGAAACTACAGGCAATTTTCAATAATCTGCTGAGCCTTGCACATTTGCAATGACCAAGAATGCTAAATAGATTTGCTTAAAATGAAGGATTTGGGGTTAGACTGCAGGCATTGCAATGAAGAGATACGAGGCTCTTAGGAAATTTCTTTTTTAAGAACAAAAGGACTTTGAGTGTCTGGCAATCATGGAGAAATAAAACTGAAAGCTATCTGCTATTTTAGGAGTTGTAAGGTGGGCATAGTCTTTTATTTTCTTCTCTTCCAATCCAAAGGAGACCTGATTAAGTATGTTTAAGTATAACCAAGTCATGGAAGGTTTAAAGAAAATCTGTTTATGTGTCTATTGGTAGACACATATGCACACATATATACATGAAAAATACATTTGTGTATGTGTATATATGTACATACATACATACATATATAAGTATATATATATATTTATATATGCACAAAGGAACAAAATGAACACTTCATGAAAGTGTTACAAGGATGAAATAGGCTTTTGTAATTATACCGAGAGAAAAACTTTATATGATGATGGCCTTCATATAGAGATGAGTAAGATGGTTCATGTGAACTGCTTTGAAGAGCTGTATGAGGAGGAACTATCATTATAGGTTACTTTGCTTACAAACAATAGAGGGCCCAGAATCTAGGCTAATCAAAACTCCTGATACAATGAACTTTTAAGAATGCATTTATGACCTTCTCAACAAAACGCAGGCATTTGCCCAATGGAGCAGAAGGCAAGATTCCCCCAAACAAACAAACAAACAAACATCCCCCAAAAAACATTAAAGAGAGTGTGAGCAATGAAGCAGTTGGAAAAGTGAAAGAGAAAATGTGAGCGGCTTGTATTTTATATTGCCAAGATAAACAAACTTGATTGAATGAATTAAAAAAAAAATTCTTAGAGAACTTGAAAGCTGCAACAGAACAGCAAGACAAGACAAAATAAAAGTACCAAAAGAACCCAGAAACAAAACATAGGAAAAGGGGATCTGTAAAATAAACTGGATAATTCCTGAATATTTCCAAATAATTAATAAAGGGAGGTAGCGAGGGTCCATTGATGCCTTGTGATATTCTGGTAGAATAGAAACTGTATGATGGATTACAAAGGATAATTTGTCACATTTTCAAGCATTTCTCCTTTGGCGGTTGATGGGCTATTTCAGGGCAAGTGTTCTGTGGGCAGGGAAGCAGCAAAGAATAATGCATTTGTAAGTTGTCTGTGCATAGGTGATAACTAAAACTGTACATGTTCCCTTAAAGAGGGATGAAAGCAGAGGGCTCAAGATTTCCTGAGAGGTCAGCTATGCTTTAACAGAGTGCTAGACTTGGAATCAGGAAGACATGAGCCACTTACAGTCTATGTGTCCGTGGGCCAATCACTGAATCTCTAAGGATAATGTCAGCCTCAGTTTTTCCATTCTAAAATAGGGATAATAAAATAATACTTACCTTAATGATTGTTATAAGGATCAAATGAGATAATATATGTAGCATACTTTGTAAATCTTAAAACACTTTATAAATGTTAAATTTTTTATTTTATTGCTATTATTTATGATTTTCACTATCATTTTTATCATCATCATCATCATCATCATCATCATCATTATAATACAGATAATGGTAGACTGGTTGAGACTGGAAAGACACAAAAGGGCAGGAAGAAAAGAAGAGAAATAGGAAGGAATTAATTTGGAGATGCTAGTTTGAATGCCACAGAGCCCTGACTTTCTTTAGTATACATATCATATTTTTAATAAATTAGGCCTGTGTTTTCATCGGTTTAGGTAAACTTTTTCTTTTTTGGTGAAGCACTTGGGGTTAAGTGACTTGCCCAGGGTCACACAGTGTTATGTATCTGAGGCTGGATTTAAACGTAGGTCCTCCTGACTCCTGGGTCAGTGCTCTATCCATTGTGCCACCTAGCTCCCTCTAGGTAAACTTTCAGTGAGGAAATGCCTTCTACCAATGCGAATTGACGATTGGTCTTCAAAGTACAGTCTTGGAACAGGGTTTTCTTAGCCTACTTTGTGTCATGGACCCCTCCAACTGTCTAGTGAAGTCTGTGGAGCCCTTCTCAGAATCAGGTTTTTAAATAATTAAAGGAAAGGCTCCATTTCAGCTAGAGGTTAGGGAAATAAAGATGTAATATTTTTGCCTTCTGTGTTCACAGACTTCATGAAATCTATCCACAGACCCATTTGTCAGTGGAACCCAAGGGAAGAATTCCTCTTAGAGAGTTGCTTGGGACACTGAGAGGTTAATTGACTTGCCCATAGCCAGAGTATTTTTGAGAGGTGAAATTTGAATCCAGGGCTTCCTGATTTAAACCCTGTTCTCTATCCACTACCTCTGACATAAAATTTACATTAAAAGAAAGATTTAATAACTGGCATTAGGTATTTCATAAACTTTGTTAAAAAAAAAAGAGGGCTAGGTTTTCTAAGAGAAAGGGACTGACATAATTTATTCCCCAACTTCACACTTCCAATACATAAGAACCCTGGTCTACACCCCTAGTGAGCCTTGTGTTGGATCGAGAGTTCAAATTTCTAATTTGTTCTCATATGTAGACTAACTCAATGTCCTCTAGGAGGAGGAAGGTTTTAAACTTTATTACCCCTCTCCATCTCTATCTACAAAACAAACATAGTCAGAAAAATGAGAAGAAATGATTTTTAAGATGGTTGACAAATATAAACAGTTATACAAATCCTTCTTGCTGGAGAGATCAATAATATAATGCTGCTTGGCTGAGAAACTCCTTGTGAAAAGTTGGCTTTTGCAAGAATGTGTCTCATTTTATACTTATATCTCCAGAGTTCAATGAAGAGTTAAGAGTACTTTATGCCTCCCTTCCTCCCAAGGATCTCAAAATCATTTCCAACCATTAATTAAGCTTCCCAATGGTCCTGTGAAGTAGGTTTTATCATGGCCATTTTGCAAATCAGAAATCTGAGGACTTGGGGTTTACATGGCTTTTACAAAGGCACGTGGTCTCAGTGATAGGAGATCTGGGAATAAAGCCAGCCTCTTGTGTCTGTGTGCAGCTCCCTAGATTATATTCTGATGCTGGCACATGGTTAAAAATACTCTCTCAAAGGGCCTTCTTTTATTTTTATCTCTGTGTACTTTCTCCCTTGGGAGGAGAGAGGAAAGGAAGGAGAGAGGGAAAAAGACTTACTGGGAAGTATAGGATGGTAGCAGCCATTCCAAAAATCAGCCCATAAAGGAAAGCTTTGCCTGCCTGCCTGCAGGGACTCTTCTCCATGTTCTGGTTGCTCACTCGTAGGGGTGTAGGGTACCAAGGTAAAATGTTTGGTGTGGGGGGATGCAACATTGCAAGTGAATGGAAATATATGTAGAGTTTCCTTGGAGGGTGTGGGAAAGTGTGCTGTGGTAGCATTGAGCTCCGCGCCCTCCCCTCCCTGCTCCCCACAAGTTGATCCCTTCCCTTCAGTTACTGTTGTTTATCTTTCTTTTGAAGAGGACCAATGACATCATAGGGTAGTGTCTTGACTTCTGTGTAAATTGGATTTAAGTGAGGCAATGTCGTATAGTCTGCAGCCTCCCTCTCTCTTCTAGAGTCATTGACATCTGGTGGCAAGACAAAAGACATGATGGCTGGTAATGGTCAGAGATGAAGTTTTGGCATCTCTGATGTCTGACCAAGCTCTAAGTGCTCCACAAAACAAATTTTTTCTCATCTGCCCGTTCTGTAGGGAGAAGTCTTCACATGTTTGGGGTAGACACCCCCTCAACTCACCACAGGGTTTGAGGATCTTCTCTGTCAGTTACTTTCAACATGGTTTAGCTCATCTAAACTCACCTAGACAGCTTTTCTGGGATGTGGTGACTGCACATGCTTTAGCTTCTTGGAGCCCCAGGTGAGAGTTGGGGAAAGGTGGACACCAAATGTGGTTGAGCAGCCCTGGAAGGGGCTCTAAAGCCTTTATAGAGCTTAAATTCTAGGCACTTAGCAACATAAAAACATTTTCTCTGCCCTTGAGAAATTATAATCTAGTAGGTAAGATAAGACATATAGATAAATATAAAAAGCAGAATTTGTTAAGTATGTAAGGGAGATAAAAAGTGTTAAAAGAATAACCAGGAAAGAGATCACATTTCTCGAAGGGAAAGTTCTGGAAGGAATTCATGGAGGAGGTGACTTTGGAGCTGGCCCTTGAAGGATAGCTAGAATTTCCACATATGAGGGTGGTAATGAAGAAGCTATTTAGACATAGTAAGTGAATGACACAGAAGTGGAAAAACACAAGGACTGATGGGTAGTATCTTTTGATTGGAATAATGTACAGGAATATCAAGGGAAATAGTGTGATGCAAGGTTGGGAGAAGGATTCAGATAGTGGAATGCCAGGCTAGAGGGGTCGTGGTAAAGGAAGGGAGAGGGAGATGGAGAGAGAGAGAGAGAAAAGAAGAAGAAGAAGAAGAAGGAGAAGAAGAAGAAGAAGAAGAAGAAGAAAAGGAGGAGGAGGAGGAAGAGGAGGAAGAGGAGGAAGAGGAGGAACAGCTAGGTGGTGCAGTGGATAGAGCACCGGCCCTGAAGTCAGGATGACCTGAGTTCAAATCCGGCCTCAGACCAAACGCTTGACACTTACTAGCTGTGTGACCCTGGGCAAGTCACTTAACCCCAATTGCCTTAAAAAAAAAACAAAGAAGAAGAAGAAGAGGAGGAGGAGAGAGAAAATGAGAGATAGAGGAGAGAGAAGAGAGAAGAGAGAAGAGAGAGAGAGAGAGAGAGAGAGAGAGAGAGAGAGAGAGAGAGAGAGACTGAGATTTAAAAACCATTCACCTAGAATGACAACTGAAGCCACGGAGATGGGTGAATTCACCAAGGAAGACACTGTAGAGAGAGGAGGGAAGGCCAAGGACAGACCCTTGTGGAACGACTACCTTTAGAGAGTTGGAGGAGGAAGAGGAACAATGAGGGAGACGCAGAAGTAGCCATCAGAGGGACAGCAAAACAGCCACGAAAATGCCATGTGAAGCTCACAGCGGTCTCAAGAAGGAAAAAGTAATAAACAGAATGGGACATTTACAGAGAGGTCAAGGAGGATGAAGACTGAGAAAAGGCCACTCCATTTGTCAATTAGTGATCTTTGAGAGGGCAGTTTCAACAGAGAAGTGGATGTGAGGGATAAGATTGCAAAGAAATTGGAGTCAATGTGTGTTAACCATTTTGTTAAAGAGTTTGTTAGAGAAAGAGAAGCGAGAATGCCCCACTCATGAAGGTAGTGATGTCAAGGGAAAGTTATTTTAGGATAATTGAAGGATACCTGAGTATAATTACAGGGAGCAAGGAAAGAATGCATAGAAAGAGGGAGTTTTAAGTTGTAAGAAGCAGAGATGGATCTGATCATTTAAAGAGCAATGTCCAGAAGGAGGGGGGAAGGCATGGAATCCAGGGCACACAGGTGGAGGGATCAGCTTTGGTAAGGAAGCAGGATCTCTTTTCCTAAAGGCGCAAGGGTAATCAAGAAAAAACATGGAGCCATGGAAATTGCTGGAGCCTTGGGGGTGATGGTTTTTAGGCCTCAGTGGCCCTTCAGAAGAACCACCTTTGAACCTGCCAAGCCCTATGGCTCTCTTCCTAGCTCACGTCATAATGGTAGATTTAGAGCTGGAAGGGCACCTAGAAGGGCATCTGTTATTGCCATTCAGTCGTTTTCAGTCATGTCTGATTCTTCATGACCCCATTTGGGGTTTTCTTGGCAAAGACACCAGAGTAGTTTGTCATTTCCTCATCTGGCTCATTTTACAGATGAGGAAACTGAGGCAAACAGGGTAAAGCGACTTGCCCAGGGTCACACAGCGGGTAAGTGTCTGAAGCCAGATTTGAACTTACAAAGATGAGTCTTCCTGATTCTAGGCCTGGCGCTCTGTGCACTATGGCTCCACCTAGCTTCCCGTAGAGATCATCTAGCTCATCTTCTTTATTTAACAGGTTAACTGAGGCACAAGGTTTAAGTGACTCGTTCAGAGTCACACAGCTAGTAGTGTCTTATGCACGAAAAACTTCTGGGTTCTGTGTCTCCTCAGGGCAACTTACTGAGGCAGGCAAAGACTATGGGTTTGACCAGGAAGAGCCAGGTTGGCTTCCCACCTCTGATGCCACGGGCAGTGAGTTGCTAGGCATCAGCTGACAAATCAGATAAGGTAAATAAGTGCAGAACATGGGATTTACTAGAAAAGGCAGGTATGTCCAGGGCAAAAACAGCTGGTGCATTAGTGAACCTTTTGGTCTCAGAGAGGCCCCCAAAACCCAGAGGATTTTTTTTTAAAACTATCATAACTCCTTAGACACAGAAAGAGGGGAAGGTTAAAAGCACTTGGATGTATATCTATCCCTTATCCATGAATCTTGATCTCATGTGATATTTTCTTTATTTTAGCTTTTATTGTAACATATCTCCTTATAGAGCTTAGCCACTTTGGGAGTAGAAGATGGTCAGTTCTGAGGTGATAAAAGTCTTCTCTAAGGTAGTGAAGCCTAGGAATGAAAATTAAAGTCTTCCTTTTGTGTGTGTGTGTGTGTGTGTGTGTGTGTGTGTGTGTGTGACACAGAGAGAGAGAGAGAGAGAGAGAGAGAGAGAGAGAGAATGATCCTTTTCTGTCCTTGCTACCTAATTTCTTGACTGAGCACACCTTCACATTAGCACCGAGTCAAACATTTTATTTAGTGCAGATCCAGCATTAACAATATTACTCCAGACACGGGTTCTAGCTGGTGCCTCATACTTTTGTGTGTGCATAGAGCATTTCTATATTGGGGAATATATCTGGAGAATTCAACTTTGTCGTAATTATCCAACTGGTGATTTGCCTTTTCTTTTTCCTTGAGAGCTGAGTTGTGACATTGAGCCCAGAAAAATAGAATTTTGCTCTTGCTTCTATTTCCCACCCTGCTCTCTGGGGACGACCTAGCAAGGATGCTCACTCTGGGAGTCGTGTAAGAGTGAGGCAGGTGGTGTTCTTTGTAAGGCAGCCATTTACTCCCCTTGGAGGTAGACTTAGTACATCAAAGCATTCAGCGTGGGCCGATAAATAACTATTGAAAACCAATGACTTCTGCTCTGACAACTGACCCTGCCTGGATTTAAATTGGTGTCCATGAAGCAAATGGTATGGCACTGTATCACACAGAGCTATCAAAAACTCTCCCTTTGAAGAGCAAAAGTATTTCCAAGCTTCATGCCACTATGGCCCTAGTTAATCAACTCCCTGGTGCTTCTCTTTATGACCTGAGGCTGTTCAGGAGTTGGTATAACAAAGCTGGTCTCTCACAGGGGCTGTAATTTTATTCGAAGTTTTCCTTCTTTGCTTGAGTTTTCTGTTTCTTAATATTTATGAATGATGCCATTAACTTGATGGCAGATTTGGAAACAGCCAAGCAAAGTAAAATTGTAATTTGATGCAGCATGTGTCCCTGGCAGGTCCAACTCTCCCGGCATCCCAGATGACAACGACAATACTCCATTTCCAATTTTAGATCAGCACATACATCAAGAGTCTGAGAAATGGGAAATCATGTGACTCCTGACCACGGGATGAAGTGTGGGCTTGGGTCACTATATGGAAAGGCAAATCGCCTGGAATTCTCGAATTCTGGCTCTGTCATTGACTACTATAAACTCTGACAAGTTGTTTTAGGGGATCAATGAGGAAATTCCTACCAGCAGAGATTGGCAACTGGTCTTTGACTGACAGTCTTAGAAAAGGGATCCTTAACTTTATTTGTATCATGGTCTCTTCTGGTAGCCTGGAGAAGCCTAAGGACCCCTTCTTAGAGTAATGTTTTTAAATAATTGAAGGAAACGCTAAATTTCAGTTAGAGAAAATAAAATGTAATTTTTCCCTCTCCATGTTTACAGACCCCTCTAAATCTATCAGTGGACTCCAGATTTAGAACCCCTGATCTGCAGGATGAAGTAGCTAGGGCTGCTGACAGAATTCTTGGTAGTTGAGGTGGTTATATTGGGATCTGCCTTTGAGACAGTTTCCAAATGTGAGAAGTGGTGTGGTAGAGTGGATCAAAAGGCCTTAGAGGCAGGCCTTGGCTTGAATCCTACATTTTACACTTATTAGCGCTTTGGTCATGGCAAGGCGTCTTGATTTTTTTTTTCAACCTCAGCTTCCTCATCCGTAAATTGGTGATATTAATATCTTGTAGTAGTAGATACTCATGGGGTTGTTGTAATACTGAAATAAGATAAGGGAAAGTGCTTTGCAAACTTTAGAGTGTGGGCTTGGTGTCCATGAAGCAAATGGTATGGCACTGTATCACACAGAGCTATGAAAATCTCTCCCTTTATTAATATCTTGTAGTAGTAGCTACCTCACAGGGTTGTTGTGATACTGAAATAAGATAATGGAAAGTGCTTTGCAAACTTTAGAGACCTATAAAATGCCAGACAATAACATTCAGCAGTATAAACTCGTAGGCATTTAACAAATGCTTTTAGAATGAAGGAATGGCCCAGAATGGGTGATGTTTCATGGTGTTTAGTTTCCGCTGTTGATGCTCTGCATTCCTGTTGGTTCTACTTGGGAGGGTGAAAAAAACAAAACAAAACAAACATTTTTGTGCAATGAAGAAAATTAGCTAAAGGGGCTTTTACCTGTCTCAGGCAGAAAAGTTTTGGACCAGAGTGAAGTAAACTAATAATCCCACCTTCCCCCCAAAATTAGAGACCCACTGTTTTGCACGTAAAGACATGGCCCAAATGTGCTTAATATACTCCCAGGGAAGACCGAATCCAGCCAGCTGTAACATAATGAATTTAATAAAATAAAACTAAGTTATCTTATCAAGGCTCCTGCTGCTTTTTTATAATATAAAAATGAAAATGGGCTTAATTTGGTGTTAGTGTAATCGAACTCATTACGTGGCATGCATTGTTTTCCCCTGGATGTTATGTTGTGGCTGATTCCAGTGTTCTGAAGGGAGGGAAGTCATTCACTTGCTGGGAGCCCATTGACTCACTTGGTTTACTGAGATGCCATTTAAGATAACACAGAAGAAGTGATTTACACAATGTTAATTTAACCAAATAACCCCCAATGGCTGAAATGATTTGATGGCATCGAATGAGTGAACAGTTACTAGCTTCTTCTTCTTGTTCATGGTCCTGGATGTCTCCAGGGAATACGGGTGCTCTGAAGGGATACTTGAGCTCATTCTTCATTTGACTTGTGGAGCAAGTAAGACTCCAAGACCTGTGTTCTTGTTACTTAGCTTTTCTTGATCAGAATTCACATTGGACATCTTGGAGAGTTTATATATTTTCTTACTCTTGGAAGGCAAAGATTTTCCCCTATGTCATGAGAAGCCAGGTATTTGCAGCAGATAGGACAGAGGAGTCAAGAAGATCTGGGTTTGAATTCCTCCTCTGACATTTACTAGCAGCGTGATCTTTGGCAAACCACTTTCCTTCCCATCGCTTAGTTATGTCCCCAGTGCTAATTACTATAGTAACTTTCTCATAGGGTTGTTATGGGTCTGAAGCGAGACAACACATGCATTGTTGGTGCAGGGTAATGATATTATTCCTTTTGTTTCTAGGTTGTCTGGTACTTTTCAAGTTCCTTACTTGTACACCACCGAGATTTCTACAGTAGTTTCTGCAGTGATTAAAGACCCTTCATCTGTGGCCTGAAACCATGCTTCCCAAACAGGCTTTTCCAATACTTAAAAATGGGCAATTTCTTGTTTATAGCATTTTTTTTAAGGATAAGTGGACTTGAAAGATGAACACGATGCTGACTATGATATAGTAGAATGTAAGCATCTTGAGGGCAGGGACTGGTTTTTTTGTTCTGTAGCTGGAGTGTTTTCAGTCAATCAATTAAGTATTTTAAGTACCTACTATGTTGGCACTCCTTAAGCCAAACTTGAAAGAACCCTGCCCACAAGGAGCTTCCATTCTTTCAGGAGAGACAAGTATGTGCAGAGTAAATGCATAGTATTTATAAAACAAAAATTGCCTCTAAATAAATATTATGTTTAGAATAAATCCTCTAAGTAACTGCTTGTTAAATTGAATCGAATCAAGTCCTAGAATGACCACAGCTTGCTCTATTCCAAACTGTTCTTGGCAAATTAGTCACTTTTATAGGCCAATGCATAGATTCTAAAGAATTAGAATACTTTTGTAGAGTCTATAACAAAATCATGGCATTGTTCTCAGAAAAAAAAAATACCCAAAACTGAAACCAGTCAGCAGGGAAGTAGAAAACTCCGTAAGGAGAAATTAAAAACAGTTATTCCAGTCCTGTGAGTTGCTCCTGCCGCACTCAGCACCTTGTGGGAGTGAACAGAAATAGAGCAGCCCTTTAGAAAAATCTCCCTGCCTTCTGCTTGCCCCTTCTATGTGTCCATGGAGTGCTGTAACGTATGAGTTTGTAAAAGCCTGTCCTTCAAAACACAGTTGAGAAAATTGGGCTGAAGGTATTACGCATCTGGGTGATTTTTCAATATGCCACACTTTAGCTTTCAAATGCAGTACACAGTCATCTTCCTAGTCTTTTCACTACTTATAATAACGTTATCAGCCCTACTAGCTGGTGCTAATATTATCAAAAGAACAATCAATATTCTACTCAAATTCCAGAGCCCCAGCACTAAATCACCCTCCCTGAGAGAAAGTCCTGGACAGTAGTTATAATAAATGACATTTTTAGAAGTGATCAAAAAATCATCTCCATGATCTCCTACTGAGTTATTTTCTTATAATTGAAAAGCTGGAGGCTACTAGAGTTTCTGGTTGGTATTTTTTTTTCCAGGTGAAAATATAAGGATCTTTGTAAGGGTGTGTGTGTGTGTGTGTGTGTGTGTGTGTGTGTGTGTGTGTGTGTGAGAGAGAGAGAGAGAGAGAGAGAGAGAGAGAGAGAGAGAGAGAGAGAGACAGAGAGAGAGAAAGAGAGAGAGAGAGAGAGAGAGAGAGAGAGAGAGAGAGAGAGAGAGAGAGAGAGAAGAGAGAGAAGAGAGAGAGAGAGAATGCAAAAGAAAGTTATTCAGAAAATCCAAATAATTGCTCCTGAATTTCTCTTCTTTGGTTGTGGGTTTAGATTCAACAAATATTCATCAAACTCTTGCTCTGTGGCCAGCACTGTGCTAAGGTACTCTGGAGTAGAAAACATGGTACCTTCCCTGAGGAATTTACAGCCTGACTGGGGAAGACACATGTGCACAGATGATACCATGTAGAAAGCAATATCTAATCAATGGTTACATTAGTATTTTCACTGTAAATAAAACCAGAAGACTTAAAGAAGCTATATTGACATAGAAGCAGAGCTCAGAGAGGCAAATAAAGGAATTAGTGCAGGTAGGTTTCATTGTGTACCCAAAGGCAACCAGCAGGATGATGTCATCGGACAGCCACACTTAATTTATCAGAGCCAAAAAAATGATTTCCATGTTGATGATTGCAGCTCATGGTCCAACATACCTTCAAGAGGATGATAAAGTAGAGGGAAATTCTTGTAAGGATAGGACAAGCTCCTTAAGACTTAGCCAACAGGAGTCTTGGTGCTCTGTAATTAGATTACAAATTTGGGCACAGGTAAAGACTGAAAAAAAGTGGTGAGAAATATGGTTCACTGTCAAAAAGTAGAAGAGGTCAAAGCCCGTAGAAGCCTCACATAATGAATGTTCTCTTCATGGAGAGAGTGTGCTGGATGTGGGAAATAGCTAGCATTTATATAGGATTTAAAGTTCATAAAGCACTTTACAAATATTATCTCCTTTGACCTTCACAAGAACTCTGGGAGGTAGGTGCTAGGTGGTGAAATGGGGAAGATTGCTCATGACTTGGAACTAGGAAGATCTGAGTTCAAATCCTGACTATTTAATATGTGTGTCCCCTGGGAAGTCACTTAACTTCTTTCAGACTCAGTTTCCTTATCTATAAAATGGTGATAATATCTTTCCCTCAGGATTGTTGTAAAGTCTTAGCATTGTGCCTGGCACATATTAGACTCTATAGCAATGCTAATTCTCCTCCTCCTCCTCTTTCTTTTTTTTTCTCCTTCTCCTTCTCTTCCTCTTCCTCCTCCTCCTCCTTTGCCTGGTGTCAGGAAGTCCTGAGTTCAGATGCAGCCTTAGATACTTATTAACCCTGTGATCCTGGGCAAGTCATTTAACCTTTATTTGCCTCAGTTTCTTCATCTATGGAATGGGAATAATAATGGCACCTACCTTCCAGGGATGAACAAATGAAATAATATTTGTAAAGCCTTTTGCAAACCTTATTTCTCCTTCAAGAATTTGTAATTTCATCAGTTTAAAGACTCTAGCTAGCATCACAGATCCCAAACCCTCTCTAAGTTAGAAGATGTTCATTGAGAGTTCCTGTGGCCAGAGCACCTCAGAGGCCACATATGGCCTTCTAGGCCCTCAAGTGTGGCCCTTTGACTGAATCCAACTTCACATTTAGGGTTAAAAGTTTGGATTCAAAGAGCTGCACTTGTGCACCTAGAAGGCCACATATGGCCTTGAGGCCACAGGTTCTCCATCCCTGGGCCAGAATCATCATCCTGCAGCCCACCTGCTGATGAATCTCCAAACTTAGCTATATTGGTCCTTGGCAAAAGATAGGCATACTCATGCCAGGCCTATATTTAAAACCTTTCCACTTTGGTAGGGCCTGCTAGAGCTTATCTTCTGCAGTAAATGCTTCATTCAGCAAGTCTCTATCATCCATCAGGTGACTTAAATTAGTGGTCTTGGGTCTCAATGATTGTTCCATCAAATCCAGTATTCGCTGTTAGGTGATGTGGCCTTGGAGAACCCAGGGTCACCTTCGTGTCACAATGAGGCATTGGAATAGGCCAACAGTAGCAGTCATGCATACTACTTCATTTATGATCACAATTAACCCCCGTCCAAGGCACAGCAGTTTTCCTAATAACTTTGAAGGAGCTCACCCTCTGGGTATTAAAAAACAAACAAAACAAAAAAGAACAAAAAACCCAACAACCACCGCCACTAAAACTTAAGGCTAGAGGAAGATTTTATTTGACACGTTCCAAAGGCAATGATGTTTCTGTTTTGCTATTTCAATAATTCAATAAAGACAAAGCTCTTTTATCAGCTCTTAAAACAAGCACAAAGATATTGGCAAATTGACTTGGAATAAACACATTGTCCTCAAGCATTTGAAAAGTCATTTTAGGGAGAAGCTTTACATCCAAGTTTTTACAAAATGTGAACTTAGAGGACACACTGGGTGTTCCCCACTGGGGTGGGGAAAACTAATGTTTCAGAAGATCCTTGCCCTCCCTTCTACAGACCATTGCCTCCACAAAATGGCACCATGCCCCTGAATGTCAGAGGCAAATTCAGCAGTCTGACATGTTACATTATGAAATAATTGTCAGTCAGTTCAAGAGAATCTTTTCTGCTATGGTTGACTCCATTTGGCGAAATGCAAATTTACAAAATCACTTCTAATCTAATACTCTGACAGACCAGTGTTGTTAGAAATTAGTGAGGTATTTTGTCCCCACCAGAGCAGCATCTGCTTCTTTCAGCAATTCTCTATTGTCCATCAGGTGACTTGTCTTCGGTGGTCTTGGGTCTCAATGATTGTTCCATCAAATCCAGTATTCACTCTTGGGAGATTCTACCTCATTCTTTCCAGGGGGGTAAAAATAATCTATCAAACATTCATGCACAATATTGTTTTTTCAAGTGTGTTTACCAATGTGACTACTCTCCTCGAGGGGGAGGTATGTTTTCATTGAGTCATAAACTCATGATTCTGGCAAAGACTGGCTTAGCTAGTCAGCAGTTGATCTTAAAATGATCTGAGAGTTGTAGTGGACTGCAAGCAAAACATGAGCTAATCATGTAGCCAAGTAAACAAATAGGACTCATCTTAGGCTGCTTTAAGATAGGCGTAGTGTGTAGCAATAAGGTGATAGTCTTGCTATACCTGGCTCTGATCCAACATCTGAAATACTGTGTTCAGTTCAGGGCAGGAAACTTTAGGAAGGGCACTGATAATGTGGAAAGTGCCCAGAGAAAGGCAATCAGAATGATAAAGGGTTTTAAAATCATGCATGCCTTATTAGTATCATCTGAAGAAACTGGAGGTGGTTAGCCTGAAGAAAAAATGAGTGTATGTGTGTGTGTGTGTGTGTGTGTGTGTGTGTGTGTGTTGGGGGGTCAAGGGTGGGGAGTGTCAGATGTATTCAAGTCTTCGAAGGATTTTCATCTGAAAGAATTGGCTTTCTTTTATTGTGCCCCATAAAGTAGAACCCGGAGCAGCAGGGAGATGTTTCAGAAGAACACATTTTGTCTTTGATATAAGGGAACACTAATTTGATCCGTACAAAGTGGAATTTGGTACCTTAGGAGGTAGTGGGTTTCCCTTCATTGGAGTTCTTCAGGCAGGGCTTAGTTGAAATTTAATAAGTATGGTGAAGCAGAGATTCTTTTTTGAATTGGTTGAACTAGATGACCTCAGAGGTCCCTTCCAAGTGGAACATTCTATAATCTTATAATTCTGTGATTCTTTGAACTGTACATGTTCTGCATGGGGAAGACAAGACCTAGAGAAGGCATAAGAGCTATCTTCAGGGATTTGGAGGGATGTATGTCATATGAAAGAAGGCCTAGAATTCCTCTGCGTGGCCTCAGATGGCAGAACTAGGAACCATGGCTGGAAGAATTGTAGAAAGGTAGGTTTAAAATGTATGTAAGAACAAAACTCTCTAACAGGTAGAGCTATACAAAGTTGAGATGGACTATTCAACTCTCAGAGTTGAACTTGCCCTTCTGGGCTATTTGGCCATCTCATCCAAACCTCTTCCTTCCTTCCTTCCTTCCTTCCTTCCTTCCTTCCTTCCTTCCTTCCTTCCTTCCTTCCTTCCTTCCTTCCTTCCTTCCTTCCTTTCTTCCTTCCTTCCTTCCTTCCTTCCTTCCTTCCTTCCTTCCTTCCTTCCTTCCTTCCTTCCTTCCTTCCTTCCTTCCTTCCTTCCCTCTTTCTCTTTTTTCTTTCTTCCTTCCCTTTCTTCCTTCCTTCTTTCTCTTTTTCTTTCTCATTTCCTTCCTTTCTTTCTATTTCCTTTTCTCTCTCTTTCTTCTTCTTTTTTCAATTTCTTTTTCTCTCTCTTCTTTCTTTCTTTCTTTCTTTCTTTCTTTCTTTCTTTCTTTCTTTCTTTCTTTCTTTCTTTCTTTCTTTCTTTCTTTCTTTCTTTCTTTCTTCCCCCTCTTCCCCTACCCTTAGCACACAGAAGACAGTCAATAAATGTTGACTTGTGTCGTTAGTACTACTCCTCATTGATGCATAACAAATTCACTTAAAATCCATTATCACACTTCATTTAATTCCTTATAAATTCCTGACAGCATGATTAAAGCATACAGGTGTACCACTGAGTTTTGTTAAATTAAGCCTATATAACTCTTAACTGGAATTAGAAGAAATACTCTTCTGTTTCGGTTACCACACATAGGAGTCAACTAAGGTGCTTTTTAATGAGGATCCTATGAAGCATCTTAACATCATGCTTATTTTCAGTGTGAAGTGATAA
The DNA here is from genome assembly GCF_003287225.1 of Phascolarctos cinereus. NCBI lineage: Eukaryota > Metazoa > Chordata > Mammalia > Diprotodontia > Phascolarctidae > Phascolarctos > Phascolarctos cinereus. The sequence goes on along the minus strand of NW_027555514.1, from coordinate 51,238,398 downwards.
TTAACTTGACTATACCTGTGATACAACACATACTCCAATTTATCACTTGGATTCATTTCCATATATTTACAATCAGCTGAAGTTAAGAGCCACTATTTCCCCTCCACTTTTCACACTGAAAATAGGTTGGGTTTGTGATCTTGCAAAGCCAATCCCTAGTCAATCAATCAATCAATCAATCATTCATTCAACCAATCAGTCAACAAGTATTTAAGCGCTAACTTTGTGCCAGGCACTGTGCTAAGTATTGGGGATACAAAGAAAGGCCCCCAAAACCCCACTATCCAAGTTCTCAATGAGGCTTATGTACATATAAGATACCTACAGATTAGCAAGGTGGCATATTAGAAACAGTGCCACAGGTGGTATAGGTCCAGTGCTAGACTCTGGAATCAGGAAGACCTGAGTTCAAACCTAGTACAGCTGCTTCCTAGCTGTGTGAACCTGGGCAGGTCACTTAACCTCTGTCTGCATCAATTTTCTCAACTTGTTCCAGAAACAGCAAGTTTTTGCAAAGGCTGAAAGAACAAAATGGAACCATGGTGGGCTTACTGCAGTTGAGAAAAATGAGAGAAGGGCCACAGCCTCCCCCAATAGTCAGCTTTGTTCTATAGTTAGCTGATGCTATGGGAGCCATTTCAGCCTTCCTTTCTTGATATTTAGAGAAATATTAAAATGAACGCCAGGTGCAAGAGAAAAAGTAATAACCTAATCCTTACTCTATTTCTGATTGGTTTTGTTCAGATTTATGAACTTACCATTGTCATTTTTGAATATCATAGTTTATATTTTGACTTTAAGAAAGCCTAAGGAAGGGCCTACTGTACTCATAATAACAACAACATATATATGTATGTGTATATATATATATATATATACATATATATATGCATATATATACACACATACACATAAACACACATAGAGATATATGCACACATATACATATATATACACACATACACATGTACATACATAAAGATAGATATCAATTTGTGGTTTGCAAAGAGTTTTAGAAATATTACTCATTTATCATATAATGTGCTGAGTGCTGAGAAAGATGCAAAAATTAAATAATGGACAGTGACTCTACTCTTGGAGCTCACTTCCAGTAGCTGAGTGTGGCAGACATACAGATTGCTTTTTTGTATAGAAATAAGACGAAATTGATACATGATGAGTTAGGACAAGGCCTAAAAGAGGACCAAACCAGATGTTAAGGGAAATCTAAGGAGTGAAGTATCCAGGAAGTCTTCATGGAGGAGGTGATATTTCTGATTGGTCTTAAAGGAACTGTAGGATTTTAACAAGTGGCGAGGTAAGGGTGCCATGAGCAAAGGTACAGAGAAAGGGTATTACAGGATGGTGCAGGATGTGCTAAGTAATACACTTTGGCTGCATCCAATGCAGATGAAGAAAAGTGGTGTGAGAAAAGTAGAGAGGAACCAAATAATGCCACCCTATGGAGTTCGAATTTTATTTGATAGATGGTAGGGAAGCCATCAAAGGGTTTTGAACAGAGCCATGTTGTGATGGGGTGCACATGCATGAGAAAGATGAACTTGTCTACAATATAAGAAATGGATTACTGGATGAAGGAATGGAGTATATATAATGTGTCAGGAATCCATTACAATTATTTAGATGAGTGAAAATGAGGACTGAGCCTAGGGTGAGGGCCATGGAAATAGAGAAAAAGGGACAAATGAGTAAGATATTACAGGGATTGAACACTAAGTTTTGGTAGATGTGGGGAGTAAGGAGAAGGAAAGTGTTTAAGATTACCCCAGAGTTTCCAACATGCAAACTGGGAGAATGATTACTATTACTGAAGGAAATGAGGAAGGCAGGGGGGAGGGTATGAGTTTGGGGAAAGATAAAGAATTCGGGTTTGGATGTTTTGAATTTGGGGTGCTGGGAATTCACTTGGGTAGACTATTCCATCATCCATTTTGGAAAACTCAGGGATGGTGATAGATGTGGGAGTCAGCTGGACTAGTCAGTCCATTATTGAAATGATTACCAAAGTTGCAGGAGTGAATGAAGCTACCAAGGGAATGACTGTAGAGAAAAAAAAAAGGGTCCAAGGATGGAAAGCTAGGGAGCATCAACATGAAAAGGATATATGAGAAGGAGTCAGTGAAGAGAGAGGAGAAGTAGTGATCAATAAGGTAGGAACACCAGGAAACTATATTATCCCCAAAGCCCAGGCAGGAGGGTATATCTAGCAACAAGGAAAAGGGTAATTAACAGTGCCTAGCTGAAAGTAAACAAGGATATGTACTGAGAAAGGGCTTTAGATTTGGTGATGAGGTCATGGATGACTTTTGAGAGAGAAGCTGCAATAAAGTATTGGGGACAGGCTCTGGGGGTTAAGAAATATGTCTCTGGTGGAGGAAATGATGATCTTGGGTTTTAGATTTGTGCTGGTTGTTGGTTCAGTTGTGTATGACTTTTTGTGACCCCATTTGGGGTTTTCTTAGCAAAGATACTGAAGTGGTTTGCTATTTCCTTCTCTAGCTCATTTTTACAGATGATGAAATTGAAGCAAACAGTGCCTTTCCCAGGATCACACAAGCTAGTGTTTGAGGCAGAATTTGAACTGAGGAAGATGCGTCTTCCTGACTCCAGGCCCCAACACTCTATCTACTACACTACCTAGCTGGGTTCTAGACTACTTTTTAAAGAAGTTTGTGAGTACAAGGAAGAAGAGGGGAACTGTAAGGCAGAGGGAAAGGGCTTTTGTCATTTGTTTTTTAAGATTAGGGACACCTAAACCTGTTTGTAAGAAAATGGAAAGCAGCCAGTGAAGATGGGGGTAGGGAGAAGGGATAGGTGATGAGAAATGTGGGAGGGCATGAAATCAAGGGCGATGTAGAACAATTAGGCTTGAAGAGGAATATTACTCTGCACTTATGTGATCCCTATAGTTTTTGTACACACCTTTCTTTTCAAGGTGTCCCATGGACTCTCCTTAAGACCTACTCATCCTTTTCTCTCTAATGCCATTACAAAGCTCTGTACATTTCCTTGTTGGGCAAAACTACTAAAATGAGCATAGTGGAATCCTTCTGATTACTGCATTATCCACCTGACTGCATCCTCTTTCTTGACTATCTGAATTGAAAGATGGTGGGGCAGGGAAGCTAGGTGGATAGAGCGCTGGACCTGGAGTCAGGAGAAACTGAGTTCAAATCCAGCCTCAGACACTTACTAGCTGTGTGACTGCAAGACACTTAATCCCAATTGTCTTCAGGAAGAAAAGAAGGAAGGAAGGAAGGAAGGAAGGAAGGAAGGAAGGAAGGAAGGAAAGAAGGAAGAAAGGAAGGAAGGAAAAGGAAGAAAGCTAGTGGGGAACTAAACTTATGGATTGGGTACCAGCCATATGCAGAAAGCAATCAATATATGTATTTTCCACTTTAAGACAGTCCTGATACTTTCTTTACCCATTGGCCCATTGGAATTATTTTTCATTTGATTCTTTCCTTTCCATGGATTTACTAAGACACAATGTGGCAGAATAGAAAGCATGCCAGAACAGGAAGCAGGAGATCTAGGTTTGGGTCCCACCTCCAGCATATTAGTTTTGTGATGAGGAGTGAGTCATTAAATCTTCTTGAGCATGAGTTTCTTCCTCTATAAAAACCTCACAGACCTATGAGGTATGTGCGATATAAATGTGAGTTGCTATTATTACTGGTAGTCCATTGCTAGATAGATTTCTGGTTATACAGTTTCAATTATATCAATGTCTAGAGTAGAAATAGAAACTCTTCTAAAATCATTTGCCAAATTTCTCCTTGTATAGGCTTCTAGGTCTGTTAAGTATCCCTATATCCATATTGTTGATAAAAGCTGTATGTCTGTTTCCCATTTGAATTTTACCATTGGAAGCCAAAGTGCTAGCTACTAAAGGGAACACAATATAAATTGCTAGCTTTTTGTATGATCAATAAGACCTTTCTTCCTTAATTTAACAGAATGTCTTCTGAAAGTGTCTTTTGTTTTGCATTCAGAAAATGTTCTATGGTATCCTTGAATAAGAAAAGTTAGGGTGGTAGGAAGTAGCCCTGATTATGGGATATTTAAAGCAAAGAGCTGAGATAAAAAATGATGTCTGTAGATGAAAAGTATTGACAGAAACAGAACTTTGTCATATGGAAGTTACAGAAATATCAGAGGATCCAGGACTTTATGGGAATTTTGGCACTGGGGATGAATTTAGTGGTGAAGAGTGAAAACTAACCCTTTCCCCCTTCCCCCTCAAAATAAACAAAAAACCCCCCCTACTACTGGGGAGGATAGTATGGGCCACCATCCTTAATGATCCATCTACTGAATTTGGTGTCCCAAAGAGAGTGTCTTTGAGCTTAGTAGTGTTGGAAAGATAATCTACATTTGGGCTGGTGTGATGGTGGAAGAAGGTGGGCCTTGGGAAAGAAAACCACACTAATAATGACACCCCTGTGAATGGTGATAGCCCAGGGCCAGAAAGTTATGGCAGGACTATTAGGGAGATGTCACCAGCATGGGGGAGATATTGTCAAGCTCTGAGTACTAGCTATAGTAGAGGAATGTTCTATTCTCTAACCCAAAGTTCCAGCCTAGTTATTTCACTGAGCAATATCCTTGAGTTTGAGAATTTTTCATGTCCTGTTTCTTGCTGAGAACACACTGAATTCTTTTTTTTATCATTCTTTTTTAAATTTTTAAAAAAAATCTTATTAATTTATTTTGATTTATCAACAACCACTTCCATATTCTTTTGAGTTGAAAATTTTTCTCCCCTTTCCTCCCCCCCACCAAATACACTGAATTCTTTAGGCCAAAAGGGAGATTGCTGTGTAATCCCAATCTCTCTCTTTCTTCCTCAAAACTTGCCATCCCCCGTGCTCAAGGTACTAAAATGAAAACTGTTTAAGCAGATGAGATGGGTTGTTTTTTTTGCCCTGATCTAAAATGTCATGACCTTTTTCAGGCTTAATATATACTTTCAGGCATAAGCAGAACTACTTTTGCTTATAACTTATTAGGGAGGCATCATGTTAGAGGAAAGATCACCAGATTTAATGTCAAGACCTGTTTTCAAATCCTACCCCTCTCAGTTACCAACTGTGGAAACATGTCAAGTCTTTGAAACTCAAAGAGCCTCTATTTCGATAAAATTGGGTCAATGATATCTAGAGTCCTTGAGCTTGCAAGGCTGTTATGATGATCCATGAAACAATGAATGTAAAATAATTTGTAAAGAGCCATATAGATGTCAACTATTGTTACTGTATTATGGAAAACTAGGAAGATGAAGAGGGACGACTCTAAGGGTTTTTCAATTCAATTGAGTTTAGTTAAAGAAGTATTTTTGGAGCATCTCTCATGGGGGAGGGGATACAGATATGTAACACAGTCTATGCCTCTAGAGTCTGTAAAAAAGCAAACAATTCAGTGTAACTGAACAAACAGGTCTTATGAGCCTAGTGTGTGCGAGCCTTATTATGGTAAAGATGGATTAATAATTATTTGCTTTACAAAATAGGAGTCCTTTAAATAGATAACTCTCAATTTTTTTAAAGGTACAGTTTGGAATATTTATATTATTTATTGCTTGACAAATCTTTGCTTCCTAATTTTTTAGTATGAGGTGGATGTGTGCTGGTAATTACAGTGCAATGCCTTTGTAACATTGACATTGGTGACAGCATTAATACCTGCCTCATGGGTTGTGTCCTATCTGGCTTTTGCTATGCATATCTGTCATGTTCTGGGAAGATCTTTTGACCCAAATTAACTAAATTGTGTAATAATGAACTGTCTTATAACAAGGTTGGAAATATATGCCCCCAAGGCATGGCCATGTATGAATTCTTACTGGGCTCTCATCTGAATGGAGGCGGGGAGGGGAGATTTTTGAGGGCACAAGGACTCTGGTGATTGGTCCAGAGTGAAAGGAATCATGGAGATGCATCTTGGTTTCCCAGACAACCACAGTCCTCATGCATATGAGAAAATTATCTGAGTAATTTTAACTATCGAATTTCAGTTGTTGAGATTTGCATGATTTCGTCTTCTCCCAGTTGTTACCTTAGATTTACTTGTGTTTACATACATTGTGTACTTATGTGGGTACATTTTTTCTCCAGTAGAGGGTAAGGTCCTTGAGGGCAGGCATGCTTTTAAAAGTTTTTGTCCTTGACTCTCTACCTCCTTTGGCAGTGCCTTGCATAAATATTTTGTCTAAAAGTGTTTAACTAACATTTCTTGAAATTGAAATTAAGTCAGATATAAACGCATCTTTATCTAAATTGCCTTAGTAATAAAAGAAAAAAATTTTCTAAATGTTTAATCCAAGGGTCCTCTTTATTTTGATTAAGGAGGATTATAATAAAATTTGAGAGCTGGAAGATCTTGAGTCAAAACCTCCCATTTCTTGAAGGTAGAAACTGAGGCCTAGAGAACAACATGACGTGCTCAAAGTCAGACAGATAGTAAATGGCAAGACATGAGATCAGGCCTTCTTCTTCTGCCTCTCAGACAACTCATACTCCCCTATCCAGAAGCTGCAGAGGCCACCAGAGGAGGAAGATTTCTGTTGTCCTATGGTGGGAGATAAACTGATCTAAGCCCTATGGCTGTCTTTCCCAGGGTACACAAAGAGACAGATTTTACTTCCTTAGGAACACAGGGCCTGCTATCACAAACAGAGAGCAGCAGATTACTTATGGAAAACAAAGAACCTCATTTCATCGTTGATTATATATAAACTCCAAGATAGCAGAATTTTAATGCATGTTGTTTTCCACATTTGTATTTGATTGAATTCTTTCCATCTCTTGCTTTTTATTGACCTGTCTGGCTCATTTGGTTGAGAATAACAAAATACCACTTCAAAGAAAATGACAGGCAATGCATGGTCTATTAGAATAAAATTTCAATATTAGCCATTAACAGATAATCCATAATGTATATTGACAGGCCTTCATGGGTGTAGCTCCACATCCACAGGCATCAATATGTATGTTTGCTCTTAAAATGTTTTCTTTCCATAGCATCGATATTCCCATTTCCCAAGCACATGTTCACCATAGCCTCTTTGGTCTGCCTAGCAATTTATTTGGCAGCATTTGATGAATGGTTCATCAGATCATTCGCATTGTTTATCACTACAATACAACAGTAGAATGAGGCCCTGGGTTAATTTACAACAACTCTTCATATTGATTTGGACAATGGCTTCTGGCTAACAAGTGCTCTAGGCTGCCTAGCATTTACGGGGAACTTGCTCTTCCTTTGAATATTCATTATAGAAGGAGAAATAGGATACAGTATTTGCAGCGAAGAATGAACAGGACAGCAAGGAAAATATCCAAACAAACAGACACCAAGTAAGATGAAAATAGGAATTTTCAATAACATTGATCACTTTGAGAAGTGGATTCCCCTTTAACCCTCTGTTAATATTATTGTTTGTTCAGTCAACAAACATTTACTAAGTACTTAAGACAAGCTGGGTGCTTGGGATATAAAGATAAAAATTCAACAGTCCTTACCATCAAAGAAATTTTATTATAAAAGGGAGAACAATGTAGACACCAAAGGTAAAAGCAAAATATGTACAAAGTCAGTTCAAAATAATTTGTGGAGTAGAAAGAAATGATGCTCAAGGATCTTGGATAGAGCCCTAGGCTTGAAATCAGGAAGACTCATCTTCACAAGTTCAAATCTGGCCTCAGACACTTACTGTGTGACCCTGGGCAAGTCACTTAACCCTGTTTCCCTCAGTTTCCTCATCTATAAAATGAACTAGAGAAGGAAATGGCAAACAACTCTAGTATCTTGGCCAAGAAAACCCCAAATGGGGTCATAGAGAGTTGGATATGACTAAAACAACTGAACAACAAAAGAATAAGGGAATGGTGCTCACAACTTGCATCATGTAAGAGATGCCACTTGAGCTAAATCTTTGAAGGGAGCTAAAGATACTAAGAGGCAAAGATGAAGAGGAAGACAATCAGACCAAATATTTATGTAATGCTTTTTACTTTATTTTTAAAAGTCCTTGTAACCTGTTTGGACTTTAGCATCCTCAAGTCATCTGTAAAATATGATGATGAATGACTCACACACCACGCTGAATGCTTACTAAGTGCCCAAGAGGTGCCCATGAACAAGTTGCAAAGGCAAGCTAAAGCCCAATTTTTGTGGGTGTTTTCTAAAAAACCACAGGGAATGATTTATGACAAATCTAAAGCATACATTGACATTTTTCTTTATCATCCACCATCCCTGTGCAGAAAATATCTAAGTATCTAGATACACTCTACCTTTCCCTTAATTTTTTTTTGTAAAGGCATGTGTGTGTGTGTGTGTGTGTGTTACTAAAAGGGAAAAAAATATTCTTAGGATCATAGATTTAGAGTGGGAAGGGATCTTATAGGCCAACTAGTCTTATAATCTCATTTTAGAAATGAGGAAACAGAGGCGAGAGAGAGGAATTGACTTTCTCCGTGTTACACAGATATTAAGGGTCAAAGGTAGAGTTTGACCCAACGTCCTCTGACTCCACATCCAGGCTCTATCAGACATTTTGTTGCGTTTGTTACCCAAATCCTTATTTTCCTTGGTTATATTCAAATTTGTACATGACAGAATCTGTTTTGAAAAATGAAAACAACAAAACAACGCCCTTTTGGAAGGAAGGGAATATAAATATTATATAGTTTCTGAATAGAAGCTGTCTCCCTTCCTCCAAATGCTGACAGATTTTAATTGGATGAATGACCCTGCATTCATAATCTGGCTTTATTTCATGATGGAGAGGTGAGAAAGTTGAATGCTTTCTGCTTTTCAATTAAAAAGCTCTTTCTTATATAGTACATTGATGAAATTGATCTTTTAAACTGATATATGAAAAATGAAAGAATAATTCTCAATGTATATACATGAATTGTTAGTGAAATTGTTCCTTGGAAAATATTTACAGATTTGTGTCATAAAAGTCTTTTTTGACCTAGAGTTGATGGAGATGTAAATTGGTTCAATCATTTTGGAGAGCAATTTTGAATTATGCAAAAAATGTGACTAAAGTGTCCATACCTTTTGACCCAGAGATTATAGGTCATTGACAAAAAGAAAGCTCTCATATACTCCAAAATGTTTATACCAGTGCATTTTTCATTTGGAAAAAAATAAACAAAGTAGTTATCCATTCATTGGAGATTAGCTAAAGAAGTTGTGGAAGTGAATGCAATGGAATATTATTGTGTTAGATGCATGAAGCCTGGTGATATTTATATGAACACCAAGGCACCTTGTGCTATGGTCCGCGGGGTCATAAAGAGCTGGACATGAATGAACATGTTTCAGGCACCGTTCTAAGTTCTAGAGTTACAAATAAGAAACATAAAGATAATCCCTGCACTTGAGGAGCTTACAGTCTAAGGAGGGAAGACAATTGATAAAAGGAAGTGAAAAGTCAGTAGAGGGGGACCGTGTGGGGGGCATGATATTCCCATGAAGTAAAAATGAAGCTGAGCTACTGATAGAAAATGGAGGGTTGCCTAGAAAGTTCTGAAGTTTCAGAGTCTTCTCTAAATGAAGGCTTGGGAAGAATTTACTGCTCCAACCTCCAGCCCTCTCATCAAAGGAGAGAGAGGTGACTGGGGAAGTTGAGAAGGTGTTGGGTATCAAAAACTGAATCAATCTGCATGGTGATGGATTTCAGCTGATTGGCTTATCTTAGGGGAAGAAGAATATTCTTGGAGTCAAAACCAAGTTGAGCTGCTGAGGGAAAATGGAGAGTTACAAATGGAACTCAATGACACAATATTTTAATGATCAAATTTGGCCCCAAAGATGAGCTATAAGAAGGCATCCCTCTTACATCTTTGCAAAGGTGGGGTAACATGGATATGGAATGCTACATATAGAGCCATATGGATTTTTTATTATTGCTGATTTTTTTCTTCCTCATTTTAAAAAATCATTAATAATTACTCCATGAGAGAATGGTGGAAGTCATAGATACTGTGGGAAATGTAGCTGATACAAAAACAAAAATGCCAAAAAATTGCTTTAGAAAAAAAGGAGTTTTTTTTTTCCTTCAGCATCCCTACTGGTGAGAGGTAAACGTCTTGATCACTCAACAATTATGAAAGGCATATGTAAGCATGGGGTAGGGGAGAGGATAGTCATTGAACCGATCAGTCAATTTATCCTATTCCTTTTACAGTAAGTGATTATATAACATGCCCTGATACCTTAATCAGATGAGAACATGCCTCAATCAATCAAATGACTTTAGACTATGGATAAAAAGTCCTTGAAAGCCATTGGAGAAACTGGAGCGATGAGGAATCTGTTCATATTAGTTGAGGTACTTAGTTATGCTCTGTGGGTCTCGTATAAAATAACAGACCAATTCAGAAAGCAAGATTCAAGTAAGACGAGAGAGAGCGCCATTCTAGGCAAGCCCCGGAGGAGTGTCTTGAAATGGGGGGAGGTGGAGAGAATCTCAGCTTTAGCTTTGGTCTTCTCCTGCAGCTGGATGAGGACTTTTTTGAGCTTCTGTGGATCTGGAGGAATTTAGAGTTCCCATCCTTCCATAAGCATCTTAACATTATCCCTGGGGCTGCAACATTTATCAGTAGTGTCTTCATTGAGAGCCAAAAATAGATTGGGTGTGATGAGTAACAGCACTTACAAGGAGCCCAGCAGAAGAGCTACATCATTCCTAAAGGAAATTTCCTGAGTATTGAGCAAAGGAGAGAAAAGGACATCCTGTAATAAGGAGCTCAGAGTTACCTCATTGCCACACGTGGTCTCTAAACTTGAGCCTATTTCCCCCTGGACTCTGTATGTACTCGTGGAAGAGAGTGTCACTTACCACCGTGGTAAATACCTGTTTCTAAAAGGTAAATAAGTTTGGGTAACTAACTGATATCAACTGATAATCGATGAAAGAAACACACTAGTGGGGGCTCATGCACTATTGCATTTGAAAGACACTTCTCGCCCCTATGGCAAACCCTGAGACTCTGAGGAGTTTTGGGGACCAACTTGCCTATTGAGTTGAGCTTGGCAGCCCTAGAGTCTACGTGCATTACAGAATAATGAATGTGTTAAATAATTTATCAGAAATAGCTTCATTTAGGTTTAGTTATAATACCTGCAGATAGTTAATATGACATAAGACTAAGGAAACACAGGCATTTTGGAACAGCCCTGTGATCCTAGTGTTAGCTGGAAGCCATCAGGAAGGGAGGCCATCTGTTTCTCCCAGAAGAAAAATTATAACAGCCAACCATAGGGACAGCCAAAAAGAAGCACCACAGAATTAGATTCCATGCTGGCAAGGTGGAGTCCCTTGTTTACTTAAATTCTAGCAACTTGTCTATTTTCAACACAGGTATGGTAGTTACCAGACAAAAAGCCAAAATAATCTTCAAGAACTTTTCCAAATAATTCACCATGTTTTTACAGAAAGCAGACAATAATATCTGTAGTATTTGTTAATTATAGATTCATTTTGCCAAGATAAAAACAGTCAATCTCATTTCTCCAACTTAGAACAGTTTCTTGGGAAGCTAGTACTCTGGATACTCCTCCCCTTCTGCTTTTCATGAGTTGATTTCAGCATGGGGCATGGGAATTGACAATAAGACATGGTGGGTGCATGCCCATGCTCCACCTATGGGAGCACACAATTGGGCTAGGAGTCAAATATTAATATTTATTCTTGCTTCAAAGCCTTTTCATAGTCATGTACATTGTAGTAGAGAGAATTGGATATTACCAGCTCTGTCAAAAACTACTTGTGTGACTTGGAAGTAGTCACACTTCTGCCTTTTTGCTCATCTATAAAATGAAAAGATGGGACTAGATCATAGCATCATAGAGATAGAGCTTGGAGGGACCCCAGAGGGCCTCTAGTCCTAAGGCTACTTTCTGCTTTAAGATTCAAGGGTTCTTTTCCTTTGGTCCTTATAATAAAGTTATGAGCAAGGCAGGCTCAAGAGGAAACATGAAGTAAGCCAAGTTTGTTTTCAGTTTCAGTTTCACCCATCCATCCCCACTGAGCTCCATTTTTCCCCATTGGTGAGAACTGCTTCTCTCCCCACTACCCCAAATTAGCACAATGCCTTCATACTGTTTTGTTTTTGTCTTTGTAGTCCAAGTGTCTAACACATAGTAGATACTTCATAAATGACTGTGGAATGGAAAGGGAGCATATATGTAGTTGATTGAATACTGGACTTGGAGTCAGGAAGACCTGAGTTCAAATCTATCCTCAGACACTTACTAGTTTTGTGACCCTGGGCAAGTCACTTAATCTCCCTTGTGTTCAGCTCCTCATCTGTAAAATGGGGAAATTACACCAGCTGGCTTCCTGTAAGGTCCCTTCCAGCTCTAAATCTATGTTCCCATGTTCACTAGGATGGTCTAAATCTATGGTCCTATGGTCCCAAGATAGTCATGGACTTTAGAGGGCATCTAAACCTAATGCCCTTATTTTACAGGTGAAGAAACTGAGGCCCAGAGAGGTTAAATAACTTGCCTAAAGTAACACAGGTAGTAATTAGCACAGATAGAATTTGAACCCAGGTCCTCTGACCCTAAAACCAGCACTCTTTTCACTGTACCATACTGCCTCTTGTGGGTGTACTTTGCAAATTAGGACACTGAGGCACAGAGAGGTCGGTTAATTGTTCAAGTACACAGAGCAAATTAATGGCAGAGTTGGAAATGGGACCTAACTAGAGATTTTGACTCATTCTAATCAAAGGACTTTTCACCAAATACACTTTCTCCCCTGATTCACCTTTGGGGAATATTGCTTGGTAACAAAAATGACTGGAACATGGAAAGATTGGGATTTAAAAAAAATGACAATAGGAGTCTTAGACAAAAGGCCTCACAAAGAACTTTCCTATTGGTTCATTTATTAGGTGTTAACATTTTTCTTTGAGCCTTTTTTTTCTGGAGGGGGAGGGGATTTACTTAAGCTGTAATTAATGTCAGTTTGGCAAGAAATCCTACCTGTTTTTGTTAAAATACGGGAGGTTTAATTTTAAAATGCACTATTTTTATATCCAAGTTATTGTTCATGTTCCTTCCTCTACCTCTGGCTCTGTCCCTCTGGAAGCCTTGAACGATATCCAGGAACATATTTGCTATTTTGTGTGGTGGGGAAAGACACAAGGGGCCTACGGTCAAAATGAAAAGAACAAGACGTCTGGTTGGAATGTCCATGAAAAAACAAATTTTCTTGAAAGCACTGTTCAAAACCGCTAGCTAGGGTGCCTGACTCACAGGTGTTTAGATACAATCAGTCAGTGTGATTTGAGCCTGGGATTGCAATTCTTATGATTATGCTAGTCACAATAATACTAATAAAGTGGATGCTCATTGTGTCTTGGCCCCCTCTATTTCTACAAGGATGGAATAGTTTTAAACATTCAATCACTAACTCAACAGTGTACTCCGACATCACCTCTTTTTCTTGTATGACTTTAGAAAGCAACAAAGAAGTGTAACTAGAATAATCAAATGAGATTAAGAAGAAAAGGTTATCCTTAAAATTAGGAAAATTCTGAAAATGACAAAGAATAAAATGCAGTAAATGGCAAATAAGAGGGGAGCTCCCCTTGGGGTATTTAAACATTAGAAATTATGGGAACAAAAGAAACTCTCACTGGTCTTGTGTTTGCACAAGTTCTCCTCTCTTTTGTGTTGATGTTCTCAGTCCTGAAGTTAGGATGAAGGACCTGGGTTCATAGACCAGCTGGGCTCTGTTACTTCCTACCACGGTGACCTTGGGCAAGTCACTTTAACCTCAATGGACCTCAATTCTCTTATCTCTAAAATGGTGGACTAGATGATCCTCGAGGCTCGTTCTGCTCTGAGTATTTCGTCATGTAAATTATTAAGTATTAAAATCTTTTTAACAAAAAAAAACATAAAAAACTTAAATTTATATATAAATAAAAATTTAAACAAAAGAAAAATTTATTCAATATTTATTGAATGTCCACCTAGGGAAAAGTACTGGCTTTCATTAACTTACAATCTAATGGTAGAGGAATGAGTGTGTGTGGCAGAAGAAAGGAAGGCATACATATAGATGGAATCATAGAATTGCAGAGGCCTCGGCGTAGTGAAGTATGGAGTCAAGAGTCAGGAAAATCTGAGTTCAAATCCAGCCTCAGACTACTTATTGCTGTGTGACCCAGGGCAAGTCATTTAACTTCTGTTTGCCTCAGTTTGATCCACTGTAAAATGGGGATAATATTAGCAGCTGGCAGCTCAGGGTTGTTGTGTGGATCACATGAAATACTATTTGTAGAAAGTACTTCACACAGTATCTGGCACATAGAAGGTGCCATATAAATGCTTATTCCTTTCCTGTCCACTAGTCAGTTCCACTGATATTAAAATTAACAAACAAAACAGTGTAAATAATTTTAACGATTATTGTTTTATGGTATAATTTGGCATTTGGAATTAATATATGCAGAATGGACGAGCCATACAGAATAATCCATGACAATACTGAGATTTTCTAACTTCAGTGACTCCCCAGTGCTTTTAGAATAAAATAAAACTCCTTCTGTTTAGTATTTAAAGGCCTTACCGATCAGGCTCCAGCCCCACAAATAGAGTGATTTTATGTTCCCATCTCTCATGCACAACTTGTTCCAGGCACCCTGGTCCATTTGTTGGCCCCCCACACATAGCATTCCATCTTCTCACTTCCCTACCCTAGTATAGGATGCCCCACATCCCTAGAATGGACTCCTTCTTAACCTCAGCCTCCAAGACTCCCTGGCTGCCTTCACAGCTCAGCTCGAGGGCCTTGGCTAACAGAAGCTTTTCCAGAGCTTCCTCAGTGGTAGTACAGTGTCTTTCACTCATCAATTACTCTATAATCTACATAGATGCACACACACACACATATGGACACAGAGAGAGACAGAGAGACAGGGAGACAGAGACAGAGAGTGAGTTTTGCCTTCTCTGTTGCTTTCCTCCAGCAGAACATAAGCTCTTTGGGGGAAGGGATTTATTCCTATTGTCTTCATCTTCATATTCCCAACCCCCATCAAAACACCATAGCAGCATGCGATTATAAATGATGAATTTCATGGAATGGTGGTGCTATTGACTGAAATTGTGAAATTGGGATGTGTTGAAGCTTTGGCATCAACAATATGATCTAGTCATGCCTCTCTGTCTTTAATTGGAACATTGCATTTAGTTGGTGGCGACATGAAGGATTCTTCAGCAACTATGTGGAAAAGTGGATTGAGCACTGGGCCTGGAATTCAAGAAGACTCAACTTCCTGAGTTCAAATGTGGCCTCAGATACTTAATAGATGTGTGACCTTGGACAAGTCACTTACCCCTGTTTGCCTCAGTTTCCTCTTCTGCAACATTAATTAAAGAAGGAAATGACAAACTATTCTAGTATCTTTGCCAAGAAAACGCCAAATGGGGTCACAAAGAGTCAGACATGACCGAACAACAACAGAAGGATTTTTACATTTTCCAGGTTACATCAGACGAGCTCACCTTCCAGGTTACAGATATTGTCTTAGACCATTCCTCCTAGAAGAAAATCCTCTGGTATACAATTCCCTTGGCTCTTGCCAGTTTGACTACTGGGAAACTGACTCATGCCATAGACCATTTTTCTTAAGATTTTTATTCTAAATTGCCCCCTGAAATTGGAGCTTGTTGTAGAAAATAGCAATTGATGATATTGCCATTGCAAATAACACACATTAAAAATGACAAACCCTTCTCTAAAGGCTGTGAAGGGCAATGATTCTCAAATTAGTAAAAGAGGTTGGAGACAGATGAGATCAGCTGTTTTATTCTGCAGATTTATGTTGCCAGAACTATTAACAGTCTCCTTACCAGAGGCGACGATTCCAGCAGCAAAGTAAGCATTTAGTTGCAGAGAAGAAAAGCAAAATGAGGGAGAAGACAGATGGACTTGGAAAAGATGTCCTCTTCTAAGATATATTCCATATGCTCCTCTAAGAATTGTTCCAGGGAAAATTTTTCTTCCTGCTTTGTCCCAAAAATAAATATTTCTTTAAAAAAAAGTGACGGGGAGGAGGAGGTAGGAGGATGCAATTTACCCACTATTGCAAGCTGTTTCCTCTATGGGACATTCCGTTTCCCACCTCCATGTATTTGCCCAAGTAGGATGAGTCTAGAAGGTCCTCCTTCCTCACCTCTCCTTCAGCTTCCTTCAGAGCACAGCTCAGGTGATACCACCTACAGAAGGCATTTCCCGATTCCTGCTACTCTTCCTCCTGCAAATTACTTTGTATTACCTTACCTTTACTATTGTTTAGTCTTTTCAGCTGTATTGGACTAGTGGTGACCCCATGTAGAGTTTTCTTGGCAGGAATGCTGGAGTGGTTTGCTACTTCTTTCTCTGGGTCCTTTGACAGATGAGGAAACTGAGACAAACAGGGTGAAGTGACTTGCCCAGGGTCACACAGCTAGTAAGTTTCTGAGGTCGGATTTAAACTCAGGTCTTCCTGATTCCATGCTCCAGTACTCTATCCACTGTGCCATCCAGCTGCCCCACCTTGCATCTACATTGCACTTACTTACTAGTGCACATGTTTCTTTAGCAGCTAGAACAGTGCCTGGAATATAGTAGGCACTTAATAAGGATATATTAAATTGAATAGTGCATTAACATAAGGGAGACTTTTGTTAACAGCTACCTAAGGAATGTAATCTGTTTACGAATCAATCACTCCCTACACCAAAATTTCTCTTGGAAAGGCAAATATGTGATCTGGAAATATGTTTCAGCTGGAGAAGAACCCTGACATCATTAGCAATCCCCCAGAGCCACATCAGATCATTAACAAGGATTTTCTCAATTAACTACTAAATCACCAATTAAATAACAGTAGATATCTACAGCAAATAAAAAGGCTATTGATTTTAATTCAGTCACAATTCTGTAATGATGGATATTAATCACCCGCAGCCATTTAACTTCAAAATATGATTTTTCACTATCAGTTAAACATGACAAATGCAGAGTAGGAAAAGTGAAATGGCTTCCATCCAGATGAAATGCCAAGATTTAGAATTGGAATGTTATAGTGTGGAGTTGAAGTTTTTTTAAAAATATATTTTAAATGTAGATTTAAAAAAGAAAAAACACATATATGCAAATTTTTAAAAAAGCTACGATTGCAGTTTAGACTTGGAATAATTAAAATTTCTTAGAGATGCAGTATAAGAGCACATGGAAGGAATACTTTTAAGTGAACAAATGTTCAAGAAGATTGAAGAGGAATTACTTCCAAATTTTGTAAGCATGTGCAAAGCCATACATACAGGAACTCACCTTTGACTCAATAATAAAATTCAACTAACATTCATTAAGCACTTACTATGTGAAAGGTTTCTTGAAGTAGGCTCTGGAATACTAAGACATGTCCAAACTTGGCTGTATCTGTGATCTCACTGATGTGAACACTTTCTCCATTGGTGTACAATGTAATCCAACCACGACATCTTATCCTGGGTGAATTTTGCCCCTATCCTCCTAAAAATCCTGTCCAGAGTCCAACAAGTATGCTAGAGTTCTCTTGACATTATATGGGCACCAACCTAGTACATAGATCATCCATCCACTTTGCCTCACACTCACTGTTTGACTTGACTACTCACTTTTCCATTCATGCATCCCTTTGATGATACCTTTTTGCATGAAATTTATTGTTGGTAACATGCTGCAACCCATTCCTACCTACTCCTTCCCCATTTTCTCTCCATTGCCATTTAAGTAATGTCCAATATTGATTCTCAAAGATTGTGGTATTTAAAGATTCATAGCCTTACAGTGTCACTAGAAAAGTATTGGTGTTAAAAAGATGTTTTTTATTTTGTTTATTTTTTTCAGGAAGAAGCTTGGGGTAAATGAAAAAACTCTACAATACCCCAAAACAACTTAGTCTTCATTCTTTACCCTATTCAGTTCTGTTTGAATAGGCTGGGTGGCTGGCTGACTATTGCTATGAGTATGACTCACAAAAGAACTGAAAATACAAGCTGAGGCTATGGAATAAAGGAAGTGATAGCACTTTATTCCATCTGGGGAAATGCCTTGTAGCAACTGCTGTTCAGTGGGGAAGCAGCAGAGAGCTGCTCAGCCCAGGCAAAAGTGATTGACAGTGCAACCTAGAGAACAGATGCACGGAGACAGTAATAAATATACACCAACAGGAAAAGCATAGCCCAATGACATCAGCAGAAGAGCAGATGCCATTGGTGTTTCTGTGGGCAAGTAAGAAATGGAAATTAAAGGCAAGTAGATGTTCCAGCAGTCATGACACCCTAAAAATACGAGATGCTTTGGTTATACACGTGCCATGATTATACTTGTTCCTTATGTGTATCTTCTCCCGCACTGACGTCATACTAGCCTTTTACATGCAAATTCCTTGTCTGCATGAGTATTTTCTCCCACTGATTCTGTGCTCTGGGGCATTGTATACCTGTGTGCAAGAGAGGAATTTCTTATATTATTTATTTTGAGAGGCTAGTTAAATCTATGCCTTTGGCCGTGCACTACAATATCCTCTAGTTTGGCAGGTAAGAGAACCATTGTGGAGTGGGAAAGCATTAGCTGTGGTTTTGAGTGGAGGCTGTCTCAGAAGGTGTCTTCATATTGTAGTAGCTTTCAGGGGGTATGTAATTACAGAGATTGGGGTGGGGAAGGAGAGGACTGCACAGATAAACAATAAGCATAGGGGAATCTTATAACTGTCTACCTTTCAGTGGATTTTGTAGTGAGAAACACAAAGATGAAAACGAAACAGTTTTTGACGTTAAGGTGTTGACCATTTAAGTTCTTATACCCTCTATAATAGAGGGGATAAGACATGTATAGAGAAACCAAAAAACATGGTACTGGGTACCATTGGACGTTGTGAGAACATCTGTAATTTGCTAAATATAATCAATAAAAGAAACACTAAAAACAGAGTAAGACAATCATTACCTTTTTAAATTTCCTTCCTCCCCCACCCTCCACCCCTAGCCCCATTCTTAGAATTTCTCAAATAAGAAGACAGGATCAAGTTCTATTTAGATCTGTTTCTTCAGTCTGCTTATCAAAGACAGTCTTGCCAAAAAGTTTAGAATAAGTCAACCAGCCCACCACTTTTTATTTTATTTTATTTTTACCAGATGGTGACATTTTTCCTTGACAATCATAGCCATTATGTATCTGATCATACATCTGCCGGAGAACATTAGTAACCTGAAAAAGTACAGTACTGGTCTTGTAGTTCATAATTTAGTTTTATTTAAAATTATAATGACTCAATCATAAGCGTTTGAATTTTAAAGTTTTTTTTTTCTCTGGGGGGGGTAGTAGGGAGACTGGACTTATGATCTAATCCATACAGAGAAATCCCAATGTGAAAAGTCCTTCCCCCAATGCAAATTTCCAACTCATCTGCAACTTAAAGTCTTGGAGCATTATCAGGAAGCACTTAATTTTAAAAAACACAATTGAATAAATGCTTTCCTGTTTTGATTTTGCCTAGTTTTCTCAATTGGACTGAGTGGTTCATGCTCATATTTCTGATTTTTCTAGGGGATGGCTTTCATTTGTATTATATTTTTACGTTAAATTAAATTATATTTTATTTATTACAGTTTTCCTCCTAATCTATTTTTTTTGTCAATGCCAGCCAATAGTACTAATGCTTTTTATCTAAATTTAATTATATGATTGTGGATAAATTAGGAGACTTAGTGTTGGGCATGCTATCAGTTATGGATAAGGACCCAAATGACTGGAAAATACAGAGAACTTTTAGTCAAAAGACCTAGGCTAAAGCCCTGTCCCTTCCACTCACTCTTCTTTGGATGGTGAGCAAGCCCTTCAAACTCTGTGAGCCTCAGTTTCCCAACTTGAAGATGGAGACAATCATAATTACACTGCCTATCTCATAGGGCTGTTGCCAGGAGAACATTTTGTAATAGCATTGTGGAAGGTTTTGATGCTAACTCACCTGTAGCAATCTCACAGATGAGGGTGTTGGTATGTGTTGCAAGGTAAGAGTAATAGTTTTCAGGTGTTCTTAGGGACAAATTAAACCAAAGTCTTACACCTCAGCCTGCTACTTAACTTATTATTGTGAGCTTCTCAAGGGCTATGACTGTTTTTTGCCTTTTTGTATCCTTAACACTTAGCAGAGTGCCCGGCACAAGGCAGACACTTAATAAATGCTTATTGTCTTGCTTATTACATTATTCAGTCTCTCACTTTGGGTTCAAATGCCTTCAGAGAGTAGGCGCTGATGTGTCACGACATTTTTCTCATTAATTAATTTTGAGCCCCCACCTCTGTTTATAAAAATTGGAGAAATATCTTTACCTATCAGTTTCAGTCTCAAACCCTGGTTTTACAGGCTTAGGCAAACATTGGTATCACTGGCTATATACTTTAGTAACTGTAACAAATAATGTAATTGGTTGTGAGAAAGATTACCAACAGTCACCTTTAACCAATGGTTGCAACCATTGGCTCCTTAAAAAACGGTGGAGCCACAATTGAGTTCCACCAGGATTGAAGTCAGTGTCTTGGGAATTTTTTCAGGAAGTCTTCTCTGTAGAATAAGGGTTAAATTCAGTTTTCTCGGAAGGGTGACAGTTAACTCTTACAGTTTCCTCATGTGTCAGTGGTAGTTAATTGATCAAGTTCCTCAGCAAAGATCTTTTCTTGATCTTCTCTCTGTCTCTTTCACAGATTCTTTCAAAGAGCAGCTTTCAAAGATGGCAGTTTAACTGTCACTCATTCAGTCAGTCAAACAATCAATCAATGAGAATTTCTATGTGGCAGACATTGTGTTGACACTGGGAAATACAATGAATAGACAATTCCTACTTAGAAGGAGCTAACTTTATAATGTGGGGAAGCAAGAAGGATATGTGTAAGTGCAGATGGAATTCTTCAATATTCTATCCCGTTTCGCAAAGGTAAATCTTAACAGGAACCAAATTCTCTCTAAAAGGGTGAATTTTAGCTGAGGTTATAGTGTAAGGCAAAACATCAGTGTGGGCAGTTATCATTACTGAGTGGTCACCAGGGATATGTACTTAGAATTTCACTACCAAAGGCTAAAGTGTCAGCAATATTTCATTTCCTCCTATTGATGATAATAAATTATTATGGTGATAATTACATCTACAAAAGAAAGTGGAGAAGCCCAAGGCCAAACTTGAAATTGTGTTTCTATAGTTCCATGACCCTCTACTGAAGTTGAAGACAGAGTGATGTACCATAGATGAGACACCATTCCTTGTTCTGAATAATGGGTCACATTGTTAATTCTTGTCTCTTCACTTGAAGTTATGGCTTTCTCATGGCTTGTGTTCTGTTGGTACACTTCAAGAAGCAGTATGTGCAGTAGATAACTCCAGAGGTTATGAGATACTCTTTTCCTCTTACTTTATCTAAGAAAGAATTTCTAGGTCGCCTAAAAATATACCTTTAATTTCCTTTGTAAATTTTAAGCATTTCCTTACATATGTTAGATACATAGTTTTGATCTGCATATTTACCACAGATTTTATCTCAGGCTGGTAGTTTTCTTGAAATTATATAATTTTAGTATATTTATAAGTTTTAATATAATCAAGCAAATCTACCTTAGCAATTCCTTGTATTTGTGTGGTGAAAAAAAATCTGAGGTTCCGTTGATAAGTACTGCTGCCCATTAAATTATCAATGATGTAGAGATATGATAAAAACCGGTTTATTATGCTTAGAGCATAACTTCTCTGTATACAAAAATCAGTGAGCCCTGAGCAGCAGCTTAAACTACCTTGCGTAGGTTTTGGTTACATAGGCAGGATCTGCACGAGGGAGTTTTATAGAAAGAAGAAGGAGAAGGTAACGATTTGCACATCAAAGACCAGATTGTAGAAGGGGGAAAATGTGTATCAGGTAAGATAGGATACTAACTGGAGTTGCAGCCGATATCTCAAGCTAGAATTTGCAAATTAATCATTTAACACTGGGGAGATAGTTTAATATTCCAGCTTGATTTTGTAGGTTCTAGCTAGTTATGTGACTTTCTCATCTTAAGTAAATGGGCTGTAAGAAAGTTAAACCAGAAATTCTCTTCGTACAATATAAAATAGTAACGAGAGGAAGGATAGCATTGCAGATAGAAAGGTGGCCTTGGAGTCAGGAAGAATTGGGTTCCAGTATCATCTTGATGGAAATGGCAAACCACCCCAGTATCTTTGCCAAGGAAACCCTACAGGGGTCATGAAGAGCCAGACAAGACTGAAAAATGACCAAACAATTACAAAAAAAAATGTCAATACAGATGATTCCCAGATTTATATAGACAGCCCTAGCCTCTCTCCTGAACTAGTGCCTGGCACAAAGTAAGTACTTAAGAAATGTTTATTGATGATTAACTTAATGAATTAAACATCAGAGCACTAGTGGCAGGAAAGATTTCCCCTATACTCACAAAAGCACAATTTTCATAAATTAGCACTCCATCACTGGGGAAATAGACTCTTATAAGGGATCTATGCTCTCCTCTGATGAGTTTCGCTTCCTTCCTATCCTTCTTTTCTCACAGGAGAGGAGTCACTGGACTGCTTCTTAGCTTCATAGTTCCAGGAGCCATTTTTAGCAATCCTGTGACATAATACTCTCCTCTTCCTCCTCCTCCTCTTTCTTTTTCTCCTCTTCCTTTTCCAACTTTTCTTCTTCCTTCTCCTCTTCCTTTTTCTCCTCCTTCTTCTCCTTCTCCCATTTGGAGTTGGCAAAGATATTTTCTTTGCCAGCTCATTTTACAGATGAGGAAACTGAGGCAAACAGGGTTAAGTGACATGCCCAGAGTCACACCACTAGTGTTTGAGTTCATCTGGAACTCAGAAAGATGAGTCTTCCTGACTCCAGGCCTGGCACTCTATCTACTGCTTCACCTAGCGCCCCTTTAGTGAAAATATAGATGTAATTTTTTTCACTATCCAAATTCATGAACCCCCTGAAATCTATGCCTTGGGTCCGTGGATCCCAGGTTAGCACCATTGGTCTAAATCCACATAAGCAATTCTGTACTGGAAGAAAAGTGAATGGGTTAGACTGTGATCTCCTTGAGGGCAGGGGCTATCTTTTTCCTTTCTTTGTATCCGCGGTGCTTAACACAGTTCCTGACATGTAGTAGGTGCTCAATAAATTGACTGTTAGGTGGTACACCTTAACTTTCTTACTGCCATTTACTTAAGGTGAGAAAGACAGAGCACCGGGCATGGAGTTAGTTCAGATCGATTCTCAGATCCTTATTTAGCTCTATGACCTTGGACCACATCACTTCATCTCTGTCTGCCTCAGTCTCTTCAACTGTAAAGTGGAGATAATGGCATCTGCCTCTCACGGTTGTTGTGATAATATTTGTAAAGCACTTAGCACAGTGTCTGGCACATAGTACGTGCTTAATCAATGGGTATTCCCTCCCCTTTCCCTTTAATAAATCTTTATTGATTGATTGACTGGAAGGAATACACCAGGGGTGGGCAACCTGTGGTCTCGAGGTCACTTGTGGCCCTCTAGGTCCTTGGAGGCGGCCTTTTGACTGAGTCCAAACTTCACAGAACAAATCCCTTTAATAAAAGGATTTGTTCTGTAGAACTTGGACTCAGTCAAAAGGCAACCCCCAAGGACCTAGAGGGCCACACATGGCCTCGAGGCCACAGGGTGCCCACCGCTGGAATAGACAAAGAATTCTGATGGAGACATAGAGTAATGAAAAATGATAAATATAAATTATTGCAAAGCAAGTTGGATTGGTCATATTGATGCCTAATATTACATTTATAATAAGTCATTTCAAAAAGTGCAACCTGCATTTCTATGTGGTCCTTTCTGAGTAACATTGTCTTATCTAAGCATCAAAGAGCTACAGTCGCACTGTTGCCTGAAGGAAGCCTCAGACTCTGTGAATCAGAGTCATTTGTTTTTCTCTGTTTGAAGCCCCTTCATTATGTAAATTATTTTGGAATGCTATTTTTAATCATCAAAATGGACACATTTTAATTATGATGGGTTATTCATAAAGTCACTCAAGGTCCCACCTTTTGATTCTCTGAAAGCCCAGCCTGATGCATTCAGGATTCTCGTGGAGATACTCAGGCCACTGATAATATTGGCTGCTTTGTTTTTTTTTTTTTTAACAAGACTTACCTTTCAAAGATGTCAAGGCACATTTAATTTGATGCTCACCACAAGCCACTGAGGGCAGGTGTTACTCTTTTGATGTGTGAAGTAGACAGAAGGTAATCAGAGTGTCTCTTCATACAATTACTGAGGAATGGGCATGACCAGATGGAATGACCTGTTAGGCAGAAAACAGTCTTTGGATTGTACCATGATCTCCTTTTTCTCGTGCTATAGAGTAGAATATAGATGCTTTGTAATTGTTCCTTTGCAGCCTTTGTGGGCTGTAGGGATCTTCTGTAGAGTTTGAGAGTAAACTCATCTGCATGTGTATGGAAAGCTGTTTTCACCTAGGCAGCTGCTTGGAGCAGACCCGAGTCCAAAAGTAGCTCTAGACACATGTTAGCTGTATGATCTTGGGTAAGTCACTAAACCTCATTGTGATTCAGTTTCCTCATCTGTAAAATGGAGAACCTACCTCCTTGGGTTGTTGTGAGGATCAAATGACCTAACATATGTAAAGTGTTTTGCAAACCTTAAAGTGTTTTAAAAATTCTACCTATTATTATTATTATTGTTGTTGTTGTTGGCTATTATATGTTGGCTTTTCAGTTACACTGAATTCAGACTTGTGCATGGAGAGCACAATTCCTCTCCCTCCTTCCCTGTGGACCCTTGTGGAGGGAAAAAAGACAACAGCAACCTTGTTATCAGAATATGCTGTTTGACTGAAGGACACCTGGGCTCCCCCAACTCCTATTATGCTACAGACTGAATAATATAATGTGACTGAATTTCTTCCTTTTCTTCTGTAAATTGATGAACAAAACCAGACTCAACTGCCTCCATCCTGCTCTGGATGAACACACACACACAAACACACACACACACAAACACACACACACATATACACACACACAGCACACACATGCATACACACATGCATACATACACACATGCACACACACAAACACACATGCATACACATACACATACACACATACACAAACACACATACACACACTCACACACATGCACACACACGTACACACACACGCATACACACATACACACAAACACACACATACACACAGAAACACACATGCATACACATACACACACACACACACACAAACACACAACCTTGCTGCATAAGGCACTCTTTAGCTGTCCTTGACTTCACAAACATTGTACCCAATTCCAAGGAAGAACTTTTCAGATCAACTTTCTGTGGGGTCAGATTCTATCCCATTGGTCCATCCAAATGCTACAGAGTGCTGCTGATTGGTTGTGTACTCTGGGCAGGCTTGAAAAAATTATCTAAGCCAAATCTATACCCTAGGAATTAGAAGCTGCTACCAAGAAACAGCCTTGCTTAGCGTGCTAATACGTTTCTTCTCAATTTGAGAACTCACTTTTTTTGACTTCCATCTCATGCAGACCTTCTAGTGGGTGAGATCATGCCTGGGTTCTCTAGGAACTCAGATGGAGAAATTCTCCAACTCTGTCACAGACTTGTGTTTGAACTGGGCAGACCCAGTGGTGATTTAGCTCTTTGCGCCCCCCTAGTTCTTACTCTGGGAGCTTCTGACGTTAACTTGAACCTGGGTTTTCTGTTGCTCCCTTGCTAATAGATCCAGACAAAAAACAACTTCGAAGTTTAATCAAAACAGAACTGAATATTAAAGTAACCAAATCAGTATCAGCTATATTCATGTCTTTATACCCCCCTGTGAGGGAGAAGTTTAGGGTCCTCCAGACTCATGACTCTAGCCATGAAATCACGTGCTTAGTGTCTCATTGTATCTATTGGGTCCTGCTGTATGAACTAAGTGAAAGACCACTGGCTTATTCTGCTTGTCTTTTCATGCTGGACTTTGTAACCTCTCTCTGCTTATCTTCCCATCATGCAGTCTCCATGTAGGTCCCTTACTGCTGTGGTCTCCATTCCGCCTGACTTATCTTTCTCAGAAAGAACGGCATAGTGGATAGAATGATGGTTGTTTTTGTTTAGTGATTACAGTCTGGCTCTCCGTGACCCCATTTAGGATTTTCTTGGCAGAGACGCTAGAGTGGTTTGCCATTTCCTTCTCCAGCTCATTTTACAGATGAAGAAACTGAGGCAAACAGAGTTAAGTGACTTCCCAGGGTCACACAGCTAGTAAGTATCTGAAGCCAGATTAGAAGTCAGGAAGATGAGTCTTTCTGACTCCAGGCCCAGCACTCTATCCACTGTATCACCTAGCCACCCTAGAATGATGGACTTGGAGTCAAAAAGACCTGAGCTTGAATCTTGCCAGAGATACTTGACAACTATGTGACCAGGAGCAATTCACAAACTCAACTCAGTTTTCCTACCTGTAAAGTGGACACAACAATACCACTTATGTCACAGGGTTATTGTATCAAATTAAATTTCATGTAGATATAGATATATCAAATTTCATATATATAAAAAAACACACACACATATATATACACATACAAATACATAACCATGCCCACACCCACACATTTATATACATATGCATTTATACTTCATGTATGTTTATATATAATTCTCATATATACTTCATATGTATATGCATTTTTATTTCATGGTTGCAAAGTATTATATATGCAGTTCATGAGCTTCATATATATGAAATATATATATATATATATATATATATATACACATATATATATATATGCACCCACACATAGATATAGATATGTATATATATGTGTATATGTTACTTTGCATGCATGGCGTATATATGTAATCTGTTAACCATGGCCATTACTCTTCCATGGGGGAATGGAAATAGGAGGAAGGGTTGGTGAGAATTTCTTCCTGGTCATTTCAAAGAGAGGAGGGCAAAAGACAGAGGGAAAGTTTCTTCTTGCTGTTTCATAGAAAGAAGGGTTGAGCCAAAATGTCTTCCTCAGTGGCTGGCAAGATCAACCCCTTTTCCAGCTCTTTCATGATGGGAAGGAGAGGGTACCCCTCTTCAGCAATCCTTGCCTTCACCTCCCCTCCACAAGCACATTGCAGTCTCAGTGAGTCTCTTTCCTTCCTATTGTGAGCTAAGCTATGCAAAAGGCCCAAACTTGGAGAAGCTCTGGGCTCCATGTGTTATTTCTTTGGATTCTTGCTGCCAACTTCTAATTCATGCCTAGCTCTGGAAATGAGAGAAATTTAAAAAGTGGGATGGTGTGAGCAGGTTTGGGCTCCACTTATAGACATCTGTGATAGAAAAATGGACAGTCAGTGGAGGCGGCCTGTGTGCTCCACTGGTAGATAAACTTATAAAGTCAAAGGAAAATGAGGAAGACCCTCCAATGGGGAGGATTAAAACCCTCCCTTCTTCCTACTGTAGTGAACTAATGGGACGACGTGGACAGTAATAGTGGTCTTGGTTTGTCCTTTGTTCTTGAAGAGGACCATGACATCAGGGAGGTGATGCTATGACTTGCAATTGACTTTGATTTGAGTGAGGCAGGGCTGTGCAAAGTCACCAGCCTCCCTTTCTGCTCTAGAACCATCTGGGTTCAGTGGCCAAGTGTAGATCAGGACGATTAGAGATGGCCCTGGATGCAGTGGCAGACCTTTGCCTTTTTAAGCTAAGGTCTTTTCAAGTTCTCATTTTGAGTGAGGCAACACCCATTCAGTGAATAGGCCTCTTTAAGAAGTGAGTCAAGGGATGGCCCCTTTAATTAAAAAAAAAAATCAAACTGAGAGAGGAGAACTCTCAGGGTTGCTGGCCAAAAGAGAAACAGTATTTATAGTCACTCTTAGCCAGGAGGACCCCAAAATAGTCATCATGTGGTACCACACAGGATAGGGGGCAGGGGGAAGTGTGATGTGAAACCTTCCAGAACACATTCACAGATAATAATGATAATAATGATAATGATAATAATAGTAATAGTAATAACAATAATAATAATAGCTAATATTTATCCAGTGCCTACCATGTGCTAGGCACTATGTTGAATGCTTTTACAGGTCTTATCTAATTTGATCTTCACAAAACCCCTGGGAGGTAGGTGTCATTATTACCCCCATTTTATGGATGAGGAAACTGAGTCAAGCAGAAATTAAACAATTTGCTCAGAGTCTCATAGTTATTAAGCGTCTGAGACTGGATTTGAACTCAGGTCTTTCTGACTCCAGGCCTCATCCTCTATCCACTGAACCACCCGGCTATCCCCAGAGATTTTTAACCTGGAGTACATAAACTTGTTGAAAAAAAATTTTTATAACAATATTTTGATATTATTAGTTTTCTTTGTAATCGTGTGTATTTTATTTTATGTATTTAAAAACATTATTCCACCAAAGGGTCCCCAGGGTTTATTAGACTGCCCAAGGGATCTATGATGCCAAAAATAGTAATGAATCCCTGACATGGATGAAAACAGATCTACTTGAGTCTTTGAATATGCAAGAACAGAACAGATTTTCTTAGGGAGAAATGAGTTCCCTGCCATTGAAAATATGCAGTTCAGATCTATCCTGCCTTACAGAAAAATAGAAGGTGAAGAGGGTAAGAGAAGGGAGGGAGATAGAAGGAAGGGCAGATTAGGGGAAGGAATATTCAGAATGCACTCCATCTTGGGGTGGGGGGAGGGACGAGATGGGGAGAAAATTTGGAACTCAAAATTTTGTGGAAGTGAATGTTGAAAACTAAAAATAAATTAATGAGAAAAAAAGAAAATATGCAGTTCAGGGAGTGGATCCTAATATTTTGATTCAACAAATATTTATTAAGCTTTATTATTTACAGAGTATTGCAGGAGGTATTATAGGTCAATGTCATGTTTAGGCAAGACATACCCCCTAGCTCGATGGAACTTATAGTCTACAGGGGTGGAAAACCTGTGGTCTTGAGGCCACATGTGGCTTTCTAGGTCCTCAAGTGTGGCCTTATGACTGAGTCCAAGTTTTACAGAACAAATCCTTTTATTAAGGGGTCTTGTTCTGTGAAGTTTGGGTTCAGTCAAAGGGCTGCACTTGAGGACCTAGAGGGCCACATGAGGCCTGGAGGCTTTTGCCTCAAGAATTGCCCTAACATTTCCCACTGGCAGGATCAGGGGAGACTTCTCAGGTACTTGATGCTTAAAATGGTGTTTCAGAGCCTGGGAACAATATTTTCCAGAAATAGGGACCACTGATAAAAACCATGGAGGTAGGGAAGTATAGGACATGTATGGCTAATGGTGGGCAATCCTATTTGGCAGAAGTACAGAGTATATGAAGGGTATTTTTTTTTAATCGTTTGTCTTGCCAAAATTTTGTTGTTGCATCTTTATCCTGTCTTCCAAATTGGTTTCTCTTCCTTGAATGAGTTGTAATCCAGTCTAATTTCTGTCTTGTAATTATTCAAATCAGAAAGAGAACATCAAAGGAATTGCTCTGCTTTGAATTCTTTTGTACTGAGCCCTTAGAGAAACAATAAATAAATGCCTCCAAATTAAACATGTGGCTCCAGGATAACAGAATCTCAGAAGTTATTTAGTCCAACTATACCTGAAGATACAGACTCTCCACAACATCCTTGAGAAGAACCCTGCTCAAAGACCTCCAGTGATAGGAATATACTACTTTGCCTTCCCAAACCTTGAAGATTGGACTGGGATGCAGACAGTCAGTTCTATTTTTGGACAACTTCAATTAATAGGAGGTTTTTTCTCTCCTCATATCAAGTTAGAATTTGCCTTCTGGAAACTTTTACGCATTGTACCTTGTCCTACCCATTCTGGAACTAAACAAAACAAGTCTGATCTCTCCTTCACTTGACTGCCCTTCAAGTACTTGAAGATAACTATCATATCCCCATAAGTTTTATCTTCTTCTGACTCTTTGTTATTGGCATATTTGGTTTCCATTACATTCCAGATTTATTCTGATGGGCTGTCATTTCCCATGGCCTGGATGCTATGTCTTTCTGAATGTAGCTTAAATTCACACATGGCAACTGCCATCCCACCCTGTTGACTTAAGTGGACTGGAAGTCCATTAAAACTTCTGGGTAATTTTGACACTTACTCTTGTTTAGCTGTGCCTTTCCAATCCTCTACACCTGTAGCTGATTTTTTGAACTGCAAAGCAGGAGTTTTTTATCCTTACTAAATTATATCTGATTATGTCCAGCCAATCATTCCATCCCATTGTTGTTTTATCTTTTTCTTTTTCAATTTGGAGTCTTATTGTCCCATGGCTTAGCTATCTCTCCTCATTTTGGATTATCTGAAAATTTGATAAACCTTCATCTAATACCTGATAAAACTATTTAGCAGAATAGTCCAATGGATGAGTCTCTATGGCAGTACATTACAAGAACACTACTTGCCTGTGGTGTGTATGTGTATGATTATGTATGTGTAGGATGGTCATAGACTGATATGCTGCTGAATTGAAGCTATCCTTTCAAGAATCTGAAATTTAGTTACTTTGTGTTGCATCCATTTCCAGGAGGGAATTCCCACACAGGATGTTCCCACTAGGATGAAATCAAAGGTTTTTGATGTCTTGCAATATTGTGTTGCATCAACTTTTCCAAATACTATTCTAAAGTCTATCTTTTTTATTTGCCATGCTAAGGAATTCATATCTTTTGGAATTCTCAACATATTCTTTAAATTATTTTGCACAGTTTGTATTGAGTTGAATGACACTTAGACATCTGGATGAAAATGAATCAATCTAATCAATTTAGATGTGGTATTGCCTTCATATCATATATCTGACTATTCCCCCAAATAGTCATGTAGATATACCCTTTACTTTCCAAACAACACTGCAAACAGATTAAAAAATAGAAGTTACTTCTTTTTACTAGTCATTTTATGACAGATGAAAATCATTTGGTGGGGGAGGAGAAGGCAGAGCCAAGATGGCAGAGAAAAGGCAGCAACTCACCTAAGCTCTCCCCCAAACACTTTCAAATAATGCCACAAAATGATTCCTGGAGCAGCAGCACCCACAAAAGGACAGGATGAAATAATTGTCCAGCCAAAGACAACTTCGAGGCAGCTGCTTCTGGAACTCGCAGCCCACAGACGGTAAGGGGGTCAAGCAGCTAGTCAGAGATTAAGGGGTATCTTTGCTAGCACTTAGGCAGGACTCTGTTGCTTTGTCCATACCTGGATCTGAGTTGCAGTCCTGGGTGACAGTCCCAGGGTGAGGAGGAGCACTAGCATAGCAGAGCTCGAGGCAGCAATGGAGAAGGGGACCCTCCTTGCAGTTCCAGGGCAGAAAAGAGTGCTTGCATCCCTCACAGACTACAGGCCAGGAGAGTAGTAAACACACCTGTCCTTAGCTCATACCACCTTGGAAGAACTGAAAACTTACAGATCCTTAGAAGTATCTCTGAAAACAGCTGCACAAAACCCCTAAAGCTTGGGACAGCGCACTGTCCACTCTGGAAGTTTTTACTGTTTTTTCATGTAACTGGGGAAAAATAAAATGCTAAATAAGTAAATTATAAAAAAAGAAAGAAAAAAATAATTTGGTATATTTTTAAGACACTTTGTAGCATTTACTACTTCACAGACATTTTCCCTGAGAAACCTATGAAGAGAGTGGTGATAGCTATTAAAAGAATGATTGACTGATATTCATGACATTTTTCCTTATGCCCATTTTGTACATTTGCTTTGAAACTATATAGTGAGTTTATGTTATAATTTAAAAGAATTTCTTTCAGAAACTAATTTTCTGACTTGCAAATTATTGATTACTCCTTGGAATAATTGGTTTGGTAATCAGTGAAGTGGTACCACAATTATAAGTTCTAGGATACAAGTCCTATGTATGACATAGATAACCTTGCCCTTGAATATCATGTTTTATTCAAATGTTAGATCATACGGAACAGAGATTTTATATGTGTGTGTGTTAGCATAATATTTGATCCAAATTCCTTCTACAGCAAGGTCTTATCTGCCAGACTAAGGCAAAAGTGATTATCTCTCAAAGTTCTGTGCATGTCTTTGTGGTATTTTTGAAGTAAATGTAACTGTCATGGGAAGAGAGGTGATTTCCAATAATAAGT
Organism: Phascolarctos cinereus; assembly: GCF_003287225.1. NCBI lineage: Eukaryota > Metazoa > Chordata > Mammalia > Diprotodontia > Phascolarctidae > Phascolarctos > Phascolarctos cinereus. The sequence continues at coordinate 51,206,130 of NW_027555514.1, read as the reverse complement.
CAAGATTGGTAGCATCTATGTACCATCCATGAATTTCTGATATGAGTGCTAAAATATCCAAATAGCTATGTCTAGGCTTGCACAGAAAATCCATTCATTTATTCAAATATTTAATAGGGTATGAGAGCTGGTTGGAACTCTAGAAATTGATCAGATCATTCAATGCCTTCGTTTTGAAGAGGAAGAACTTGAGGCATTAACGGTCTTTCCCAAGGTCACCTTGGTAGTTAGTGGCAAAGCTTGGACTCAAATCCAGGTCCCCTTATCCTTTCATTATATCACATTGGTTTCCATATCATCTAACCAGACCAAAAGAGAAAAAAAGATTTTACCACTAGCAAAATTAATGGATTCACATTCCTTCTTTTTCTTTCTTCTGGTGGAGGTATTAATAATCACTGAAGTGAAGGAAAAAACAAAAGTTCCAGATAGCAAGATAATTGATGAGATACAGAATGTAGTGGGATCAATGTGGACAGTGATATTGTAGAAGAGAAGAAAGGGAGGAAAGGAAGTTGTGAATGAACCCAAACTGGGGCCTTGTCTCAGTGTTGTTTAGGTAGTAGTAAACTCCCAATAATCGACTCCAATGTCTAAAATGCTACTTGAGTAAGATGAATGATTTACTTAATCATCCCATTCAAATCCTATATAGGGTGGCAAGGCAAACCAGAAGTTTCATTGGGAAAACTTCCTTTACTTCTAGAGAATGGACCTGTGTTTCTGAGACATTCTGTGACGATATGTCCTCCATTAGTCTATGGAATTTGGCACAGATAAGAGAGATGCTATAAAGGAGACTACCCAGTGTCTCCCCTTAGTACCAAGGTGTACATTCTGTAACCTTGGGACTGCAGATGGTGGCACATGAGAAAACATATTAAAGTTCCTTAGCTATGAAGACATCAGTCATTTCATCCATGACAGCTTTTTCATGAATAAATTATTGAAAAGGTATATTAATGAAAAGGGTTTTGTGCTCTGTAAGAATCACATTGTAATTAATCTAAAAAGATGCTGTCTAAATGTTTAATGCAGTAAAGTGGAAACTGTTACATGATATTTGCATTCATTCTTTAAATGATCTGTCTCCTGATATTTACAATGATGATTAAAATGCACTTATAAAATATGCATCATCAAAGTCTGGTGATCTGTTGATATTTTCATATCCATTCTTAAAGTTGAAAATTGAATTTATTAGTTTTTCCTGTTAGCGGTTACCCACAGAGGGGGGAAAATCCATTCTAACAAGTATTAATATGTCAATGGAACCATAATCTTGTTGATGTGATTGATAAAGATTGCACTTAACTAGTCTGACTCTTAGACAACAGACATCATACAAAGTCCAAGTCCATCGCCGGATCCATCATTGAAACTTGGTAGAAAAGTGCCAGTTTAATTCAATTTGCCTAGTACATCTATCACCTGCCAGACATCATTCTGGGTGCTTGAGATATCAAGAAAAAAAAATAAGCCAGCCATTGTCCTCAAGAAGTTTTGTATTGTACTAGAGCGAATGACCAAACCCACAGATAAATGAATGTAAATGATCTACAAAATAAAATAAATTATGGGGAGAGGATTAACAGTTCAGGGAACCAGAAAGGTCTTGTATAGAAAGTAGCACTTGAACTAGACCTTGAAGACAGAGAATGAGACAGAGGGGAGGAGGAAGAGCATTCCAGGTAAGAGGGGCAGCTTCTGCAAAGGTACAAAGGTGGCAAATGGAATATCATAGAGAGAGAGGACAGGAAGTAGACCAGTTCAATAGGAATTCAGAATGTGTGAAAGGGAATCAATGAGAAATAAATCTAAAAAGATAGTTTGGAGCCAGATTTTGAAGGATTTAAAATCTTAAATAAAAGAGTTTATACCCTATCCTATCTATAAGAAGGAGGCAATGAAACTTTTTGAGAAGGTGAGACATGGGTCAGACTTGTGCTTTGGGAATATCAATATGGTAGCTTTGTGGAGGAGAGAATAGAGACAGAGAAACCAGTTAGGAGGTTATTGCATGAGTCCATGTAAGAACTGATGAGGATCTGAATGCAAATTGTCACTATCTGTGTGGAGAGAAGAGGAGGAATGAAAAAATATTGTGGTGGTGGAAATGACCAAACTTGCAACTGATTTTACATGGTAGACAGAATGAAGAAGAGGGAAAATGATTAAGGATAATTGGGTTGTAAACTGCAGAATTGTGGGACCTTTGACACAAGTAGGAAAGCAAGGAAAAGGGTTAGGGTTGGGAAAAATAGGTAAGGAGTTCCATTTTGGACATGTTAACTTTGATGTGCTTGTGGTACATAAACTCACAGTTAGTGGATATGGTGCGGCTGACGAACCAACACGGTGACTTACCTGTAGGTACAGAGTGGTTAACTGTCAAACAGTATTTGATTACAAGACCAATCTTCTAGTCAATTCTCTCACATTGCTTCTTTGTGTTTACCAAATTCAGATGCCTAAAGACATAACTTGAATAACTCATTTCCTGAGCTCCTTAAAGAATTCTGTACTTTTAGAAGGGGCTAGAACCAAATTAGTATACATGTGAGAGCTTCAAGGACACTTTATAATGAATTATGTGATCTTATTTTATTAGAAACTTTGCCTTCAGTTACAGGTAAGGTAAAAAATCAGCTACATTTTGTCTAACTCAATTTTCAAAGTGCAGCAATGTAAGTCTGATAGGTCGGTAGCCGTATTTGTAAATTAAAGATTACTTTAATCTTCAGTGACAGAGATTTATGAAATATTGCTTTAAACTTGTGCTTCATGCGCTAAAGCAAATTGAGTTTATTTTATAGACAAAAGCAATTTGAGAAAAGCCATAGATTACTTTGGCCACTGAAGGGTATAAATTATCCGTAACTAAATTTTGTCAGTCTTGTACGTTGAGCTATTTAGATAAAACATGCTTTTGACATTTATTACAGAATGATACCTTCTCTTCTTGCTGTCTGTGAAGTTGGGCATGGAATGAATCATTAAGGGAATTAGTAAGCTTTTTCTTGACATAAATAGCATTATCCAAGGATAAGGAAATTTTGACTTATTTTTCTAGGTATGTTATTGTGAAAAGGAAAATGAACATATTACATTGAATTTGAGGGATACCACCTAAGTATCTATTTTGGTAAGAAAAATCATTCTTAAAACTTAAGGTTTTTAGTGTATATTCCCGTGGGAGCTAATACTATGGTGAATTGAGGGAAGCAAATTATTCCTTTGGCAATTAGTTCTTGCTTATCAGAAGAAAAGAAATATCATTTCTTTGGCATGTGGGCTGTCCTGTGAATACTGTACTAATGCTGACACGCTTAAGATTCTTCTCCTGGTTAAAAACAAACAAAACAATGCACCCATTGTATATGAGGAATTGTATTGGTAGTGAAATATTGGTTCCAGTTCTCAAAGATCTTATGATAAGGTAGAAGAGGAAGGTCAGGTAGAAACATATGGCTATAGATACTGCAGTGATATGGTAAAGACAACTATAATCAGTTCTTCAGTAGATCCACGAACTTACTATGCAGATGCTCCTTCCAGTAATACAGATTGCAACCCACACATGCCTGCTCATTCTTTGTGATTTTTGTCCACAGTTTCCTGTAAGTTCTCCGTAATAGTTCTACTCAAAAAACTGGCAGCCTCCCTCTAGAGCATTTGACATTACATGGGTATTCAACCCATGAAATTGATACTTAATAATACAGAAGGCAGGAAAGATAAAGGAATGGTTGGATTGATTCCTGAGTGATTAGAACTAGATAACATTATTCAGTAATATTAACAATTAAATGTTTTTAAAAAATCAGGTTACATCTACATAGCAGTGTTCCAAAGCATTTAATAAATCTGGCACTGCTGAAAAATGGAAGTAATTTCATCTCCACAATTCCATTTGGCACTATCAAATGATTCTCTCTTTAGAAATAGATATGGTTTTTATTAGTAGAAATGACATGTTTTGCAACCACACTAAAAGGACCATAAATAGGACTTTTCAATCTAACCCATAGTTAAATTTCCTATATGTGTTATCTCCTGAACCTGCATAGTAAGTATTTAGTAAATGCTTTCTCGTGTATTCATTTATTCCTTCATTCATTTGCTCAATACACCATGGGGAGTCTACATAGCAGCTAATTGTATTTATCCATTCATTAATCTATTCATCTCTATATTATGCACTAATCAATTACTACGCATTTACTAAGCACCTATTATATATAAGGCATCGTGCCAGATGCTGGGCATTCAAAAAGAAACAAAAAGGAAACTCCTTCCTTCAAAGAGCCTTCATTCTTTGGGGGACACATGCCCATCTATATGTATATAGTAAACATATACGTAGCTGGTGTTGCATTTGAAAAAAAAAAGATAATTAAAGAATTTTTTTTTGCTTAGTAGGTCTTTAATAAATGTTTGTTGTCTGACTATAGTGAAAAAGACCCGATATCCAAAGGACTTAGAGGAGGTGAATCATACTTCTGTTGGGATAAGTGTGGAACATTGGGGTTAAAATCCCTTCAGTGGTACAAAGTTTGGGAAATTTTTAATGAGTGTTTGTGGTCAAGATCTACTGCACATTGCCTTTAGAAATAAAAATTTTCTATTCTAAGTTAATAAGACATCTTTTCAAAACCATCGTAAAAACTAAACCCCAATGGATAGAAGCAAAGATTAGGAGCCTTGGGTTATTTTGTCCTCTGAGACACATTTAATTGTTCTACTCATCATGAGATTCACTGGCTGGCTAGTTTGGGGTAGGCTGATGAGTAAAAGGCTCTTGTATGATTACAGATGCTGTGTGTGATTATTAGGATCGAAGAAGTGTATGTTCTAGCAACAAAGACTGCAGATGGTGCTCACAAGTTGGTCCCTAACTTTAATTGAAATATTTTGTTTAAAATCCTTTACTTAGACTAAGCTTATTATCTTAAGAGACTTAGACACATTTTGCTAGGAAGAGAATCACGCCCATGTAGCTCTGTCCTTAGCTTTACTAACTAATAAGGCTCAAATTCTCCCTTTTAGACCTAGAGGAGTGCTAGCTTTAAGAATTCAGTGTGGAATGTTTATATCTCTCTCTGTTACTCTGGGAAAGTAGTTTGGTATGATGGAAAAAGCACTAGCTGGGGAGTCAGAGGTCCTGGATTCCAATTCCTCCTCTCACTCTCACTACTGGACAGAACTTGGGTAAGCCATATAGCTTCCCTTGGTTAGTTTCCCTTTCTGCAAAATGAGGAGTTTGTACTAGGTGGCCTCTAATGCCCAGCCATAGATTTATCAAAGTCCTAGATTTATCAACGCAGACCCCAGGACTTGAACATGTGTTCAATTAGCCCAATTCAAACCTAGTTGAAGGGGAAGATAATCCTCCAGCCACTTTCAACCAGACTTGGGGGATACAGCTTGCCAGAAGGATAGTGGAGCATTAAGTTTATTTGAAGTGAGATTGCAAAGTAGAAAATAACACTTTTTGCCATGGGAGAATTTCCAGTTGTCCCTGTCAATGGTTCCCCTCTACATCTTGAAATATCCTTTTTTCCCCCAGGACCTGAACTGGCTCTTATAGGGAAAAATCTCTGTGCAAATAATAATTGGAATCCTAGTAAATATGCTTTGATATGCCTCTTCCTTCCCTTTTCCCCTCAGGGGATATCCCATTTGGTGGATTTCTTAATCCTTAAAGGTTTCCAGCACTCAGTGAGTTTACAGAGTTTCTTCTTGTGTTTGTAAATCTAGGTGACACAGTGGAGACTGATAGATTTGGAGTTAGAAGACCTGAATTAGAATCACTCTTCCCACTGCAGTACCACCTCTTCATATTAAACTTGGGGCAGCTAGGTAGCAGGGCCTGAAGTTAGGAAGACTCATCTTCCTAGATTCACATCTGGCCTCAGACACTTACTAGCTGTGTGATCCTGGGCAAGTCACTTAACCCTGTTTGCCTAAGTTCCCTCATCTGTAAAGTGAGCTAGAGAAGAAAATGGCAAACCACTCCAGTACCATTGCCAAGGAAACCCCAAATGGGGTCACGGAGAGTCAGACATGACTAAAAATGATTGAACACACACCTAAGACAGCCATTACACTCCTCCAAACTGAAGTTTTTTTCTTAGGGAGTGTGGCCTCCTTAATGTCTTCTCCGGCTCATTTCTCCTTCAATGTCTTCGCTTCTGCTGTTCCTCATTTCTATAAAAGCTGTAACATTATAGCTTGATTCCCTCCACAAGTTTATGCAAATCTCATCTAGACTGGTTTGCAAATCAGGCCCTAAAAATGGAATCAATCAATCTATCTATCTATCTATCTATCTATCTATCTATCTATCTATCTATCTATCTATCTATCTATCTCTGTGTGTGCATGTGTGTGTGCAGTATATATTGTTTTTATGGATTTGAAAAATAATAGGAAATTGTGTCTCCCCCTCCCCAACTTTTTGGGGGTGAAATTTACAGCAACTTCAATTATTTGGAGCACAGTGACTTAACCTAGACGTCAACAACAACAAAGCAGAAACTCCTGAATTTTAATGAAAAAAATGGTCATCAAGATCACGCATTTTATTCCTTAGGAGAGGATAGGGAGTGAAACCTTTTGAGTGTCTTCTTTTACACTCAGACACATGTATGACAGATGTGCTGATTGAAGGCAGCAGCAAGGACATGCAGGATGAAAACTGGCAATGAAGGAACAGTACTGAAAAACTGTAAAAAAGCGGTTAGAACAGTTATAAAAGAACAAGAGTTTGGGGTCACTTAGTGTAAAAGGGAATAAATTTGCACAGTCAAAAACTCCTGAGGGCATCAGTTTATAATAGCCTAGTACAGCAATTGATGTTCCTAATGACTCTGAGTCATAATGAATTTCAGAAGATAAAATGGTTTTAAGTATGCTATGTTTAAAAAAAAATCAAGGTTAAAAAAGTTTCCATCAATAATAATTCATGCTTAAAGTTTGAGTGTCCAAGGAGTAAACTATAGTGTTAAGGGAGTTTACTTATGTATAAGGCTTCTATGTATAATATTTCTATCAATTAGTCAATTAACAACAATTTATTTTGTATCTACATATGCCAGATGGGCAGCTAGGTGGCTCAGTGAATAGAGTGCTGTGCCTGAAGTTAGGAAGATTCATCTTGCTGAGTTCAAATCTGGCCTCAGACACCAGCTGTGTGACCCTGGGCGAGTCACTTTGCCCTTTTGGCCTCAGTTTCCTCATCTGTAAGCAGAGCTGGAGAAGGAAATGGCAAACCACTCCCATATCTTTGCCAAGAAAACCCCAAATGGGGTCATGAAAATTTGGATATGACGGAGCCATGACTGAAACGTGCCCAGGCACTGGGTTAGGTGCAAGGGATGTATGACGAAGATGCCCTCACGGAGCAGACATCCTCTAGGGGAAAATATCATGTACACATTTAAGTATATATGAAATAAACTCGCAGTAATTTAGAGAATCGGTGCTAACAGTTCAGGGGATGAGGAAAGGGACTGTGTAGGATGGTTGTTGGAGCTGAGCTCTGTAGAAGATTAGAGGTTTTGTGAGGTGGAATTGAAGTGGGGATATTTTCTCTTTAGTTTACCTAGACCAACCCTAAGGGCAGAGGGGTGCAAGGTGGAGAGTCATTTGGGAGAAACAACATTTAACATGAATCAATCATCTTTGCCTTAAAACTATATAGATGAAAGACATAAATTCTGATTTATTTTACTGAAAACAAAATAGCTTGGTGTTGTGAACTAAGCTCTGGGCTCAGGAGTCAGGAGACTAGAGTTTGAATCCTGTCTGTGGCGCTTACGAACTGTGCAACTGTGGGGAGTCTTTCTGAGCCTCAGTTTTCAAATCTGTAAAATGGAATAATGATGCACATGCAGCCCTACTTTACAGTCCTGTTGGGACAAATGTGCTGTGTAAGCCTTCGAGCACTGTATCATTGTAAGCTACTGTTTTTGTTCCCAAGTAGCTACTGTCCTCTAGCTAAATACGGACAAAGCCAGAGGCAAGCCTGTTGCTCTTGAGAAGCATCCAATCACGATGTGGTTAAAGGCACTGAAATTATTTAAGTGCAGCAACAAATGGCCTTCAAAGAGTGCCTTGGGATTTTTCATTTCGATGGGTCAATACCTTGCCTCCCTAGGACCTTTCGCTGGAAATGTAATTGCCGTTTATCAAGGCAGTTAGTCATATACAAAGGGTCCCGGAGATGCCAGTTCTGGAAGGTCTGCACTGTATTTTTCCAGCTGCTATCAGCTATATAACTTAGTGACACAAAGGTTTTATCCTTGTTCTGCATTTTTCTTTTTAACCTTGTACAGGGCTCCTGGTGGATTATGGTTATCTTCATAGCTCTTTCCTGGGCAACAAATGAAAAAGGTCTAAGGGGCCATTAATACATTTTGATCTTAACAGGAGATTTGCCATTTCAAAGACAGAGTGTTCTAAATGAGGCAGCACCCTCCCCCCCTTTTTAACCAAAATTCTTTGCAGTCATTCTCAACAGCCTTTGCCTTGGTGGGTGAAACCTACTAAGTCCAGCAGATATTTATCTCATTTTGAATAATTAAAATATGTGTTAGATTATCCATACTTTATATTATAAAGATTATAAAAGGTTTTGGACTACATCTATATTAGCAATGTGTCTATATAGAAAATCATTACAAATTGGGGAATTCAGCAGTATTTATAACATACTCATGTGAATGAGTAGCCCATTTTCTCTTAAAAACCCTTCTGCAATTATTTTTTTAAAAACTAAACAATGTAACTCAAAACTATGATATGATGTCAACCTTCATATTTTGATGCCATATATATATGTATATATCTATGTGTGTGTGTGTGTGTGTGTGTATGTATAATTTTATTGGGACCTGTAATTCCATTGATCTAGGAAACTCCCAGTAAGGAAATTTCCTCTATCAGTTCAGGCTGACAGTTATACCACAATTACTTTCGTTATCTGTCTTGACTTGGCAAAAAATGTGCTATTACAAATGGAAATAGGAAAACAAGAATGGATATATTTCATTTACTAGAAATTGCTATGCCTAATCTTTTATGGGGACACAATATGGAGGGGTTAGTACAGAAGAATGCAGCTGTCTCCCTTGGGGAAACAGAAGGCTTATAGCCATGCTCCTGAATTTCCCTGACTGGGTAGTCATGAATGAAGAGTGGCCCAGGGTTGAAGAGGAGCTGACAGCTAGCTGACATATTATCAGCGATATGCTGTGGTTTACCACCTCAAGCTTCTGTGCTTTCTGAGTCAGTGTTTCTGTGTTTACTTTGGAGGCAGAGACTTTAAACTGAGCTTCTGACTGGTTTGCCAGTAAAATGGAGCTCACACCCAACAGTAAAATGGAGCTCACACCCAACTTCTGCTCTTTAGTGCTTAATGTGCTCTGAAACATATGACAAAAGTTTTACAAATGCCATCTTCTTCTTGGTGCTGGAAATGGAAAGCATTTACTTTGATAACCCTGTTGAGATGGCTTTTGTTGTTATTGTTGTTGTGTCTTTTCAGTCATGCCTGGCTCTGTGTGATCCCATCTGGGGTTTTTTTGGCAAAGATGCTGGAGTGGTCTGCCATTTCCTTCTCTAGCTCTGTTTACAGATGAGGAAACTGAGACAAACAGGGTTAAGTGACTTGCCCAGGGTCACACAGCTAGTAAGTGTCTGAGGTCAGATTTAAACCCAGATCCTCTTGACTCCATGCCCAGGTTCTACCCACTGTATCACCTAAATGCCCAAGGGGCAGTAAAGTGGTCCTTAAAGGAAGGTATTAGCTTCAGCCATTAGAGACGAGTATGAAGATGCACCATTTTGAAACTAAGGGACTGAGAAAGAAGAGGGAAGGCTGGAAATAGGAAAAAGCTGGAGAATAGCCCCATTTGACTGAAACAGAATGTTCAAGGGAGTAGTAGGAGATAAATCGAGAAAGGTAGTGTGAAAGAAGATTGCAGAAGATTTTGACTACCACCAATATAAGTTTATACATTATTTTGACAGATAATAGGGAGCCCCTGGTGGTTTTTTAGTGCAGGGGTATCATCAGAGTGTTGACATTGGGAAAGTTTTTTAGACAAAAATCAGAACAATGAATTAGAGGGGAAGTAGACTAGACACAGGAAGACTGAGAGAAGGCTAAGAGTAATGATAAAAAATGATACAAGAACAGGCTAAGAGTAATGATGGCTTTAATCATGCTGGTTGCAGAGAGAGTGGAAAAGAGGCATGTATTGACAGCATAAGCTATTTATTTAGGAATAAAAGAGAAACTGAACCCCATTTGAGCAGAATTGAAGCTGGATTAAAGAACAGGCATTAAAGTTATGCTAACTGGAGTATAAGCTGCTTGAAGGCAGAACTGTATAAGTGTTGGTTTTGTATCACCGGCATCTACCATAATCACTTGAATATAGAGTAAGAGACAGGGGGTTGCCTAAGAAGGGGAGAATAGATACACTGGAAATGGAGCAGGTCAAAACTTTTGTGCCAGTTAGCAAGGATTAGCCTGTTTCACTTCCAGCCTTAGGAAGAGAAGAGAAGAGAAGAGAAGAGGAGAGGAGAGGAGAGGAGAGGAGAGGAGAGGAGAGGAGAGGAGAGGAGAGGAGAGGAGAGGAAAGAAGAGAAGAGAAGAGAGAGAAAAGAAGAAAAAGAAGGAGGAGGAGAAGAAAAAGAAAGAGGAAGAAGAAAGAATAGAAGGAGGAAAGGAAAATGAAGAAGAGAAGAAGGAAAGAAGGAGGAGGAAGAGGAAGGAAGGGAAGAATTAAGAAAAGAAGGAAGAAAGGAAAGAAGAAAAATCAGAAATTTGTAAATCTAGTTAGATTGCATTTCATCCGGTCTACGTGATTTCTTTGAAATTTAGTACAGAAAAAACAATTAGAAGATGATATCTTATATGCTTCAGGAAATTGCAGATTTGCTTCACTGTCAGAAAAAAATCTACCTTTTTAATCCAAATATGTATAGTTTTACACGGAAAAATAACACCAATTATAGGCTGTCCTCATATTTAACACATGCCAGATTTTGGAGAAAAGTACAGCCTATATTTTCTTCCATTTTATGGGTTATGGGGCCATTGAAGTATTACCAAGTCCCATACATTTTCTATTCTTGAAAATAATTAGGTGCCAAACAATGAATATATAACGAGAGATTCCTTCTTACATTGGCTAGTTACTCAAGGCTTGACTTAGTAGAAGAAAGTTCTTGTGGAGAATTTTAATTTGGTCCATAAATAGGAAATTTGTATTATGTTTATGATTTCAGTAAATCATTTGATATAGTATTTTACTAAGTCCAATAAAATTGATTCAGATTATATTGGATTTAAAAACTGCTAAGTGGAACCCAAAAGACAAGAAAAGATTGGTTTCTTGCTGTCAAATTTTTGTGAGAAATTTTTCAACTGAAAAATACCAGAACTAGAGATGAATTCTGGAAAAACAGTATGTAGTAACTGAAAGATACTTAAAAAAGGATAGTATCACACAGGCCTAGTTTTGAAGAAATAACTAAAAGAGCTAAATATGTGTCATTTGACTTCAATGTTATGCTTCTGCAATAAATTAAGAATTTATAAGTAAAGGGAAAGATAATAAATATGGTAGTTTGCAATACTAATTGAAACTCACAAATGGAATAACATATTATAGTTCTAGCTATAGTGTGGATTTCAGGTTATAATACATAAGAGGTCAGCTTTTTTATTCATTGTGATTATTACTCAATGATGCAACAAATGTTTATTATCATAACAACATTTATTTATTGCTTTAAGGTTTGCAAAGCACTTTACACATATTATCTCATTTTATTCTCCCATCAACTCTGGGACATAGGTACTATTGTTGTTGTCATTTTACAGATGAGGAAATTAAGGCTGAGAGAAGTTAAATGGCTTACCCAGGGTCACACAGCTAGTAAGAGTCTGAGGCTGGATTTGAAATCAGGTCTTTTTGAGTCTAGCTTCCCTAATTCAATATGAATAACCCACCACTGGATCCAGGCAAGCTACTACAGTCTCTTTCTCTCTCTCTACATTTCCACAAAGGTGATACATGTGGGGTTGAGTGAGAAATGGAAAGAAAGAAACCAAAGTGTAAACAGAACTTGGTGGGATCTTGAACTCTTTCCCCAGTTGCAGTTTATAAGCGTTCATGGGAAGTTTCCATCTGGATATCCTGTTACATCACCTCAAAATCATAGAGTACATACCATTAGGGGCAGCTAGGTAGAGCAGTACATAGAGTGACTTGCCTGGGGTCACATAGCTAGTACAAGTGTCTGAGGCTAGATTTGAACTCAGGTCTTTCTGATGTCAGGCCACACTATATCACAGGCTGCCTGAGTATTTCCTCTATCATGTGGTAGAGATTTAAAACATGTTTGTTTAATGGAGTTGAATTGAACAGGACCAAGGGCACCATAGCCATGGAGGCATAGGCTTAGGATGATTTCTGGTCTTATTACTCGTCAGGCATGGTCACAACTAGCATGGTCCACTGTGCTGGCTGACATGAAAAGGAACAGTAAGAGAGAAAGAAGCAAAAGTTCAAAAAAGAGAAATTGTCCAAAAAAGGGAGCCCCTTACAAATGCAGCAACAACTATTCCGTGTCTCTGATGTGAACTTTATTCTGGAGAGCCATTTATTATGGAGAGCCATTATCCCATCCAGTCTACCTCCATCTCATGCTCCAAAGCCCCTAACCATGGACTTCTAAAGGAGTAAAGATCATATCACACATACAGTAACCTAAAAGTTACTATAATCAGTTCTATGCTCAGTCCTCACCTTCAACCAGCAAAACTCAACTGCTGTCCTCTTCTCCTTCTTTCCGCTCCTCCCCTCCCCTCCTCTCCTCTTCTCTCCTTGCCTCTCCCCTTCTATTCCCTTCTCTCTTCTTTCTCTTCTATTTCTTTCTGTCTTTTCTTTTTTTCTCTCTCCCCAGTAGCTATAATTTATCCTTTTTTAAAAAATAAATGTTTATTGTTCTTTTGTTTTTAAACCACCTATGTTGCCTAATATATCATTTTCCCTTACCACTCTCAGAGAGCTATCTTTTATAACAAAGGATAAAAAGAGGGCAAAATATAGTTCAGCAAAATGAACATAGTGAAAGATTCTGACATTCTATTCTGTGTTCTCCACACATAGTTTCTCACCTATCTAAAGAAATGGGGGGAAATGCCTTCTCATATCTCTTCTTTGCAATCCACCTTGCTCATAATTTCTCAGTATGCAGTTTCAATATTTTTTTTCTTTCTTACCATTGTTTTCTAAGGTTCCTTTATCCTTCCTTCTCAAGTCTGTCCTGAAGTGGTGACATATAAGTAGGACTGAAACTTTAAAATATGGCCACCAATTCCTACTAAGCAAGGGTTGGGGAAGGGAGAGATGAACAACCTTCACACAAGGCTAAGCCACCAGGTATGCTATCAGCTTTGTTCCCATTCTGGTCCAGGCCTACCACGTCACCCCAACCACCCAGCCAAATTAAGTCTTTGGATGCCATAGCAGTATTGATTAATAAGTAACTCAGTACAGTCTGAAGTTGTCTTTGCACTGTATAAAAAAGTGGAAAGAAAAGTAAATGGGGTCATCTTTGTGGGACATATTAGAAAAATGTGACCAAAGATTACATGACTTTAGAATTGCTTCGAATTAATTATAAGTAATCAGGAAGCCTTCAAGGTGGGAAATAATCATGCCTTGACACTGTCTTCATGGATAACTACTTTGAGATATTGTGCTGATATATATAGCAGAAGACCATAAAGTGATTAAAATATAAAAAAAAATTACCTGATTTTTTTTGTAACAAAAAAAAATGATCTCATGTTATCTCTGCCAGATGTTCTGTCTGAAAACCTGGAATAGTAAATAATCTAACCAGATAAGAAATATTCCTCATGAGTTGTTTCAAGGCCTAAACTTATGACTCTATAATTTTTTTATCTTGATGGGATCTAATATTATTTGTAGGAAGATTTCACCAGAGGTCCAAAATTTATTCTTTCTTTTATCCACCTGAAACAGAAGGAACCTCAAAAATATCCTGGACTTGTCCCTCTCTTGATCAGTAGGGGCCACTATTTTTAACTAAAGGTCCTCATTTGGACATTGTTGGAAAATACTTCAAAATAACCACATATATGTTAGATGTATTCCATTAACGTGAATAGGTTGGGGAGTATTTTCAATAATTTGAGGAGCTGCGATTCGTTGACAAGAGTACTCCTGCCTGATTAGACCATGACTTCTCCATGCTTTTGTAGACAAGCAAGTTGTTGTCATTAAAAAAAAGAAACAAAACAACAACAAAAACCATTACTTGTTGGCCTACACTTTGGTGATGAATCTCTCCAAACTTTTTCGTTGTTAGTCGTTTCAGTCATGTGCTATTCTTCATGACCCCATTTGAGGTTTTCTTGGCAAAGATACTGGAGTGGTTTGCCATTTCCTTCTCCAGCTCATTTTATAGATGAGGAATCTGAGGCAAACAGGGTTAAGTGACTTACCCAGGGTCACACAGCTAAAAAGTGTCTGAGACCAGATTTGAATTCAGAAAGAAGAGTCTTGGGGCAGCTAGGTGGCGCAGTGGATAGAACACTGTCCCTGGATTCAGGAGTACCTGAGTTCAAATCCGGCCTCAGACACATAACACTTACTAGCTGTGTGACTCTGGGCAAGTCACTTAACCCCATTGCCCAGCCAAAAAAAAAAAAAAGAAAAAAAAAGAAAGAAAGAAGAGTCTTCTTGATTCTAGGCCTGATACTCTATCTACTATGCTACTTAGCTTATTTAAATTAGTTTAATTTATTTAAATTAATTCTCAGCTAACACGCAGCCCACCATTGCAGTAGCCCATATGTGAAGCATTTCCAGCTGGGTAGTAGTTACCAGACCTTGTACTCCACTTGCATTGTCTTCAGGAGCCCAGGATCACCTTCATCCCAGGATCAAAGGAGGGCTGCAGTGGGGATACAATCCCTCTGTGGTCCCAAAATTCTTTCTATAATTGTCAAATCCATTAAAAACGCGTAAGTCAGATAGTTATGGGACATTCAATTGTAGTTTTTGCCTAAGACGCATTTTAAGTAAGTATTACTTTCCTTTCTTATTCCATTTTCTTCAATATTTAACCAAAGTGGCACCATGTAGATGATGAACCAACTTGAAATTTTCCTAGCATTTAATGACTTATTTTGTTCCTCGGTATAGTGAAGCCCCTGAAAATTAGAATGCTAAGGCAAAAATCCACTTTGGTTGTTGAAGTAGAATCAGATTCGTCACGATCAGATCAGTTGCTCAGCTTTAGACCAGCAGTTGGGCAATCAGTAGGACTTTCCCAGGTTTGAAAATTATAATTGTCTTTTATAATTACTAGAAGATATTCAGATGGCCTATAATATGAATATTCAAAAGCTTTGTATTTTATTTAGCATGAGGAACTCCTCCTATGGGAACTTCTCCCATGGAATCAGATTGCAACCCACCTGCTCCTTAATAGATAAATTCTAGGGCATTGTCTTAAGCACAAAGAACTTAACTGACTTCCTCAGAGTCACACTATGTGTCAGAGATTGAATTTGAACTTTGATCTTTTTTGCCTCCAAGCCCAGAACTCTATTTATGATGCCAAGCTGACTTTATATAGCTAATATAATAATCCTCAAATTAATCCAGCCTGTCCATCTATCCTGTCTTCTGAAACACAGAGGTATACCTAAGGGATAGTAAGTGATAATTAGTAACTTACCAGCTCCTTATGTATTTTCTAGTAGAGTCCCTGGTCAAGGTTGACCCTAGAGACAATTGTAAAGCAAGAAAAACTATTCTGATGCTTCCCCCACAGTTTTATATCCTTTTCCCTCCTTTGTGGGCATTCCTTTTCCCTTTCCCGTCTTCAGGTCTCCATTGCCATTATCTTGTCTGCATTTCACTATTTCCAAAATCTATTTCCCAAGATGCTCATGACTGTCAGGTAGACCCTCATGGAATGTGTGGCATCTCTTCAAACACAAGCATCTTTGCCTTCTGGGCATTATCTCTACTTGCAGAATGACAAGCGTACCATTTTGACGGAATGTTAGACAGATGGGGGTGGGAGGGCTAGAGTGGGAAGAAGGCCTTGCCAGCACCCATGAAATCACACCACCTACTTACTCTATATAAGCCTAAGACCAGATCAGTTTGCAACTGGGGGAGATGAACTAAAAATCAGCTGAGATTCTTACTGCTGCTCTTCCTATGTGCCATTGGACTAAAGCAGGAGTTGGGGCATTTAGGTAAATACTGATTAAAAGCAACAACAACAACAACAAAAACCTAATCACTGGTGGACATCCATCCTGTTGAACCTTGACTGTTGGCCTAGACCTTTGAGAGGTTGTGCTGCAAAAACACCCGTCCTGAATCTGAAAACATTCCCTCGGCATCAGGAGTTTTATACTTCAGCATCCTTAAATGAGTCAGATGAATCTCGCCTAAAATTTACAATAATACTCAGGGAGATGTCTAGAGTTTTCTTTGGAATTGCCAGATCAAGTACTGACACAAATATGGTGATCTTGGCATTGTTTCCAGTTTAATGAAGTTAATTCCATCCCCTGGATCTGGCATTTGGCACCCACGAGATAAATAATTTATAATAACTTCAAAGAAACAGTATGTCATTGTGCAGAGAGTTCTGGCCTTGGAGTCAAAAAGAACTGGCTTCAAGGCCTGTCTCTGTCATACAATACCTGGAAATTTACCTATCAAGCTCTGTTAGGGCCCTGGGGAGTTCTGTAAGATTAGAAGTTATAGGTGACTTTCTGATCTCCATCAGTTGAGGGAATTTCCATGGTGGGATTTCATCCATCATACATGGATGAAATAACAGTTCTCAATCAAAACTCTAAAGATCTTGGTGATGATTTGAGACAATGCTATTTATTTATCAATAATAGAGGTATGAAACCTTTCTCCTCTTCTCTCCCCTCTCCCTGTTTCCCCTCAATCTACAACCAGTCTGGCAGGTCAGGGTTTCACAAGAGGACAATGACTGCAACACGCTACTCTTAAGATTCTAAGGTAACCCTAGTGGATGGCTATTCCTGTTATCAACGTAGCTCATGAATCTCCGTGGTGTTTCCCGTTAACAATTTAGCCAAGATGACTAAAACCAATCTGATATAATATAAATCAATGTGACACAATTATCCTAAGCTAGACTGCTTCATGGCTGTGTAGGATTAACTCTATACAAGTCACAGCATCTCAGCTGAATGGATTATAACCTGTTGGATTATACCATTGAGACTGTTCTAATGTTACATTGGATTCTTCTTCTACTTAGAGGACTTTTTTTTTTCTTGATTCCTCAATGGCAAATGTAGTCTTTGGCACCTCCATCTTTAGTTTCCACCTGAGGTAATATTGTGATCTTTTGAAAGTACAGAGACTCTTAGCCTTGGATTGGTAAAAGCCTGTCCAATTCTGATCCGTCAGGTGGGCTCTGAAAATCTTTAGCAGCAGGTGACAATGCAAATAAGTATCTTCTTTCTTCTTCTTCTCCAGCTCCTTGGCAGCACGTGGTAGTACAAAGAACCTCTCTTTCACCAATCAATTAATGGGTGACAGTACTGAAAATGCTGTCATGGTTTCATGGCTTTGACAGAGGTTTCTTCTCCCACTCTCATATTTCACCTTTAGAAACCTCCAACTACATTATTATGAACAACCAAATTTTCATTGCTTCTGGCTAAGCCATAATCAGACAAATACATTTGTCTAATAATCATAAAACAGGAATAGGGTTCACTTAAGAGCATTTTGATTAATTTTTCAAGGCATAGAAGGAAGCCAGTAGGAGAGCACAAAACTAACTTTATGGAAAACATGATAGAATTAGCTAACTTTCTCACAAAGAAAAATTTATTCACTTTTAAAAGTTAGTATAAAATCTGATATGCTTTTAGAAAGTCCAAAACAGCTGATCTGGAAAACAGATCAAAGATATCTTAAGAATGATAAGATTATTTGAAATTCATGACTAAAAAAAGAACATAGATATTATATTTCAAGGCATCATTAAATAAAATTTCCTATACGTGTTAGGACGAGAAGGCAATGCAAAAAGTAGAAATAATCCACCAATCACTTCCTGAAAAAAATCCCAAAAGGAAAACTCCCAGGAATAATATTCCCAAAATCTAGTACTTCCATATAAAAGAAAAAGAAATTCTAGCAACCAGAAAGAAATAATTCAGATATTGTGGGATCACAATGAGAATTACACACTATTTACCAGCTATCACTGAGTAAAGAGCATGGAAAGACATAAAGATGTATAATCAAGAATAATTTACTGAGTACCCTACTAGGAAAAAGATGAACTTTTAGCAAAATAAATGATTTCACAAATTTTAGATAAATAAAAGAAGCTAAATTGGAACTTCTAAATAAAAATACAGTAGTCAAGGGAAAAAAAAACAAAAAAGGTAACTATAGGTGTAGAATCAGAAAGGACTTCTTATGGCTGAAATATTTACATGCTATTGGAGGTAGAGTGTTAAGTTCTGAAAGGCCTCCAATGTCATAAGAGGTCATAGATATAGACAGATGGGACAGAAGACTTAGAAAAGGTTTAGTTGTGTTTTAAAGATGATGGAAGAAAAAAAGAAAAGAGGAAAGGAAGGATTCATTAGGGGAAAATGAGAGAAAAGACGCAAGAACTTGTTGACACACATAATTAAATTGTGAAAGCAGAACTATATTTTTAAAATGGTGGCTAGGTGGCACAGTGGATGGACAGACATAGAGTTAAAAAGACTTGAGTTCAAATATACCCTCAGATACAAGCTTCGTGATGTTGGTCAAGTCACTTAACCTCTTTCTGAGTCAGTACCCTCATTAATCTATCTCCTAGGGTTGTTGTGAGGATAAAGTCAGGTATATTTATAAAGGGCTTTACAAAACATTATATAAATTTTAACTATTAATTGGGTGGAGTAGGTACTAATTGAATTTCACTTTTATCTAAACTAGTCAAAGAGGGCAAAATGCACACAAAGTTTGATATAGGAATACTTTAAAACTCAATAGCATACAGATAGGAATGAGAAGAGGAGGAAATGGAGCATAAATGGGTGGGAATATTTAGGAAGGAAGTCATCAACAAAGCAAGCCAAAAGCTTGGAGAGGAGATAGTATAGAAAAGGTTAAACGGAAAAAGCAGAAAAGGTACCAATTTGAAATACAGAGGGACCAAGGAGCATAGAGAAAAAAGAGTATAAGAATATTATGGAGTGAAATAAACAATTAACTATGAACACAAATATGAATGGTATGAACTCACCCTTAAAATGGAAGAGGCTAGCAGAAGAGTTTAAAAAGCAAAAGTCAACAATATATTGTTTATGAGAAACATATTTGAAATATAAAGACTTATATGGAACTAAAATAAGGAGTTGCAACAAAATCTATTATGACTCAGATGAACACAAAAAAGTAAGGGTAGTGGTTTTGATTTCAGACATGATAGCAGCAAAAAATAGACTTAATTAAAAGAGCTAAACAAGGAAATTATGACAAAAATGAATTGATTTCAATAATTAATATATATGTGTTAAATGGCATGGCTTCTAAATATTTCAAGGAAATATTCAACAAATTACAAGGAGAAATAGAGAGTAAAACTATAATAGTGGGGGTCCTCAATTTACCCCATCAACTCTAGATAAATCTAACAAAAAATAAAAGAATTTAAGGACCTGACTAAATTTAAGGGGAAAAAAAGAATTAGGTATGCTGTACTTCTGGTGATTATTGAGTGGAAATAGGTGTTTATATATATACATATTTTAGGTATACATGGCACCTTAGCAAAAATTGATTATACATTAGAACATAAAACACCATAAACAAATATGGAAAAGTAATAATATTATGCCTGTCCTTACTGATCACAATGTAATAAACAATGAAATATTAAAGTAATAGAGTCCGCTGAAAAAATTAGAATTAACTAAAGGCTCATTTCCTTAATCCTAAGGAATTGGGGGAGGGTCAAAAACAAATAACAGAAATAAGTAATTTCATTAAAGATAATGACATCAATAAAGCAATATATAAATTTTTTTTGGATGTAGCCAAAGTAATCCTAAGGGAAACATATGCATCTCTTAACACTTTTAATTACCCAAAAGAAAAAGAGTAGATCACTGAATAAAGGATACAACTAAAATACTAGAAAACCAACAAATATAGAAATTCCAATTAAAAACCAAAACAAAAATTCTAAAAATAAAAAGAGAACAACAAAATTGAAAACAAAAACCTATTGAATTAATAAATAAAACTACAAGCTGTTTTTCTAAAGAGCCAATAAGAGAGATAAAACAGTAGTCGATATATAAAAGTAAAAAATGAGAATGCACAACAAATAAAGATGAAATAAAGGATATTATTAAAAACAATTTGCTCAACTATATGACAATAAAACCAACACTTTAAATGAAATAGATATTTACAAAAATATAAAATGAACAAAACAAGAAATAGAGAATTCAAATTACCCCATTTCACAGGTAGAAATTGAATAAGCCATAAATGAACTTCTAAAAGAAAACAAAAAGTAAACCTTCAGGACCAGAGGGATTCACAAGTGAATTCTATTAGAAAAAATTCAACTAACAATTTCAGTATTACAGAAACTGTAAAAATAAGAGATCCTACCAAATTCCTTCTATGATGAAGATATAGTCTTAATATATAAACTAATGAGAGTCAAAACAGAAAAAGAAAACTTTACCAATATCCCTAATGAACACGACAAAAAAATTTTAAATAAAATATTAACCAAGAATCTAAAACAACAAATATTGTAACAAAAATATCACAATGATTATATGCTCTGACCAGATTGGATTTATACCAAGAAAGCGAGGTTGATTTAATATTATAAAATCTATACATTCAACTAACCACATTAATAACAAAACCAACAAAATTCATGTTATTATATCAATAGGTGTAGAAAATGCTTTTGACAAGGTATAATGCCTCTATTAAAAAATTAGAAGACAGGAATAAGTGACATACTTAAAACCAAGAGCATCTATTATATGTAATAGAGGAAAACTAGAATATTTACAATAAAATTAGAAGAGAAACAAAGATGTCTATTGCCATCATTTTTATTTGACATAGTATTAGAGATGCTGGCTATAGCAATAGGACGAGCTAAAGAAAATGGGGGAATAACTGTAAGTAAAGAAGAAACAAAATTGTCATGCATATGACATAATGGTGTATTTAACTCTAAAGAATCAACTAAAAATTAATGGAAATAATAACTTCAACAAATTTGTAGCATATAAAATAAATCCATACACATACTTGGCATTTCTATGTAATGCCAGTAAAACCCAGCAAGAAGGGATAAAAAAAGAAATTCCATCTAAAATTACAATAGAATATATAAAATACTTGTGAATTTACATTCCAACACACACATATGAACTATATGATAACAAATATGAACAAGTGTTTACAGAAAGACTTAAATAATTGGGAAAATATTAATTGCTTATAGGTAGGATAAGTCAGTGTGATAAAAAATGGTAATGCTTCCTAAATTAACTTATCCAATGCCATATCAGCTAAATTACCAAAAGATTATTTTATAGAACTAAAAATGAATCAAATTATATGAAGGGTAAAATAGACAAGAATCTCAAGGAAAATAATGAAAAGAAGTGGAAACTAGTGATGTCAGATCTCAAATGATACTACAAAGCAATAATTTTAAAAACAACTCAATAATGGTTAAAAAATAGAGAAATCAGTAAGTGGAACAGATTAGCTATATAACACACAGATGAAAGACATATCTAGTACCTTGTATGTGATAAACACAAAGACTCCAGCTACAGGCATGGGACTATTTGACAAAAACTGTTGGAAAAAGTGGTAAGCATGATGGAAGAAATTGGACTTAGACCAACACTGCATACCTTATTCCAAAATAATCTCCAAATGGGTATGTGACCTAGGTATAAAATGTCATATCATAAACAAATTAGAGAAACAAAAACAAAAATCACCTCTTAGATCTCTGGATAAGAGAAAAATTCTTGACCAAACAAGGTATAGAGACGATCCCAGAAAATAAAATAGATAATTTTGATTGCATAAAATTTAAAAGTTTTGGCACAAATTCAATAAAGCTATGATTAAAAGGGAAACAATTAACTGGAAGAAAATCTTTGCAGCAAGTTTCTCTGATAAAGAACTCATTTCAAAGATATGTAAGGAATTAATTTAGAAGAATGAAAGTCATTCCATTACTGATAAATGGTTTGAGGTTTTGAACAAACAGTTCTCAATGGAAGAAACTGAGACTATCAGTAACCATATGAAAAAATTCTTCAAATGACTACTAATTAGAGAAATGCAAATTAAAGCACTTTAGAGATCTGACATGATATTATCAGGTTGGCAAAAGTGACAAAAAAAGGAACATTATGAATCTTTGAGAGGCTGTTGAGAAAACAGGCACATGGATGCACTGTTGTGGACCTGTTAATTTTGGAAAGCAATTTGTAATTATACACAAAACAGGGCAAATCCTTTGACCCAAGTATACCACTGCTAGGTGTACATCCCAAAGAGATGAAAGAAAAAGGTCGTTATATTATTACTAATTGTGTGACCCTGGGCACACAACCTCTGTTTACCTCCATTTCCTCGTCTGTAAAATGGGGATAGTAATGGCACCTACATCCCAGGGTTGTTCTGAGGATCAAATGAGATAATGTTTGTAAAGAGCTTTGTGAATCTTGAAGCACTATATAAATGCTAGCTGTAATTATTAGTATTACTTAATTTACTTAATGGGTGGCACAGTAGACAAAGTGCTGGGCCTAGAGGCTGGAAGACTCATCTTCCTGAGTTCAAAACTGGCCTCAAACACTTACTATCTGTGTGACCCTGGGAAAGTTACTTATTCCTATTTGCCTTAGTTTCTTCATCTATAAAAAAATGAGCTGGAGAAGGCAATGGCAAACCACTCCAGTCTCTTTGCCAAGAAAACCCCAAATGGCCTCATGAAGAGTTGGACACTGAAATGATTAAACAACAATAACAAATTACCTAATGGTTTCAGTTTGTTACAAGAGACCTCTCATGGAATGGGGGAAATCTGTAAATTTCAGAATTTTAAAAACATAATGGATCCATAAAACACTGGGGAAAAAATTAAGCCTGTTAACGGAAGAATGGATTGCCTTGACAGGTAGTTTTCAGTCTGCTTTTCCAGGACTTCAAGTGGAGGTAGGATAGTGAAGTTCTTTTGAGGTATAGATTAAATGATATAGCAAATTAAATCCTTTCCAACCTCTAAAATTTGTGATTCTGTGATTTTGAATTCCGTGCTTTCAAAACAATGTCTTGGAATCCAGTTCGTGTGGCAGATAGTTTTTTAGAAGAGAGCCACTTGACAAAACAGAAACAGCAGGAACGCAACACATTACTGTACTATGTCTTTAAAAATAAAATACGGTGTTCAAACCAAATTCCATTTGTCTCCCCTTCAACTTTAAGGTTTGTAAAGAAAGCTGGTGCCAGCTGTCACCTGAAATTTACAGCTAGCTAGGTAATACCACGAAAGCATACTGATTTTGTACAATTAAAAACTTTTTTGCTGTCAAATTGTGACAATAATCCCAGGACTCCTAAAACCTTCAGTAAAAGTGAAAGACAGAAGGTCTTGAGGAATGTGATAGATAGCTTGGATTACCCCAGAGTGTCAATCAAGAAATGGAACTTGAAGCCATATGTGAGTCTGACTTTCCTTGGGGCTCACACTCATTTTAGGCTCAATCCTGTTCTGAACCACACACTGTTCAGAACACTTAATTGCTTTTTTACTTTCCCTTTCCCAGTCTGGAAAGTTCTTCTCTTTATCATCAACTCATTGGATTTAGATCAAGGAAGAACCTTAGAGATAATCTAATCCAAGTAAAGAATTGAAGTGTCTTGATCAAGGTCACACATTTATTAAATAGCAGAGATGGGACTAGAAACTAGGTTCTCTGGTTCTGAATTGAGCATCTTGATAATGAGTTTCAGAGTTGTCGAATTTCTGGTAGAAAGGATTTAAGAGCCTTAGGACTTTATTTTTTTTTTTAAAGTAGAAGTCTTCTGTCATGAGAGAATAGAAATTAATATCTCATAACTGAATAATCCATACATTTCAACAGCATTTTTCAACCTGTATCTCTTTTACCTACTGTATGTCTGTCACTGCCACTATTTCTTCATCAAATGGAATGATTCCATCAGAATGATCTCCTTCATTTTCTCCCAAGTGTGGCAGTTCCCAATTCTTTGGGGATATCTTTTTTGTTATTGGTCCCATGTCTGTCACCTTCCACATTTATTATGCCTGGGGCTTTAAGTCAGACTCAATTTTAGATCTAGACAGTTTATTAGCTTTTCCCAATTGTACCTTCCCATAGCTCTGGCTACCCATTCATATTTTCTTCTCCGTTCAGAGCTTTGTAGGTGGATCAGTTTTGCGTTAAGGGGATAAGAGGGGAGTGAGAGCTATTGAACAGTCAGAGAACAGGAAAAAAATAAGATAGAGTGGGTACACCTGTTGGTCTTTCCAGCATGCCTAAACTGTCCATCTCCCTTCCTCCCTTACCTATTCTTTAGCTGTTCCTCTATATGGTGACAACAAAAACTCTACTTCCCTTTGGACAGCTAAAGAAGAAGCAACAAAAAAGAAAACTGGGGATGGTTAGCAATCATTCAAGACATTTCTTCTAATCCTTCCAAATCAGAGATAGCAATGAATAGCATAGCACTATGAAAAAGTCTTCTCAGCTGCATTAATCTCTCCTGACTTCTGATTCCAACTATTAATTATAGCCAGGGGTGTTGTGGTAAATGTCTAACAAATGGCTCTTTGAAAAAAAATGTATGCATGACACACTTTTAAGTTTAATCCACATTATTAACACTTTTTTCTATCACTTCCCCAAGTCTAGAAAATAAACAAAACAATAAATCAAGTCCCGATTTGTAGCTTTTGCTGATTTCTGAGGTATAAATTTTCACAATCAGTTTGTAATGGCTTCAGCACATCCCTGAATACATCACACTTTTTGTTCTATCATTTCATGTATCTCTGCATGTGGGATGGTAAATTCCTTAAGCACAGCTATTGTTTGTTGAATTGGATTGAACCCTCTCAGAGATGGAGTTTCCCCAAGCTTTGACTCCGTCCTTCATTTCTTTTTTCTCTGCATATTCTCTCCCTTGGTGACCTCCCACTGGTTTAATTATCATCCCTCTCCAGATGACTAAGACACATATATGCAGCCCCAGCTTCTCCCCTGAGCCACAGTACCAAATCATCGACTGCCTGTGGGAAATTTCAAGTTCAGTATGTCTGAAACAGAACTCATTACCTTTCCCCTGAGACCCAGCCCTCTTCTAGAATTCACTGTTTCTGATGAAGGTACCACCATTTTTCCAGTCTCCTAGGTTCATAACCTGAGTGTCATTATTAACTTTTCACTCTCCCTCATCCTACATATCCAACTAATTGCCAAATCTGACCACTTCTATCTCTATAACATCTCTCAATCTGACCCCTAATCTCTACTCATGCAGTTACTACCATATTCTCATCACCACTCACCTGAACCATTTCAGTGGCCTCCTAATTAATCTATGTGCCTCAAGTTCCTCTGACAAAGCAAAATGGCTTCCCTTACTATATAAATACTGTGTGTCCTGTGAAGGGAGTCAAGTGATTCTCCCAAGTACTAAGCTACATTTCTTTTCTCTTTCCTAACTCTCACTGCCAACCAATTTGACCATGCTTAGGAATAAGGTGGATGCACCAAGAACTTGTGTGACTGCAGCTGCCTCTGGTGCATCTCTGCTTGTGCCAATATGCGCTCCACTCTTCTGACACAACTCCTGAGTCTACTTTTACTGCTGGCATGGTTTGCTATATGCATTGCTTGTGTATGACACAGATTCATGCTCCAAAGGGAGTATAGCTTTGCTAATAAAATCTTAACATGGGTAAACAGCTAGAGGGCACCCTTTGGCTGACTGTCATTTTCCATCTCTCCCCCCTCTTCACTTTCAAAAATCTCTTGTGCTTTGTTTCCAACATAGCCACCCTCCCATCTGCCCTCCTTTAAAGTATAATGAATCTCAGGAGGCAAACCACGCAGATGAAGCTGGGACAGAATGTCAGTGTGCTGGCACAGAATTTTGGTCTAGGATCGAGAAGTTTCTCCAAGAAATTGTCTTTGGCAATAGGTCCCCACATCACCAGAGCTTCTGCTGTGAACCACAGAAATAGTCCGTGGGACTCCTCATCACATGAAGAAGCCGTAATGCTACTGGGGGAAACATGATGCTAATCTGGTAGAAGACAATATGCCCACAGGGAATAAGCTATCACTGGCAATGGAGAGATAAAGGAGAGCAAATATGGTGCAATGTAAAGAGCATTGACTCAGGAATCAGAAGACTTGGATTCAACCACTAAACCACTGAATCTATCGCTTATTTAAATAACTGTGTGATCTTGGTTAATTTATGACTCTCCTTGAGTGCCAGTGCCCTCATCAGTAAACTAGAATAAATGAAGAAGAACATGGCTGCTGTGATCTCTGGGGTTCCCCTTGCCTCTAATGCTCAATGATTCTATGGCTGTCAGAGACAGGGAATGGAAAAGTAGGTGAGGAAGGAGCATTTTGCTCTTTAACTAAAAATGTCTCTATAAGCTATTTCTTGAAGTTCTCTAATGACCAGCTTTCTTTTATCTTCTCCTTAAAATCTGATTTTAGTTATTTGTAGTCAACTTTCTTGCTGATAGCTGCTGTTTCAAACAGTAATGGATGATCCTCTTGGCTGCCTTCCATGCAATAAATAGTAACAGAAGTGGGAGAGGGGCAGAGTGTGGGTGAATGAACCATGGTGGTATGCTGATGTGTAGTAGTAGATGTTCATCAAATGCTGATTACGAATATAGTAATCTGACATTTATGTTTATGTGCATTTTAAAAATAAAAATAAATGTAAGCCATGACTTAGGAACTCCCAGGCACTGTGCTCACATGTATTGGGTCGGTCTGATCTCAATATGAACCCCAAAAGATCATATTCTTTTTGGATCATCGTATACGAGCAAAGGTTTGCTCTTAAAAATCTCTCTCTCTCTCTCTCTCTCTCTATATATATATATATATATACATATATATATGTATATATATATATACATATATATATATATGTATATATATACACATATATGTCTAATTTGGACAAAGAGGTCCCCCATATCTCATATAAGCACCAATGGTATATATTGCATATTTAGCATGGGATATATACACATACATATATATATATAAATATACGTGTATGTGTGTATGTGTATACATATGATTTATTGTATGTTGAGTATAGAAATTCATCCCATAGAAATTACAGAAGATGCAATAGATTCATAAAAGCCCATGAACAGGTACAGAAATATAAAAGGTACCCAAAGGACTCATAGAATCCATAAACAGATATAGAAGCTCCATAAACAGATATGGGGGGAAAAAAGGTAGTTTCCTTCTGAGGAAACTAAACTCAGTCTTTCAGTTGGGATAACCCTCTGACATTCTGGTGAATCATAGGAATGTAGATTAAGAGTTGGGTGGCACTTCAGAGGTTATCTACTTCAACCCTTTCATCTTTCTGATGAAGAAAAGGAGGTCCAGAAAAGGTCGGGTGCCTTGCTGAAGTTCACGCAGTTAGGGAGTGGTAGAGTCAGGCTCTGCATATTGATCTAAAGCCAGATTCCCAAACTCTTTTCAACCCAGTGATGCTACTTGATGTCTGTCCCTCCCCTGGAGCCCAAAAGAGTTTTCGTCAAAGTCTGATACAGCTAATAGTAATAAAAAATACAGAATTCAAACCCAGTACTCAACTCTGAATGCGGCATTCTTTCCAGTATACCAAAAATGTTTTCCCTCTAACTCTCATGATGAATTACTTTTTGGCCATACTTGAAGTTCCTGCAGGAGAAACTAAGGGGAGATGTCTAGCAGATAATTAGAAGCATAAATCTAGTTTTCGGAAAAAAAAGATCCATGCTGAAGATAAATATTTGTGAGTCAAAGGTCAAATAGGATACAATTGGTAGCCTTTGGGGGAGCAGTTTTAGTAGAGTAGAATGGATGGAATTCAGTTTGAAAGGTTTTGAGAAAGTAGAGGTAGGGAGTGTAGATGCTTTTCAAGAAGTTTGGTAGTGAAGAAAGGAATATGATGGTTCAGCATTTTGAAGAGATAGCAGGATGAAGATTTTACTTTTTAGTCTAGGGAAAACTTTTGTATGCTTATAATTCAGAGATGAGAAATTAAACAGAAAGGAAGAAATTAAAGATTCTGAAAATCAAGGGGAATTGAAGGAGTAAGTTATTTAAACAAGCAGGAAAGAACGAGACTTTGGATTCAAGCAGTTTATTTATGTGTGCCTCCTCTTTTCCAAGCCATAACTCAATGAGACAAAAGGGAAGAAGAGAGGATGAATGAAGACACAGAAAAAATTTAAATGGAGAAGGAGCTCATGTTGCAGAACTCTCTCCTCAGTAAAGTAGGAATGAAAAGTCATTTTTGAGAGTGTGGGCAGTGATGTTGGTGAGGGATTTGAAGAGGTTGGGAAAAAGTTTAGAACAGATGCCATGAGGACTGGAATAGGGAGTCAACTTGTGATGAATAAAAGAATTGCTAAACAATTCTGAGAGACCAGCTGAGGTTAGGTTGTATGAATTTGCCATGGAGCCAACTGGCCTTCTTTCATGATTTTTCTCCAGCAAAATGGCAGATTAGGAGCAAGAGAACAGAAAGAATGCAGTTGGATGTATCCAGGGCTAGCCAATGGTAAAGCAGACAAATTGCAAGCAAAAAGGATAAGAGATTTTATAGAGCAGACTTGAAATGGTTGACTATGGGCCATGGGAAGGCAAATGAAGCCAGAGGTAGACCAAGAGAGAAAAAAATAGGCCTAAACTTTGGTGATCACAGTGATGAGAAAGAGAAAGATTAGTAGGAGTGATGAAGAGAATTGGATGGGAGGAGAATAGGTCATGTTCAGACAGGGAAATTTCAGAGTTCAGTGTCTTGGAAAGAGAGCCTTTGTTTTGGATGTGGCCCTAGGTATGGCCACGCTTTTATGCTCAAAGTGCAAGGGAGATGAAGGCTTTGGGAATCAATGTGAAGGAACTATGAACCCAGACTCTCGCAGGGGTTAGTTGTAGCCATGAGAAAATGGGAAAGAGTGAAAAATAAAACTGTAAAACAAGTGCTGAATTTATCCAGCAATATGAAGGAAAGGTCAACAGATGATGGCAAGGAAGATGGGAAGAAGGTAATATAGGCTGTAAAAGGGAAAACCTTTTGGAGAGAAAGTTTTTGAAAATGGCCTAGGTATACCAATGGAAAGCAAGGAGAATACCAACCTTTCTGTGTTGGAGGAGTCCTGGCCACCTCTGCAAAAGGTTTTCTAAGATGAATGGCATGGTCCAGGGAAAGGTAGGATTCAGTTAAGTCAAGTAATAATTATGGAAAGAATGGAGTATGTAGGGGGTGTGGGTTGTAGGGCATCATTGGACATAGTAACCAGAGTTGGTGGAGGAATAGTCAAGAGAAATGTGAATTTTATGAGGATTAAGGCTGATCTGACTAGGCATAAGAAGGAAAAACTGATAGAAGAGATAAAAGAGGGAAGAGTTTACATAGAAAGTGGTAATTGTAGATAACAGGGATGAAATTGATGGTATATTGGGAGTCAGGCTTGAAGGAAGTATTAGTAATAAGTATGGGGACCATACATTAGGAATTTTCTGGGGTTAGAAGATTTTCTGCTTCGTTATCCTAGGTAAAAGGATAATTATCAAATTATCTCAATTGTCTCCTACTTGTTTTGAGCGGGAAGTGTAATGACTTATCCCCCCCACTCTGACCATTGCTGCCAATTTGAGTGGTCAACACCAAGTCATTTTGTAAGGATTAAAAAGGCAACTTTCTGTTGTAAAAAGGGCAAGATTTTGATTCAGAACTGACTCGTTCTTTAGAAAAGATACCTTTCCAGTGACTTTTGGCTCTGTCAAAACTGGAAGAGTAGAAGGTATACTAGTACGGCTTGATCTTCTCAAGGAAAAATAAGTGGCTAGGAGCATGAGTCACATGAAAGTAGTAGGCAGGGCTTAAAGACACAGAATTTCTGAGGTCATTCTTTTTCTCACATTTCTTTCTTTCCCTGGTGGACTGGTGGGCAGGTCTAGGACTTTCCTTCCTTTTTCCAGGTGTGAAACAAAGCATCAATCAATACCTTCTCGGCCCACATCTTTTCTTAGGTGGCTGAGGAACGGGGACTATCACTGCCATTGTTGTTTTTATCATATGGATAGGTGTAGTTGTGTATATAGATTAGGTAGGACACACCTACACCCATCTCTGACTCTAAGAACGTCTCTCTCTGTGGAATAAACAGAAGAACTCCTCTTTTGTAAGGATGAGGAATGATTGGTAGTTCATTGGAGCTCTTTCTCTTTTCTCCACCCACTTTCCTTTCCTCCCAATTCCCTTGCAAGTAGTTAGGAGATTTTCTGGGTCTTATGTCAAGGTAGATATAAGTAAACCACAGTATCATCCATAATAAAAAGAATTTTCCCTCTTTGCCTGAAGTATTATTTTAATTCAATTTTCTTGTCATTGTTATAGCTATCATTTTTACTACTCTTTCAAATCATAATGGTTAACATGGGTAGCCTTGCTTCAGTCCTGATCTTAATGGGAAAGCTTCTAGGATTTCTCCATTCCAAGCAGCACTAGATCTTAATTTTGAACAAATGTTTTTGAACATATTAATGGAAGATTCTTTCAGTCCTAATTTTTAGCCCTTTTTTAATTATATAAATGAGTTATATTCTATCAAAAGCTTTTTCTGTTCTATATAATCCTTTATTTCATAATTTTAATTATTAAGATGATTTATTATTACATTACATATTATATCATGATTTATTCTGCTAATTTATTATCCTAACACTAAACCTTTCTTCTATCCATACTCATTGATCATAAGGAATATGTTTTGTCTCTTTAGTCGTAATTCCTTTGTCAATAATTTATTTAATATTGTTGCCTCAAAACATATTTGTTTGTATTTCTATTTCTCTGACTTATCCTTACCTGGCTTGAAAACTAGTATTTTTTTTAACATTATAGGAGGAATTTAGATGAGCACTTTCTTTCACTATTTTTAAAAACAGTAGATGCAGCACAGAGATTATTCTCCTTAAAGCCTTGATATACTTTACTTCTAATTCTGTCTGCCTCTGGGCATTTTAAAAAGCTTTCTCAACTTGTCATCCTCAGATGAATAAATGAATGAAAAAGCATTTACTAAGTGTTTACTATGAGCCCAGAACTGTGCTAAGAGTTAGGGATACAAATACAAAAGCAAGATTAAATCCTTGACTTTACAGAACTTACATTTGACTAGGGGAAGGCCAATTGGAAGAAGGACTGCCCAGCTTGGTTTATAAGATGGCTAGGAAGTAGCATGGTGGCCTGGTTCTGGACAGGATAAGGGGAGAGCTCACCCATCAGGGCCCAAGTTCCAAGGGGCAGGTAGATATCTGAATTCCAATGGGAGGCAGAGATGCCTGCTAGGGAGTGGGCGGCATAGTTTGGAGATTGTTAGATCACAAAGCAGTTAGGTGAAATAGCTTATGGAGTGCTGCTAGCCTTGGAGTCAGGAAGGGAGGAGGGAAAGAAGCATTTATTAAGCACTTATTAGGTGTCGGGCACTATGTGATAAGTGCTGGGTATACAAATATAAGCAAAAAGAAAGATTGTTCCTGCCCTCAAGGAGATTTTATTCTAATGGGGGCAGATAGCACCCAAAAGGGAGATAAAAAGGCAGGGCAATACTTGGTTTAGTAGCAGGATTTTGAAGTCCAAACCAGGAAGAGAGTCAAGAGGGGAATGAAGTCTGCCCTGGGTCCCTCCACAAAATGGAGGAGGCTCCAGGAAGAACTCACCAATAGGAGAAAGGGATAGATTTTACAGAGGGATGTTTCAAATTGAAAAGACTGCAGGGGATGATGGATGTTCTAGCTTGAGGAGACTTCTGTTACTGAAGGAAGTTGCAGGATGAGACAGCATGATCTGAAAGTCTGGGAGCCAGACCGGACTGAAAGAGGAAAAAATGATAAAAAGGGAGGGCTGAATTTAAATTGTGCCTCAGAGACTTAGCTGTGGGACTGTGGACAAGTCAGTTAACCTCTCCTAGCCTCACTTTCTTCATTTGTAAAATGGGGATAGTCATAGTACCTACTTTATAGGGTTGTGAGGAATTGATAGCTCTGTTGACCAGACAGTCCACTGCTGAGCTGGGTCAAACAGTTCACTTCCTAGGGATGACTCTTCACTGGACTCAGCTGTTGCTACTACCAGGCCCGTGGATCTCTACTACCCACTGTTGCTCAGTGGACCTCAGATAGGAACTCCAACCTTTAGAAATTCAAAGTCATAGTCTGGTTTATTCCTTCTCTGCATAATTGTTCACTTAAGATCAAGAAAGAATAAACACAAAAGAAATAAATGCCACATGATGTGAGGGACTCTAGGTAGTCTGGTGGGGAGATAAGGTGACTTGCTGCCCCTCCTCTTAGACTTTTCATCATCATATAATGTCTGGACAAAAAACAATCAGAAGCTACCTGAGTATGCTCTGAAACTTAGGCAAAGGGCCCTCCCTTACCCATGCTGTAAGCTTGTTCACCAAGTCTCCAAATGTTAAGTCGAAGCAAAGCAATGAATATTTTGAGGCACTAGGTGGCTCAGTAGATAGAGTGCAGGGCCTGAAGCTAGGAAGTATCACCTTCCTGAGTTCAAATCTGGCACACGGATTACTAGCTGTGTGACCCTGGGCAAGTCACTTAACTCTATTTACCTCAGTTTACTCATCTATAAAATGAGCTGGAGAAGGAAATTGCAAACTACTCCAGTATCTTTGCCAAGAAAACCCTAAATGTGGTCATGAAGAGTTGGACATGACTGAACAACAAAGAATATTATGTATACATAAAATAGTCTAGGAAAGGCAATATTTTCACTTAGAACCTCACTGACCAGTACTTCATTACAATATTATTTGTTAATTTTTTTTTTACCACAATGGAGACCTTAGTACTATATCCTTTCAAAATACATTTAAATAAGCAGGTGTCAAGATAATTGAAGTCCCCTATCATTACAATATATCTCTTAGTTGCTTGGTTGCTTAATGCTTGGGACCAAGAAAAGCAGGACCAATAAAAGCGGGAATCTAATCTGCAAAGAGGATGATTGGTGTTTCTTGAAGACCAGGCTCTGCCGCAGGTGTCTTCTGTGAGCAGAGCTCGCTGACACTCAACCCTCCCACTAACACAGTGCATTCACAGTGGCTTGGGCTGTTGGGAAGTTTGGTTGTCTGATGTCTACAAGGACCATTCCAGGGTTTTAGTCAGAGCATGCTCTGACTTTGGTATTTCCAGTTTCTACATCACCACTGGCAACCTGGAATTTCGAATGGACTGGTGGCAGTGGCTACTCTCTTATTGGTATCTGATGTTGACTGTCATCACTGCATACTCTGTGACCTTCGTACCAAGAGTATCCGGTTCTATACTGACCAGACAACTTGGAGCTCAATTACTAACCATGGGATATGGGGTTGTGGGACCAGCATGGCTGGTTAGCTTGTAGCTAGGATAGCATTGAAAATGAAGATAGGAGTAAAAGATCAGAGTCAGGTTTGGAGGTTAATACCATTGTAGTCTTTAGTCACTAGTTAGTATTCCAACAGAAGACAAACCCCAAGATTATTCTGAGTTCTAGCTCAACCTCCCCCTCACTCCTAAACCCCTATCTCATTGATCTCAACTGGTCTTAAATAGCCTAGTTATACCAGAATACCACCTGCTGTCCTATTTCACCTTTAACCCACTCCAGCTCACCCTCAAGAACTATATAAAAAAAAAGGCTGTGGGAGATTTATTTGGATTTAAAATAGATTGTTCCGAGTAATTGACTCACAACCACATGGCTTACATTTTCTTTGGAAATAGAAGGTTTTGAAAATTAAGGGGGAAATGGCTCTAAAAAGGATTTTTTTTAAAATTGTCAATCCTCTTTAATATTAAGATGAAAAAAATTGACAATGCTTCCCTCTGATTTTTAAAATACTCAGACATTTTAATAATAATAATTACTGTTAATAATCACAATCCAAAATCTTTTCATCCCTACTATAGACTCTCTCTACAACTGTGCTACTTAAGTAGCTACAATTGATTTTCACTAAGTTTTGAAACTACAGGGAAAAAAACAAAACTCAACACCTTTCTGTGCTAAAGAGAAACTCGTTATGTATGTAAATACTCCCTGTGACTCTGACTTCCTTTCATGAATAGGCCTACCATTGCTCTACCAGCAGTGTAGCAGGAAGACTGTGGAAAATACTATGTCAGCCAGACAGGACCAACATTCTTTTGTGATTTGCAGCCTGATTCTGAAGAAAGGCAGAGACTTTTCTATTATTCTGTAGAGGTAGAATAGATTCGGGAGTGCTGGGCTATGTGAAAGACCAGAATATTTAGGACTAGCTAAGAACAAAAATCATAATATAATGGAATTAGAGCTGAAAGGAACCTTAGAGATCAATGAGTCCAACCCTCTGATTTTTGAAGGGACCAGATCTATGAGTTTCTTGTTATAGGAAACTCCCAGTAAGGAACTTTCCTCTACTTATGCAGAATGGTACCCCTTCTGCAGTTTATAGTCTTAGAAATTTTCTTGGAGGACCTAGAGGTTAAGTGGTTTCTCTGGGGTTATACAGCTATCATCTTGCAGAGGCCAGACTTGAACCCAGGTCTTCCTAACTCTGAGGACAACTCTCTACTGAGCCATGCTAACTATCATTTTCTAGATGAGTCCTGGAGAGGATAAATGATTCACCCAAAGTCACATGGGGTAGTAAGGGACCTATCTGACATTAGAACCCAGGTATTCCTAATTCCAGATTCGCAACCAAAAAGTAGTCCTCCCACTAGCTATAATGAATCTCAGAAAATTTATAAGTTCATACTGCAACCATTGCTTTTAGGCTCTCCTGCTGGGGAAAGTTTTCGGGCTTTGATGATAATGACCGTAACTTTTAAACTTTCTTCATAAATAAAACAAAATGAAACTGCCCTTTCTGGTTGAAGCATATACCTGGATCCTATGAAATGGAAAACATTGGTGGATTTATGTGAGGTGGAATACTTTTACTCATATATATTTTACCCAGATGAATCAGGCATAGCTTGCCAAGCCATTTCTGTCACAGATGAGTAATCCTATCTGGGCAGAGATAGCAGAAGTGGGTGGGGACAGTCACCAGGTTCTCTTGATTTTACTTTTGAAATGTCACTCATATCCATCCCTTCATCTTTTTTTCCCTGCTGTCACTGCTTTATTCCAGGCCTCCATCAACTCTCTCTTGGACCCATGGCAATTGTCTCTATTGACAACGGTGATTCTAGGTTCTCCTCAATCCAATCCATTGTGCATCCTACTGCCAGGCTAATCTTCTGAAAATAGACCTTTAATTGTGTCATTCCTTGACTTGAAAGCCTTCAGTGACTTTCTCCTTCCTGACATATCAAGTCTGAATTTTTCCAGTTTTTTTCAAGGTTTCCTCACCTTCTGACCTACCTACCTGACCTCATTTCCCACCACTTCCCAACCTGTACCTCTCTGCTGTAATTAGGCTCCTCTTTTCATTGCACCAAGCCTGCTACTATCCTTGTAACTTATAACTTCATTGCTGTTGGTTGTTTTTCCAGAAAGAAGAAAGAATACTGGATTTATGGTCCAGCAAGTTTGAATCTTGGCTCCCACACTTACCTGCTGTATGACCTTAGGCAAGTTATTTAAACACTCTGAGCATCAGTTTCCTCATCTGTAAAAGAAATCATTATAGTTATACTATGAGCCTTATAGGATTACTGTGAGTGAAGTTTATTATAAACCTAAAAGGGCTTTGGTATCATCATCATTGTTAGGCTGTAGAAAGCTTCTGTTTTCGCCCTCAGTTGTGGGTGACCCATTCTCCCTAGCCTCCATACTTCCCCACATCATCTTCACATCTATGTGCCCTGAGGGGTAAACCTGCAGTACTCACTGACTCACACTCCTGTCTATCCAATCTTTATTCTGGCTGTATTATCAGGAGGGAATTTTTTGGTAGGGCTTTGATCCAAGAACACCCATGTGCTGCATTTTTGATAGGGTACTTCTTTTGAATAGACCTCTCTCTCAAATGAGCAGTATTTGAAAGGGGAAGAATGTTGGTATAGACTGAAATGTGTCATACATATACATACATACATGTATGTATATATATATATGTCTACACTGAAAAGCTTTATATATGTCTACACTTAAAAGTATATATATATATATGTATAGGAAGAGTTTTATATTTAAATTCACATGAAGATGTTTTGTTCATTTTTATCATCACTATTCTCTCTTCAATCCTTGGCACTTTCACGATAATTATTTTATTAAAAGGGCAACTGTTGATTGCATTTAGGTTTGCATGCCAGATTTAAGTAAGATCAGTTCAGTATTAGAAGGAGCATTGAACTAAGAGTCAGGCTACCTGTCCAGTCCCAACAGAAACTGAAAATGACTGTGCCTCAGGCTTATAAATACCCGGTCCGGAGGGCTAAATCTCAGCATGAGTTGAGGCTGGTGAAGGAAGCCAGGGACAACAAAATGAGTTTGTTTTAAGCTATATTAAGAAAAAAGGGAAGCTCACAGAGGGGTAGGACCTTTGGGATGATAATAAATGGCAAAAGATTGAAAGCATATGTGTTCAACCCTTACCTTTTCAGCATCTTTTTATGCGATGTCCTCCTTGGTTAGACTGTAAGCTCCTTGAAGGCAGGGGCTGTCTTTCTACTTGTATTTGTACTCCTTGTGCTTAGCACAATGCCTTACACATAGTAATCACTTATTGAATGTTTGTTGTATTTGCTGCTATTGTTTTCTCTGCTAAAGAGAATGGCCTTTTCATTGGAAATAAAAGAGCAAAAGTAGCTCACAGGGAGTTGATATCTGAAATAAAGTAAGAGATGGTAAGAGAGCAGCTAGTTGCCCATGATGAATTGGAGTCAATTGGTCCAAAGGAACCCTCATGTTTAGGAACTGAAAGGATTGGTTGATATTATTGCTGTGTGTTGTAAACGCTATTGGAGAGATTGTGAAAAATTGAAAGAGGAACTGCAGGACTGGACAAAGGCAGGTGTCTCACTTTTCAAAAAGGAGAAGAGAATAAACTGCAAACCAGAGGCTAGGCGAGCTTGACTTTGATACCTAAGGAATATTCTAGAATAGATGATTTAAAATATGGTTGATGAACATCCAGAAGGAGAATGAAACATGCCAAATTAAGTTGAATTATCTCTTTTTTCTTCTTGGACAGGGTTTTAAACTGGTAGATAAATGGAGTGTTATAGATACAGTTTACCAGAATGCTAGCAAAGTACAAAGTATTTTATACTATTCTTGTTCAGAAGATGGATATAATAATACATTTATATGGGTTCAAAAATAGTGGAATAGCTGACTCAGAATCATTAATGTCAACATTGTAGGTCTCTATTTGAGTACCTAAGACTCTTTTTCCCTTGCTCCCGGGCCATTTAACACTTATTTGTATCAGTCACTTGTATAAAAGGGTAGATGGCACAGTCATCAAATTTGTAGATGAAATAAAGCTGAGAGGGAGAAGTAATATACTGGATCTAAAAAAATCTTGACAGTTTTGAGTATTGGGCTGAACCTAATAAGATGAGTTTCAATAAGGATATTTTTTTAATTGTTAAATTTTATTTTTGTTTTCAGTTCCAAATTCTCTCCCTCCATCCACCCCCATCTCCTATGCATTGAGGAGGTAAGAAAGATGATGTCAATCAAGATAAATATAAAGTCTTATAGTAGAGTTCAAAAAAAACTGACTTCACAGGTACAAATGGGGGAGGCATGCCAAGAAAGCAGTTTGTCTGAATAAGATCTAAGGGTATAAATGCATTGCAAGTTCGTATGACTCAGTAATGTTATGTGGCAACCAAAAAACCCTAATGTGACCTTGGGTGCTATTATGAGAGGCCTGGCTTCCAGGAATAGAGGCATTGGTCCCACTATATTTTGCTCTTGTCAAAATTCATCTGCAATATCGTGTTCAGTTTTGGGTTCCACTGTTAAAGCACACTGATAACTAGGAGAGTGTCCAGAGAGGGCAGCTAGGACAGTGAAAGGCCTTGAGTGCATGCAGTGGAAGAATCCATTGAAGGAACTAGGGATTGTTTTGCTTGCAAAAAAAATGGAATTGAAGGGAGCATGGTTGGAGATGATCACTGTGTTCAAAGACTTGTAAAAATGTTGTCATACCGGTGAGAGGTTAGACTTTTTCCCTTTGACCTCAGAGATCAAAAGTAGGAGCAAAGAGTAGAAGTGACAAAGAGGCAGGATAAGTTTAATGTCAGGAAAGTCTTCCTAACAATAAAGTGGAATTGGCTGCCTAAGAAGGGTGTGGGTTTCTCTTCCTTGGGCATCTTCAAACAGAGGCAGAAGGACTGCTTGTCATGCATGTTATCACGGGGATTTCTTTTGGATGTGTGTTGGAATAGATGGTCACTGAGTGCTCTTCCCACTCTCAAGATTCTGTGATTCTGTGACTGTCATTAACTGGTTGTATATGGTTGGCAAATCCCTCCTAATGCTTAGTTTCTTCATCTAGAAAATGCAAATAATAATGCTGTCCTACTTACCTCCTGGGTTGTTATGAAGATCAAAAGAGGCAATGCATATGAGAGTGCTCTGTAAAGAATAATGCTATTGCACAGTAAGAAATGACAAATAACAAGAATTCGCAGAAACTTGGAAAGGCTCATATGAACTTAGGCAGAACTAAGTAATCAGAACAAGGAAAACAATTTGTATAATGACCAAGTCATATGAAGGAAAACAACATCGAAAGCCTTCAGAATTCTGATGAATGTTTTAGAATCCTGATGGAGTTCTGAGATTTAGAGGACTTTGGAATTAAGGTTAGAGTTGGGGTTAGGGTTAGTCCCAATCATACATGACTCTGCCATTTATTATCTAGGACCATAACTGCAAGCTGGAATGGTAACCTTAGTGACCATACAGTTCAAGCCCCTCATTTTATGAAAGAGGAAACTGCAAAAATACAAAGCGAAGCGACTTGTCTTAAGTCTCACAGAGAGTAAGAGAATCAGGATTTGAATTCAGGTCCTCCAAATCCAAGACTTATTTTTATTACATATCAACAGTCACAAAATGAGAGATTTATGTGCATACCCTTTGACCCAGCAATACCATTTCTAGGTCTGTATACCAAAGAGATCATAGAAAGGGAAAAGGACCCATATGTACAAAAAGATTTATAGCAGCTCTTTTTGTGGTGGCCAAGAATTATAAATTGAAGGGATGCTCATCAATTGGGAAATGGCTGAACAAGTTGTGGCATATGAATGTAATGGAATATTATTGTGCTATAAGAAATGATGAGCAGATGGATGTCAGAAAAAACTGGGAAGACTTACATGAACTGATGCTCAGTGAAGTGAGCAGAACCAGGGGAACAGTGTACATAGTAATAGCAACATTGTGTGATCAACTATGATTGACTTAGCTTTTCTCAGCAATACAATAATCTGAGACAACTCCAAAAGACTTATGATGAAAAATGTTATCCATATCCAGAGAAAGAACTATGGAGTCTGAATGCAGATTGAAGCATACTATTTTAACTTTTTTTTTGTTTTTTGGGGTTTTTTTTTGGTGGCTTTTCCCTTTTGTTCTGTTTCTTCTTTCACAACATGACTAATGTGGAAATACATGTACATGATTGTACATGTATA
Source organism: Phascolarctos cinereus (assembly GCF_003287225.1). NCBI lineage: Eukaryota > Metazoa > Chordata > Mammalia > Diprotodontia > Phascolarctidae > Phascolarctos > Phascolarctos cinereus. The sequence goes on along the minus strand of NW_027555514.1, from coordinate 51,166,037 downwards.
ACTTAGATTGCTTGCCTTGGGAAGAAGGAATGGGAGTGAGAAAAAATCTGAAACTCAAAATCTTATAAAAAATGAATGTTGAAAATTATCTTTACATGCAATTGGAAAAAATAAAATACTATTTATCCAAAAAATAAAATGAGAGGTTTACTATCAGTTATATTATAAAATAAAAATAATTCATGAAGAAATGTACATGCGCGGGAAGTACTGCAAAGATACTTTTTATAGGATTAAGTATAATTGAGTGTATTGCTATACTGTCACCTAGTGGGGAAGTTACCTGTGAATCAGTTGACCTGGTGTGACTTCAGTCTGTCTCCCACACAGCCCTGTTAAAATAGTTATAGGGAGGCTACAGAAACATAGGCTAATAGAATTTTGTAACTGAAAGGGACCTTGGAATGTATGAGGATATCAGTGATGAAGGTTTAACATTGTTGTGGGAAACATATACCTAGTAAGTTGTGTGTAACATTGTCTACATATCTAAGGATACCATGCTGTTTTTTTTATAGGCTCGTTGTCCTAAAGTTGCAAGGTCCCTCCTCTTATTTATTTTGTAGATGAGGAAATTGAAGTCCAGCAACGTTAAATGACTTGCCCACAGTAATGCAGGTTGGAGGTTGCAGGGCTAGGGTTCAAAGCCAAGTCATCTGAATCAAAATCTAGGGATCTTTTTACTATAATGCACACTCCCTTACATGTAACGTTTTCACATAACAGCCTTGGAAAACAAGTAGAACGTATATCTGTTTCACAGTTAGGCTTCTATGGGGGTGAGTTGCACGAGTGGGCTGTGACAGATAGCCAAAAAAGAACAGCAGTGAAATATTTGTGAAAAGATGCATAGCAAAAAAAAAAAAAAAAAAAGAATTCAGGAGATACAAGCAAATAGAGCCATTTAGTTATAATCTCGTTGAGTTTAATATATATTTATATTACAGAAGTTCACAGTTTCTCATACAGTCCTCTTTCTCATTGTAAGGATCAAATAAGTTAACATGTATAAAAAGCTTTGCAAACCTCAGAGTGCTGTGTAAATGCTTTTATTTTTCTTGATGTGATTTTCACTCTTCCTCCTTCTCCTCTTCCCCCCCACCCCCTTCTCCAGATTGCTTAGACCTTTGTTTGTGTCCAGGTCTGGGGATCACCATTGTGTGGATAGAGAATAAGTCAAGGGTGGCCAAAGCAAGCTTCCTGACTCTTTTTGTGCTCTAATTTCCCTACTATTCTTTCCCTCATATTCTACTTCCAGTTCTGAAGGATAGAAGCAGGTGAGGGACTCATGGGAAATCATTATTTCTTTAGTGTTCCTAGGGATGGGGCAGAAAGAGAGTGAGTCATGCCAAATGTGTTGCTGATCTAATCTAAGTCCTTTCAAATACTGTTTTTTTGTGTGAACAATTGAATTATTTTTAAGGAATGGCATTTTTTAAAAACATTTTTCTTAAGGATAATTGAAAATATTTTAGCCATTTTGATGATATGAAACAGGGGCAAACTAGCATGGCCAGAAAACCCCTTTATAGTTTGTTAAGATCTTTAGTTTGGGGCTTAAAAGCAGTACGATCTTGGGCCAGTCACAATCTCCCTGGGACTCAGCTTCTTCATCTGTAAAATGAAAAGGTTAGACTAAATTGATGCCTGAGATCCCTTCCATTGCTTGCTCTATGATCCCATGTTGTCTTAGATCTAGACCTGTGAATTTCATTGGCATAAGGATCTGCCTGCCAGTGAAGAAACTCTCTCTACCCATGAGAACTAGCAACTATTCTACAACTTGAAGTGTCAGAGAGTGAGGTCACAAGAGGTAAGTGACTTGTCCAGGATCACACAATTAGTGTGTATCCGAGGCAGTATTTGAACTCAGGTCCCCCTGACTTCAAGATTGGCTCCTATATGCTGTGCCAGGTCATATATATAGGAATAAATTAAGACAGAAGTCTAATAATAACAACAAGGAAGAGGCAGCCATGATTTATTCAATATTATAGAATTTTCAGCACTTGAAATCTAGATAAAAAGCTTTACAATACAAAATACTTTTATGCATTCTGGTCTTTCAGGCTTTTAAATCTTCTTGCAAATATTTGTATAAGAGTTTAGTGTCTAAGTTCCTTCCTCCCCACCCCCAATGCATTTGGAATAATTATATGCTATCTACCACTTGAACTTACCAAAAAATATGATTTTTCTGTCATTTCCAGGATAATGTCTGCTCAAAAGAATCTGGCTTTTTTTTTTTAAAAAAAGCCAGATAAACAATGGGGGAAAGTGTCTCATTAACTTTCTTATTGTAAATTTTCAATAGTTATGAACTTGAGAAAATCCCAAAGCTCTAATGCATGTGGAATTTTTTACTTCCCCCAATGAGAATAAAAGGGTATCGCAGCATGAAATTGCTATTATACAGTGTATCAGGCATATTTCAGTTATCTGAAAGCTATAAATTCCCTGTCCCATAAGTTCCAGTTTCAGCTGCAGGACTGTCTTGTTTTGTGAAACTAGACAAGCCACTTAATTCCTGTGCTATCTTATTCCATGTATAAATGGAAATATACTGAATAGCACATTATGTATACATTTATTAATATGTATTATATATGATCTGTGTATATGCATGTATATAAACTTGCCATTTACATTTGGAAATGCCACTTTCGATGGTGTTATATGACCCGTAGGTATGGCTAAAATATCTGGCATGTGATTTACCATCATCCCCTCTCCTTCCCTCCACTCCTCCCCAATTTAGTGGATGCCTATAATGGCTGCCATCAATGTATTTTTTGTGTCTTGGTTTCCGCTGGTGTGGTCTAACATTGCTACATTTCAGCAAGTCACGGAGGTTGCACGAACTGGTCTGGCTGTAGGGTTTCATCATGTGGGTAACCTCTTCCCCCTCCACTTTTCCATTTCCTTTTATGTATTGGGTTCTTCTATTAGACTGTAAGCTTCTCAAGGGTCGGGATTATTTTGCGCTTTTCTTTGTACTCCCAGAGCTTAGCACAAAGTCTGCCACATAGTAGGCACTTAATATATGTTTACTGACTCTGACTCTAATTTGTATTAATTAATCTCCACTAAGTAGTGTAATCATTCCGTGAATCCATGTTGCTTTGTGATTCTACTTTAATTCACTCATTTGCCAGTGGTATGGTCATGTGTTGAATATCACCCAAAAAGAAGATGACTTGTAATTTTGCATCCTTGTGTTGGTACATGTTTAACAACTGGCTCTCAATATCTATATCTATCTATATCTATATATCTATATCTATATCTATATCTATATCTATATCTATATCTATATCTATATCTATATCTATATCTATATCTATATCTATATCTATATCATCTATCTGTACAATATACTTTTAAGTCTAATCTTCATTAATAATATTTTTTCATCCCTTTCTTAAGCTTAGACAATCAACAAAGCAATAAATCAAGCTTTGATTTGCATAGTTTTTATTTGTTTCTGAGGTACACATAATCACTCTGACAATTTAACATCAGCTCTCTGGAGCCTGTAAGAGCTGGCTCCAGCACACCCTTGGATGTAAGTGTATATGAAAATTCACTAAAAGACAACCCCAGAATATTTTAGGATATACACCATGTGGAGGACATGGAAGAAGGACAAAGCATAGCGCTGGGTCATTCTTGGCACAATCGCTTGTCAATTTGTAATCATCTCTAAACCCTTGTTAATTATGGATATCATAAGAGATAAGTCACTGTCATCACTTTGGAGAAGGACAAACCAAGACACATGAAAAAACGTTGTGATTTACCACGAAGTTTCTCCAAGTGAAGGACAGAGGCAGGATTGTTATCAATGTTAATATTATTTTACATTTAGGGAGCAGGTGGTGACACGCTCAGCACTTTACCAGCCATCGGGAGTGAAGTTGGACCTATCAAGAAATCAAAGTGTGACAGATTGATGTATGTGGTTCTTTCTAGAGGTCCTTTAGAGGTTGGACTTGTGTCAGGCAATTATCCCTACTTAGCAAAGTAAGGATTTAAATGACCAGAATTCCCAGGCAAACTAGGCACACAAGCAAGCCTTAATATTCTCTCATTACTGTGAAAGAAAACTTATTTTCATCATTGGCGAAAACTCAGAAATAGCATTTGAATAAGAAATTGTTATTATGTTAGGCTTTAACCTTTCTAGGACAAAAACAAAACAAAACAAAACAAAATTTATTTCCTGTTACCTGGTTTGTATAGTTAGTGACAGAAGAAATAGGATCTTTTTCATCAAAAGGGATTTTTTTTTTGATGGGGGGAAGGTGACATGTAATTTCCTCAGAAAGGAAGGAAGAAAGAAAAGGGAAGGAAAAAAGGACAGAAGAAGGGAGGAAGGGAGGGAGGGAGGAGTTTCTTTAGTTGTTAATGTTTCCAAAGAATCATTGTTGAAAATCAGAAAGAGTTGGAATTATGTCCCTCTGACACGTACTAGCTCTGTCAACATGGAAAAGTCACAACCTCCAAGTGTCACCAAAAATCAAGGATATAAATGACAGATGATCTGTGCTGATGAAAGTATTTTTTCACACTTAGACTTCCTTCCTTCCATCTGTTTATTTTTTTATTAGTTCGTTTTCTTCCTTCCTTCCTTCCTTCCTTCCTTCCTTCCTTCTTCTTTCCTTTCTTTCTTTCTTTCTTTCTTTCTTCCTTCCTTCCTTCCTTCCTTCCTTCCTTCCTTCCTTCCTTCCTTCCTTCCTTCCTTCCTTCCTTTCTCTTTCTTTCTTCCTTCCTTCCTTCCTTCCTTCCTTCCTTTCTCTTTCTTTCTTTCTTTCTTTCTTTCTTTCTTTCTTTCTTTCTTTCTTTCTTTCTTTCTTTCTTTCTTTCTTTCTTTCTTTCTTTCTTTCTTTCTTTCTTTCTTTCTTTCTTTCTTTCTTTCTTTCTTTCTTTCTTTCTCAATTGGGGTTAAGTGACTTGCCCAGAGTCACACAGCTAAGTGAGTGTTATGTGTCTGAGGCTGGATTTGAACTCAGGTCCTCCTGACTCCAGGGCCGGTGCTGTATCCACTGTACTACCTAGCTGCCCCCTCATTCATTCATTTTCAAAATTAATATCCTTCGAAGGAAATCTAGACCATAAAATCTATATAGTCTCCCTGAATACAACCAGGTAATGAGCCCTTGTGAACTTAGCAAGTGTTGTTCTTGGCTTACAAAAGGCCTGTACTCAAAGCCATTACAACTTTGTTTGGCCCATTAGGCCTTGTATTCTCCTGGCATAACTTTTATAAGCCTCCTTACGGAGATAAGACAGCACAGCAGGACTTTGATGGAGAAGAGGGATAGCCAGATCCTCAAAAAATAGTCATTTTCTGTTCTTCTGCTATCTAACTGGTACCACTGCATGATATGGCAGTGAAGGGGCAGCATGGTGCATTGGATAGAATGCTGCACTTAGAATCAGGAAGTAGCCGTGGAACACCGTTAAGTCACAACTTTCTTAGGTCTCAGTTTTCTCTTTTATGAAATGAAGCTGTTGGACTCAGTGGCCTCCAAAGTCTCTTTCACCTTTAAATATACGATCCTCTGGTACCACTAAATCATGTCCTGCTAAAGGAGCAATGTGCTGGGGCAGAAGGAATGCAGGATTTGAAGTCAGAAGGCTGGGATTTTATGCTTGCAAATAACAATTAGTAGAAATATGATCTTAACTATCCATCTTGCCTCTTCCTTATGTGCAAAGTGAAGATAATCCTTGCACTGTCTACCTCGCAGAGCCTCTTTGAGGAAAGCATTTTTTAAACCATAGAGTGATATATAAATGAAAATTTCTTTAATTATTGCCAATGACTTGATAGAATGCACACCTAGTTCTGGCACTATATTCCAGGACCAGAGATTCATGCATGGAAAGGTAGAAAGAGATTATCCTAGCCCTCCTGGGTCCAAGGAGGTTCTTAATATTAAATTAGGATGGTTAAGACAGTGAACTCAGTAAGACTTGAGTACAAATCTGGCTCAGACACTTACTAGCTATGTCACCCCTGGCAAGTTATTTAATCTCTCTTTTCCTCAGTTTTCTGATCTGTAAGATAGGGATAAAAATGGCAACTACCTTATTGTGAGGATAAATGATATAATAATTGTAAAGTGCTTAAAATAGTGCCTGGAACATGGTAGTTGCTATATAGATGGTAGTAGTAGTAGCAATAGTAGTAGTAGTAGTAGTAGTAGTAGTAGTAGTAGTAGTAGACGACAACAAAGATATTTATATACTTATATCTCTATATCTATATATGTATATACAAAGTCACACACAAAGATATATATGACTTGACCAGAGTAATGTAGCCACTCTGAGGTAAAACTTTAACCCAAGTTTGTCTGACTTCACTGTCTACTCTCTGCTATGCCATGGTGCCTCTCTGACCATTGTAATGTAATTTAATTATAGGCTTCTGCATATTAAATATTTAGTAATTATGAAATCTTTCCATAGGCCAGTAAAACATGACATCAACTTTCCAGTTTGTATTTCATTCCCTTTCAAATACTGAATTTGCTTAAATTATATACGTGTTTCAGTAGAGTGCATAAGAACTCAGTGATTTAAGAGCAAATGTAGCACATTTTTCACTTTTGCCATTTAAATTCTCCATCTTTGTGATTAAACCTTATTAGGATGTTTAAAAAGCACAGGTCAGGATCAGTCTGTGGCCCAGACCTCCCAACACCCAAAAGACTTCATTGGGAATTTTGTCTGTGAGAAGAAAGATTTGTGATTTCCATTGGTGGTGACCTTCGAAGGAAAATCAAGGGAATAAATTATTTTGTCAAAATTACCTGCAAAGGCAATGTTTTTGGGTGTCATGGGTCAATCTTTGCTCCCTCCCCCCCCTTTTTTCTCTTACAATTGTATCAGTTTCTCATTGCTAAAGAATTCCTCATCCTGAGCTACTCTATTATTTCTGGAATTTGTGGAAAGGTCAGTGAGTCTCAGGAGTTGTGATTACTTTTTCTAGTTGACATTTATTGATCTCATTACCTTCATGCTCATATTTCAAAAAACTTTCTTCCCCATTTTGTTACCATTTCAAAGATGACAGAAATGCTGCAGTGTTCACTGTATTAGAACTGTATGTAATTAAAATCTGTACCCTGGGTTTCATCAGAATTTCACTGTCAGAACCTCCGCATGTGTTGTTTATAAATTAGATTGTTATAATTAGACCCCACAATGACTGCAGAAAGCCAGGCAGAATTTATATTCTAACATATATTTTATTTCTGCTCATAAAAAAATGACTACTATAACATCCTGGACCACAAAGCAGTTTGCTGCTACTCAATGGCATACTTGAATCTCACTGCTGTTCATATTTTTAGGCTTAAATGGCCCCTTTTGAAAAAGTTTATGTCTTTGCAAAATGATTCCTTTCTTCTGAAACAGCCAGTGCCAAAGGATAACAAAGAAATGTGAATAAAACTGATCAAACGTGGACAGCTTCAAAACCTTATTCTAAGACCATTTTTCTGTGAGGCGAGTAAGGGAACGTGTGTATGGTTTATGTCCAAATGGCCTTTTTTCTTTTTAAAGTGTTTTTATTGATCTTCTGTTTGTCATTTCATCACAGTTATCCTAAGTATCACTACTCCTACCCTGCCCAGAGAGCCATCCCATATAACACATAGGATTTTTTAAAGAGACAAAAAAAAAAATATCAGCACAGCTGATCAATAAAGAGTCTGAAAACATGTGCGATGTTTAATACCTGAGGGCCTCCAACCTTCATGAAAGGGTACTGTGGGGATATTTTCTCACATTTCTTCATTTGAATTCTGCTTGATCTTTATAATTTTATTACATTTACTTTTGACTTTTTGGTGCATAAGTTGTCCTTTTCATTTTTAGTGTTGTAGTTATTATATAGATTGTTTTCTTGGGTCTGCTTACTTCATACTGCATTAGTTCATGTACAACTTTTCCTGCTTTTCTGTATTCATCACACACATCATTTTTTGCAGCACACTAATATTCCATTATATTCATGTAACACAATTTGTGTTTCCATCTACTTTGCTCCAATTCTTAGCTGTCACAAAAAGTGCTGCTGTTCTCTCTCTCTCTCTCTCTCTCTCTCTCTCTCTCTCTCTCTCTCTCTCTCTCTCTCTCTCTGTCTCTTTCTGTCTCTCTCTCTCTCTCTCTCTCTCTCTCTCTCTCTCTCTCTCTGTCTCTTTCTGTCTCTCTCTCTCTCTGTCTCTGTCTGTCCCTGTCTATCTGTCTTTCTCTGTATCTGGGGACTTTCTTCTTTTTGATGACTTCCTTGGGGTATAAACCTCTTAATGGAGTCTCTGATTCAAGTGATTGGAACATTTTAGTAACTTTATTTACATAATCCCAAATTGTTTTCCAAAATAGTTATACCATTTCACAGCTCCGTAAACAATATATTGATATGTCTATCATTCCATAACCCCTCTGACATTGATTATTGTCATTTTTCGGTCATTTTTGCCAGTTTGCAAAAGATTCAAACGTTCTACTCTCTTTCCATACTTCTTTTTATCAATAATCTTTTCTCCTTTCTCCCACTTGTCTACATAGGGAAAAAGCAAAAAAAAAAAAAAGAGGGGGGGTGAGAGAAAAAATGAACAAATAATTAGCATTGGGAAGTATCTTTTATTTTCATCAGTGATACGTATATATTATATATATAGACATACATGCATACACACATACATATATATGTATACATATAAACAAACATACACATACAATCTGTCCTTGTTTTTTCCCCAAGGTCTCTTTAGTGAGATTCGTAGATTTGTGCCTAGGAGATCTGGCCTTAGGCACTGGGTACAAGTTCCACAATACAGCCCGTAATCTACAACCAAACAAATCATCCATAGACTATCTATGATGTGACATATTTACAGTGAATCAGCATTTTTAGGTTACTTCCTTATGCAGAAGAACGTGGGCCACCATCTGCAATCATGTAGCTTCAGTTGTCAGTCTCCCAGGCATAGTTCCAACTGGAAACATTGGTCCAAAGACTGGATCTCGTTGTTGGCATTTGCTCTTAGAGAATGACTGAAGCTGGACCCTCAGGATCTGTCCGTGCCTCCCTGATCCACTAATCCTCATTGTTCAGCAATCACAGTGACTATTAGAGAAAGCAGAGTATAGTAGAAAAAGGACATGATGGGGATTTCAGGGCACCTGCATTTGAGTCCTGGATCTTGCACTTCTTACCCCTATGAATGGTGTATCAGTTAAGCTCTTTTTTGACTTTATTTCCTAATCTGTAAAGTAGTAGTATTAATACTAATTATATAATGCCCAAAGCATTGGGTGAAGTACTTTCAATTATTATCTCATTTGATCCTCACAATAACCTAGTGAGGTAGGTGGAATTATTACCTCCATTTTACAGAAGAGGAAACTGAGGCAGGAAGTGGTTAAATGACTTGCCCAGGGTCATGTAGCTAGTAAGTGTCTGAGGCTGGATTTGAACTCAGGTTCCTTATTCCAGGCTCAGTGCTCTATCTACTATGCCACTTAGCTACCCTTAAGATACTAGTCCTAACTACCCCAAGGTCATTGGGACAAAATTGCATTCTAAACTATAGTCTTTTATGTAAATATGTTTCATTTTTATTCATCATTTGGACTGTCTTGATTAGGCCTTAATTAAGCAGTTTGGCAAGAAGTTACTATAGCTAGTGACACAAATATTCTTTGTAAAATATTTTATTGGACAATTTAGTATTGCCAGGAAGCAGCTACCCCTCTCCCAGTTCTCCCCTCCCCCCCTCCACTGTAAAATATGGCAGTTGGTTCCAGCTCAGTGAAAATAAGAAATGAAAAAAAAGTTTCAATCTGTTCATTAATGTTATATAATAGCAAATTATAAGAGAAATGTATTCGTGATATGTTACAGAAAACAAAAATTAAAAAAATACTGAATATTGTCTCTAAAGATAATATGATATGATAAATAATGATGATATGATAAAAATTGTTATTGTTACTCTACTTCAGTAGTGTGGTATTATTTTTCATTAAATCTTCATGTACAGAGAGCTTTACCTATATCCTGACAGCTTTGCACGGATTAGGCTTTAGGGTCAGCATTCATAATTTTTTTGCTTCATGCCTTTTGTAGCTCAAAAGATATCTTCAAATCCTTTGAGACTGAAGCTCTTCCTCTCTGTACATTATCTGCCTCTTTGGCATCTCTGTCAATTTCTTCAAACATGCATTGTCATGTTGATTTAAATGAGGAAGGTCATCATTATTTAGTTTTTTGGATTGAGAATTGAGAAAATCCCAGACATTGTCATTTTCTAGGTCATCAAAACCAAGATTTTTTCCCAACGTATGTTATTTCTTCTATAACGGTCTGCTTTTGAGAAATCAAACCTTCAAAATTACTATCTGCACAGGGTGGCAAAATATGCTCCCATACCACATACGTGTTACTTGTAGTTTTCTATTGCCAAGCATGGTGAATATTTCTGATTGAATCTCAGATGTTATAATTTTTTCAGAAGTCACTTAAGGAAATTATATCACTTCCTATAGCTTTAGCAATTAACTGTTCAAAAGTTTTTCTTCCACAGGGGGCCTTAAATGTTGCAATGGTTCCTTGGTCTATGGGCAGCAATAAAATTGTGGCATTTGGTGGCAAAAAATGACTTATATATTCTCATGCAATTACCCAATTGTAGTTAGATGACCTACGACATATGAAAAAAATTGTAAGGCTGTTTATGTGATATTGTCCCTTGCTATATTTTTCAACAGTTGGAATAAAATAATTTGAAAACTTGTCTTCAAATACTTTCTTATTTGGCAACCAAAGAACTGAAAGAAATCAGTGGTTGTAGCTTCTCAGAGCAAGAGGATTTTGAGACTGATAAACAAGTGTTGGTTTTAATTTATAATTCTGTTTCGTATTGTTATCTAGTCATTTCACCTGTGTCTGAATTTGGGGTTTTCTTGGCAGAAATATTGGAGTAGTTTGCCATTTCCTTCTCCAGCTCATTTTACAGATGAGGAAACTGAGGCAGACAAGGTTAAGTGACTTGCCTAGGGTCACAATAGCTAGTAAGTGTCTGAGGCTAGATTTGAACTCAAGAACATGAATCTTCCTGGCTCGAGACTCTGCCACATAGCTGCCTTTGAGCCACCTTCTGTATTACCTTCCAATAACTGTTAGATGATCCTTAAACACTTTAAATCCAAGTTGAGGTTTTTCTTTCTCAGATTTGGGAGTTTGAGAAGGCCTCCTTTTCCAGGCTAAGCTTGTTTCATCCACATTAAAATATGTGTTGATCAGTGTATGAACCTAACCCTAATTCTTCATCTATTTTCTTTAAAGCACCAATATATTTAGTAGCCCCATGCACCCTCTTCTGTACTGATCGCTTCTCCACTTGCAGTAAGAGTATCTTCACTATAAATTTTATTTCCATCTTTTTCACTGCTTTAAATAAATTTGGAGATTTTGTCTGAATGGTCACTCTGCTAAGAGGCATGGGTTTTCACAGTCAGTCAGTCAGTCAATAAACATTTATTAAGTGCCTACTATGTGCCAGGCATTGTGATAAGTGCTGAGGATATTAAAAGAGGCAAAAGATGGTCTCTGACCTTGGGGAGGCCACCATCTCACAGAGGAGACAACAAATTAACAATGTGTACAAACAAGCTATGTGCAGGATGGATAGGAGATAATTAACAGAAAGAAGGCAGTGGAATTAAAGGGGCTTAGGAAAGGCTTCCTGTAGAAAGGAGATTTTAGTTGGAACTTGGAGGAAGGTAGAGAAACCCAGAGGTGGAGATGAGCAGGAAGAGCATTCCAGGAAGTGGGGGACAGCCAGAGAAAGGGCCAAGAGCAGAGCTATGGAGTGTCTTGCTCATGCAACAGCAGAGAGCACCGTGTCATCGTATGGAAGATTACATGACAGGGAAATAAGGTATAAGAAGACTGGAAGGGGAGGGTAGGTTATGAAGGGCTTTGAACACAAACAGAAGATTTTGCATTTTATCCTAGACATGATAGCAGTCTTTGGAGATTATGGAATAGGGAGAGATCTGAGGCAGACACAGCCCTCAGCAGCTATTGTAATAGTCTAGATGTGAGATGATGAGGGACTGTATGGGGAGTGGCCATGTTGGGAGAGAAAGGAGCAGATTGGGGAGATATTGAAAAGGTGAAGTCAACAGGGCAAGAGGCTAGATATGGGGGCTGAGGGAGAGTAAAGAGTCCAGGATAACTCCTGGTTGGGAGGCTAAGGGGCTGGCGGGGAGTGGTGATGCCCATAATAGAAACATTCCATCCATACATTTCTAATCAGTCACTCTTCTATTCTTGTAAATGTATACAAAACACAAAAAGATGATAGAATTTTGCCATTTTCTGTTATTTCATCTGTGTGTTTTATAACATCCTGTACCCTACATTTAGGTATTCCAATACCACATTCTATTTTTTGAGTTACCATGACCATTGTTCAGGCTATTTCAATTACATTAAATTTTTGTTCTAATATAATAACAAGCTGCTTCTTCTCCTCCTCCTCCTCTTCCTCCTCCTTCTCCTCCCCCGTCCTCATGCTCATCCTCCTTCTTCTTCTTCCTCTTCTTCTTTGGCAGTATTTCTGTCTGAAATATTTTTCCTTTGTCCATCTTGTTAAGGACTCTTTAAAAATAACACAGCTGTTAGTAAGATGGCCCACAGCAGCACATCACATCCACACGTGACAACAGACAAGTGCAGATTGAAGACCTAGTGGCTGGTGCATGAAGCGTTCATTGAATTTTGTCTCAAAGTTAATGTGACCTGGTATTATTTTATTATTTGCACTAAATCAAATTCTGCATTATCTGAATTTGTATTAATTCCAATTTAGCTGCATTTATTAAGTACTAAGTATGTGTATAACATTGTGCTATTTACTGGTATCACAAATAGAAATGTAAGACAGTCCCTACTCTCCAGGAGCTCATAGTCTAATGGAGAGACAACACATAAGGAAAGTTTCAATTGCAAATTAGGTGGAAAGATCCTCTGGTCCTTAGGAGGCAGTGGCAAAGCAGATGGTAATGCCTCTTCTTTAATGTTATTTAAAATGGTAGAATCATAGCAGCTTGTGATGTTGAATCACTTGATAGTGCTGAGGGCTTTGGTGGCTAGACCTTTCTGGGTCTTCAGGAGTTGGGGCCATGGTACCTGCAGAAGCAGTGCCCAGGCTGCCTCCAGAGGGGAATGCTTCTCAGGAGGATGATTTCAGACAGTTGGCTGGAAGTCTTGCTCTTCCCAAGGCAATTGGTCCCGGTCAGCTTCTATCAGGGTCCGAGGGGAGACAGCGATCAAGGGATGATGGGAGGTAGACTTGCCTAGCACGTGCTGCCTCATGCCACTTTCTTAGGTTACCCTGCTGCTTCAGCTAGTCTGCCACCCTGCCCTAATGTGGAAGTTGGTTGGTAAGAGAGTCAGGAGAAACACAAGGACAGAATATTGTACATGCAAATGTAGTCATTTTGTGCTCCATTTTTGTTTAACTTTTTGTTGTTGTTACAAGGGGCACTGTATAACTAGAAAATAAATGTAGTATATAAAAAAGGCACCCATAAAACTTTTAAAACCAAATTATTTTAAATTTGGCTTAAAGTAGAACTATTGTTTTAGGAAAGAAAACGTAGCATAGTACAATAGCTTCCATATACAATTTATATTAGAATTTCAAATGACATAAGCAGTTAGAAGTTCTGTTAATTTACAGACTCCTTAACACTTTCTATAATGACATAAGGCTGAATTCAAACAAATCAGTATCTAGGTAGAAGACAGCATATCATATTAGCTCATGCACATGTGATGTAATGGCCATGTGTATATCAAAATTTAATTTTGAAGTACAGTTCCATATTTGAATATGGGGTGTAGTTTGCAGGAAATTTATAGTCTCTGAATAAAATTTTGATGGGCATAATATAGCAAGCCTTGTGATTTCACTGTAGTGGCTCATGAAAGCATATATTTTCAAAACCTTTACACAATCAAAAATAGCCCTACTTTCCTGTCATCTTCAGGAAGTTGAGCATAGAAAAAATGTTCCACTTGAGATCAACAGAAATTTCATCCTCTGTTCCTTTTATGGTTGTGATGGATTATTTATTGTTTATACAAAGTACCCAGAGCCCCCTTTTGTACATATAGGGTCAAAGAGAGAAAGAAAAATATAAATTTATAGGCTCATAGATCTGTAGCTGGAAGAAATCTTAGAGGCTAGTTGGTCCAAACCCCTCATTTACAGACAAAGAAACTGAGGCTCAGAGACATTATTAAATGATTTTCCCAAGGTCACACTGGAATTTGAGAGCCAGAGTTTGGATGGTGGTTGTTTGGCCTTATATTAGAAGCTTTTTCCATTGTGTTATTACTTTCTGCTCTCTGATACATATGTATGTGTATATGTGTATACATACATACATATATCTATCTATATCTATCATCTATCTATGTATCTGTGTATCTATCATCTATTTATCTGCCCATCCATCCATCCATCCATCCATCCATCCATCCATCCATCCATCCACCTATCTATCTATCTATCTATCTATCTATCTATCTATCTATCTATCTACCATCCATCCATCCATCCATCCATCCATCCATCCATCCATCCATCCATCCATCCATCCATCCATCTATCTATCTATCCATCTATCTATCTATCTATCTATCTATCTATCTATCTATCTATCTATCTATCTATCTATCTATCTATCTATCTATCTAGCCATGTGGTGTAGGGGATAGAGAGCCAGCTGTGGAGTCAGGAAGACTCAAGTTCAAGTCATCTTTCCTCATATCCACTGGCTGTACGACCATGGGCAAAGTCCATTAACCTGTCAGTGCCCCAGAGTACTTTCTTGGGTGATAGTTTTCTATGAGTTGTGAAATGCATCAGTGGAGAGTGTTTCCATGAATTTACCACTCAAATGGATCTATAGATTCAGAATATACTCACACATAAAGGAGAAGGAAAAGGGAGGTAGAAGGTGGAGGGGAAGAGAGGGAAGAGGAGACAAGGGGCAGAGAGAGAAAAGGATTTGAGGGTTCAATTGAATAAATCAATCATTTCACCCTAAAATAACTGACAGGACTTTTCCATACCCTGATGCTTTTGCCAGGTGAGAACAACTTAACTGAATTAATCAATCAAAGGCCTTAAACTAGGTACAGGAAGGGGGGCAGCTAGTGGCATAGTAGATAGAGTACTGGGCTTGGAACCAGAAAGACTTGTATTCCTGAATTCAAATGTAACCTCAGACACTTACTAGCTGTGTGACCCTGGGCAAGTCACTGAACTCTGCTTCAGTTCCTCTTCTGTAAAATGAGTTGGAGAAGGAAATGGCAAAGCGCTCCAGTATCTTTGCCCAGAAAACCCCAAATGGGTTCATGGAAAATCAGACACGACTGAAATAACTAAACAACAAAGGTACAGGAAAAGTCCTTGATCTGAAAGCAGTGAAAACAAATGGATAAAATGATGACACTCTACAGGAAGTGCATTAAGACTGGCCAAAAAATTGGTCATGTTAGGTATCGTATAAAAGGAGCTAGCTAGTTTTGAATTTGTCATCTTGATGGCAGGCCTGTCTAGTGGTGAAACAGTTCTAATTAAGCCCCATGAGAGTAAATCACTTGGGGGAGGGAGAAGCTCTCTCTCTCTCTCTACCACACTGCCCCCACCCCCTACTTTTGACCAGAGAACATCCTTGTGAATGTCAAAAGTTTAGAACAGTTGGGTTTTCCTTGTGCATCCTAACAGTGTCCTTGGAAAAGGCCTCTGTGCAGTCCTGGGTATCATTGATCACCCTCTTCTGACTATGTTCTTCTTTTTAGGTTCTCCTGATGTTGTTCTCTCCTGGTCTTCCTCCTTGCTATAGGACCTCTCCTAGGTCTTTGCTGGGTAGTCATCCAGATTCTACTCACTAAACAGAAGTGTCTTCATCCTTGTCCCTCTTCTCTCTCTATTATGTTCCTTAGTAATTCCATCAGCTCTCATGGTTTCAGTTGTAATCACTATGCAGAAGATTCTCAGATTTAGTTATCTAGCCCCAGCTTTCCTATATTTATATAATATTTTTTGAATGTCTGATATAGTCAAGGCTCTTTCCTGTGCTGGTCTTGTATGGGGTACAGATAAGTAACACAGTCCTTGCCACCAAGTCGTTTGGGGACAAGAGACATAAAATATGAAGAATTAACTAACAATAAAAGATTTAAATAAGAGTTGAAAGTGAGAATAGAAGGAATGCCATGAGACAGTATGTGATTTATTGCCAAAACAATTGTACGGAGCCTTTCAAACATTTCTCAGTGGTGCATGTGTGATGTCAGTGTGTATGCAGAAGTAGTACCAGAACAAGATAAGAAATAACCTCCGAGTCTACCATTTTTACACATGCTTCATTTGGTCTCCTGCCCTTGGACATTATTCTATTCAACTATCCAATATAAAAAAGCTCGGGAGGGGGCTTAGCCTCTGGGTTCCCATCCCTCAGTATTCCCATCCCTACGTCTGAGGTTTGGCTATATGCTAAGTTGTGTAGTATGGTGAAATTTGTCTTCCTATGTTTTGCATCCTTTCTTTAGGTGATCTACTAGTTTGTTTTAGTTATCTTATCCTTCCACCCCCAAAAGAAGGGGATGAGTGTTTCATGCTGTGTCCTGCTTGTCCAGGATGGTCACCTGTGCTGTCCTGCCTCATCCTGTCCTCTCTGGCCCTATGCTTTCAGTGGTCAATGCAGCTTTCCCCTTCCTTCCTAGATACCTAACTTACCTGTCCTATGTTTAATGCCCCCATTGCCCTGTTTGTTTGTTTTGATAGAAGGTAAAGTACCTTAGTGAGTTGAATTAGTAGATTAAATAAGGTAATCATCGAGTTAAAGTAGAATTCTTCTAGTCATACAAGAGTTCATCAGTGAGATTCTTCTCCCCTTTGCAGATTGAAGTCCTTTTGTGCCTTACTCTATTGCCTTCTTGATTTGCTGTGGCAGAAATAATTCAACTTATCTTATCCAGCTTTGGATAATGAGTCTTTGACCTTAGTTAGGATGGACCTCAGTTGACAGAAACAGTCATTGTTTGGATAATCCATGGAACCTTTTCAGTCTATGAGAACCCGCTAGAATGTGTGTTATATAGGTATCACTGTCAAGACAACATGATGAGACAGGGGAGTAGGACTTTTGGCTTAGGACTCAATGTATTAATGAAGCTGAAATATCTTTTTGTTTTAAATGACAAGTTGGTGAGACCAGAGGGAGAGAGATTTCTGTTGAGTCCAACTTTTTAGTGCTTCAAATCATAGCACATGGGAGATCTGTTCCTTGCTCTGTTTGATAAAGAGTTGATCATGGGTGGCAGGCAGTGATGGGGAGTGCTTTTTGGGAGATAGGATGGTATGGTGGAAAGAGTACTAGACATGCAGTTATAAGACTTGGGTCTGCCACTTTGTATCTGTGTGCTGATAAGCAAGACACTTTGAAGCTCAGTTTCCTAATATGTAAAATGGGATTAATATTACTTTCCATGTATACACCAGCGTGCTATTGTGGAGTTAAAATGAGATAATTTATATGTAGGATGGGGGCCTCACGGGGCAGGGTAGATAGAAAGCCAGCCTTGCCTTTAGGAATACCTGGGTTCAAATCCTGCCTCTGACCCTCGTTGTTTGATCTTGGGCAAAGTACCACTCGGTGGCCTGGGAAATTCTCTGAGATTATAAATTGCTGAAGACTCACTTATCTGCACTGGTAAATAGAGTATGCCCACCAAGTCTTGCCTATGCCAATGAAGTCACAGATGTACCTCCTTCCTCATCTCCCCCTCCCTCTGCCCATGGGTGCCATGTGAATGAGTACACCCTTACTATCTAGGGTTATATGTGAGGTGTTTTAGGCATTATGTTTCTAACCCCAATTGGTGCATTCTCTACAAACAGACCAAACAAGAACCTTAAGCCCAACAACAAAGCATTTAATTGAGACAGAATAGAAAAGTAAACAACAGAAAATCAAGTAATAGAATCCTCCTTTTTCTCATACATGAAGGTGTATAATCTCCCATGGACTCCCATGTGAGTATGGAAGGTAACATTTCCCCAAACAACTTACACTTTCTAGTGTGTAAAGTTATGTCATGGCTTGAACACCTCTCATGGGTCTGTTACTCAGGAAATAAACAGCTGTTTCCCCCTGATTTTCAGCTCTAATTATCACAGATGCCTTGGTGTCTTCCACGCTGCTGCCATCTACAAGGGTGGTCATCTGATGCTGTAGTAGCTTCTTCCCCCTCCCCTGGGGTAGGAGGTAGAGTTATTACTTTTGTGAGATTGCCTAGGGTAACATAGACCTCATTGTGGTTAAGACCTTTCTAAAAAAAAAAGAGCTGGAAATGTATTGAGAAAATCATTGCTCTTGCTCCCCTCCCTTACCTGTATGTACATTTTGTAAATTGTAAAATTCTATACTACAATATAGTAGTATTTATTTTGATTATTCATACATAAAGGTCCTTCTCTAACACATCACTGTGGCATGCAGGCAGTCATATAATATTTATATTTATTTTTTAAATAAATATTTATATAAATAAATATTAAGTCAACAAATATTTATTAAGTACCTACTATGTGCCAGGCACTGGGCTAAGTGCTAAGGATAGAAAGAAAGGCAAAAGACTGTCCCTGCTCTTGAGGAGCTTACAGTCTATGTCAGTTGTGTATATACACTGACAGGTTCTATCAAGTTGGAAAGACTTTGAGTGTGGTCCTCGGGATAGATTGTGTGTGCTGTGCAGGACCAAGCCCAGCTAGATAGAGGAAAGCTCATCACCAATGGTTCGGTTGTTTGAAGGTGAGTTTTTTGATTAGGAAAGTCCCTGAAAAGAAAATACTAAATGGTCTTCAGTTCTGTGTGACTCCTTGATGTTTCTGAAGTGACAATGGTAGAATGAATGAAACATGGAAGTATAAGAATCATACAAGTTTTAGACCTCCTATAAACATTTCTGTTTGGTCATTTTTCAGCTGTGTCCAATTCTTTGTGACCCCATTTGGAATTTTCTTGGCAAAGTTACTGGAGTGGTTTGTCATTTCCTTCTCCAGCTCATTTTATGGGATGAGGAAACTGAGGCAAACAGGATTAAATGATTTTCCCAGGGTCACACAGCTAGTGTCTGAGATTAGATTTGAATTCAGGAAGATGATTCTTCCTGACTCCAGGCCCAGAACTTTATCCACTGTGCCATCTAGCTGCCCCTGTAAACATGAGGCTTTAAGTATAGGCCCAATGGTAGACTATGTGTTTCTTTTTGAAAAATTCATATAGCTAGGCATGGAAGGGCGAAGGTGCTGAGTTTTCTAGCCAAAGAAACTTTTGAAGGCCATCTGCAGAGACTGGTTTGCAATCTTCCACTGGTGGACATAGACCCACACCAGTAAAATGACAGATCATTAAAGTGCTGAAATATAAAAATTAATTTAAATGTTGTTGCTTTAAATGTTAGATCCTCTCCAACAAATCAACCAGTAAATGTACTATCTGGGGAACTAAACCACAACAAAATTGCTATTCTAGTTATAAATAAAACCATAGAAGAGGGAATTTGTAATTAAAGGATGCCTGCCAGCTTCTCCTTGGAGAGGCTAATAATAATAATAATAATAATTATCATAATAGCAGCTAACTTTTACATAGTACCTACTATGAGCCAGGGACTATACCAAGTGCTTTACAAATATTATCTCCTTTGAGCCTCATAACAACCTCTTGAGGTAGGTGCTTCATTATCCCCAGTTCATAGTTTAGGATACTGAGGCAAGGAGAGGTTAAGTGATTTGCAAAGGGTCACACATCTAGCAAGTGTATGAAGCTGACTTTGAACTCACGTCTTCTTTACTCCAGGCCTTAGTGCTCTACCTACCAAACCACCTAACTGCACATAAAGAAGTTGATTATAATGGATGTCTGCCTAAAGGCAACAAGAAATGTTACTTCTTGGAATACTTAATCATGTAGTTTATGCATGTACATTTCTTGCTGATATTATAATATTATATTACATTACATTATATTGCATTACATTATATTATATTTAGAGAGACAGAGAGAGAGAGAAAGAAAATATTTAAAATATGAGAAGGAATTAATCAGATTTTCTTACATCATTTTCTATGAGGATGTCACATGTTCATAGTTACAGTTTTAACTGAATTGAGTAGCAAATACAAAACTCCCACCTTGCCTATTAAAAAAAAGTAACTCAGAAGAGGTAGATATATCCTTAAAAGCCCTTATTCAACAAAGTATTTCTCATTCAAATATGATCAAATAAAATTCCTGGAGAGATACATCCACGTTCAGTATCATTTGGATCATAAAATAATATGCTATGCTTAAGTAATCTGAATTTTTTCTTTTAAATCAGTATGTATTGATTTTATTTCTGTAAAACTTTTATTTTTTACATAATCTAAATTGTCTTTTTTGTTTTTTGTAATCTTTTTAAAAGCAGTATCTGGTTGTCAATTTCCCATGTATCCATAGCTGTGAAAGAAATTATTTTTCACACATATATGCATATACATATATACATACACACACTACATATATGTGTACATATATATGTATATATATAGAGAGAATGTATATGTGTGTGTGTGTGTGTGTGTGTGTGTGTGTGTGTGTGTGTGTGTGTGTGTGTGACTTTTCATGTTTAGCTCATTTATCCACTTGGAGTTTTTTGCAGTAAATGATGTTAAGGAAACAATGAATTTTTTTTTTTACCAAACTATTTTCCGCTGTTTTTAGCTATTCTTGTTTAAGAAAGAATTCTTTCCCTAATGAGTTGTATTCTTGATTCTATTGAATGCTGACCCACTGTACACATTTGTTTCTAGGTCCTGCTTTTCTAATCTATTCCACTGATCTACTTATCTATTTTAAAATCCAGTACCAGATTTTACAATTCTTTCTTTGTAATGTAATTTGAGATCTGCTAAGCTCCTTTCATTCCTATTTTTAAAAATTATTTTCCTTTCTATTCTCGACCTTTTGGACAACTATCTTGGGAGGGGATGTAAAGAAGGAGGGTGAGAGACTGAACCTATTATTTCACTGGCAAAAAGAAAACCATATGAAGAAACTCCATCCATCAGTGCAGATGAGCACATTCTCTGCAAGAGTCTCCTGGGTGCCCTGGGAGGTTAAATACCTTCTTTGGGGTCGTAGAGTCAGTACCAATCAGAAGGTGGGACTTGAACCCAGGTTTTCCTGACTTGAAGCTCTCTATCCACTATTCCTTATTATCTCTTTCTTATAAAAGCAATTCTAGGATTAAAAAATATTTTATATAATTTTTAAATAAAATATTCATTCATTAATTGATTGGGCATAGTAAAATATTATATATTAATTTACATAACAATGTCATTTTTACTATGTTGGTATGGTCCATCCATATACTTGGAATATCTCTCTGACTCTTTAGGTTTCTCTCTATTGTTATAAAAATTGCTTTGAATGCATATTCATAAAACTCCTGTGTGTATGTACTGGTAAGGGAACTCCCAAATACTGAATGTACTTTGATATTTTAAGTGGAATTTCTCTTTCTAGCTTGCCCTCTTGGTTTTAGTTATTAATATATGGAAAGGGCTGGTGAGGAACTCTTTGGGCAGAGCTTCCTAACTAGCCCATTCTACATGTTAATACACACCAGTAATAAGGGATTGGTGAGTCAGTGAGTGCAAACTTGGATATGGCCAATAGGGCAACCATGAGCTAGACCACTAGAACGTGTTTCAAGCTCTCTACCATGGCAATCTTCTTTACATCTGTCCTACTGATGCTATATGCCAGACTCTCTTGAGTCCAGGCCCTGGCAGATTTAACCCCCTCCGCTTTGAAAGTCCCACCCAGAACCTTCTTGGTGGGGGAATTAGTGTACACAAACTCTATAACCCACTATGTCTTCTCCCCCAACTCCCCATCCTTCCACCTCTTGAAGTCCTTGGATTCTTTCAAGACTTAGCTCATATACCACCTGCTATCTTAGACCTTTTCCTGCTCTCCAGAAGCAAGCGCCTTCTCTTCCAAGGTGATCTTTATTGTTGGTGTTCTATGTACCTATATTTGCATGTGTCATCTCTCTCCTTAGAATGCTTGCTCCTTGAAGGGAGGGTTGTATTCCCAATTCCTGGAACATAGTAGGTGTGTAATTCATGTTTGGTTGATTGCTAGATTGTGTGACCTTGAGGACTTAGACCCTTGGCACCTTTATTTCCATTGTCTCAAAATAAAGGGATTTCAGATCACAGATTTTGAACTGGAAGACACCTTAGAGATCACTTATTCATTTTAGAAATGAGGAAACTGAGGAACAGAAAGGTGAGGGACCGAATTTTACCCCTGCCAGCTGTAAAGATGATGTACCCAAAAGACAGCTTGGTTCCAGCTGGGAAAGACGTGACATCATGGAGGATAAGCATTCCTGTTCCCTTTTCTCCTTTGTTAAGTTCTAGAGGAGATGCTGGACTATTAGCAACAATATTAACTGGCATTTATGTGGAGCTTTAAGGTTACCAAAGCACTTTTACATGTATTATTTCTTTTGATTCTCACAACAACCCCATGGGGGTAAATGCTGTTTTATCTCCATTTTACAGATGAGGAAACTGAAAGTCAAAGAAAGTATGACTTGTCCAATAATTGAGACAAGATTTGAATTCAGGTCTTCTGAATTCCAGGTCCACCATTTTATCCATTACAACACCCAGCTGCCTAGATTGAACCCAATGAGCCCAAACAATGGGATAGCTTGAGTATTAGCTGAGTGGCAAGTATTGATTGATATGAGGAATTACAAAAGTGGGCTGGTGTAATGGGGAGGATGCTGAATTGGACATCTGGAGAGACCAAGGTAGAAATTCTGACACTTAGCCAATAGGACAACTATGAGCTAGTCACTTAATTTCTCTGTGTCTCAGTTTCTCCATCTGTATAATGGTGATATCCAACCCCACAGGGTTATTGTGAGGATCAAAAGAAATAATGTATGTAAAAGTGCTTTGTAAACCTTAAAGCACAACATAAATACTAGGTATTATTATTAAAATATATGTAAATATATAAATATTATTAGTATAACTATATAAAATAAAAACATTCAATTTATATATAAATGTATTTTATATATAATATATTACAAATAATAATTTACATATAAATATATTTATATAAATCTACATATCTGTAAAGATATGATTATGTATAAAATATATACAACAAAATAAACATATACTAGATATAACCTTATTATCAAATAAACCTGTGACGCTGAGTGAGATTATGTGTGCAAAGTGATTTGTAACTTTTATGTCACTTACATTATTATGCCAGATTATTATATTAACATGCTAAAAGGAAAAAGCTTGCAATTGAATGTGAGACTGGCCAAATCATCCCTGAGGAAAAGATCAAAAGAATAATTTCAAAGAATTATCAGCAATCCAGTGAATTAGTAAGTTCTTCTATACTGAAAGTCTTTAAGTGAATTCTGAATGATGACTTGTTAGGTATGCTGTATGCGGTGGGGATTTTTTTGAGGGGCTACATGTTGAACTCAGTGGCCACTGAAGTATCTTCAAACTCTAAAAGTCTGTGGTTGAGTGTTTTTATGAATTCTGTAAGGAGCTGCATACGTCGTGCTGATCGGATGCTGCCATGAATGGAGTGTTCAGACGTGATTAGTCAGGGGAGATTCTGAGCAGTGGAATAGTTATTGAATTTGAATTAGGTTTAAAATGAAGCAGCTCAAGGGGGAATATTGTTTAGCTGATCAGAACTTCAAACTATGGCTAGAGTGTAGAATTTCTTTTTTAAAAAAAATTAATTCATTTTAAAACATTTTAAATAAAATTTTTAGTTTAAAAATTTTCTCCCTCCTTCCTAAGACCATAAGCAATTTGATATAGATTATATACATGCAGTCATGTAAAATATATTTCCATATTAGTCATGTTGTAAAAGAAGAAGCAGAACAAAAGAGAAAAAAAACCTATGAACAAAAAAAGAGAAAATGATATGCTTCAATCTGCATTCAGACTCCATCAGTTCTTTCTCTGGGAGCAGAGAGCATTTTTCATCATGAGTCTTTTGGAATTTGGACTAGAATTTCTTGACAAAAGTTTGTATGCTTTGTAGTAGCTACTCCCCATCTAGCTAAAGATGTGGTAGCAAAATTAACAAGGACTGTTCCTTTTCTTCTCAGTTGAGCAAATGCTTTTTGAGCAGTTGCTGTAGGCAAGGCCTGGGGTAGGTACTGAGGGATTAAAAAAATGTATCATTAAGGCATGATCCCTGTCCTTATAGGGCTTAAAGTCTAGTAGGTGAGAATGGTGTGTTCACAAATATCTATGACAGAAAATAACACAACATAAGGGGAGGGCTGGATTAGAAACAGAACCTATAGTGTGTGGGGTGCTGCTATTCCAAGGTTCTTGGGTTGATGATCCTGGGTAACCTTTCTCAAAGTCTGAAGGGAAGTGGTGGTCGAGGGTAGATAGGTGGATTTGACCTATCCTGTCTTCACCTCAGGTTTTCTTGTGTCTATACTGGTTTGCCTATCCCGTATGTGGCAGGTGGAAGATTTGTTATTCGTTACTAATACGGGCAAGTAGGACACTTACAAAGTGAATCTACCCAAGAAGAGAACCAGCCAATGACAAACCAGAAATTATAGTCCAATAGGTAGTGGTTTGATCAGTGAAAGGACTTCAGTTGATCAGAAAAGCTTTTGCTTGTATCATCTGAGAGCATTTGTCTTATATTTAATAGTACATCAATTTTTGTTTCATTTTTAATATTTGATACAGCTATCCCTTTACTTAGGCATTAATAAACAAAATGATTCTCACCTTAGTGTTATAGACGATGAATACAGAACAAATGTATGATACTGTCCCAATTAAGACTGTGTTTCTCTGTCTCTCTCTCACTTTGGTGGTAGAGGAGGGGGAGGAAGATCCCAGACCTTTGATACCTCCAAGCTATGGGACTCCCAGTCTGGAAACTCTTTTTACAGATGCATATAAGCTACTCTTCTGTGATGTTTAGTCTCAGAGAGCTGTCTGGGAGTCCTAAGAAATTGGGTGACTTGTGTATTGGTCATATTGCTAGTATGTGTCAGAAATAGAACTTGAACAAAGATTCACCTATCCAAGGCCAGCTATTTCTCCACTCTGGCATGTTGCCTCTCACAGCGTCTTTAAAGATTCAAATTAGGGCACCTGGATTACCTGTCTTTCCAGTGAGCATGAAGTAGTACAGTGTTCTCAGGGGAATATGGCAATAGGCACATGTGCTTAAAAAAATTAAAATGCAGATCATGGTTTTTTTTCTTCATGAAAAGATTGATGTATTAAATATTTATGCAAACACATTAAATTGGCAAGTGTATGAAAACATTATTACATATTCATCACCTTCACATCTCATCATCCAGAAAAAACACACACACACAAAAATGCTTCTACTTAAAAATAGAATGGATGGCTATAAGGTTTACAAAGTCACACTCTCTAACTTTCCTCATATTAGAAGGAGAGATATTCATAGGTTTTCTTAATTCACACAGACAAAATTAATGGTGATACTGGAAAACACAGATAATTTATCAAAAATAAAAACAGTGAAGTTTTGTTCCATCACTGGCCTCTCTCCAAAATATTTTATGGAAAATAAATATTAATCCAGTTCCTGTTAGAAAGAAAGGTTACTTCCTAGAAATAAATCAACCTTGATGTGCTGTATATGTGACCTCTCTGAATCTTAGCTCCTTTATCTGTAAAAGTGGGGATAAAAATCCCCCAAAGCAGAAATTAGTCTAGCTTAAGCATAGTCTGGAGTCAAAAGTCACAGATGGGATAGGACTATACTGCCTATATGCGATTGCTTCCCACCTTCCCTTCAGCTGACCTTACCATTTGGGCTTCTAGAAAAGGTAGGAGAGTGGCCTGTGGTCAGAGCCCATGGAGAAGTGTAGATAGGTGACTACTTCTGGTCAGAAGATGTGACACCATGAGAGTGAGGTGACAGGAAGCCAGCACTTCCAAGACAGCTTCCCAACACAGAAAGAAGTACAAGGTGATAAGAACGGATCTTATCCTAGAGTAGAAATGGGGTCTGGGAGCCAGGAGGAGGAAAGATCTGGAATTTCTAAGACTGCTAGCTATTGCGAATTCCATTTGGAATGGTGAGCTAAGAGAGTTGAGTTTCCTCAATCCTTCAATCACTTTCTTCCATCTTTAGACTGTGATCCTAAAACAGGAAATAGATGCTCCTCTCCCCTATGCTCGCCCACGAGCCTAAAGGGGTTGTGGTCAGAATTTCCTGAAGCTATACCTGGAATTTGAAAAGGAAATCGGGAAGCTGAATTTCTTCATATAGGAATAGTTGAGATATTTCCCTTTTTACTTTAGTCTATGTACAACAAACTGTGATGGCATCTTTTTAAGTGTTGGAATTTACTGGGCCATGAAACTCAGATAGGATGGGGGCTCATGAGCTAAGAGTAGATTTCATATTCTAATATTTTGAGTAACATTCCATTTCATCCCCTATATTAATGTCAGGCTTGGTCAGCAAAAGGATTATCGAAACTACTTAGTTCCACTCTAGCCCTGGAGATGCCACCATACGCTAGACAGTTTCAGGCTTAGTGCCCTCTTGTGGTCAACAGTGATTCTGCAGCCTCTTAAGAAAGGGTTATTTCACGTGTTGACTAGAGAGAATAACCTTACAAATTAGGTGGGCTCATAACTCAAACAGAGTGCAATTCATTGGCAATTCAGATTTTGCTCTTCCTCAAGGGATAATTAATACAATGACATGCTCTCTTTTCCGTAGGCACAAGGAAGGCTGTGCTGAAGCCACACAACCAATGGGTTTTTATAGGGGGGGCCCATCTCACAAGGATCACCTGAGTGTGATGTAGGACTAGCTTCCACAACCCTTTTGTTTTCACCTATTTCCTTCCTTGTTTTCCTTCTGTCTCATCCCTTGACCTCCCTCCTTTCCCTTTTCTCTCTTAAAGATTTGGGGCATGAAGGAGTAAAACAAACAATAAACTCAGGAGTTATAAGACGTGGATTTGTGTTTTAAACATGTCCTTTGTCACTGTGGGCAAGTCACTTATTCTCTCTGGACCTCAGTTTCCTGTTTTGTAGAATGAGACTAATGCCCCTTTCTACCTACCTTACTGGTGAGTAAGCATTTAGGTAAACTTCACAATGCTATATAAATGGAGAGTTTAAAAAATGTTTATTTTCCTTGCCTTTCTACCTTTTATACTCTTCTGCCTCATTTAAAATACTTACCTGAGGAAAATGAGATGCCATATAAATAGCTTTATTTTGTAAAAGTGAAAGCTGGGTTCTAGTTTTGGTTCTTTTTAATAGTGATCTGTATTCCAGTTAACTAATTTAATGGTCCTGGTCTATCTTTTTTCTGTATAAGATGAGTGGGTTGAGGTAGATTAAAAAGTTCAATTCAACCAGCAGTTATTAGGCATTTATTGTATACCAGAAACTGAGCTAGGACCTGGGGACATAAGGATAAAAGTTAAAAAATCCCTGTCTTCAGGGTACTTATATTCTACTGAGGAGATGCTTTTTGAAGTCCTTCCTTTGCCAAAGTTCTTTGATGCTGATTTCTTTCCATATCCCTTCTACTTCCCTCACTGTCCTGTTTGCTCTTCTTTTCTAATTTCTTCATATCATATCATCCATTTCTTCTTTCCCTTCCTGTTCCTAATTACCCCATATCAGTTCTTCACTATTTGCCTTCACTTTGGTCCTCATTGTTGTCTCTTTCCTCATAGTTCTCTTGCCTTGGGTCCACACAAGGCCTGTGTTTGTCTCTCTTCCTGCAGCTTTTTCTGAGTCTGCCATTTCTCAGAAATTAAAAGTCTGCAGAAAAAAATTTTTTTAATGGACCAGGGTAGAAGATAAAAAGAAGAAGATGGAGGAAGGTCTAGTTGTGATGATGATGATGATGATGATGATGATGTATCTGACTTGAGATCAAAACCAAATCAACCAAACCTACCTTAACAACTATTTCATTTTGTGCTTTAAAATAAAGAAAACATATTCAATGATCCCAAGCTGCTCTCTGAAACAATAGCTCATTAAAAAAGCACCATAGAATCAAAGATTTAGAGCCAGAAGGGACCTTAGAAGTCATCAGGTCCAACTTACTCATTTTACAGACAAGGAAACTGGATCCCAGAGAGGGGAAATTACTTGTCCATGGTCACGCAGAGACCTGACTGACAGATCTGAGATTTGAACACAGATCCTCTGATTTCTACTTCCTGATCTCGTTCTACTACACCATATTATTCACTGGGATGACATATAGTTGAGAATCATGGGATATCCTGGTCTCTTAAGAATCCAAATTGTGGGTAACCTAAAGGATGGTGTGGAGCTGGATGCTAAAGGTGAGGAAGGTATAATATAGTCTCAATTGTAACTTGTATCAAGTAGCATAAAATGCATCATCCAGGAAATGTATGCTTAGAAGAAAAGGGGAAGGGAACAAGCATTTTTTAAAGTGCCTACTGTGTGTCAAAAGTGTGCTAAGCACTTTCTGCTTTTTTTAAACCAAACATAAATTTAATTAAACATGGATTAAGCACCTACTATATACCAGGCACTGTACTATACATTAGAAATGCAAAACTAAAAACAATAGTCCTTGCCCTTGAGGAGTCTAAGCATGCGGTTTAGGAAATTTGGAGAGGCATAGGAACTAATCTTGGTTTTATTGGTATAGGAACTCCTGGGTGGGGAAATTCCCTCTCCAAATGCTGGTTGGCATCTTCTCTGCAATTTAGAGTCTTAGAGCAAGGGTTTTTTTTTAAGCAATTTTTGTATCATGTACCCCTTCTCAGAATAGTGTTTAAAGATGCATAAAATAAAATAAAATGCATATGATTATAAGGGAAACCAATTGTGCTGAATATACTCATTAAAATATTTTTTTTTCCCAAAGATTGGTTCACAGACCCCAGGTTAAGAACTGTTGTCTTTGTTACATAGAGGCAGTCAGTCAGTCAGTAAATAAGCATTTACAATGTGCCAGGCACTGGGCTAAATGTTGGGGATACAAAGAAAGGCAAATTCAAGAAACTCACATTTTAATGGAGGAGAAAAACAGGAAAATAACTAGGTACAGGCAAGATACATACAAAATAAGTGGGAGGTAATCAGAGAGAAGAAGGCACTAGCAGACAGGGTACCAGGAAAGGATTCCTGCACAAGGCAGGATTTGAGCTGGGTCATAAAGAGAAGCTAAGAGGCAAAAGTAAAGAGGCAGAGCCAGAGGAGATGGAATGTCCTGTTGGAGCCTTGTGTAGCTGGATTTTAGCATGAGTGGAGGGAGAGAATGTAGGCAGACCAAAAAGGTAGGAAGGGGCCAGTTTGTGAAGAGCTTTGAATGCCAAGCAAAGGACTTTATATTTGATTCCGGAGGTCATAGGGAAATATTTGGAGTTCATTCAAGGGTGTTGTGACATGAAGAAATCTTTGCTTTAAATAAAATCATCATGGCAACAGAGGGCAGGATGGAGTGAAATGGGAAGAGATGAGAGGCAGGAAGACCAGTTTTGGAGGCTCAGGTAGTTGTCAAGTTTGGAGGTAAAGAAGGGCAGGGTGGAGCTTCTATGAGTGGAGAAGAGAGGCTAGGAGATACGTTGTGAAGATAAATGACAAGACTGGGCAATGGTCTGGACTGAAGTTTAAGTGATTTGTCCTGGGTTATAGAACTGTGGGTCAAGGGTGGGACTTGAACATGGGTTCTTTGGGATTGGAAGCTTGTTTTCTATTCCTCACTCTGTACTGCTTCACCTAGAGCACTGGGTACATTCAAACTCAGGGCCTTGACTCCTTATAATTGGTTTGATGTTCAGCTTTTTCTTGTTTGAAGGAGATGGGCATTGAAATTTTGGACTTTTTGAGAAGAGAAGATACAATATCTTCATCCTCCCCTCCCCTACCTTTTCCTATACACACAAATATATACATACACACATATCCCTACATTTTTACACATTCCTAGAATTTCACTTGATATTATGCCTTTTACCAAGGTGAGTGACTGTATTACAACATTTTTTGAACAAGTAATTATTATTACTTTTATTAGGAATATTTTCCTGGACATTTTCCTGTGCATGATTAATGAACAGTGACTAAAGAACCAGGCCTGCAGCTAGAAGGATATAAAAAATTATCCTACCCTAAAACACACAAACACACTGCTTCTACATTTTTAAATAGCTTATGTCTTTAAATTTGGGGACATAAATCAAATATAAAATTCGGTAATGCAGCAAACACTTTGTAGCTAATCTTCACTAGAAGAAAAGACACCTAGGGTGTGACCTCCCTTTCTTTTTACTCTTCCCTCCCTTCCACGGGGTGTCCCAGAACCCATACTGGAGGGTACATGGTAGAAAACCCCACCACCTCCAGAGGCTTCCCTCTCTACTTGGCTTTTCCTTCTCCCACATCACTACCCTGAAATCATCCAGGCTGACTGGCTGCTCACATGGTTTGGATTGGGTGAGATTCACCCACTTTATTTCTTCTGGTGAGATGGAGAATCACTAGGGCTCACTATTTGTCTTGCCACTGCCTCCTAAGGTCATCGAAGCATTAACCATATGCATTTTCTCTACAGCCTAATAACCCCTGACACTGTCATCAGACCTAACTATATACCTTAAGAAACCTAGTCCGCCTTTTGGCTAGACCCTTAGGAATTCTAGGTTTTTCTATATGCCCAACAGCTGAATTTCCTTTTGTATGTTGTCTCACCCAATTAGAGTATGAGTTTCTTGAGAGGATCCATTATGGATTTGGAATCAGGAAGCCTGAGATCAAAGATGCCCTCAGATACATGCTAGCTGTGTGATCCTGGCAAGTAATTTACTCTCTGCCTGCCTCAATTTCCTCAAATGTAAAATGGGAATAATGACAGAATCTACTTTCCAGGGTTATTGTAAGGATCCAGTAGTACTTGGCACACAGTAGGATCTTAAGAAATGCCAGTTTCCTTCCTTCCCTCTTTATCATTCCTTCCTTTCCTTTCTTTCCAGTGCTTAGCACAGTTCTTGACCCATATTAAATACTAAACACTTCTTTCATTCATTGATTAATTCAGTTATTCATTCATTTGTTCTTTTTTCATTTATTCATCAATTTGACCTAGAGAATTAGTACTGTCTCAAAGCAAGATGGACAGCTTCCCAATACAAGAGGCTGGAAAGGAAAATATCTAATGGCCACATGGGATAAAGGGGGAAAGAAGGCTGTCCAAATGGCTTTTCCAGGAAGTCAAACTCTGAGTTCAATCATGATATTCCTATCTAAATATCATCCATTTATGCATTGACCAACCCATCTACCTGCACCTAGAGTTGGTTAAGCATAATTTTAGTATGACAACGCGGACTAACAGAAATTGCACCTGAATACACATAGCACACAAAGATACGTTTGTTAATCTTTCCAATTTATATCACGCGCACAGATTACATTTCAGTGACTTGGTATTGGACTTGGTGTGCTTTGCATGTAGTAGAAAAGATTACCTGATCTGGCCATGCAACAAATATAATTGAATATCAATTTATAGTTTGTATGGAAACATAAGAATAGGCAGTTGAAAGTGTTCACAGTAGTAATTCAAAATGATCCTACCACACTATGAAAAAGGAGCTATGTTAGCAAATTTAATGGTTCAATTGATTCTTCTCCCACTTCAGAGAAAAAGACCTGTCTGCTCTAAGCCCAAAGGAGGAAAACCTCTCTCTGCTAACACAGCTGGGAGGCCATATTTCTTCTCCCATAGTTGAGCACAAGGATGCTACACTGGGGCATTAGAATGAAACACAAACCTGCCTGCAGGGTCTAAAAGGAGGCATCTGTGTGTGTGATTGGTTATGTTCCTGGCTACATGCACATCATGTCACCTAGTTCTCCCTGCCTAGCAGTGTTCTACATCACTCGTAAAATGGCTTTTGGAAAAATTTGCATTGTGTAATGCCATGAAAGTGGCCATAGATAGATACTTTCTACTGGAAACAGCAGGGCCTTCTATTAAGAATTATCTTTTTTTTTTAAATTCAAATATGTCTCCTTTTTCCTTGTTAGTCAGGTGGCAGATTAAATAGATCTTTGGACTTGGAGTTAGGAAGTTCTGAATTTGAATTCTACCTCAGGCACTTATTAGCTGTGTGACCCTGGGCAAGTCACTTAACCTCTGTTGGCCTTCTTCCTCAACTATAAAATGGGGATGATAATAATAGTACCTACCTCACAGGTATGTTATAAAGATATAATTAGATATATGTTGAATGCTTTGTAAACCTTAAGGATCTACATAAATGCCAGCAATTATTATTATTATTCCTATTATTTTCCTAATTAGTTCATAAGCAATTCCAGTGTAGAAGCTGATACCTGACACCTCTTTGAGCATCCTCCCACCTACCAGGACCTTTAACATAAAAGGTGCTCAAATACTATTCCATGATGGTTTGCCTGTCATGCATGTTGGGACCTGAGGTAGGGAAGAATGGCTTTCCCTTCACATGGCTAGTGCCTTCCCCAGTGTTATGGGAGAAACCAAACCCACTAAGTTTAAAATCAATTGAGATTTTTGTGAAATATGAAACTTCGATATTGCCAGGTTTTGTTTGTGCAAGTGTAGGAGGAGGGAGCAGGGATACAGGGTGCTCTGCAGAGACCTGGTCAGTTGGCAAGAATGGTGCCTGCCTTCAAACGTCCCAAGGCAGTGCTCTAGGAAGAATTGAAAGGGAAAGATTTGGGGGTGTAAGGCTTCTATCTGTCTATGAGATTTGCTGGATGCTGTATTTTTTCCTAGTACCACTGACAATTCCATTTCCATAGCCTTGTCACATATGGGTTTTTTTTTCTTTTATTTCATCGAAACTTAGCATCAGGACTTTGGAATGGTCATAACAAAGATCATCACTGAAAAGACAGCTTTTCATGAACGAATTCCGCTCATGTGAAGCTTCTCCAAATGAGGACGAGGAGGAAGATGCTCTTGAATGAGATCTGAGCGCCGTATTCCCATTTCCCCATGTGGATTTATTAGTCATAGACAACTGGATTAAACCTCAAATGCTCAGCTGGGGAGTTTCTTGGGCATTTATGACTGGTGAACAACAATGAAATGTCTATAGCTATTTCAGTTAGTTTCCATTCTAAGGTAGTGTTTACTTTTAGAGTTGAAAATATTTCAGGCTCATTGGTTCTCTAATTTTGCCTATGGTGGTTTCTTGGTTATTCAGTGTGGCGGGGTAAGAGGGGTTCTAGAAAGAAGAGCCAAAACTTTTCTTTCAACTCTTGTTTCCTCACCTGTGTAATGGAGATAATAACATTTACTTCACAAGGTTGTTGTGAGGATCAAATGAGATAATATATCTGTATCTATCTATCAATTTATCATCTATGTGTGTATACAATGTTTCACAAACTTTAAAGTGCTATATAAATGCTAGTGTTAGTATTCTTTGTTATAATTAATTTGACGAAAACACGATACACTGGAAAGAACACTGAATCAGAGGACCTGGGTTCAAATTTGGTGCTCAATCTGTGTGACTTTGGATAAGTGAATGAGCTTCACCCACCAAGGGTTGAGCACTTACAGAGAGGATCCTTAACCATGTTGTGAGGAGTCACTTAACATTCAGTTCAATTAACCAAAGACTGACCAAGCAGTGTAAAGTGCTATAATCAGGCACCTCTGGTTTCTGGGGATAGAAAACCAAAAATGAAACAATCTCTGGCCTTATGGAGCTTCTATTTGACCAAGTAGATCAATATGTACACAGATTAAAAAATGTTTATATAAGTATGTGTGTGTACACACATCTATACATACATACACATATACATATATATATATGTGTGTATATATATGTAGGTAGGTAGTGGTGCATAGAGTGCTGGGTCTGAAGTCAGGAAGACACATCATCTTCCTGAGTACAAATCTGGCTTCAGACACTTACTAGCTGTGTGACCTTGGGCAAGTCACTTAACCCTATTTGTTTCAGTTTCCTCCATTTGTAAAATAAGCTGGAGAAGGAAATGGCAAACCACTCCAGTATTTTTGCCAAGAAAACTCCAAATAGAGTCATGAAGAGTTGGACATGACTGAAAACAACTCAATAACAACCATATGTATATATAGATATAGATAGATAGATAGATAGATAGATACAGATACATAGATAGATAGGTAGATAGGTAGATAGAGAGATAGAGAGATAGAGAGATAGAGAGATAGAGAGATAGAGAGATAGAGAGATAGAGAGATAGATAGAGAGATAGAGAGATAGAGAGATAGAGAGATAGAGATAGAGAGATAGAGAGAGAGAGAGAGAGATAGATAGATAGATAGATAGATAGATAGATAGATAGATAGATAGATAGATACAGGGGCAAGAAGATAAGTGAAGGTTGTGCATAGAAGGTAATATGTGAGCCAAAAGATATAAAATCTTATTTTTACTTAAAGGAAGCCAGTTTTAAAGTACTATTGAACATAGCAAATGAACAACTTAAAAGGAACAGAAAACTATGGATTTATATCTCTGTCTGGAAATAAAGAGAAAGAAATTGGAGAAAAGAAGCACTCACCAAACTACCTGAATGCATAGCCAGGGGAAAGTTCACCAGCCATCTGGCCTGACTCACTCTGTTATTACATCAGTCCCATCTGTTCCCGGTAAATGGAAGACCTCACCCATTGGGGGGGCTGAAAGGCTCAGTGCTATTCTCACCTACTCCTTAGTGCTTGTGTCCTTCTCTATGTTTGTTTCCCTCTGTCTCTACCAGAGAGATTCAGAAGCACTCATTATGGCTAAAAACAAAAACAAAACAACCCACTAATGACCAGTAACAAAACCGTCTGCCCTCCAACTCAGAATTCAGTAGCTCCTCCAAAACTGTGAAGATTTCAACCAGCAGATTTCAGTGAAATTCTTCTGAAACCTTTCCCTTGCTTGTTGGAATTGGTCTCAATATGGTACTATCTAGAGAGGAAGAGGAAGGATATTCCAAAGCTTGGGAACTGTCTTGTGCAAAAGCATAGAGATGAGAGGTGGAATGCTGAGTTCAGGGAATAATAATAAGACCTAGCATTGCTATAGTATGTTAAGGGTACATGTGTTGTCTCAAAACAGCTAGCAGTTCAGTTGGCTGGAACATGGAACATAAAATAAGACTGGGCACGCTTCCCTCTCTGGTTATGGCAGTTCCCTCCTGCCCTCAGTGGATGGAATGCTTTGAATAGCAGACTGAGTAGTTTGAAAGCTTAATAGAAAGTCTAGAAGTAGTTGAGTTAACCTAGAAGCAATAGAAAGCCACTGGACGTTTTTGATCAGTGGAATGTTGTGGTTCGACCTGTGCCTTGGGAAGAGCATCCTGGCAGTTGTGCAGAGGAGGGGAAAGAGAGGGGAGATACTGGCAGCAGAGCAACCAGGGAGGCTGTTACAATCAAAGAGGCAAGAAGGAACGAAAGACCAAATTAGAGAGGTGGTTGAGTGAGTGATGGATGACCCAGACGCCATGTATGGAGAGCCAACAAGACTTGGCAACTGATCAAAGGTGAGGGAGGGGGAAGAGAGGGTGGGGGGCGAAGAAGGAGGAGGAGTAGGAGGAGGAGGAGGTCCACAGAAATAGAGAGGTGGTGGGTTTAGGTGTAAAGTTGACAACTTTCTATTTGTAATGAACTATCTGAGCCTGAATTTGGGGTTGGAATGAGTGCTGACAACAGTACAGCCCCGAAATAGAGGTTGATTGTGCTCACCTTCTCATTGGAGGGGCACTAATTAATGTAACTAAAGCCATAATTGGAAATTGCAGAGTGGCAGATTTTGGGTCCATGTGAAGACGGATTTTCAAACTACTAGAGCTCTCTAAAAATGAAATGGCACCTCATGAGAGGCCTTCAGGCAAAAGCTACATGACCACTAGTTATAGATATTTTAGAGGAGATTCTTAGTTAATTACAGGTTAATTAGATGGCCTCTGAGACCCCTTCCAATTATGAGTTTGTGATTCTTTGAGACGGGAGCATGGCATACTGGGAGGTGGGGGGGTGTCATGTTAAAGCTATGGGGTCTACCAGTGGTCTGGGGGGGGATCCTGGGCTTTGTATGAATCATTGTGCTTGATTTAAACAGTATTTGGAGCATAATTCAATCCTTTTGTGAGGATTCAGGGTCATAATTTTAAACCCCAATGGTTTCACTAAGCAGTAGATGTAGGCAATTTAGGACATTGGGCTGAATCTGCACGGACCTCTGCACCTATTTCTCCAATAAATCCCCAATATACATTTTACTTTTGTTATTTATCTCTTTCTCATAAGAGTGGAGTCAGAATGTGCAGCAGCATAACCTTAGATGCCTCTTTGCAAAATTCATTATTGAGGCGATGTCCAAAGAAGGCTTTTCCTAACTTTTCATGCCCTTAAAAATACCCTTATCTGTACCATCTTTAGTAGGTCTCTTTGACTTCTTCAGCATTCAGAGCATCCTATTATTTCAGCATCAGTTGGCACTTCGACCTTTAGGTCAGTTTCAACACACTCTGTAACTTGCATTAATTTCATGGCATAACATCATTACATTGTCCTTTTACTTCTTAGGATATTACTAAAGGACTTTAAAACCATGGACAACTTTTTTTAACAACCAAAGCCATAAATAGGATTTTACAGCCCTATCCATTTATTCCTAGATGTCCCAATGTGTAGGCAATAAGAATTAGTAGAAATAGCATAAACTCTAGAGGGAGGTAGGCTGGGTTCAAAGCCTACCTTTGGTGCTTAAGATGTGTGTGACCTTGAACAAGTCACTTAAACTCCCTTAGTTTCAATGTTCTTATCTGTAATATGTAGGGGCTAAACTAGTTGCCTTCTTAGGTTCCTTCAAGTCACATAAAGAAGCCTTTACACACTTTACACGATTACAGTGTGCCAGGTACTGTGTTAAGGGCTGGGAATACAAATCACAAGCAAAAAGAAAGACAACGTGGGAAGACAGCACACAAAACAGAGCTAAAAAGGGCTAGGTGTGGGGAGGGGGAGATGAAAAGCTATCAGGGAGGATGACTTCCTTCTCTAGTGGAGAAGTCCAGAGGGTCCACAGAGCAGCCTTGAGAGGAATGAGGAAGTGAACATGGCTGCTCAGGGCACTTCCTTAAAAATGGAGGTTCCAGGACAGATGGCACAGTCAGAAGAAGCCATGAGGTAGAGGGCAAGAAGGCACCTTCGGGGTTCTTTCTTCCTCTATGAACTCTAGAAGAGTTCCGCTACACACAGGGATTCTGGTACCTTTAGGAAAATATTTCATATCTGGCTCTGGTGGTCAGGAGGGAGCATATCCCAGACACATGTTAAGTTTAATTCACATTATTAACATTTTCTCCATCACTTTAAATCTAGACGATCGACAAAACGATCAAGTCCTGACTTGTGGCATTTGGCTATTTCTGAGGCATAAATGCTCACAATGAAAATTTAATAATCTCTCAGAGCCAGGTATAAGCCGGTTATAGCCCATATGTGCTATATTTTATATATGTGTATATATACTACACACATATGCTACTACTACTACCACCACCACCACTACTACTACCATAATATAAACAGTCTGAGATCAGGGAATCACTCCAATTCTTTATAGTTGTATACCTAGCACCTAACATAGTGCCAGGCACATAACTAGAAATTTAATAAATGACTGCTGATTAACTATACTATCAGAGGGAATATCTACTTTGAATAAATGATTGATTATGTCACTACTGTCACTACAAGTACTATTGCTACTACTATTACAATGACTACTATTACAATCACAGCTACTATTACAACAATTACTACTATTACAGTAACAATTGCTACTACTACTATTATTACTTATTTTTCCTATTTTTATATTTATATTACTTATTTTTTTATATTTACACACCTAGCACACAGTTCCAGGCACATAGGACAAGTATAGCTCGAAGAGCATGATGGGCCACAGACCTTCCAGGGATAGCTGATGCTATGAGCTTGAAGTGCAGTATGCGACCTGATGGAAGAAATGCCAAAGATGGGGCATTATAGGCATGACACCAATAGTCCAAGACTGGTCAGATGAGATGATGTCCAAATGAAGATCAGTGTGATAATGAAATAATGACTCACATTTCCATGGTGCCAAAAGGCTGACAAAGCATTTTCATCACAGCCCTATGGGATTGGTAGGGCAAATGTGACTTCTCCTCATTTTATAGATAAGGAAATGAAAGCATTTGACCATGATTACATAATTAGTGTCTGAGGAACCCAGAACCTAGATCTGAGTCTAAGTTCTACACTCTATAATCAGTAAATTTATAAATATATATATTTATCTTTGATAGTATCTCACATGAGACTGGCCAGATTAG
Organism: Phascolarctos cinereus; assembly: GCF_003287225.1. NCBI lineage: Eukaryota > Metazoa > Chordata > Mammalia > Diprotodontia > Phascolarctidae > Phascolarctos > Phascolarctos cinereus. The sequence continues at coordinate 51,127,419 of NW_027555514.1, read as the reverse complement.
ATAATATCCAGGTGACGATCATAGGGGCTTATCAATACAGGGAAATTAGGTTGACTCTTTTCCAAAGGATCCTTATTCTGCCAAGAATGCAGGTAAGATTTGGTGGCTCCCTATACCCAGACCCAAATGGTCAGCAGCACCAACTCTTACAATTTGGAAATGGGCTAAGTACCAACCTTGGGGACTCGAGACTGTCTGGCTCACGTTGTCCTTCTGTCATCGCAACTGTGGCACACAACAGAATTTCATCCAATTCTGTAATTCTGTGAATACATTTCAATGACACCAAAAGTCACAGCTTGGATGCCAGACCTCTGTCTATCAGATCACCCAGATTTTAGTGCACAATAGTACACATATCCTCAAGCAGCAGGTTCTGAACCAGACAGAATCGTTGTTATGCCAGTTTCAGTCTGAAATAGAACCTGGAAAAGAGAGGAAAACTACTTAAATGTTGGTCAAATTGTTGGCCAAAATGAATTTATAACAGTTTTGTGCATTAGGTTGATTCATTAGGTCATATTCAAAGGTTTCACAGAAATACTTTAGATTCTTTGAATATAATAAAAATACTTTATATGTGTCACATGGTACAACTTTCTAAAGCACATTGACATAGAGCTGATATTAGACATTTTACGGGTAAAAAGATCAAGGTTGAAGGGAGCTCAAGAAGAGTATTCAGGAAGGCAAACTTGTAAGGCATGTGTCAAGGAATTCATGTGTACCATCAGCAGCGACTACGACTCAGTGCCTGACACATAGTCGGCACTTCACAGGTGTGTATTGATTGATTGGTCATGATTGGTGAGGTAGCATCATGTAGTAGGAGAAAGACACATTTAGAGCTAGGAGAGTTTTGGGTTTGAATCTTGCCTCTGACAGTACCTGTGTGACTATGGGCAAGTCCCTTGACATCTCTGAGCTTTAGTTTCCTTATTTATCAAAATGAAACAATGAAATTTGAACTCATTAACTCAAAGGATTTTTATGAGGATGTTGCTTTGTAGATTTTAAAATGCTCTAGAAATGTGAGTTGTCATTAGCCGTCTTCAACAAATACATTGAGAGACATAATTAGTAATAACCAATTACCAAGATGGGAGGGGGGATCCAGGCTTTTTTACCTATTTCCTCCTTTAGTTACTAGGTCAAAGCAGCCTCTGAAGGACAAGGCTGATGATGAGAGTGGGCTCAGTATTGGGTGGGATCTCATCCAACTGGGAAAGCTTAATTCTGATTAAAGGGTAAAGACCACCTTATCTAGGTGGAATTCTTAAGTAACTCCACCATTGTTCTATGTAGGTAAGATTCCTGGAGAATAGATCCTGAAATGACTCCTATGGTTAGCCCGAGGTGGGGGTGGTCTGGGTAGAGATGAGTCTCTTTGATTGACATAATCAAAGTCACATTGCCCAGCCCCTCATTAGAATAAGCCCACCTCTCACAATATTTATTCTCTCATTAATTGTTAACCAACCAGAGCTGATTTCTGCCTGTTGGGAATACCCACTCTTCCAAGGGTACTTCAACATCTAGCTGACCCCAAGATTCATCTTTAGCTTCCGAGAATGCCAATGACTGACTGAAGATACAGGATATATACTAAAATATACTGCTGTGCCCCATGCCTCAAATACAGTCTCCTCACCTCCACTTCATGAAATCTCTTCCTTCAAGATGTACCTGGAAAAAAAAATCTTCTAGAGGAGGCCTTTCCTAATCCTTCCTCCCAACTGTTGGGATTCTCTTTTCCTAAATATCTTTTATAGATATACTTCAAAATTTATTCTTCTGATATGTATTGAGTATATAAAAACATATTTACTTGTTCTATCCTGTATCATAATGTAAACACTCTGACATCAGGGGAATCACTACTACTACTACTACCACCACCACCACCACCACCACCACCACCACTACTACTACTACTACTACTACTACTACTACTACACCACCACTACCATAATATAAACAGTCTGAGATCTGGGAATCACTCTAATTCTTTATATTTGTATATTTAGCACCTAACATAGTACGAGGCACATAACTAGAAATTTAATAACTGATTATTGATTGATTGACTATACTATCAGAGGGAATACCCACATTGAATAGGATATCTGATCCATAGAAAGGTAAAGTATTTTCAGGTAAAGTTGGGAAATTAGAAATCCCTGGCAGGATTAATAATGATAGATGGTACACAAATAGGTTAAAGTAGTAAAGGCTATTCAATTATCAAGAAAAATGACCAAGGGCTGATTTAATAACTGTATTCATCTATTGAAAGGTTATAAGGTAGATGACTTAGTCTATGGTGGAAAATCAGAATGCATTCAGGATATGAGTTTAACTGAACAAAGGAACATGAATGCTGTTGAAGCTCTCAAGGCCTTCAGTTTTCTGGACTAAATACAGAACAATAGGATTATATATTTGAATTTTAAAAAGCATTTGATTACTTCAATCAACACCTTCTTTTAGGGACAGTATAGCTAATCTTTAAAAATAATATGGCTTCCTAATTTGGAATTATTTTTGATTAATGAAAAGGGACTGTATCCTTGACATGCTATTGAGAAGTTGTGACATAATTAATCTTCCTGATTGTTTCAGTTGAGGACTGTTTAATCTTAGGCTTTCATCATTGCCTGTTGCCTATGCCTGTAAAATAGACTCAGGAACAATGTTCTCTCTTCCCTTGGATTCCCCAAATGGCAGCATGGTGGTTAATCAAGTAAGGGCCAATGCTACATTTTATTTTACTTTTTAAAAAATGATGTGTAGGCTCTTTTTTTGATCATGGCTTTCAAATAGTCCAATAATTTCTTAATTCTCTCTCCTGGACGTATTCCAATGCTACATTTTAAACCTCTCTCCCTCCCTCTCTCTGTCTCTTTCTCTCTCTTTCTCTCCACACACATACATATGCATACATATATACACACACATACATATATTTATTTATAATATGAACATTTTTTTCACATTTTTTGCACTATTTCCTAAGCCTCAGGACTTGCATTAGCATTTAGTAATTTTTTGATTTTAATGACTCCTAATATCTTAATATGGGAGGTAGCCCAACAGTGTTGGGTTTGGACCCAAAGGTTCTGGATTCAAATCCTGAGTTTGTTCTATAGTTGACTTTGGGCAAATGACGAGTCTCAGGACTTCATTTTCTTTTTCTGCAAAATGAGGTAGTGGACTAATGACTTCGAAGTTACCCTCCAGATCTAAACTGTAGTACATTCACATTGTTGTGTGTGGCTTTCCAGAACTGTGATCTCATCTCTGTGGAATATTCATGTGGATATTCCCAATGCAGTTGGACAACTTATTTGTAAGTTATAGACCCAAAGAGTTGTCTAGGGAGAGAGGGGTACTGAGACTTTAAATAATGTGCCTATATGAGTTAATTCTTATTTATTTCCAAGCTCTATAGCAACAACATTGTTAAAAAAAATGACATTTCACTAGAGAATAGAGAATATTTTTCAAATAAAATAGGCACTCTATTTTTTCTTCTTTTTTTTAAAGGCCTTGGGGCTGAAATATTTGAGCCACAACATTAAAAACCTCAAAGTCCTACAATTAGTGTTCCAGGTTCGAATAATTTTCATTTATTGGAGTTCAGACCATCTATTGGGTGTTTATTTGCTGTGAAATGACTTCTATGGCTTGCAAGTAAGAGTGTCAATTGCTAATATATTTGAACTAGAAGCATCCAGTTAATCTATACCACTTTTGAGAAAAACAGTTAAAGAATAAAATGGAACAGGGGTGGTATTTACTGTACTACTGAGGAAGCCACAGTGACCATAAATGAAACTGATCTTTTTTTGGGGGTGGTAATCATGTGAGTTCTGAAGTGAGAGGATCTGAATTGTCACCTGTTTTTCCATTGTTGTTTGCTTTTGGTTCAACGTGCAAGTCATTTTGTTTACACCGGAATTTTCCCCTTAGACATGCTTTAAGGGGTCAGTAAGCATTACAAAGAAGGACAATTTTCATACGCGGATTTTAACTAGGATTTTCACGGAGCATTGTGGGGGGGGAGGGAAGGGAAGAACCAAGAAAAGGGCAGGAAAAGAAGAGTGGGAACATTAATAAGAATCTTTTCAATCAATCCTTGAGCTGAAACAGAAGGGGAAATGACAGAAGGGTTCCTCCATCTTTTTCCCCAGCAGCACAATCAGGGTGCAGTGGAACAGGTTTCTCCACTCTGCAATCAAGCTTGGGCTACAGGAGGTGAGGGAGAGCAGAACCTCTGTAACTACAACTCTAGGAAAGGTTTTTCTTGTCCTATCTGAAGATTTGTTCTCAGAGCCTTTTCTCAGCTCAGCCTGCTCCCTAGTGGCTTTCTTTCCAGTAAATGAGATAATCTCACTTAAAAGCCACTTACTGTGGGCCCATTGCAGGGAGAAGTTAAGGTTGCCTGCGTTGAAATGTGTGTGTGTGTGTGTGTGTGCACACATACAACTTTAAAGATGTATACACATTCGTGTAGATAAATTTCTACAGCCCTTATTTGTTGACATAACTATTTATCGATCTTATATCTGCACAGATATAGAATATAGTGCGTAGATAGGTATATTCTCTATCCTGTGTGAAGTTCTCTTTGTAAAACTACTAGCTCTATGTGTATACACACACACACATTCTCTCTCTCTCCCTCTCTCTCTCCCCCCCCCCTCTCTCTCCCCCTCTCCTCTCTCTCTCTCTCTCTCCCCCTCTCTCTCTCTCTCTCTCTCTCTCTCTCTCTCTCTCCTCTCTCTCTCTCCTCCCCCCTCCCTCCCTCCCCCCCTTCCCATACACTACATTCATCTGCCCTCTTTAGGACTATGGCTCACTCTTGCAGCCCAGCTGGGGAGCTATTGCTTCTTTTGGCTGATGCACCCAAGTGATGCCGGAGGAAAGAGACAGAGTTAAGGGGAGCTCCTCCTCCTCCTCCTCTCAAGTCTCCTAGCTTTCAATCATCCGACCCCACCCCCCATAGTTACAAGACGGTGGAAAGTTGGCCAAGATGAAGGGCAGAGAGGTAGAAAGGCTCCCGGAAGCGCGCCCCCAGCCCTAAGACCTAGGAGCCGGTCGCCCTCGGGCAGTCTCTGTCTCGCCAGCATCTGGTCCTTCTTTTTGCTGCCTCCCCCTTGCCCCCGGCCCCGTTCCCAACAACTCCCCCGGGACGTGTGCAGGGGGCAAGGTTGAGCACAGCGCAGGTCTCCAGCCCACCAGGATTCGGCAGCGTGAATTTACCAACCCAGCTCGGAAGTAGTACCTGACCCCAACTGGAGTCTCTATACCCCCGCCCAAATTCTGCCTCCCTCCTCCTCTCACTGCTTTCCAACCTCTCCCCCTCTCTCCTGTCCTGAAATTAGCTAAGGTGACAGGGACCGTCTGCAGAATGTGACAAAAAAAAAAAGGCTCTCTCAAGGACTCCTGACTACTCACATCGCAGGCAGCTGCCGCTGCTACACAGCTGGATCCCCGGGGCGCCACTGCCCCCAGCCCCGCTCAGCACCAGAGAGGCAGCGAAGGGCAGGGAACGACCCCTCCAGAACGTCCAGGTCCTGGGAACCCTGTGCTGATCTCGGAGCATCCTTCTCTTTAGCTCCTGTGGTTGGCACTTGGTGGGAAGGTTGGAGGGCAGGGGGTGGGGGAAATTACCAAATTCCTCCCAGCTGCAGGAAGTTGTCCTTTAAGGGGTGGGGGGGGAAGGTGGGGGTGGAATTGCGGAGAGGCTGGTTAGCAGGCACATAGAACAGCATGTGGAGTGGCTTCCCCTGTTTCTTCAATGCTCTGTGTTTGCAGCTGCGTTCGCGGCTGTTGCTGCTGCTGCTGCGTCCGCCGCCGCCGCTGCCGCTTTCAGTATAGCCTGCTGTTGGCAGCAGTCTCCCGGGCACTGGCTGAAGAGAGGGGACGTATTGCTGCTGCCGCGTCCTCTGCTATATGGTGTCTTCTGTGGGGGGGAGCAGTCGCTGCTCCTCCTCCTCCTCTTTCTTCTTCTGCTACTGCTGCTGTTGCCGCCGCCGCTGCCTCTGGAGCTCGCCCGTATTCATTCCCCCAGCCCATAGTCTAGTAAGGAGTTGAGACTCTGCGCCTCCCTCCAGGACGGTCGGACACACATGGCTTGTTACCTGGTCATCAGTTCCAGACATCTCAGGAATGGGCATTACCGTGGTATTAAAGGAGTTTTCCGAGGACCCCTATGCAAGAATGCCTCTCCCTCACCGGTAACTCTCCCCCAAACCCCTCTAACACGCACACACTCATACACACAGACCTTCAGAGTCCAAATAAACAGAGGGGGAAGAGTATTGTGTGGGTGGCTACGTATAAGTATGGTACTCAGGGGATGAGCACCTACAGAATCTCGTCGGTAGTCCATACTGTCTGTTTATGGAGTTTAGAAATCTGCCACGCAGAGAGGGGCATGCAACTGTTTACGTTTGTACTCACACCATATGGTTGTTAGGAGCTTTATTTCTCAATGTGTAAATAATAACGGAATGCAGTTAGCTGCCGGAATGCGGAGGTATAGATTTCCTTAGGATTTATTCGGAATGGTGCTTCAGATTTTGATTCTGCTAGTTTGGACCAGTTTGGAAAGTTTGGGTGACACTTCATGTTGTGCCTTGGGAAGATTTACTCTATGGGGAAGGAAAAAAGGTGCTCTTTAAAGGATATGGATGCATCAGGTCTCAGGCAATGAAAGGTGCTGAGAGTTGTAACATGGTTTCACCTAGTGTTTTACCATGAGGTAGCATTAAAGAGAAGAAAAATAAACATGCATTTGTTTGACTTTTTATTTTACAATTCAAGAGGTTTAATAATTCTTAAGTGAATTGAACATTTTAAAAACCATGGTAAGTTGAAACTGAGCTTGCATGGGGGTTCTGATTTAAATGCTGATTATATCCTTGGAAGATGCTATATACACTAACGATATTTTAGACTGCAAATATATTCCAAGAAAATATAAGTATGAATCATGCAGAAATATTATACCTGCATTCTTAGTAGGTAAATGAACTCAAGGAACAATATACTTTTGGTTCAGGGTAGAGAAAACCAAATTAATATACAATGAAATGGAGAGGAATAGTTTTAGATATTAGACTCATTTTTCTTTATAGACAATTTCCAGGAAGAATTTTAATGCTTCATGTGGGTGAATTGATTTTTAGTAAAGTATAATATTGAAAAATTTATGATTATGTTGGATATAAGCTATGCTCATGAAACTTAAAATGTATTCAGTGCAAAGACAGAACTGAAACATAAGTTATGAAGGAAAGTATTACCTTATAGATGCTTATCCACTATAAAGAGTTTGAATTTTCAGGCTCCTCATTTATTTGAACAGATGAAGTTAGATAGAAGATATCATGGCATGCATCAGATCTTTGAGTCACAGAATCTTAAGGTTGTATGAGGCTTTGGGTATTGAGTTTTTATTTCAAACTCTTTGCATTTCTCCTATTTTTAAAGTCTTTGAGAATAAGACCCATAAGTTTACTTGGTAAGCTGCTTACATGTTTAATTATCTTCAGTGTCAGCAAAGTCATTCTAGTATTAAACTCCAATCTGTCATTTTGTAAATGAAGACCATTTGGGGGATTTTCCCAACCTTCAGTCATTCTTGTGGTTCTCTTCCAAACATTGCTTTTAGTTGGGCGAGCTTTGAGTTGGACATGTTATTCCAATAAAGTCCTAAGTAGTTCTGTATATGGAGGAGGCAGAGGTACTTCACTAGTCCAATCTTTGCTTTTACTCCTGCTTCAGTTTGAGTGGGTTCCCTCAGGGGGTTAATGCACGCTGTAAGTCATGGGTTCTTGGTGGGGGGGAGGAACCCTTCTCTGTGGCCACAGACGATATTCTGAACCCTGGTTAGTCATTTCCCAAATGCATACCTTTGAGTAAGAGGGCCCTTCGCTAAGAGGATGCAAGAGTATTAAGGCAATCTCTCATCAAAACAGAAGGCCTACTGATGGTGGGTGGCCAAATAACATTATCCTATATAGAGAATAACAGTTTTGTCCATTACTGTACTTGTTTTTAAAATAAAAATGCTAGTGTAATGACCCTGTTGACCATAGTGCTATCACCCCTTGGTCCCAATCTTACAAATTAGTCTTTCCCAAATTTATTTTTAGTTTACATTTACTCCCCAGGTCACTTCCCTTCAGTTAATGGCACTGAATTCTATTCTGCTTACTACAGACCACCACTTCAATTTGTCAATGTCACTATTAGTTTGAACAGATCTTTCGAGGTTCAGGACATTTCTCAACTGGATGGCATCTGAAAATGTTGTAGTGGGTATTTTCTGCATGCTATAGTGCAAGTCATTGATGGAAAGATTATGTAGCATGGGGTCCAGGACTGACCCTTACAGATAATCAAATAATGATTTCTCTCCTTACTTTGAAACTGGTCATCTAGCTCCCTTTGCACCCATTGTGTTATTGTTTTCAGATCTAGGCTGTTTTTTTTCTTCTAGTTTGTTAAGGAGTTTATTTTGAGAGATGGAATCAGAGACTTAACTCAAGTCAAACTTTTTTTTTTTTAAAGCTGTGTCTGTCATTCTTTTTAAGGTATTTTCACATTGATTTAATGATTCCCCTCCTCCTTCCAGCACTTTCCCCTCCCTCCCCCTAGTGTTTCTCTTGAGATAGATGTTGAGTTTTCAGATCTGCAATAGACAGGCCATGTTTTTTCCCTTTAAAAAATATAGACACTATACTGGTCTTATTTTTTTTCCCAAATTGGAGTACTTTCCTAGCCCTTAGTAAATTCTCAGAAATGGTTAGGTGTACCTTTTAACTTCAGTGACTATTAACCTCTTTTCTTAGCTGTTCAACAAAGCCTGGCCATTTGACTACAACTGGCTTTCCCATCCTACTCTACTTGTGGTTGACATTCCTGTTCAAATTCCCAAGTTTGTTTTTTCCCCTGAAAATTAGAGATGATATAAAAAAGGGAAATACCAATAAAATTCCATATAATAGAATATCAGAACTAAAATATACACCTACTTACTTTACTAGAGAGAATAACAGTACCACAATCAAATGTGGACATAAAAATGTGTTTCTTGGATGGTTATTTTTAAAAGAAATATCTGGAAATGCTCCAGGTATAAAATGTCGCTCCCTTAAAAATGTACTTTCACAGTTTTCCATTTGCCCCTAGTGTTTGCTGGTGTGGTTATTACAGTCAAAACTACTGTGCGCAGCATTTTTTTCTTTCTATGCTGTTTATTTCAGAGTATTTACTTCAGTGGACATTTACATTATATTTTTAGCGAGAATTGCAGGGATAATAAAATATTTGGGAGTTATCAAGCCATATTCCTAAAGTTAAGGTAAAAGATGGCTTTTCTCATCCAAGGTTATAAATGCAAAGCTTTTATTTGAAGGTTGAACTTTTCTACTTGTTGGGAAGTGTAATGTAAAGAGTATGGCATACGGCCTTTATTTCTAATAAGCATGTTGGTTGGAATTCTGCCATAGCATAAAGAAAAGAAAAAAAAAGAGGAATTGGGGGTAGTTATCTATTACAATTTTTCATTGTTTTGAAAGAAAATTGGAATTCTCACCTCCCTTCTTCCTATGTAGATAACTAATTCCATCCCTCTCCCCAACCACAGTAACACCTAGCTCAAATGTTTTTCTTATTCCTGTCTGCCAATAAACCTGAACAAATAACTGCCTTAGAAGAAGCAACAAGTAAGAAGGGGGAAAAAAAACTCCCACAAGTTCTTAAGAGTTGTTATGAATTAACCTTTAGGATTATGTACACATTTCCTCAAAAGCTACAAAACATACCTTTATTGTATTATTATTAAAAATTGTCAAAAAATATATGAGAAAATCACAGGTTGTTTTTTTTTTTACCATTACATATACTAAGAATGCCTCCTTGTTTTGGTTTTAGAAAGGCAGTAAAATATAATCTTTAAGGAAAAATCCATTCTGAGATAAAACCCATCATTGCAGGCCAAGAAAGGTCCTCTACTGCCGTGTTAAGATTCAGAAAGCCAAACAAATTTCCTCCAGTTTAGGAAATTTAGAGAGAAAAATGCATATTCCAGTTAATTTGTAATGGTAGTCCTTTGTTTTGATGTAAAAAAATCTTTATTCTCAAATTAATAACCAATAAGAGGTGGTGGTATGCAGGATAGAGAAACCCTGGGCAAGTCACTTAATCTCAGTATTCCCAGGAAACTCACCAAGAGTATAAATTGCTAAGCAGATGCTAATCTGTATTGTTGCAGGAGAGGGGTTCTCTAAATCTATGAAGTCACAGGTCAAGTGAAATACAATGTATACTATACCGAGTTTGGATTTATTTTACTTGATGCATGAAGAGTTAAAAGGGATGACATCTTTGAAATAAAATCTGTATGTTTCAGATTATTACATAATTGTCATTGTAACCTGACTGTTATCTCTTTGTCTTATTAACTCTCTGCAAGCTTGGATGTGAAATAGGGCATCTTCGTTTGAAGAAGTATCCAATACCATGGCTCAGTACTCAAGAGTAGGGGATCTTGGGAGCATGCACACCTCAGTTCCTAGTTGGGACCAATGGGATTTGGGCATTGATACAACTTATCAAAGACACTTAACCCTTCACGACCCAACTCGAGTGCCATTTCTTCCATATACCCTTATGTGAACATCTTAGCTGAAACTAATGTACTGTCTCATCTCTTCTCGTCTCATCTCTTCTCGTCTCATCTCTTCTCGTCTCATCTCTTCTCGTCTCATCTCTTCTCGTCTCATCTCTTCTCGTCTCATCTCTTCTCGTCTCTTCTCGTCTCTTCTCGTCTCTTCTCGTCTCTTCTCTTCTCTTCTCTTCTCTTCTCTTCTCTTCTCTTCTCTTCTCTTCTTCTCTTCTCTTCTCTTCTCTTCTCTTGCATGTGGCTTCTTCTGCCTAGTAGAATGGAGTCTTCTTGAAGGCAGGGATTAGTTTCATTCTTATCCCCAATACTCAGTACAGTGTTTGGCAGAGAGTGAATGCTTAAGAAATGGGTGTGGATTGAATCATAACACAAATCAAGGTGTGTTTGCTGGAGCTCTGATAAGCATTTTGTTGTTTGTCCTTCCTTCTTGAAGAGGACCATGACATCAGGGAGGTGATCTCCTAATCACAAGTGGGGAGCCCCCAACTCTTTCTGTCTCCTTTGGGCATCTCTTAGCCAGAAGTGAGAGATTCTCAATGTGGACTATGACTGCAGATTCCCAGTTACTATCTCAAAACGGAATTCTTTTCTCCCAGATCAGAATCTTGGCATTTTTTGACTGTTGCACAACCTTGGTTTTTCTAAATATACCAAATCTTATTTTAGAATACTTCAAATGTTTAATATCAAATATGTGTGAAATTATAGAAAAAATGTGATTACATTGAGTTTGCATCCATCTCACACATGACCTCATGTCAGGAAAATTATGGACTTTGGTGACGTTCTCCATGTTTCAAAGGCCTGGTCTGATTAGAGATATTCTTTAGAATGAATAAACATCTTTTCAAGATATTCCCCAAATGTCCTCAAATTATGCGGACTTAAATGTGCTAAATGTAACTTTAAAGGTAGAAACTTCCTACACAAATCATTATTATAATAATATTTCACTCTTACATGGCACTTGAAAATTTTCAAAGCAGTTTATGTCCTTATCTCAAGAGTGTGACAACAATCATCTGAAGTAGGTACTGTTATTATCTACATTTATATTGAAGTAAAAAGGAAACTGAGGCTTAGAAGAAGCTTAGGGACTTGATTAGGGTAGGTAAGTGCTAAAGGCAAGATTTGAACCTAGGTCTTCCTGACTCTTATGCTTTATCTACTATGCCAAGCTGCTTTAGCACATCTTCTTTGTTTGGATATAAGAATAAATAAGTTTCTCTTCAACTGAAACCTTCAATAGAAGAGGCATTGTGGTCCAGTGGGAAGACAACTATTTCTAGAGTTGGAGGATTTAGTTCAAATCCCCCTCTAATGGTTATTACCTTGTGACCTTGGGCAAAACATTTAACCTCCCTGTCTCTCAGTTTCCCAGCTTGTAAAATGAGTGGGTTAGATTAGATGGCCTCTGAGTTCTCTAAATAGCTCTATAAGGTTATATTTTCAATGCAGCATACATGGGTGCAATTGATTTATGTATAAAAGCCACCCATCCCCTCCAAAGCAGCCATAGAACCCTGGCTTTAAGGATTTCTGCTCCAGGAAGACCATGATAGTATTTAAATGCCTACTAGGAGAATTTCCTGGTCTTTCAGACTTTGTGTTCTGCTAGTTTAAAGAAGTTTTTGCTATAAGAAGAATGAAAACTACGTTTCAGTGGTGCAATTTGTGAATTTTTAATGGACTACACTGTGTTGTTCCTTATGACAAAGAAATCTGATGCAATAATGTGCTTGGGTTTGTTACTTTTAGGTACTCAATTAAAATAAGTGCTGTGCTCTATGATTCTGTTCTTATAATTTGGAAATAAAATAAAACTAACAAAATCACATGCTGAGTTAATTTATATGCTAAATATGGAATAGCATTAAATGTTGGATTTGATCATTTGTAGCATTAAGCAATCCTACCCTTAAATAGCATGGTCTCATGAATGACTATGTAGTCTTTGATGAATAATGTGTGTTCTGTATTAACAGAGCTGGAAATGCCAGTAGGCTTAAGGCTATGTCAAGAACAAGGAGAATAGTGAATGTTTAAATAACGTTATCACATTTAATTCAGTATGAGCCTGTTTTATTCAGAACAGCCCCTTTTGTAGAATTTGTTTTGTATTTGTATGTTCATCGAGTGTCATTATACAAAGTGACTTGAATTTGGGCTATAAAATATGCCTTTGCTTTAAATTTTTTTTTGTTTTTAGTCAAATATTTCTTTGCAGAAAAAAGTCATAAAATGAGAAATGATGAACTAGACACCACTTAGCCTTTCATTTAAACTAATTTCACTCAAATGGTGTTGAGGATAGGTTTAAGGAGAAAATCTTTGTAAACTGGGGAATATTTTCATGAACTATGGCAGGAATGAAAATGTAGTGAACCATTGTTATTTCAGGCTTTATTCAAGTTGAAGGTAACACTATTGTCTACTGCACTTTTAAGAAAATCTTGGAAAGTAGGATTTACATAATGTCATGCAAAATGGTTATTCAATAAATAATTTGTTGTTCTGTTCTAGGGAAAATTCAATATGTATGAGATTATCTATTTCAAACTTTCTAGTGGAAAAGTCTCATTTGTTTCATTCCTACTGTGCTCACTAGCAGTCTTGAGCCTTATGAGTTGCATCGCTGATAAGGAAATCTTAAACTATTTCTGTTCATTCTGGAATAAGGGAGGTAAGAGACTCGCTATGCTCAGTGCTAGCCAGGTAAATATATTCTGTTCTAGGCATCCCATTTTAGAGTGACATTGAAAACTCGATACCTCTCAAAGACAGTCACTAGTTTGGAGATGGCACAGGAAATTAAGCCATATGAGCAATGTCAGAAGGAGCTTTGAGTGTTTAGCCAGTAAAAAGGAATGCTTGGGGAGAGTGGGTGGTAGAGTTTTGTTGTTATCTTCAGATAGCTGAAGGGACAGCATCTGTAAGAAATGCTAGGCTTATTCTCTGTGGTTCAGAGGATGTAACTAGGACAAGTGGTGGTGATGGTGGTGGTGGTGGTGGTGGTGGAATGACAGGGATATAGATTTTAATTCCATATGAAGAAGAACCTTTTAACAATTACAGCAGTTCAGAAATGGAATAAGCTCATTTAAGAATTACAGTTATCCCTTCTACATTGCTACTTTCCCCACTGTGGTTTGGATATAACGTGGGTAGGCATAAATATTAAAAGGGAACTTTCGGGGAGTTTTGCAGAAGCTACAGACAATACATGAAGGCCAGCAGACGACATAGGAAAAGTTTGGAAACTCAGAAATGCATAAAATATGTGTATAGTATTGTATAATATCAACCCAAATTTTAAAATAAGGTACTGTAAACACCCCATAAGAAAAAAAAAAAAAATTAGAGTTCTTCTTTGGTATGAAGGGAGGGCCAAAACTTTTTTCACGGATTTTCCAGATTGAGGGGGCATTGCTTCTCTAACCCTGACAATGTGGAAGGGATAAATGTAATGAGTTTCCCAACATATCACTAGATGTGTTTAAGCAGAGGATGGGTGACCTTCTGTTAGAGATGTCTTAAAGAAGACTTCTGCAAATGATTAGACCAGATGACTTCTAAGGTCTCCTTCAACTCTGATAATTCTTTAATTGCCTAGAAGCCTACATTCAAACCCCAGCTATGGGACCATTGTCCTGGAATGGTGTGCTGGACAACATTGAGATGATTTATGCTGCACATTCATTGTGTTCAGTTATAATTAGGGCTGCCAATTTTTTTTCATTTGAAGATTGGCAAATTCTTTTGGGCAAATTCCACTTTGTTTCTGTGTGGGTGAAGGAATCCAAAGATACTTTAGTTACACATGATAATTGCCAGGAGTTTTTTTTAAGTAGTTACATCCCTCCACTCTTGTTTTCCTGTACCTTTATCTCTCTTTCCTTTAAGGCAAATGCATGTGTAGGTAAAATGCTAATATTACATCCATGGCCCCTTCCAAAGACATCCTGTTGAAAACACACACACACACACACACACACACACACACACACACACGACATATTATATATATCTATATCTATCTATCTATATCTATATCTATATCTATATCTATATCTATATCTATATCTATATCTATATCTATATCTATATCTATCTATATCTATCTATCTATCTATCTATCTATCTATCTATCTATCTATCTGACAGCTGTGTTCTCAAAACCCACAAAGCTTCCTCCAAATTCATAGAAAGTGCCTCTTACAGGTGCACTAATCCCTTCCCCCAAAGCTATCACTCAGTACCCCTCAAATTGCCTCCCTCAGAACCACATGTACACATTCGTGCTATCCAGTTTCCTACTTTCTTGTGAATAATTCTGTTGCCTTCCCTTTGTTTCAGCAACCAAAATTTTTCTTCCTTTTCCCCTAAACTCCAGTAAATCAACAGAATCACATAAGAAGCAAAGGACCATGGAATCCCTAAATTAGGGAGTGAGGTGAGAGTCCTGCTCACTTTTTTCCTTCCAAGATACTCTCTGTTTCTTAGTTATTATCATTTGTACTTGGAATAAGAAGTGATGAAAATGGCTTCTATTACTGTGTACATTCCATACGTGCACAATTAGCCCCAAAGTGACTTTAACCTTTCCTTCAGATCCAAAGAGAAACCTTCGCTGTGTGACTCCTCACCAATAAGAACATTGGCTAATCATATGTTTATTTCAATGTGTCTGCAAGGAAGGTTGCTTTTGGAGGTGCTCCCAGATGTGGGCACATGACCTTGTCCTGCAGGAAGAGTGTTTGGGGTCAAAGAACCTGGGTGCACATCCAAATTCTTCTCCTTAATACCTGTATGACCATGGGTAAGTCACTTAAACCTTCTCGGCCTCATTTTACTCATTTGTAAAGTGAGAGGGTTAGGCTATATGATCTCAAAGATCCTTTCTAGCCTAAATTTTAAGACTAATGATAACAATACTAATAACAAGATGAGCTAGTATTTTTATAGCATCTAATATGTGCCAAGTGCTTCACAATTATTATCTCATTTGATCCTCATAATAGCCCTGGGAGATAGGTGCTATTCTTTTCCCCTTTTAACAGTTGAGGAAACTGAGGCAGAGTGTAAGTAACTTGCCCAGGATTACACAGCTAGCAAATGTCTGAGGCTGAATTTGAAACAGTCTTTCTTGACTATGGGCCTGGCCTTCTAGCCACTGTACTACCTAGCTGCCCCCTAATAACAACAACAATAATAACAATAATAATTAATGATAGTAATACATACACATGTAACTTTAAGGTTTACAAAGCATTATATACAACACACACATATACATATATATTTATCTATCTATCTAGATTAAAGGAGACTGTGCTTTTGAAAAATAACTAAGTTCATTAACCTTTCTGGGCCTTGGTTGTCTCATCTCTAAAAAGAAGGGGCTGGTAAATGAGCTCAGCAGTCCCTTCCAGTTTGATGACCCTATGGTCTTTATGCCAGAGCTCAGCCTACTCAGTGTTACCTGGGATGGCTGCCAGCTGGAGGTCTCAAGCTCATAGCTAGAAACTTGAGTTCACCATCTTCCAAATGAGAAATCAATTGCCCACCTTATCTATTATTGCTGTTCAGTCATTTCAGTCATTTCCAACTCTTCATGACCCCATTTGGGGTTTTCTTGGCAGAGATACTGGAGTGGTTTGCCATTTCCTACTTCAGCTCATTTTACAGATGAGGAAAACGAGGCAGGAAGAAGTTAAATGACTTGCCTAGGGTCATATAGCTAGTAAGCATCTGAGGCAGAATGCAAACATAGGTGTTCCTGACCCCAAATCTGGCACTCTATCCACTATACCACCTGTGACTTAAAATCCCCTTGGATTAAATGCGTAGTTAAAAGGAGACTCTGGTTTTGAAAAGTGATCTCTTGAAGAGAGGGCACTCTTTGGAGGATGGTTTATTTTTTTTAAGCACAAATAATAATGATGACATATAGTGCTTTAACATCTACAAAACCCTTGCTTCACAAAAGCAAAGAAACAGACAAAAAAACAAAACTAAAAATAAAACAACTTTGAGTTAGATGGGGGTGCGTATGGTTACCCCCACTTGAGAGAAGAGAAACTGGAGTCTCAAAGAAGTTAAGAAAACCACTGTGGATTCCTTTTTGCCTGCGGTTCTAGAATTAAAATGGATTCCATTGATTTGACTATTTTTGTTCTAGAATGAATGATAGGGTAAACAAGTCTCCACCAAAGTCATTTTGTTTTGGGTATTTTTCTCTCTCTCTTCCTCTCTCTTCTCTGTTTCTCTCTTTTCTTTCTGTGTCTCTGTGTTTATGTCTCTCCCTACTCTTTTTCTCACTTTCTCCTCTCTGTCTCTCTTTCTGCTTCTCTCTCTTTCTGTCTCTTCTTCCTCTTCCTCTCTCTCCTTCTCCTTCTCTCTCTCTCATCCTCTCTTTCTCTCTGTCCTTTTCTATCTCTCTCCTTCTCTAACTCTCTCCTTTTCTCTCCTCCGTCTCTCTCTCTCCTCCCTCCCTCCCTCCCTTCCTGGATTTACCACTATCTACCTCTGTAACCTTGAGCAAACTATCTCATCTCTTTGGGCCTCAGTTTTCTCATCTATAAACCAAGAGGGTTGCATTAGATTGCCCTCTTGTCTTCTCTTTCTAAACCTAGAGCCTGTTGTCTGTCTGTCCATCTATATATTTCTCTACCCAATGGAATGTAGGGGGAGGGGGAAAGGCAGTTTTAACATTCCGGCTAGATTGCCATTTGGATAATTTCATTATGTCTAATGAAATTAACTCTATGGTTTCAACAGAACAAACTATTTCTCCTGTGCATCTGTTGATTGTTATAAATATGCTCTACTCTGCCCCTGTGGCAGCTCAATTTCCATGGTGTGTGAAGAAAACACTTTTCATGGGTGATTTTGTGCAGCCTCTTGGAGCCTGTAAGAGTGGGAGCTTGGGTAGGATTGGGGTGGGGAGGCAGTCCTTTCATCATGATTATGTTTTTCACTTTAATACCTACAAAGATTCATTTAGTGAATTGCTTCGAGTATAATTTAATGCTTCTTACTAATCGAAACCACAGTGTATTTTATTGCATTTCACTGTTTCCAAACATCTTGTGGAAAACACCCGAAGAGAATGAAAATGTGTTGTGCATAAGCTGATGAAGTCCCCACACAGATTAGTTCCATTGTGTTACCCACTGGCTCATATTTCATAACTGTCAAAGACAGGAAATGAAAATGAGGAATTACTGAGTCTGCTCTTCCCCTTCTTGTCTGGGTTGGCATGGAGGGCAAAAAACCATCCCTTGGCTATCCGCTGCTCGGGGCCTTTTCAACAAATAGAAAGGAACATCTCCCTGCCTCAGTGGCTTCCCCAAAGCAAAGTCCCATAAGCTGCTTCCAAGTGGTTGCACAGGAGATGGAGAAGGTAAGGGGGAGAGACAGGACACTGTGTCCAGCTTGTCAGAACCTCAGGGCCCCATGCTCTTCTTACCTGTGGTATTTTATTATCCAATCTTAACACTTTTTTAAAAAAAGCATTAATAAAATATATTAAAAGAGAAAATGGCCAATACGATGACCATGTTTGAGAGCATATGGAACATTCCACCTCTGAAATTGCACATTCCTTTGCTCAGAGGAAGGAGATTTATGTCATTATTTCTGCTTTTTCCAATTAGAGGTCAGATTCCTTTAATATTAACCTACATTTTTCAGAAATGCTCCTTAGATTGGGAAGTACATACAAGTGCCCCAAAGGGTAGAAAACTCCCCTAATATTTTAAAAAGATATGTGACCTAGGCTCCAAGATATTTCATCTCTGATTTAGTCCATTTAGTATCCTCAGGCCAGGGGCCTTACTTTAAGTATATAGGAACAATCAGTAATTTTTTAATTCAGTTCTGTGATAAATTTCTGTTGTAGCCATCTCTGCCCATTCAGGTTTAATGGTGCTTTTGAATCAAAGACATATATCTGTCTGAGGTCTGCTGAATTAAGGTCATTTTTTTGGATTGGATTCTATCTAAATTGGCCATCTGTGAAAGATAATTATTCAACTTTCTATTTCACTTTGGTTGGCCCAAGTCATGCTGTTAACCATTTGAAACAAATGTAAAATAAAATAACTAGTAGTTTGATAATGAGTAGATATATGCTAATAAGACACATGGATTTTATCAAGGGTTCTATCTGTGAAGTATTCCATTATCTTTTCCTTAACATTCAGTTGAAATTCAAGGATCTGGCAATCACATATCTTAAGAAGTCGGGTACCAAGTAGCAATGAGTGACTCTGTTGAGTTTTCATGACTTGAAAAGAGAAATAAGGTCCATACTTAGGGGCAGACTAGAGCTTGAAGGTTTCAATAGCAAATTAGCTGCTTTGAATTTTTACAGAAAGGCAAAGTATGTGTGAACACAATATAAACTTGATTAGAAAAATTTTGCATTGATACATAATGAGAAAGTTCAATGAAAGAGAAAGCTAGGTGGTGCCATAGTGCACAGAGCATTGGGCCTGGAGTCAGGAAGACCTGAGCTCAAATCCTGCCTCAGGCACTTATTAGCTGTGTGACTCTGGGCAAGTCACTTAATCTCTGCCTCAGTTTCCTCAAATATAAAATGGGGATAATTATTGTACTTCACTCTCTTATAGTTGGTGTGAGGATAAAAATGAGAGACTCTTTGTAAAACACTTTTGGCACGTAGTAGACGCTCAATAATGTTTGTTTCCTTTCATTCTTCCTATAAATAAATCAGTAGAATTATTGCTAAGATAATTTTAGACAAATTCAAAATAATCATATTAATCCTAATTCATATCGAGTGGCATTTAGATGTTTAAAAAACCATGTTTTAAGGCCAAATATTTATCCTTTTCTGTCTGAATAAAGAAGGTTTAAATGATGTCATAGGCAGCTAGGTAGCACAGTGTATAGAGCTCCAGGCCTGGAGTCAGGAGGACCTGAGTTCAAATCCAGCCTCAGAGCAGACACTTGACACTTACAAGTTGTGTGACCCTGGGCAAGTCACTTAACGCTGTCTGCCTTCGTTTCCTCATCTGTAAAATGAGCTGGAGAAGGAAATGGCAAATCACTCCAGTGTCTTTGCCAAGAAAATCTCAAAAGGGGTCACATGGTTAAACAGAACTGAAAAATGACTAAACAATGAAAGATTATGTTGCTGGGCCAAACCTTGGTTATAATTGTTGTGTGCAGGGGCATGTGACTTACTAGTATAAGGAGGTAATAGTCCTGCTATCTTCTGCTCTAGAGTATTTTGTTCTCTTCTACAGATCACATTTTAGGAAAGATTTGATGAGCTGAAAGGTTTCTCGAGCTGGACGTGGTGGAATGCCTCAAGCTCACACTCTTGAAGGAACGAGTGATGCTTAGGTTAGAAAAGAAAGACTTGGAGGGATCATAGGAGCTATCTTCCAGTTGCTAATTACTGCTTCTATGATTTTTTTGGAGACGGAAGTAGCACTTAATACCCCTGGGTATCAGTTTGCTCATTCATAAAATGGAATTTCCTGTTCTAGCTCTTTGAGCCTATGCGGTATTTGAAGACCTATCATGTGGAGAAAAGATTCAATTTCTTCTCTTTGGCCCAAGATGGCAGAGATGGTAGCAATGAGTAGACGTTGCAAATATAAATTTGGGTTTTATAAAGGGAAAACCTCTTAACAGCAGGAGCTGTCACAAAGCATTATGAGATTCTTCTTATATGTATGGATTTCCCCCTCGCTTTGTTTGAGGTCTCAAACAAAGGCTGGAGGGAATTGTCTGACATTGCAAAGAGAATTGTTTTTCATCTGTAAGTCAGACTCGATGGTTCCTGAGGTTCCTCCTAACTTGGGATTCTGTGGTTACTTCTCTGCACGTTTTCCTCATTGAATTATGGCAGGAAATTAAAGTAAAGAGAATTCTGGCATGGAACCATCTTAGCACAAACTAAAATGTTCTTCCCTGTTAGAATTCAGATACTCCTGAGGGTAGTATTTGAACTCCAGCAGCATCCCTTTATATTTAAATTAAAGTTAAAAAAAAGCTATTATGTAGTCGCTTCAATCATGTCTGACTCTTTGTGACCCCTCTTGGGGTTTTCTTGGCAAAGATACTAGAGTGGTTTGCCATTTCCTTCTCCAGTTCATTTTATAGATGAGGAAACTGAGGCAAACAGGGTGAAGTGACTTGCCCAGGGTCACACAGTAAATGTCTCGGGCCAAGTTTGAACTCAGAAAGATGAGTGTTCCTGACTTCAGGCCAGACACTATTCACTGTGCCACCTAGCTGACCTATCTTCTTCTTTTCATATCATCTCAATTTCCAAAAATATCCTTTCCCTTCTACTGCAACCAAGAATGGTGTATAACAAAAAATTTCCTAAATGGAGGAAAAATCGGTACCACAAAACTTTTCAACGTGTCAGAAAGGCCTGGCTTTATTTTGCAATATTAAATGCCCATAATTCCCTGCTTCTGCAAACACTAGAGAGAGGTGCCTTCTCATACATCTTCTCTCAGATTAAGCTTGGTCATTATGATTTTTGCAGCATTTAATTTTGGTTGTTTTATTATTTTTTTCCATTTACATCTTTGTAGTTATGGGGTGCACATGTGTGCTTTGCATCAGCTCATATATCTTCCCATGCTTCTCTATGTTTATTACATTCCTTGCTGTTTATAATGCAGTGAGATCCCATTACCTTTATGTATTGTTTGGCCATTTTTTACTGGACGTGAAGCAAATGTTGAGGGATTCCAATTCCAAAGGCTTGTGAGAATCACTAAGGTAGATAGCATCAAGATTCAGGGCAACAGTACAAAGAGGTCGGCAGTCTTGGAGAAAGCTCCCAGTAAATGGGAATGAAGGAGCATGTATGAAGGAAGGAGAGAGAGCATGGGGGCACATCATGTCTGCAGGGGATGTGGGGAAAGGGTGAAGAATGGGCAATATTAGGGCTCCCAAGACAAATTTTGTCTGTTTTGCAGTTATATTTATGGGCAGCCCTAGAGGGTAGGACCAGGCTGGTGGGCTGCTTAGGGTGATTAATTAAAAGAGAAGGGCATTACAGGGGTAAAGGAAGCAGAAAAAGGAAGGGAAGGCTGCTAAAGATAAAATGTAGCCATTCCTAAATTTGCCTAGGGATGGCCTTGCACTGAAGGGGTGGATGTGCATTTATGTGTGTATATAGATTTAGTTGTACACATATGTTTTTAAACATGGGGAGAGATTGAGAGAGCTATGACTTGTGATTTCGCTGGTCTAGGGAACCCCTGGGGAGCAGGTCAGGACCTGTCCTAGAGCGGTGGTGTCAAACCCAAATGAAAAAGGGGCTACTAAGCTGTACATAAGGAGTCTTGCAGGCCATATATTTACTTAGAAAAGCACATATGCTTATATATTCCTTTTTAAAAAAATGAATATATCAACAGATTAAACTCAGACTGGAATGACATTTATGTCAGGTTCTGGCCACCACAGGCTGGGAGTGTTATGGGCCACATGTGTGATTGACATGTCTGTTCTAGAACACAGAGGTTAAATGACTTGCCCAGAGTAACACACCCTATATATGTCGAATCCTCCAGGCTTCAAGGCTAGCTTTTGATTCACTGGACTGGGAGTGTTAAACTCAAGTAGAAATGGATCACTGTGTCTCAGAATGGCAGAAAAATCACAGATTCACATTATCTACGTGGTGCTGTATTTTTATTCATTTTATTAAACATTTCCCAGTTTTAATTCTGCTAGGCCCACTCTAGCCATAGATAGTATGGACAACTCCATACTATGCCATGCTGATTTTTATATATAAAACCCTATGTGGAAGGCAGTTGAATTTGAGTTGAATGTGAGCACCTTCTCTGTTTCAGAGACTTTAATGGATCTCTGATCTCATTAGCTTGAGTCCTCTCTCTAGTGGTGGAGATGATAATACACGCTTTTCTCTGTCATGCTAAGTCATTCTTGTTTATGTCCTCTAAATCCTCCATAGTGTCTGTCACATGCTAGAGTCCTTGGTCTAGATATCCTAACATTGCTTGGGTGCCAGTGCAGCATGCAATCTATCCATTGTTATCCCTTGCTCTGGAGATATCTCTATATGTATCTCCAGTGCACCTCCTTTTTTGGCTGATATACAATATACATATACATATACATATACATATACATATACATATACATATACATATACATATCTGCATATATATGTAGAAATGTTGATATATATGTAGATATGTATATGTGTATGTATGTACACACACACACACACACACACACATATATATATATACACTTATATATATATTTATATACACACCTATATCTATCTGTGTATCTATATCCAGTGTACCTCCTTTTTTGGCTGCCTTCATGGGTGATATCATTTATACAATTCGTTGCTTGTAAGATGTCATTAGTAATAGGCTGCACCTGGTCTTTACCCACCATTTCTACCCAATGCCCTTCAGATAATGCACAATTTTGATTTTTCAGTAATTGTGGAATGACATGATTTGTAGCCATATGGCGTAATTGGTAGGATATTGGCATGAAAGAGAAATTTGGGGTTATAGAAAACACTCCACATCTCCCAAATGTGACTCAACTGTTTCTTCATTCTATCCAATTCTGAGCCCAACTCATTGTCCATCTGCTATTTCTCTTCAGCATATCTATACTGATGACCAACTCAGTGGGCTCTACATTCCACTACAAACCAATCTGGCCTAGAGACATTATTCAACTTGATTTTTCCTGTGTGAAATGTTAGACTGAAATCTTGAGTGCTTGTGAATCTCATTTAGGAGTCTGTAATTAATATTCCGGAGCTCAGTGCATTTAGTACAATGTTATCTGCAAACACTGATGTATAGAGGGCTTCATCTTCTCTAGGGAATGCCTTCTTTATTTGGACTCATGGAGGTGGTGAACATCTGGCAAGGATACCTTTTTCCTGTTTTAGGCTTTATTTAATATTTGTAATCGATTGAGAGAATTGCTGAACAAAGTTAACACTTGCATTAAGAAATCTTATGTAATTTTCACATATGTGTGGGACAGAGCCGGTTGAAGAGACTTCAAGGCTGCACTTTGCTTGACCAAGCCAAATGTTATTTTTTTGGTCAATAAACAGAAATCACAATGGGATTTTATATTCTCTGTACTTTTCAAAGAGGTTTGTGACTCTAAAGAAGGAGTCCTTTTTAGAATATTGTGTCTTTTGTGAAAGCATGCCTATTGCCTCACATTTTATCATGGATGTCCATATGTAGATACATTTTAAGGATTTTGTAGAGGTAAGAAAAGGGACATAGGAGTTGATAATTATTGATATCTTGATGGTATATTTTTCTGTAGTAATGTCACCAATGATTTTATCCCATTGTTCATTACCTTTGCCCCTTTCACTTATTTTGAGAATTGATTCCTTAATGCCCTTGAAATTCTGTCATCTCTGGCACAAACCTCCTCTGCATATAGTTGGTGGGGCCATCTGTTCTTTATGTCTTTATTCTCATTTCTGCCCTTTCCACTTCTTCAGCCATCTGGGATTGGGAGGTTAGAGTCCAAATGTAGGCCCTCCCCTTTCGCTGATGGAAAAAATAATAATTAGTTACAGAAATATTCACCGACATTTTTTCAGTTTCCATCCATTCATTGTCTTCAAGTTTCATCTTTACATGCTTTCAGGATGATCTGGCTTCACTGGGTCTCAAGCCAAGCTTTCTACAAATTCATTATTCCTTCTTTCACTAAACAAAACACGACAAATCTAATAAATTAAAATTCAGTTAGGATAAATGTAAAGTCTTACATATACAGCAAACTCAGTGAGCCAGTTGGGAGATATGGTGGCCAGGGAATTTAATGGCCCCATGGATAGGCTACAATAAGTAGTGTGCAGATGATATCACATAAGGAGGTAATAGTCTTGCACTCTTTTCTGATAGGGCCGTATTTCAGATTTGGGCTCTACATTTTAGGAAAATGATTGGTGAGCTGGAGAGCATCCAGATGAGGGGTAGCCTAGTTAGTTAAGAGTTCCAAGTTTTTCTTAGAAGATCAGATGAAGGAACTGGGAATGTTTACCCTAAAGAGGAAAAGATTTAAGGAGAACCTAATTCTTGTCGAGGATTTGAAAGGTTATAATGGAAAAGAGAAATCATTCTGCCTGACTCTCAGAGAGCAGAGTTAGGAACAATGAGTGAAAGTTGTGGGAAGGTGGGGGAGAAGGGGCAAATTCGGGTTTTATATAATGAAAAAATTTCTTAACAATTAGAGTTTTAGAAAAGTGAAATGTACTAAGTTAGGAATTTGTAGCTTTGCCCTCTCGAGATATTCTAGCAAAGGCTAGTATCACTTCTGCTTTTTTTTTTAATGAGGCAGCACTGTACATAACCTTCTGTCATTCTCCTTTGTCAGTTTTTACAAAATAGTTTATATTCTAATGGTATTGCTGTTGGCTACCACATTCCTCTGCTTGGAAAGATATCATGTATGTATTGGATGAAGCAATTTCTTGGTTGTTTTGCCTTCATTGTGCTTTACATCACTTAAAATTTTATAGGAACTGGTGATCAGGTCCATGCCTGTTCATTTTTACATTTTATAATTTTTGGTGCAAATAACTTTAAAAAATTTGTACTCTATTTTAGTTTCACTCCATATTTTTTTCATCCTTATTTTTTTTCATTCCTTATAATTTGGTGTTAATTTTGATGTCGATTCTATGTGTCAGTGGTGTGACTTGAGAGAAGCAGCTGATATGGAAATGATTCCAAAATGGATGACTAACCATTTCCTCATTATTGAGACAGTTGTCTTCATTTGCATGTTGTGGTTCAGGATTTAGCAAATTCATTTCTTGACTCTCTACTTCAGGAAGTATGCTACTTGGGAGTAAGGCTTATGAGTAGTCTATAAAACATGAACCTTTTTCATTTTCTTGGTCATGGTCCATATTTTTCACTGTCCTCCATTTCCCCCCTCACCCTTTTGCACCAAAGTCTGTGTATATTAAAGTGTATGTTGCTGTAATTTGGTGGGTCTGATTGAGACATTTTAAGGTTTATGTTGATTTAATTTGGAAGGTTAGATAAACTACAAAAGGTGTAAAAGCTAGTGAGAGGAAAGGAGGTGGAGACATCTAGAGTAGATGGCTTTCTCAAGGAGTTTAGCCTTGAAATGGAGTAGAGGCATGGAACAGTAGTCATCAGGGGTGGTAAAGTAAAGGGAGTTTTTTTTTTAATGGAAGAGACATGATTCTTTTTTTAGGCAGTCAGGAAACAGCCAGAAGATAGAGAGGCATTCAAGATTAGTGTGGATACGAATAGATGGATGATTGTTTCTTTAATGTCTAAAAGCTATGTGATTCAGATCACCTTTTACATGCCTTTTCATCCACCATTGCTGAAGAAATGGAAAAGGGTAACACAAGAATGAGGATAGAGTTTTATTTTTTATTCTTTTGTATGGGATGCCATGGCCAAAGAATTCATTACTTGGAGATCAGCTTCTTAGCGTCGTCTTCTTCCACTTAACTAGGCAGAAGCAGGAGCAGAGACCACATCTGTAGATGAAACAGCAATGTGATGCTTTGGGGATAAGGATTATCTCCATGTCACAATGAGACATCAAAATAAGTCTTTTGTGATAGTATTGGTCCATTGGTAGGAGGAATATAGAGTTCCATATAGAAAAGGAGTCTTAGAGTTGGGAAGAAGTATCTATATTTAACTCCCACTTCTGACACATACTGGCTAAGTGCCGCCTGACCAGTCACTTGACTTGTAGGTCCCACAGGCAACTCTCTAAGACTAAACATGGCTGAAGAGGAACTGATCTGGGTAGGAAGAAAAAATTCTTCACTGGGAGCTCTTTACACTGAAAAAGTCATGGATCCAGTGAAACAAGCAAACAAATAACACTTACTGGGCACCATTAAATGTTCCATACTTAAACATTTGGTTTTTTGTCCTGCTCTGGTTTATTTCTCTTTCTTAGGATGAAAGTTCACCTAGTCAATTTCTGTTAATCATGTTGAGAAATCATGAAGTCATTACTTTTCTGGTACAAACACAAACCAGAAAATTATTCATAAGCACGTCAGTGCTAAACAAGTACTAAAGTCAGATCATCATTACTCTCAATTATCTGAGCAATAGGCTACAGTACTCACATGTACTTTTTTTCTCTGAAAGAAAAAAGAAGACTGTAAATCTCTAGATAAATAATGTGTATGTTATTTTAGGGTTTATAATACACTGAACTCATGTCTTAGCTCTTGAGTATCAAAAAATCATATAGTCACATTCATTAGGCACCAATTATTTGGTGCTTGGGACTTGGGATACAAAGATGGTGGGAGGAGAGGCCCAGAACAGTCCCTGTCCTCAAGGGACTTAAAATCTAAGGAAGCCATGTCATTTGATTGGCCTTATTAATAGATAATCTTTCTATTATGAAAACTTAAGAATTGGGAGGTCTTTTTTTGTTTGTTTATTTCTGAAATA
Organism: Phascolarctos cinereus; assembly: GCF_003287225.1. Classification (NCBI taxonomy): domain Eukaryota; kingdom Metazoa; phylum Chordata; class Mammalia; order Diprotodontia; family Phascolarctidae; genus Phascolarctos; species Phascolarctos cinereus. The sequence continues at coordinate 51,100,218 of NW_027555514.1, read as the reverse complement.
ATTGACAAAAAATAGCAAATAAATATAGACTTTGTAGGAGAAATTGCATAGCATATCATTTACTGAAGATCACAAAATTAATTTTGATAAATTATTCTGTTTCTAGAGAATAATTGTCTAATTTCTGAAAAGTGAAGACAGTTACATTATCAGATCAATATGGACACCCAGGACAAGGACAAATCAGTTAATAGAAGCTGCTTCAGCTCTCAAAGATAATGTATGCATATGTTTACTAATGAATGGGCCTTTGTTAATGCAACCTAGACAAACAAAAAGTCTGGGCACTTTCCTATTGGAGACTAGCTTTTTACTTCAAACAAGATCTATACAATGTATGATGTTTTGATAAATATTTACTTATATTTTCCCCTCTTGCACAATTCCTATCTTTAGTTTTTCTCTTTATGCAGTTGGGACAAACAGACAAAATATTCCTTTGTGATCCTGATGCAACCTGGAAAGAATTCATTCTCTCCCTCTTCCTTTTCTCCCTCCTCTCCCCACTCTTCTTGCCTCCCTCCCCTCTTTCTCAGAATTAAAGTTAAAAATATTATCTGTCTTTGATATAAGATTGAGATAATTATAGGAGAAATATTATGACACCATGGACAAAGAACTAGGAAGACCTGAGTTCAAATCTTCCCCAGACACATATGACCCTGAGCAGGTCACTTTAACTTCACACTGCTCTAGGAAATTCTGTGACTTACAAAGAAAATGTTGAGGTTTAGAGATTCAGGGGTGCTAGGACCCCAAAATTACAACATGCGGGTCCTGTCTGAAAGAATTCGACCTAAGCCTTCTTTCAGCCAAAGACAAGATTTATTAGACCATCTATCATATTGGGTAGACTCTTAAGGAGTCTGAACATTAGTGAGCTATTGACCAGATTTTAAGAATCTGAGCTCCTTAATGGAGACAAGATGGACCTTATATACAGAAACACTGTGGGGAGGTATCTAGGTGTGGCCAAGTAGTTTGCAGGGACAGTGAGGTAATAGAATGCCAGGGACCAGGACCAGGTGGCCAAGGGAGATGGAGCCTAGCTAGTATTAAGGAAGGGAGGAAATGGCAGGGGCAGGGAGAAATTGGGAGGCAAGACAGTGGAGGCTAGGTTAAGAGTAACAGAGAATTGGGAGATTGGGTGTAGCCACAATGAAAGGCCAGTTGATGGGATTAGAGCCTCAGGCGAATGCCAGAGATTTGGCCCTGTGGGAAAGTCCAGAGTTTTTCCTTTCTGGGGTCTAGATCCTAACCCCATCAAAAGGGCTGACCTATATTGGAGAGGGATTTTTCTAACCTGGGAGTTCCCTGGACCAATGAAATTACAGGTGTAGCCCCTTTTCCTAATTATAAGGATAAAAAGTCCCAAATACTTCCCACACTGTAGATTCAGCTATAATCCTACTGTCTTTGGAAATTCTAATTAACAGGGAAATGCAGCTGATGTTCATCTGCCTGACTGTCTGCCTCCCTTTCCTGGAGGACCTTTAGCAACTACTGATCTCAGTCTGTCCTCTCCCACCTCCATGCATTAGTCACATGAATTTTCCGTAGTTCATGTTCCTAAGCAATATTGCTTGATAATTTCCCTTTCCATCCTCCCTCCCCATCTCCTAAAACAAAGCTCTTTTTATCAGTAGTATTCCTATGAAGGGGTGGGAAAGGAGAGATTATATGAGCAAAGATTATATCTACAGATACACCTCTTAAGATACAATCTATAGGAACCAAGATCTTAACCAAAGGCAGCTAAAGATAATTGTGGTCCAGTGGATAGAGTGCTGGGGCTGAAGGCAGGAAGATCTGAGTTCAAATACAGCCTCAGACACTTACCAGCTGAGTGACCCTGAGCAAGTCACTTAACCCTGTTTGCCTCAGTTTCCTTATCTGTAAAATGAATTGGAGAAGGAAATAGTCAACCAAGTATCTCTGCCAAGAAAACCCCAAATGGGGTCATGAAGAATTGGGCACAACCAACTGACTAGATGACAACAGACAGTTTATTTTTGCCATTTCATTTTATGTAATTAAATTTCTATCAATTAGTATAGGATTCTAGAAAACAAGATGTGTGGAAGGATGACGTTGAAGGAAGCATGTTATAAATGGCGAATGCTGGGGTCCAATGCTGACCATTAAGTTTAGATTACTCCCACTTTTCACAACAGTTTACAGGACTTACCATTGATTCCCACACAATTACCTTGCTTTTTTTTTTAACTACATTACCCTGGTGTTTCCTGAACAACCTTTTTAGACTGTCAGTCATTATCTGGTCCACCTTGGATCCTGAACTTCTTGGCTTTCTGCGTTGAGTTGGATTCTTTCTGGCTCTGCAGTGACGGTGTCAGAACAGCACAAAAGGAGGAAGAGGATGCTAACAATTACACAGATTTTTAGGCCTTTAAAATATTAATGATTTTCTATAGCAGAAACCACATCTTCACAGCCTTTACAGTTGATTGAAAATGAAAAGAATACAAGATCCCACCGGGTTTACTGTTTGATTATATAATTCGTTTGACTTGCTAGAGCAAAACATAGCCTTAACGACTCTCCTACAAGGGGTTTCCTGTACCCATTTTAAGGCTGTGTGATATTCCTCAACAAGAGACAAGAGAGATCTTTGTTCAGTGATCCTCTGATTATAGAAAATCAAGGGAGGCATAAGGTAGGGAAACGTGTCCTTGTCAGAGGCGTCTGGCCTTGTAATAGAGGTTGTCCACTGCAGAAAATGAGGTCCTCCAGTTGCTCCTTTTTGTAGATGGCATTGTATTGATTGAATGAAGTCTCAGAACATTATTGAGCCTTGTTCTTATGATCACCACTCTCTCCCTCCCTTTCACTGCCTTTTTCTCTCCCTCTCTCTCCCTCTCTCTCTCTAGTTGGATGAACTGATGACCCATTGATGTCATGCTTAAAGGATATAGACTGTGGCTGGACACTGTAAATGGGCAATGAACACTACCTAGACCTTAACAGGGGGAAGAGAGTATGTTGGATTACATTTAGAAAATTATATGGTTCATTCTGCAATCCCAAACTGCTCCTCTAAACAACGCATCTTTTTTAACACTAGCAATATCTTGACAATTCTATATGTATGCTAATCATGGAAAACACAGTTTCTGAAGAACCAAAACTGTAGTTTACCCAAATGGCAAAGGAGATTCATACAGTTGGCACAAACAGGCTGTTGCATGTTACTGACCGTGATGTGCAAAAACAGCATAAGATATATTACCTGGGAAATACATGATCAGAAAAGTTGGTCATGTATTGAGAGATGAGCATACAGATGGAATGTACTGCACAGATACTTATGTGATCTATATATGATATAATAAAGGCTTAAAGGAAGGTCTCCAGCACATTGAGTGGATGCTTCATGGAGGATTTTTGGGAGAACATGGATAAAAAAATGGGAGTTTCTTTGATGGATTGTTATCTGCTTTGCTGATGAGTGTATCCTGAAACAAACAGTTGTAAAGAGAAAGAGGGAGCTACAGTTAACTTCATAACCTAATATTTTAAGTTTTGACTAATTTGGATGAAATAATTCCTTTACTTTTACTTTTTATAAAAAAGCCTATACTTCAAGTGGACAAATAAATTCTTGGTTTAAAACATGTATTTATTAAATGCCTACTAAGTATCTTGGAAATGGGTTTCATTTTACTTTTTAAAAAAATCTGTTGGAGAAAATATCCATAATATTTAAACTTGTAGTTTTGATTAGAGGGAAGAGTGGCATATATAATAAATGCCATTCCTCCTTTCTCTCCCAAAAGGTCTAATTGTCTTGGAGCTTCAGCATAATGTAGCTGAAAGGACAGTTACTGAAAATCAACCGGGTGTTCATTGAGCACTTGCTGTGGTAGAGACATTAGTCAAAATCTGGATTTCAATCCTGAATTTGCCACTTAACGACCTTAGGATATTTGCTCCTCAGTCTCCTCATCTGTAAAAGGGAAGAATGGACCAGAAGATGATTTCTTCTAGCTCTAATCTTTTAAAAGATTTTTTTCCCAACATAATCCTCACTTTCTAATGACTCTCTTCCTCTTCTTCCAAATCCCATCTTGGAAGCCTCATTTGTAACAGAGAAGTGTAGTTAAGCACAACAAATTAACCCTTTGACCCTTTCTGACAACACGTTGTTCTGCACCTCTGGAGTCCATCAACTCCAAGAAGACGGAGACAATCTTTCCCAGCAGTAGGAAGTCCAATGTTAGAATTGGTCATTACATTGATCTATGTTCTGATTCCTTTTCTTTTATGTCATTACATTAATTTCACATATTTTTGCTCTGCTTCAGTTTATGAAAATCTCCCCACGTTTCTCTGAAGTCTTTGTATTCAATATTTCTTACAGTATAATAATGACCCATTAGGTACATATAAACCCTAGTTTGTTCAGACATCTTCCAGTTGATGGACACCCACTGTGATTCCACTTAATTTTCTAGCTCCTACATTTGGTGGTGTACCATATAGAAGGAAAAGAGAGAGAGGAAGAGAGGAGGGTGAGGGAGAGAGAAGGGGTAGAGAAAGATGGGGAGGAGAGAAAAGGGAGAGAGAGGAAGCGGGTGGGTGGGAGTGAGATGCTTAGTGAGAAGGGAAATAGTTGCATCATTAAGATTTGAATAAAACTGGGTTTTCTATCACATTGACTGCTGAAATGTTTGTAGGTATATGTGAATGGGCAAAAAAAAAAAGATTCTTTTTCCTAAGACTGAAGCTGTGTAAAGTCTCAAATGCTGTGGATGAGGTGAATGGAACCTTAATTACCAGATACTTAGGGCAAGAGACGTTTTTGCAAAGTGAAGTTAATTTTAAGATAAATAAGAGGAAGTATTGCTTCATACAACTGGATAAATAAATTTATGGAATTTATTAATTGCTCTAAGGGCAATACTAGTAGGTAATAAAGATCAATTCAAAAATAGTTCGTGCATCATCAGTTCTCTGGATGCACATGGTTATTGTGTCGATCAGAATTATTGCTTTTATAGAGGTGGTATTCTTGGTCAACAAGCAAGTATTAAGTATTTACTACGTGCCAGGTACTATGCTAAATTCTGGAAACGTGATTACAAGCCGAAAGAAAGACAGTCCCTGCTCTCAAGGAGCTTAGGTTCCAATGGGGAAGACGACATATAAAAGGGAATAGAAAGGAGGGAGGAGAAGGTCTGGAGGAGACATGATTGAGGAGTTCAGAGGAGTACAGCCTGGACTGGTCTGGCTATGCTCCTTAAATGAAGGTTCTGGAAGGGTTCTTCCAGTCAGATAGGGTGCAGAAAAGGTGTGAGCTCTAGGGCTGACGTCATCCTCCAGTATGAACAAGTTCCTGGAGCATGATGGGGAAATTTGGAGGAAGGCAGCCTTATGGATATTTTACACACACACACACACACACACACACACACACACACACACAGTATAACATATATATATATATACACATATATAATACATATACACAGATATATACACATAGGTATATACATGTACATGTGTATGTATATATGTATATATGTGTATGAATATATATGTATATACTTATGCACACATATACATAGAGTGCTTCTGTTTCTGCACATTCATTTTTCACCAATTTACAAAACTCTTTAAAATAGTTTATTTTTATAATATTGATGCTATAGTATAAATTTTTATGATTCTGATTATTTTACTCCATCAGTTTATATAAATCTTAACATTATTTTGAAAAATTTCTTCCAATTCAGAGAGATGATGAGAATTCAGAACATACAGAATGAAACAGAGATGTATGTGCATATATGTATATATGTGTAGGGTGTATGTATATATGTGCATATATACAACCCCCATGTATACAGTTATTAGAGGAATTTGCTTTGCTTGACTATGCGTGTTGTTTCCAATGAATTTGTTTTTCAGAGAGAGGAAAAAAAAAGATTAAAAATAAATAAATAAATAAAAATAAAGAGTTGGGAGATGCCATACATGTGGAATATTACATGCATTTCTCATGCATATTATTAGGTTTATTAATTATTTGCTTTGTTACACAAGACCTCTCATAAAGTAGAAATAACCTATAGATATATTTGTAATGTAAAAATGAACAATAAGACTTAAAAAAGAGTTCATTTAAATTTATGAATGACAATGGTGCAAATGACCATTAAGGGAAGATAAGGGAAGATGGCATCAACTTCACTTTTAAGATTGTTGTCAGGGCAACAATTCTCTTCTGTAGCATGGGCATGGGGAATGATGTTGGCCTTCGACTACCGGGTGGAAGGTCCCAGTATGGCAAGGTCTTGCTGTTCGTTTACATCGGGCATGAGTTGCCACCCTGTAAGATGGGAAAGGAATTCTAAGGTTGCTGAAACTTCTCCCTATGCTTTAGGCTTGTTAGATCAACAAGTGACACTGATAAACATTTTATTTTAGCAGTTGTAGTATCAACCTGAAGCTGTGTCCTTTAGACTCCATTTTCTTTGTTTATTGAGTAGTGTGTCAAGGGAGACTGAATCAGAAACCTTGGAAAAAAGTCAAGATGGATAACATCTATCTCTTCTTGCCAATCCAAATCCTCACTCTGCCCTTGAGGATGACGAACAGCACTGCTTCCCGCTGGATGGTACCCAGATCCTAGTCTTCTTCAAGGGCTTTAAAAATTCAGGTTAAAAAAAAAGTATAAAAAAGTTAAACCTATAACTACATCCAGGGTCATTCCCTTTCCCTTTATAAAAGATAGACATCCTGGTACTTTTCTATCCTTAATTCCCTCTATACCCTTCTTCCATTAAAAAAATGATTCTCTGGGATCCTGTAATAATATGGGAGAGTTTTTTCACTACCTTAGGTAAAGGTCATCAGGAACTACAGATTTAAAATTGCAGATTATCAGTTTGATTTAAATAGTCTTGTGCAATTTACATCTTTTTAGCTTGATCTTCCATCCAACTTATGTACTTCTTATCCTTGGTCAGACACTAAAAGAATAAAATTGAGACTCATAGATTATGCAGTTAGCTTACAAACCTGGTGATTTTTCTCCTTTTTAATTGAATATTAAAGTTATAAGTAATTTAGAGTCCCAGGGGTAGGGAACCTCCACTCTCAAGGCCACATGTAGCCCTCTAAATCAAGTCACACTTGAGGACCTAGAAGGCCACATTGGCCTCAAGGCCAAAGATTCCCCACCCTTGCATGAGAGGCTCATGAATTTAATGCTGAAAGGGACGTTAGAGCTTTTTGGGTCTAACCACCTCATTTTATAAATGAGGAAACTGAGGCACAGACTTATCCCAAGTCACGTGGCTACTTAGTGTGCATTTTGTCATTATTGAGTCATTTTTCAATCATGTCTGTTTGTGACCCCATTTAGGGTTTTCTTTGCAAAAACACTGGAGCAGTTTGCCATTTCCTTCTCCAGCTCATTTTATAGATGAGGAAACTGAGGCAAACAGGATGAAGTGACCTAGTAAGGGTCACAAAGATAGTAAGTGTCTGAGGTCAGATTTCAACTTGGGAATATGAGTGTTCCTGATTCTGTGTTTGGCCCTGTGTAGCCTAGATAAACTAGTATTTAGAGTAGGATTTGAAGTCCAGTGCTCTAGCTTCTACATCATGCTGCCTCTTTTTACAGATGAGGAAATGGAGGTTCAGAGGCATTAAAAGATTTACTCAAACTAGTGCAACTGGTAAGGGTTAGAGTCAAGAGGAGCTTTCTGGTTGCCTGGCATCTTTTCTACTAAATCTGGCTTCTTCTCAAAGTAAGGAGATGATTGTCTTTTATGGTATGGTATACAAGACTTCATGGCTTCCGACCAACAATCTAGACAGATTTCCATTATGCCAGGATACTAAGTAGAATTTGGGTGAGACAGAACTTCCTATGGCTTCCACAGATGGGTGCCATTCTTTGTAGAAGTCTCTTGGATTTGTCAATTGGCTATTGCTCTTTTCTCCCCTGGTGGAGTCTGGGTAGCCTTTTAGGGGATACAGGCTAAACATGTCATTTATAGTAAAATGCTAGTTCAGGTCATTTGACCCTGTAATTTTTTTTAATGTGTTTGTTTTTAAACATCTATAGTAGATTACCCATTTATATGTTCATTAATAATACAATTGCGTAAGAGGTTGACCTCACCATTGCAGTTATTTTGCTTCACCTACTTAGAAAAGAATTGAGATTTTGTTTTAGTTAAAAAAATTCAAGAAATTTAAATTCTAAAACTATAATAGTAGGCTTTTTATTTTAATGTTTCATTCTGATAAGAAAAGTGTAGCTTAATCATACATCCCTGAAGAAAAATACGATGCTAAAATGGTGGCACAGTGGATAGAGTGCTGGGCCTGGAGTTAGGAAGACCTGAGTTCAAATCCAGCCCCTGACACTTATTAACTATGTGACCCTGGGCAAGTCACTTAACCTCTGTTGGCCTTATTCCACCGGAGAAGGAAATGGTAAACTGCTTCACTTTTCTTTAACAAGAAAACCTGGTGCACGGTATGGTCCATGGGGTTGCAAAGAGTCAGAAATGACTGAACAACAAAATGTTTTGAGGATTTGTAATTTTGTTAGTCTGAGTGTTACTCTATTAGCATAGGTCACTTTAGACGTTCATAGATGCTCTTTAAGAATTTTTGTGCCTCAAACATTTATTCCCCGATGGATATTCTGGACATTGACTTCTCTCAGCACAGCTGGTCTGGTCCTTAGGCACCAGGCATACTGTTTATCTGTGGGCCATCCTTGAAGATTCTCTGACTTTGGAGACACCTTTTAATCTGTACTGTATTGGCCTTTGAGAATAGAGGGTTACCTCTTTTAAGAAGCTAGTCTTTGAATCAATCAGTTGGCAGGCATTTATTCAGCACTTTGTGCCAGACATTGTTTTTGGTGATGGAGATGCAAGGCAGAAATGAGACCTGGGGTCATGCTGAGGCATGAGGGTTGGACACTGGTGGAAGACCAGAAGACAAAGGGAAGCTAAGTTATCCTTTCTCATCTGAAATACATATATTATTTATTATACTCATACTCTTTAGTGAGTAATGAGTATCTGACAATAAAAGAAAGATGAACTAATATTGTAGAAGGTAATACCCAGATAATAATTTAGACACAGTGGGCTAGAAAATTAGTATGATTAGTTATGATTTGTATGACTCACATGAAGTCATACGAAAGTTTGCTTATATTTTTGACTAATTTGTTCATATTTAGTGCAGTTCCTTGTGTACTAAGTATAGTTAGTATGGTAGGAATAAGACTTTGACCAAAGTGTGTCAGTATCCAAGGGGGTAAGATTCTATCTTGTGAGGTTAAGCTTCCTCCACTGGCCCTGAATATCACAGTCATCTTCTTGACTCTGCTACCCGTAGGCCATCACTCCCAAGATCCCATCACCTTATTGCTCCTATATCAAGATGTGCCTTCTCCCATTAGACTGTAAATTCCTCAAGGGGAGGGATCATCTTTTGCCTCTTTTTGTGTCCCTAACACTTAGCACAGTTTACTTATTGATTGATTCTCCTCCAACCCTTATCAAGGCAAGGTCCAGCCTCTCTCGGGGCCAGACTCATCCATCTCCCAGTGCCCACAATTGGACTGTCTTTTATATTCCAACTATTTTTGACCTAGACAAAAGAATCTTTAGTTGTATCTCTGGTATGAAGGAAACTTTATACTGCATAGTCATCTGCTGTTAGCTTTAGGCTGAAGAAAAAGTTAAAAGTTAGTCACTTTACTTTTCATATTTTGATATTCAGAATAGGACACATGAAAAAAAAGTCTTGTCCACACATTTCTTTTAACTGAATATTTCTTTTTCAAAGTAGTCTAATCAGCTTAGATTAAGAAGTTTAGTAGGTGAAAGTAAGATTAGGGATGTGGCAGCTTTTTTTTTTTTTAAATGTTCTTGACAGCTAAAAACCCTTGTCCTTCCACTTGACTGGGGGCAGTCCTCTGAATCCTAATTGGTTTCTCTAGCAGTGAGTTAAGCGTGATAATGACTTAAGCAATTATAGTTCTACACATGTGGGCATTTTAAACATGTTAATCCACTGGGAACCATCGCCAGGCAATCAAAGAAATAGTCCTATGCTTCTGAGGTCTTACAGAAGTGGGAGGAAGTGCCCTTATTGTCTCCATTTCTTGTAAACTCATCTCCTTTTGTTTAAACTGTCAGCATCAAGCTAATAATGGAGCCAAAGAACCAGTTAGCATTAGAGATAAGAAACAGAGCTGCTATCCACAGACTTCCTCCTGTAGGTAAAATTAAAAAGCTTTAATGTTATCAAGCTTAGTTTGACATCTGTATTGACATTTGGCAGATCTTTGAGAGGAGAGAAGGTGGGGTGAATGACCTTTGTAGAAGCCCCACATAGAAGTTTTTGAATGGAAGAAAATGGAAGCAAAAGCACATATCGTCTTCTACATTGAATTTTGATGATCGCTTCCAACACTTATTCAGTTGCAAAGGTTGTTTGCTTGATATAATTTCTCTTTTTGATCTGCATGATGTTAGACAACACAGGCTAGCCTGGCACAATCAGAAAGGGCTGCCATTTTCCTGGGCTTGTGGCACTATGTAATATCACTAAAACATTGGATTGGTGATATAAACATGGTTCAGTATTTAGTGGGTAAGGAAAGACTTGGTCCCTATTATTTCCCAATAGTCCTTCTTTGTTCCAGCAACCAAATTTAGTCATTTGATTGGCACTTGAAGAGTATGCATTATAATTCCGTTAGATGCTATTGAAGCTGTGTGTGTTGACTATGCCCAGGAACTATTTTTTGGGGGGAGAAGGGCAGGCATGCTTCACCTGTGACTTTATTGGCATGAGGATGTCAAATGCCAAATATCCTACCAATTGGTATAGAACAACAATACTTCTGCAATTTTTAATCTTTGGGAGCTGCCTGTGACCTCTTTTTACATCAAAAGTAGCTAGTGAAAAGCACACTAATGTAAGGGTAAGGAGATCTAGGTTATAATAACAGCTCCAGCATTGATATGCTATCTGACCTTGGCTAAGTGTGTCTTAATTTTCTCAAATGTAAAGTGTGGAGGATAATAACCATCCTATTTCACATGATTGTTGTAAAGATCAAATCAGATATGCATGTAAAAGCATTGAAAATTATGGAGTGCTATTTATGATAAAATGGCAAGTAAGTCATAGATCATAGAGTTAGAAAAAGAAGGGAACTCAGAAGGCCATTGAGTACAACACCTCTGTTTTACAGGTGAAGAATTTGGTACCCATGGAGGTAATAAGGCATCAAAGAAGGTGGGATTTGAACACAGTTCCTCCAACTTTGGGTCAGTGTGATTTTTTACTGTGCCAAGCTGCCTCCATTAATTTAGTGGGAAATTTCTCCTGGACTCTCTTTATTGAAATAGTGCAAAGTATTAATTGTGAAACTAAACAAACAAAAACATTGTATCTATCATTTTCTGGCAGTCTTATAAATTAACTGTTTGGTAAACCTCCACTTTTTCACAAATGCTTATGTGAAATCTCAACCATCTAATATGGTAGCAGGACAAAATGATGTTGAGTATGATGAAAAGGTTATTTATGTGGAATGTGAGTAGCATTTGATGATGGAATGTATTTTGTTCAGTTATGATTTTCCTAACCACGTTTGGCTTAATTTAATGTTAGAGTAATGGTCCATTCTTGACTATCTGTCAAGATTATCTGAACTGCAGATTTCAGGGTCACTTTGGAGTCTAAGAAGGAGATCAGTTCAAGTGTGAAATGCTATGTTAGGCCTTTTGTGTTTCCCCATTTTGGGGTGTTTTACCAGCCCCTTTTTGCTATGAGGTAGAGTTGGGCTCAAATCACTTGTAGTCCCTTCCTTCTGAGACAAATTTCTATCTATCCTGTCTGAATATGCTGTGGTTAGTTATTTGCTTATCGTATCCCTAATGAGAATGTCAATTCCTTGAGAGCAGGGACCTTGTTTCCCCCTACCCCACCTCATTCTTTGTAGTCAGAGCACTTAGCACAATACCCGGAACACAGTAGGTGCTTAATCAGTGCTTACTGTCTTATTTACTTGTTATTCTTTGTTGTTTTTAGTGGTCCTTTAAATATAATTTTTAAAAAATCCATTATTTTATCCTATGTGGGTCCTTGCTCCACTGACACAGAATGGCATTGCCCTGTGTCTTAACACAGGGGTTTCATCAGTTAATTCAGCCCCACAACCTGAAGACCAAGGTCCTAATACAAGACTGAATTTAGCTAGGCTGGTGCTTGGATTAGAGTTACATACTGAGAATAATAATGATGATGATGATGATGATGATAATAATAACAACAACTAGGATTTACATAGCACTTTAAGGTTTGCAAAATGCTTTACAGATTTTATTTTATCCGCACAACAATCATGGGAGGTAGGGGCTATTATTATCCCCATTCTGCAAATGAGGAAACTGGAGCAAACAAAGGTTAAGTGATTGCCTAGGGTCAGCCCTCTACCCACTCTACCATCTAGCTATTCATCCTTCATCACACTCTGGAAGGCTTTTCAGCCTGCTAGGACCTGTAAGAGTTGATACTCCCTTGGCATAACCTTTGAAAGTCTAGGGTCAGCTCCATGCTGTGATATGGCATGAAAATTTAAGAAAAAACTTGAGTGGAGGTACTTTGACAGTGAAAAAGAAACCTTTTAAACCCTGAGCACAATGAAGACTTATTTATTGAGTACTTAACTGCAGTAACGTGGTAGACAGAGTGAAGAATAGAAGCAAGTGAAGACAAAATTCTTGTGCTAAAGAATCTTAGGAGAGGAGCACTGTGGTATTAGAATAGGGCTACACCTGTAATTTCACTGAGATAGGGAATTCCCATTGAGAAAATTAACTCTACCCATGCAGATCAACTGTTGCAACCGAGAGTCATATTGCCTGGAGCCTTGATGATTTAAGTGACTGGTCCAGGGTCACACAGTCAACATGTGTCAGAGGTAAGACTTCAGAACGCGGGTCTAGCTGGTGCTGAGACTGGGCCTCCATCTGCTAAGCCACAATGTCTCTTGTTTTTGGTATTAATGAATGAAAAAAGCATTTAGGGATTTCTTACTGTGCTCCAAACCCCCTCAGGCTAGGCATCGGAGACACAAATACTAAAAGAAACCCAATCCCTGCTTTCAAAGGGCTTACTTGTCTAATGGAGGAGACCACATATTTGGAGGAGCAGTTTAATGAAAGAATATCATAGTACGAGTCAGAAGACTGAAGGTCTAGTCTTGGCTCAATCATCGATTTACTACACGACTTGGTGAGTTACTGTGTATCCCTAGGCCGGTCTTTTCATCTCATGGAAATTTTGCATGTCTCTCGGTATGTGCTCTGCATTCAGTAGGAGCTTAATAAATGCTGAATTGTGCTGAATGCAGCACATGAATAGAGACTTGATAACATTTAAATAAATGACCCTCATTTAAATAACCCTCACCAGTATTCTTGTTTGGCCACTAATTGCCCACATTAAGGGATTAACACAGTGACTTCCACTAGAAATCTTCTTCATTACCATTTGGGAGAAGAGTTAGATAAGCAAGTGGGTTTTGGTTCCAAGAGATTGATACCTTTTCATTTAAACTTCTAGGCTGTGTTACAGTATGCTGATGAATGGTTATTTTGGCTCCTTATCGAGTCAGTTGATATAATGAGGGAATTAAAAAATTTATAGCCAAGGAGAATTTGGCTTAAATACATATGGTTATTGTATCTACCAGATGCTGTTGACTTGAGTTTTAACTCCCGCTGAATGAGGAAATGGAGATACAGTTAATGGATATAGGATCAAAGATACTTTTGTATCATTTTATTTTGGTTTATTTTCTTATTTTGTTTTTATTTACTTGTTCTTATTTTTGTATTTATTTATATTTTCTTTATTGTGTTTATTCACATGTTGTACATAAATTGTATTATTTTTATAGTGTTTATTTACTTGTATTTATTTTTGTATTTACTTTATTTGTATTTTCCTTCTGATAAAATATAATTTGGGATCAGAAAATATAACTTTACTTATAAATATCTCCTTTAATGGCCCCAAATTTTCTCTGAAACAAAGGCCCATATTTTGAATTCCAATGTTCTGCTAATTTTTTATGACTATTAATCATGGCATATACCTGACTTCAGAAGATTAAAATAATTATCACTTGGAGGGCAATGGAGGGAGTGAGTAGGTTGCAACAGAGAACAAGTAAGGAACTATGAAAAAGAATCAGAGTAAAGACGAATTGGAAAAAAAAGATGGTTGATCGTGTACAAGGTATAATCAATGGACATATCACGTACTCCTCTCTTTCTCATAATTTTAGGAGAAAGCAAGGAAGAATTGCCTGCATGATGGGTGGACTCCCTTACTAACTTACCTGAGGACACAACCAAGATTCACACAAACTGGGCAGGATTATTGGAATAGTTTAGTATTGATTGTGTGTATTGGAATTACCCCAGAATGTGTGATTCAGTAAGAAACAAACAAATCTATAAATGAAGATTTACTTTGGACTTTTATCCAAGTTAGGAAGGCTGTTTTTTTTTTATTAGAAATACTACATGGAATTTATTTTAAGGTGATCATACAACATAGATGGCTGACTAGTTACTTTCCAGTTAGTTTGGAGCATATTAGTTTTAGGATTTTAATTACAGAGGCAAAAGTGTTAAAATCTTGGTTTGATGTTCTTTATAAAGTTCCATTTTTGATGTATCAATTGGTTTTTTCTAATTACTTTCTTCTTTTTTAAAATGAAGGATGCACTCCAGAGTGTTTCTGGTCTTGGGCTATGTATTTGACATCTCTGGGCTAAAGCATACTAAGTGACATTTTCTATGGCTGTCCCTCATATGTGGGACACTCTCCCTCCTCAGCTCTGCATCTTTTACAAGAAGTCTTTCCCAACTCCTTAATTTTAATGCTTCTATTATTTCCTATTTACCTTGTAGATATTTTGTTTTGTATATATTTGTTTGCATGTTGTCTCCACCATTAGATTGTAAGCTCCTTGAGGCTAGAGACTATCTTTTGCCTCTTTTTGTATCCCCAGGGTTTAGCACAGTGCCTAGGCTCTTAGTTAAATATTTATTGATTGATTGATTGACTTAAAAATAAAAAAAAAATTTAAAAAAATGGCTCTCAGTAAAGGAGGAAAGGGATAAAAGGATACAGGTAATATAAACACAAAAGTTCACAGTAAAAAAAAAGTCTATTTGAAAACAAAAACAAGTCAACTTTTCATATGGCCACACTCAAATGAAGGGAATCAAGTTGAACAAAAACCACCAGGGGCTGCTGTTGGCCCCTTGCCTGATTCTGTGCAACAGCAAGTGTTGGGCATTCTCATACTTACCCCAACAGGCACTCAGGACATCCTGATCTTTCTGCGATTCTCATAGAGCTGGTAACCTTAGCGCTCTACTTTTTCCCTGATGATAATACTGACCTCATTATACTAAGGGTGTGGTCTGTGTGAATTTGTCTGATTAGTCTCTTCTGGCCAAGGTCTTTCTCCATTGGGAAAACTCAACCCTCCACCCACTTGCTGTATTTTAACAGGCACTAATCAAGCAGCATGTATAGTATACATAGTATAATGTAGTCACTCACACAAGTGTGGCCTATCTATATAGTTTTTATTTATGACTAAAGAAGCAAAAGGAATAAATCAGATATAGGAAAAAATGCTACACTGAGTACCTTCCCATAGCTCCTCTCCAATAAATGTAGGCAGCCCTTAATCAGTCTATAAGCATGGCCCCAAACAAGGAGTTTAGGAATATACACAATTTGAGTGTTCATAGACTGTCTTCCTTTTTTTTTTTTTGGTGAGGCAATGGGGTTAAGTGACTTGCCCAGGGTCATACAACTAGTAAGTGTCGAGTGTCTAAGGTCAGATTTGAACTTGGGTCCTCCTGATTCCAGGGCTGGTGCTCTATCCACCACATCACCTATCTTCCAAACCCACCACCACCTATGGCTGCTCACATTGGGAGCTAGCAAATGCCTCCACTATTGAAATTAGCAAGCATGACCCCTTCTATTTTTCTGCTTATACCCTCCTGGAGGGGAGAAGGATGTGGGAGCCAGAAGACTGATTCTTCTTTTGGCCACTTTTTTTTTTACCCCCTCCACTGCTTTGCTATTGATTGAGCTCTTTAATTATATGATGATGGATTTAGATCTGGATAGGACCTTGGGTAACTTCTAGTCTAAACACCTCATTTTAATGATGAGGAAACTGAGTCCCAGAGGGTAAATTTACTTACCCAAGGCCATATAAGTGTTCAGTCCTCCAGTTTTATCTTTGTGCATCTGGTTCATCACTTGAGAAGTTGATTCCAGGAGCTGACCAGTTCCTGTCACATTTTCAGTCATTTTTTCAGTTGTGTCCAACTCTCCATGACCCCATTTGGGGTTTTCTTAGCAGAGATACTAGAATGGTGTGCCATTTCTTTCTCCAGCTCATTTTACAGATAACGAAACTGAGGGAAATAGGGTTAAGTGACTTGCCCAGAGTCACACAGATAGTAAGTGTCTGAGGTCATATTTGAACTCAGGAAGATGAATACTTCTGAGCTTCAGGCTTTGTATTCTGTTCACTGAACCACCTAGCTGCCCCTATATAATAGAAGCTTCCTTAAGGAATTGTGAAATAAAATGTGCCCTGTAGAGAAATGCTTCCCAACGTTTGTGATGTAAGCGCTGGCGATAATAAAATGTGTCTGTACTGACTATAAAAAGGAGGGAAAAATGTTTGTAAAATAGAGTTAAAGATAAGGGGATACAGAGGGAATAACTAATAAACCCTTCTGAGTATATATACATATAATAGCCAGCTAGCATTTATATGGTACTTTGAGATTTGCAAAACATTGTGTGTATGTATACACATACACACATACATATGTGTATACACATGCACACATACACACACAATATATATACATACGTACATATACAATACACATATGTATATGTATATACATCTATACACATACACATATGGGTATGTATACACATACATGCATGCATACACACTATTTCATGTAATCCTCATAAAAGCCCTGTGAGGTCAGTGTTGTTATTATTATTACTTCCATTACACTGAGGATAAAAGTGACTTTTCCAAGGTCACATAGAAAGTAAAAGTCTCAGGCAGATTTCACATTTGGGTCTTCCTGATTTTAACTCCAACACTCCGTGCATGATACCACCCAGGTGTATACATATACACTGGTCCAGGATCACACAGCCAATATGTGTCACTCTGGCCTCTAGCTCAAGTCACCAGTCTGTACCAGTGGAGGGCCTTCCATACCAGAAATTCACACAAAAGGGGAATTACACACCCAGACATAGATGGCCTTTGCCTGGATCCATGATTTCATTGGTGTGGGGAACTTCTGGTATGGAAATGCCTTCTAAATCTCTGTAAATTTTTTCCTTAAGGAGTTAAGGACTCTGAGAAATTCATTGTTTGGCCTACTGTAATATAGCTGGTATGTGGCCAGGCTAGGACTTGAACCCAGGTCTTCCTAACTCTGAAGGTGACCCTTTATCCACTACTGTGCCATCAGTCAACAAGCTTTTATTACATACTATGTCCCTGGCACTTGGATAAGCACTGAGGATTTAAAATAATAAGATGAAAGTGAAATAATCCCCATTCTCTAGGAATTTATATTCTAATGGTAAAGATAGCATGTACATATAAGTATGCATATAATAATTAAAAAATGAACACAAGGTGGTCTTAGGAAGGAGTAGATTGGAATCTAAGTAGATCAAGAAAGGCCTCATGTTACATAACACTTGGCATGTGTCTTGAAGGAGACTATATAGATTTAATAGTCTCTCCTTCCTTTCCTCTCTCCCTGCCCCCTCCTTCCCTTCTCCCCTCCCTTTTTCCTCCCTCCCTATTTTCTTCCCTCCCTCTCTCTCTCTCTCCCTCCCTCCTTTCTTCCCTTATTCCCTCCTTCCCCCCCTCCCTTCTTTCTTTGTTGGAGACTTTGTTAAAAAGATCTGCCAGGAAGCTTCCAGGCTTAGTTTAATAAGAGAGAATAGAGGTCATTCAGCAGGAAGCTAAAGTCCAAACAGGGCCTTTTGTCTAAATTGTCTGGATATTTATGATGAGAAGCTACGTTTTTGGTCTTATATTAACTGTGTGATTGTCTTGGTGTGCTACTCGTGCAGGCACATAGTATCGAACAGAGTTTTTAGCTTGTTTTGCCCTGTTCGAGAGTGGTGTTAACCTAAATAGCCAAAGTCATTCAGCTTGGCATCTTAGTGAGCAAAACAAATTGTAGCAAATGAGAAAAGAAAAAGGCCAAAAACAGATTTCCCTGGGCAGTTTCTATATGTGTATGTATAAAATGCGTTATGGACTACAAGTCCATATTTCATGAATAAGGGATACAGTAACTTAATGGAGCGGTTGTCCAAAAATTGTCCAAATAGAGGAGGTTGAAAATTTTCATAACATGTGAATTTTCTATCTTAGGCAGAACCTAAAGCTGGGAATTGCAATTTTTTTTTAAAATAATTGACCACAAGGGGGAGAACTCTAATTCTCCATGCACATTTTTAATATCATGTGTAAAACCTGAAGGCAATGATGAATAAGTTTGAATTTTGTAATATGCTGCCTCATTTCCCTTTGGTGAATCCGGCTGACCACAACAGGCTTAACCATTTGAGCAGAAATGTTATTATGAAGTTATCATGGTCCATAGAAATAAAAGTTATATGTCATGTTATGTCATAATGTTCACGGAAGGGTATTGGCATCTCCTTTCAAGCCAGTGAAGACAAGAGAATTTTCTAATTCAACAAGGTATCTTTTCCCCTTTCAAACAAAATTCATGTATCATTTACAGAAAAACCCCCCGACAACACAATACTTGTCCAACTTTGCTGAATGTGTGAGTTGAGAATATATCAATTAGACCTTCCTTGAATCAAATAAATTTTTCAATGGCAAAATAAATTCTATTAAATAGAAACTGTGTGATAATTTTTAATGATTAAATAATAATTAAAATGAATGTTAATGTTATATATTCATGATGTTTAAAGGTTCATTTTGTTTTTGCTTGGACATTATCTGCTGTAGTACTTGGACATGGGTAACATGCCTCTGAAATTTCATATGAGGCTCTCTGAATTTTAATATTTCTTGGTGTTTCATTCTTACATCGTGTAAAATGATATGTGAGGACCATAATCATAAGATGGAAAGAGAACTGAGAGGCCATCTGGTCCAACCCTTATGTTTTACAAATAAACAAAGGCAAATAGAGGAAAAATGACTTATGCATATTCACAGAGTAGAAAGCATCAGAGGTAAGATTTGAACTCAGGTCCTTCTTACTCCAGAGCTAGCTCCCATTCAACAGTACTCTAATCATAGGGATATTGATAGGAATTAGACCTGTGACCTTACTGGTATAAAAAACAATCTACCAATGTAAGTTGGATTCTTCTCCGCAGTATATATTCTTAGGGAATTGCCTGGGACACTGAGAGATTAAATGACTTGCCTTTGTATGTTTTGGATGGAGGACTTGAACCCCAAAATCTTCCTGACTTGGGGGCAAGGTCTCTAATATGCTACACAATAATGTTAACATTATTAATACCAATAATACTGTATATTTGTACAGTTCTTTAGACTTTACAAAGAGCTCTTACATTCCTCACCTGACCCTTACCAAAACTTTCAAATTTGTTAATGAGGAAATGGAATTTGAGACTTAGCAAGGATCACACAAGCAGTGAACTGCAGAGAAAGGTCTCAGAATCACAGACTTGTAGAACTACAAGGACCTCAGTGGCCAACCCAGTTCAATCCATATGTGACAGGAATTCCCACTATAACATAACTGACACAGTGGCTGTAGAGCTTCTGCTTAAAGACCTCCAAGGAAGGGAAACCCATGGTCTTTCAAGGTGGCCCCATCTCAATTTTAGACGGTTCTAATTGCTAGGAAGTGTTTCCTAACATCATTCCTTTGCCACATCTGCCCATTATTGTGTTTGGACTTTGGTCAGGAACTCCAGCCAAGGCCTTCTGATACAGGCATCATGGTTTCCACTTTATTACATTGAAGTAATCATATGACTGATTAAACACTTACTCCAATTCAAGCATCATGCCTTTTAGTAGCCATCTTGAGAAGCAAAGCAGTTGTCTAAATTATGTTGTTCTAGTTGAAAGTATTTTGGGGATTTCTTTTTCAGACTTACCCTCAAAGCAGGTATAGTAGCACACTGACTTGGGATTTCACAATTCCAGATTTGAATTCTATCCCAGAGTGACTGTGCTATTCTTTGGTGAAATGAGGGGGATGGAGTAGGTAATCTCTACAGTCCTTCCAGCTCTGATGTCTATGACTTATTCTTTAAATATCCTAAGTGGGGGTAAATCTTTGTCCTTTGAGGATGGATCTGATTTTTGAAATGGTCAAAAGTTATTCTAAACCAAAGTCTGTAAATGAAGTGGGAAAACCTGTTTTTGGTCCAAAAGTGGCATGTTTATAAAGCAACAAGATAATTTTTAGATAAATGATAAACTAGTTCTGCCCCAGGATGTGGTGGTCAGGTGATATTCTATATCTGAAGTTTTACTATAGTTTAAAAGACACATTCAATTGCCAAAAATTTATTAAATATATACTATGTACCAGGAACTGTTAGGTACATGCATACAAAGGCCAAAATGAAATTGTCTCTGCCTTCACACTTATTTGATCACTAAGTTCTTATGGGTTTGTTAAAAAAAAAAGATATTCCTTTATATATGAGCCTCATTTGACACCATTTTTATGACTCTGTCTTTGGGGGGCCATTCCCACTTTGGAAGATCTTCGATTCATGAATCATTGTTATGTTTACTCCCTTCACAATACAGGTCCCGATACCTCCATGCTTACTTATTCTGTGAAATTCTCATTTCTGTCACCCCTTACTCAAAAGAGAATTGACCCAATGAGATAGAAACTTTTTTGGATTCTTGGAATATCTCAGGGATACCAGCGCACCACTTGGGCTGTGCATCATTTGCCTCTCAAGCTGGCTAAATAAATGACCTACTTCTTTTCCTGCTCATGTCTTTTACACCAATCTTCACTTGCAAAGTCATCGCTGACAATATATTTCAGCATTATAATGGAAGGATGACACCCTCCCACAGCACAGATCAGAATCCATCTGCCTGTGGGGTGCAGCAGGTTAAGCACTGGGCCTGGTGTCAGAAAGACCCAAGTTCAAAACCAACTTCAGAGTATTATTAGCTATGTTTCTCTGGGCTAGTCCCTTAACCTCTCTCTGCCTCAATTTCTTCATCTGTAAAATGGAAATATAATAATAGTACCAGCTTCCTAGGGGTTCTGTGAGGAAAAAGTGAGATAATTATAAGGCGCTTTGTAAACCTTAAAGTTTTATACACTTGCTAGTTGTCATTATTATTTATTCTCATCCTGAGTGATTCTTATCTATGGTATTTTCCCCTCTGACCAATAAATTCTGTATAGAAAGTCTACCCAGTTATCTAAAGCCCATTTCTATGTCTTAACCTTGTGTGGCTACCAGGATGAATTATTGGATCCCTTGAGCAGCCCACCTCCTTTTCCTCAATGACATCTGCTCCACTTATTGTCTACAATTCATTCGTATTCATAATGGTATAGGAGCTAGAGTTGAATTGGGAGCTCATGAGGACAAGCCTTGGAGTCAAGAACTGGATTCTAATCTTCCCTCTGACATACTACCAGTGTGGCCCTGGATAAATTACTAAAATTATTAATGCTCCAGGCAAGTTTCTAAGCTTATAAGTTGCAGAGGAAGTTTTCTCTCTAACAGTGGAATTTCTAGACTAGGAGATCTCTACCTAGATGGAAGCCCAAGTCCAGACTCCCTCTCCTCATGTCCTTCTTCTTCTCAAACATTATGAAAATAAAGAATTGTCATCCTGATCCCCAGTGTCTAGTCTATTATTGGAGTTGTCTCAAAGATGCTTTGAGTTTATATCTAAGCTACTCAAGGTGAGCTTGAATCCCAGGATTTTTATTTAGTTACAAAAAAAACGATCAATATATCTACCTGTACAATGGTTTTCTGAATACCAAACATGAAAGAATAATAGCAGGGTGGTGATTTGCTCCAGTACTTTCTGAACTCCATCAAATAAGATGATGACAGTGAAATAAAAAATGAGCTGTTACTTCTCTCCTCCACTGAATGTTTCATTCTTATGTTTAGATTCTAGTACCTGCAACAGTACTTTAGACATAGCAAATGTATACTTATTAATTTTTTTTTAATTATAGCCTTCTCCCTTCATTGAAGATCACTTCCTAGCACTTACTAATAATTTCTACCAGGTTGAACTTCTCACTTTCCCTTGACCATATTGTACTCACTTTGACCTTCTTGCCTTTCTTTGTTTATAATGTTTCTTCAATTGGAACATCCTCCTTTCTACGTCTCCACCTATCCAAATTGTCCTCATCCTTTAAAGGTCAAACCGATTCCTACTACTTTAGGATAAGGGTGTTGGGCATAGATCAGTGGTGTCAAACTTGGATAGAAACAGGGCTACTAAACTGTACATAAAAATCCCTGTGAATATTGACTTGGGAAACTACATATCTACATCTTATTGTATTTTTATTTTAAAACTATTTCCTAATGCCATTTTAATCTGGTTCAGCCCAGGAGTTTGGAGGGCCACATGTTTGAGATGACTTCTCAGTGTTTAATCTTCTAATCCTTTGTGACATCATTCCATCTCCCACATTGATTGCCTCCTCTTTCTTTTAATTAACATCTTGTCTGTACCCTGCAGTTTGGTGGGATTTTTGTGGCAGGGACCTCTATGAATCAAGGGACCTTGGGAGATATTCTATCTTTATCTTGTTCATGTATTCCCACAGAAGACAGGTGGAAAGAAATCTCTGCAAGGCTCCTGTGTGTTTGCAGGCCATTAGTTTGCAGTATCACAGAAAAGAAAAAAAAATTAAAAAGAGCTCATTTCAGCACAGAATAATACAGAACTAAGGGCAGGTGAAGAAATTTAGATGCAAATGGTCTCTTTTCCAGAATTTTGGAAGCAAATTAAACAACCAAAGGACAAATAAATAACAATTTTAACTGATGTACATGTTTAGGAAATAATTTTCACTTATATGTAGTGAAATATTATTACTCCCAATTTTAAGGATGAAGAAATAGGATCACTTGGGAGTAAATTTTTTTTTTGATGGCTAATTTGCCTTAAAGTAAGTGACTTGAAGGAGGTGAGGTCTTGAAGCTAAGTATCCTGACCCCAAGTATAATGCTCAATCTATTGCCCCAACGATGCCTCTCTAAAGAAATCAACGTCAAAGGAGAAATAATATATTTCCATTAAAGACTAACTTTATCCAGTAAGCTTTTCAGGTGCTTTTAGAAATAATCATTGAAGTTGACAAAGTGCTGCTTTCATTAAAATTATATAAGCAGATCCGAGAAATATGATAAAATTTGCAAATAAATGTTGACCTTTGTTAAAGAAAAATTTGGGTTTCAAAAGTCATCAGGCAGAACCAATATTTGATTAATTCCTTCAAAAGGTAGTAAATGGAAGCTGGTAGACAATGACTCATTTCCATATCATTTGACTATGGCCAGTAAGAAATAACTCCTGCAAGAAGCCAAATAAGTAGCTGACAGCCTACCTTCTGGTAGTTTTCAATGAGCTATTGTGTCCCTTGGCTTTGCAATAAACCATTAGCCTCATTACATTTCCAGATAAACATTCCCAAATGATGCTTGATTATGCAGTCTCCAGAAAGTGATTTTGAAACTTATTTGCAAAGGTTATATGGCTGTGTTCTGAATGCAGGAATCTTAGTATGGATTTTTCACATTCAAATCTCCATGGAAATTGGTGAAGAATTTTGATAGAAATGAAATGAGTACATGAAAGCAATCTTTTTTTCCCCCCCCTTCTCTTTGGTTGATGAATGCAAAGTGTACTTATGCAAATCAATTTTGGGGATATAAAGAAAGCAACAAAACTCATTAAAAATTTAATTTCTTGTTCTGATTTAACAATTAATAAAAAGCAAGGAGTGTAAAAAAAATTGAGAAACTTCCCTGTGTTTCCTTATATCCTGGAGGATGGGAGAAGGTGTATACTGAAATATTTTGATGAGGATAGAGAAAAGACATTCATTTCTAAACTATAAAGATCAAGTAAATGGCTATTTTTTTTTTTTTGGTGAGGCGATTGGGGTTAAGTGACTTGCCCAAGGTCACACAGCTAGTAAGTGCTGTGTGTCTGAGGCTGGATTTGAATTCAGGTCCTCATCTTCACTCATGGTTGTAGTAATTGTTTTATCTATTATTTCCCTTTAAGCTTCATAGTATTTAATGATATTCCATTTAGTCTTTCAGAGGACTTACACTTTTTCACTGGTGTCTTAATTCTTTTTCTCTTGCTCCCCCTACCCTGGACTTCCTGGTTTTCTCTTTCCCACTTAATCTTTTTCCTAACAGATGAAACTAAATAATCATATTTTCTCAGTCTTGCCCCAACAATGAATTTTTCTTTATGTGAGGAGTCATATAACTATGGAATTAATAACTACCCATTTACTTAGTATTTTATGGGTTGCAATATACCTTGTGTATGATAATCAATTCAACCAGAAGAATCTCTTCAGTTCCTTAGATGTTGGGAGTAAATAGCCATAGAAAAGCTGATAAATATAGAGAGTCCCTACAGCATCTCACAACTACTTTAAATAGGCTTTTGATGATAGGATCCCACTGTCAGAGAAATTGTTCTATTATTATCTTACTGGTAAATATGATCTTAGCTATCAGTAGTTGTTATTTTTTTCATGTTATCATGACTGCTAAACAGTCAACTGTTTTGTTAAGCATCTTCTCTGTCTAATAAATCAATCAATTAGTATTTATTAAAAGCTTACTATGTGTCAAGTAGTATGTGAGGTACTGGAGATTACCAGTACAAAGAATGATACAATACATATTAATAATGAGCTTGCATTCCAATAGGGGAGACAAAAATACATATAAAATATATCTAGTGTGTATATATATATATATATATATATATATATATATATATATATATATATATGCATACATACAAAGTTGGATAAATAAATGCAAAGTAGTACAATACAAGGTAGGTTGGGAAGGAAGACACGAGTAGTTAGATGGATAAGGAAAGGCTCCCTGTAGAGCATAGTAGAGAATGGTACTTCAGCTGCTCCTTAAGGAAGAGAGAGACTATTAGGTGGAGGGAAAGAGGGAGTATGTAATAGGCATGATGGATGGCCAGTGCAAAGACATGGAGATGAGAGATGGAATTTCTTCTGCGAGAAAAGGCCTGTTTGGCTGGATCACAGAGTTCAGAAAGGGAAAGTAATATCCAGTGAGGTTAGAAAGATAGGTTGGGGCTAGCTTGTGTCATTTTAAAAGTCAAATAGAGCTGTTTATATTGTTTTCTAGAAGCAAAAGGAAGTTACTTTGACTTGGTTGAGTAGGTGAGTCATATGGTCGGATCTGTGCTTAAGAAAAATTACTTTGGCAACAGTGTGTAGGATGGACCAGAAGGATGAAACCTGAGAAAGGGAGGACAGTCAGTTGGCTGTTGCAGTGCTCTAGGTGAGAAATGATGAGAGCTGGAACTAATGTGGTATTTGTATTGTTGGAGAGGAGAATGAAAAGACGTGTTATAAAGTTGAAAATAGCAAGGTTTGGCAACTGTGATTGGCTGTGTGGGATGAGGGATATAAAGAGGAGTCCAGTATAATGCCAAGATTATTCTCCTAGGATGGTGGTATTTTCTATAAAAATAAGGATGTGTATAAGAGAGGATTTGGGAGAAAGACAATGAGCTCAATTTTTGAATGTTGAATTAAGATGTCTCCTGAACATTCAGTTTAAAATGTCCAATAGGCAATTGGTGATGCAGGACTGAAGCACAGCAGAGACTCCTGGGATTAGACATATAGGCTGGGGAGTTATCTACACAGAGATGATAGTTAATGCAATGAGATCTGATGAGGTTATCAAGATAGAATATAGGAGGAGATGAGAAAAAGAATATAGTCCTTAGGACCATAAGGAACATCCACAATTAGGGATATGATGTGGGTGATGAACCAACAAGGCAGACTGAGGAGCAGTTTTACAGGTAAGAGATGAATCTTGAAACAGTGCTATAAAAAACTAGAGAGAAAAAAAAGAGTATCTAGGTGGAGAGGGTGGTCGGTAGTGTCAGATGTGGCAGAAAGGTTGAAAAGGATTAGGACTGAGAGAAGACTGTCAAAATTTATAATTTAAGAGATCACTGGTAGCTTTGGGGAGAATAGTTTCAGTTGAGCAGTGAACTCAGAAACTAGGTTTCAAAGGGTTGAGAAAGGAGTACGAGGAGAAAATGTGCAGGCAGTGAGTGTAGACACATTTCAAGTGGTTTGGCTGAGAGAGAGAAGAAATAGAAGATGGTACCTGTGCAGTCTTACAAAACATATTCCCGTGAGGTTTTTTTTTAAGGATGGGGAAAACTGTTTGAAAGTAATAGGGTAGAAACTAATTGATAGAGAAAGGATGAAGATTTGAGAGAGCCGAGGAATGCTTATGGATGCTATCTGTTGGAGAAGATGGGAGGAATGAATCATATCCACATGTAGAACAATTGGCTTTGACAAGAAGAAAGTCAAGGATGAGAAGGTGACTCTTTGTCAGAGACTGGGGAAAAGGAGAAGAGAGTAGGAGACAATATCAAGGTATTTTGAGATTAGTAATAATAAGTGAGCATTTGCATAGCACCTGCTATATGCCAGACACTTTATTAAAGGCTTTATAAATATTATCACATCCTAGCCTAGGTCAAAGGAGCTAGGGTTACAACCAAGAATCACCTACCCAGCAAAACTGAGCATAATCCTTCAGGGATAAAATGGACATTCAATGAAATAGAGGACTTTCAAGCTTTCTTGATGAAAAGACCAGAGCTGAATAGAAAATTTGACTTTAAATACATGACTCAAGAGAAGCATGAAAAGGTAAACAGGAAAGAGAAATCATAAGGGACTTGTTGAAGTTGAACTGTTTACATTCCTATATGGAAAGATAATATTTGTAACTCATGAGACCTTTCTCAGTATTAGGGTAGTTGGAGGCTCTGTGTGTGTATGTATATGTATATACATATATGCACATACATATATATATATACACACACACACAAATATGTATGTATATATGTATATTTGTATGTGTGTGTATATATACATATGCACATATATATATATATACACACACACATACAAATATACATATATAATACATATTTGTATGTATGTATATAAAGGGCACAGGATGAGTTGAATATGAAGGGATGATATCTAAAAAAAAATTAAGGGGTGAGAGAGAATTGTACTGGGAGAAAGAGAAAAGGAGAGATAGAATGGAATAAAGTATCTCACATAAAAGAGGCAAGAAAAAGCTTTTACAGTGGAGGGAAAGAGGGGGGAGGTGAGAGGGAATGAGTGAATGTTACTCTCACTGGATTTGGAGGGAATAACATACACACTCAATTGGGTATGGAAATCTATCTTACCCTACAGGAAAATAGGGGCGAAGGAGATAAGAGAGGGGGGAATGATAGGGAGGGCAGATTGGGGAAGGGGGTAATCAGAAGCAAAGACTCTTGAGGAGGGACAGGGTCAAAGCAGAGAATAGAATAAATGGGGGGAGGGGCCAGAATAGGATGGAGGGAAATGTAAGTTAAGTCTTTCACAACATGACTATTATGGAAGTGTTTTGCATGACTACACATATATAACTGATATTAAATTGCTTGCCCCCTCAATGCGGGTGAGTGAGTAGGGAAGGAGAGAATTTGGAACTCAAAGTTTTAAAAATGAATATTAAAAATTGGTTTTACATGAAACCGAAAAATAAGATATACATGCAGTGGGGTATAGAAATCTATCCTGCTCTACAGGAGAATAGAAAGGGAAGGAGATAAGAGAAGGGTAGGTTTGTAAGTCAAATCTAGCCTCAGATACTTACTAGCTGTGTCACCCTGAGCAAGTCACTTAACCCTGTTGGCCTCAGTTTCTTCATCTGTAAAAGGAGCTGGAGAAGGAAATGGCAAACTGTTCTAGTATCTTTGCCAGGAAAACCCCAAAGGGGTCATGAAGAGTCAGAAACAAATGAACAACAATCATCTAACTCTTATTTTTATTGCCTAGTTTATGAGTAAGTGGAAAAAAATTGCTATCTTAACATACTTTGCAAAAATTTTCATGGGAGTTATGCAGATAGTAAAAGGAAATAAATATAATATGCTATGTTATATGGATTTATTTATCCACATCAGTGGACACATGACTATGTTATAAGCTGTTATTCTGTTTCAAGTAATTAAAAATGCCCTAGTTATATTGTTATATTCTATGTCAACAAGACAATGCTTGATGAGAACTAAAACAATCTAAAAGAAATCCATCTTTGTCCTATAGAGGTGTGGGGGCAGGCCACACGACTTCGGCATCCAGTGTCACATGAATAGGCTTGTTATACATTCTTAAAAACTCTGCAGGTGCCAGAAAGCCTTCAGCTCTACACAGATACTTTATGATTTCTTCAGAAGGGATAAGTTCAGGCACAAGGTTGTGCAGGGTATCTCCTGGTCCTTTGGTGCCCACCTTAACATTCCTTAAGAGATACATGCCCAGCTTGAGCAGGGTGAGGCATTCAGAAACCACCTCGTCTTTAGATTGTGATTGTGTGATATCTTCCAGGTACATGACTGGCACAGTGATCATAGAGGTGTACCATTGCATGAAGAGTCTCGTCGGAATGTTATGAGACACAACTAAAATTTTAAGATCTTGGAGCAAAAAACTAGGTTCATCTTCTTCATGAGAAACATAGTCTTGAAGAATTTGGTAAAGCATCCCAGAGGAGCTCTCAATGACATGGAGAGTGGTCGTAGGATAGATAAGGATGATCCCAGTGACATTTTCTCCCACGTGTAACTTGAGTATATTTTGATACACTTGCTCATAGTACTCAGCAATTTTTTTCTTATCCGCATTTGCCGATATCTTGGCCACAAGAAATATTCTGTGGAGGAGGAATTTCTTGAACTGTAATCTTCGTTTCTCTTCCAGAAAATATAGGTAATTTTTTCGTGGAACTTGCGGAATCGTTATGTGCTGTTCATGCCGTCCTCCATGCTTTTGATGGTGGTGGTGAGAAAGTTGTTTTGAGTTACCTTGGGTCCCTTGGGACACACGGTGGGTCCCAATGAAACCACGATGGTCCCGGTGGGGTTCATTATGTGTCTGTGAGTTTTTTCTCCTTTGAACGTTCATCTTGTCAGGTTAGCTTCTCAGTTAGGGACTCGGATTTGTCCCTGTGTGACAAAAAATAAGGAACCACAGAACTCCAGATGTTTTATCAAGATTGTTACACAGTAAGAATTTTAACTATAATGACAACTGATTACTTGATAAATGAGAGGACACTAAAAGAGATGATGGGACTTCTGTGCAAAGCCTTGCCCAGTCCTCTTCAATCTTAATGCCTTCCCTCTGTGATTATTCTCAATTTATCCTGCATATATCTTTTTTGTACATAGTTTTTCAGTAGGTTGTTTCTCCCATTAGCCTGTAATCTCCTTGAGAACAGGGACTGTTTTTTTTTTTTTGTCTTTCTTTGTATCCTAAGTACTTACCATAGTGCCTGGCACATAGTAGACAGTTGATATAAGCTGGTAAGAGTAAGAGTTTGATAAACTGTCACAATCTGCTACTCTGCATAGGAGTTCAGGAATAAGTTGAAGGGAATAATTACTAAAAGAATCCAAAGGGAGCAGACTTAGCTACAGTCGAGCAATACTAACTTGACATTTTTCATTTCTAGTCATCCTTCATAGGTATCTTGCAAAATTCTCTCTTGGGACTTTGGTATCTCATTGAGGAATTATATGAGCTGTAGACTGTATCCTAAAGAGAGAGAATACCTACCTTTGCAAGTATAGATGCTTTCAGTAGACCTATCTTTGCTGATGATAGTGGACCCTCCAATTTTTTATCTTTGGCCCAGGATATTAAAACTAAATTATGTTACTGAATTCTTATTACGGAAGATAGACTAACTCAGACTCTACCTTTTGTTACTGGTCACCGTTGCTGTCATTCCTGAAGTGACTTCTTTTTATCTATTTTTCACCTTCTAAATACCTAGTGGTGTTTGTTACATCCTTAATTTATTTTCCTGAAAAAAATTCTTCCCTTCTTCCCCTTGTTTATACTTTCATTTCTGTCTTTGTTCTCATATACCTTCAGGCAGGCTGCTTCAATTTGTTTCCTCTAGATATTTTTCTTAGATTAACTTACCCTTCCACTTACTTCCAACTGCCAGCATCCCAAAGTACTGCTGGTTAATCTTAGATTCCATTCTATGTATTGGTGAACCATTCAGTTGATCAGAAATTCTAGCTAGTTTTAAAGAGCCATTACTGAATTTACAGTATCAATCTTTTCATGAATGTTGGATTGTGTGTGTGTACATATATGCCCACAAATATACAAACACATAGTTTCATGCTCAGTTAATGCAGAGAAACAAGAATTTCTTTTCCTTGTTGGTAGCCTTTGGGGAAGCATGTTTGATTGGTCAGACATCGTGACACTGTCACATTCCATCTTTGTGCTGGTACTGGGAAAGTTTTTGGTGTCTCTTCATTGCAGAAAGTGATTAACTTTTAGTTTTAGATATATGCGTTAGAATAATCATATTCAAGCAGGAGCCTTCCATGTTTAAACTGTTAAAGTTCTTTTTTGTTTGTTTTTGTTTAACATAAATGAGTAGTGTATTTTGTCATGGATCATTGCTCCTATTGTGAAAAAAATGAAAGTGTGTATATATATATATATATATACACACACATACACACACAGATATATATATATATACATATATATATACTATATATATACACACACACACACACACACATATATATGTGTGTATATATATATATATATATATATATATATATATATATAGTGATCTTTGTCATTTATATGATTGATCTTTTGCTAGTGATTTCCCTAATGTTGAGCTATCTCTGCAGCTCTGGTAAGGCTATAACTTTGTCACTGTATATTGTTTTTAGAATATATTTCTTTAATTTTCTTGTAAGAATTTAAATATTTTATAGCACTATTCATTACTGAAACTGGATCATTGTCCTCTATCTGCTTTGACCATCAAATGCCTATTTGTTTAATAAAAAGAGTTTATGTAGAGCACTTCCTGTGTTTTGGCAAACAGTTTTTATAACATAGGCATTAATTGTTCTTTAAATGTTTTACATGATTCACTTATAAATCTATGCATTCCAAGGTTGTTTCCTTTGGAAATTCACTTATATTTTACTTGGTTTCTTTTTCCAAGATTGGATAGTTTAAGGTCTCTGTTATGTTGTTTGGAAGGTGTATTTTTTAAAGAGATGTTCATTGATTTTTTTCTAATGGTCAATTTTTCTTGGTATATAATTGACTGTAGTAATTGCTGATGATTCTCTTTATTTCCTCTATGTTGTCAATTTACTGTATCCATTTTTTATTTTTATAGTTTCATTTTGCCCTCCCTTGATTAGACAGGCTAATGATTTATGAATTTTGAAAGTCTTTAAAAACACTTAATTTTGTTTCTTAGTTCAATAGTTTTTGTTTTCTAAATTTTTCTATTTCTGTACTGATTTTCAAGATTTTTTTATATTTGATGTTTTAGGGTCACTAACTTATTTTTTTAGTCTTTTAAGTTGTATTCTCAATTTACTGGTGCTCTTTTAAAATTTTATTAATACATTTTTGGAGACTTTTTTTCTGAAAACTGCTTTAGCTGTGTCCCCAAAATTTAGTAATTTTTTATTGTTTTTTTTTACTGTTTTCATTATTTCTGATACATTGTTTATTATTTCTATGATATTTTCCTCAACTTACCCATTGTTCAGGAAATCCTCATTTAGTCACCATTTAGATCTGTCTTTTCCTCACATTTTATTTAATTTTTATAAATATTATTTTATGATTTATACAATATTTATCATATTTGCAGTTTAATATTTGTTTTTGATGTCTTCATGCTTTAGCATAGAATTAGTCTTTGCAACAGTACAATAAAATGCTGAAAAATGTGTATTTATTCAGATTCTCATCTAGACTGCACAATTATTTTCAACAATATGTTCAATTCTAAATTTTCCTTCTCTTGTCTTTCTTTTGGGTTTATCCAGCTCTGAGATAGGACTATTAAAGTCTGCTATTTATTTTTGGGTTAGTAGCTGTATAAGTTTTTTAATCCACCTAGATTTTATGAAATTAACTGCTGCACCACTTGATGTATGTACAGTTAAAATTTTCATTGCTTATGTTGCCTTTGAGCATAATGTAATTTTCACATTTATCTCTTTTGATATTATCAAATTTTTTTTATTATTGCTTTACTCAAGATCCTGATTATAACTTTTGCTTTTTAAAACACTGTCCTGAATTATCTCTTATTCTTCCTCTCATTCTGACTCTCAGTGTTTTTGTTTTAAATTGTTTTCTTCTGTGCATCAAATTGTTAAATTTTGTTTTCTTATCTATTCCTGCTCTCTAGAAAAACTCTGATAAAATACTTTAACCCAATTATTGTCAAACTGTTCTCTTTCATATCTGGATTTCTTTGGTTTGGTTTCCCATTCCTGCTATCTAGGTCATCTAGATTAAATTAACAAGCATTCACTAATCAACTACTATTGTGCAAGGTTCTGTGCCTTGTCTTGAGAATACAAAGATAAGGATGAAAAATAGTCCCGTGCCCTCAAGACATACATGTTCTATTGAGAGATATAATATGTCAATAGATAAGTGATGTATTTCAAATTATATTGATATCCTAACTTTCACTGATGAACTAACTGAGGGCCAATTACTGAATATCTTAAGAAATATGTAAGAATGTCCTCTCTCAGAATTGGTAGATGCCTCTAACAAGAACTGAATGCAAAGATATAGATAGCTGTAATGAATTTTAAAAGAGAAATTGTTCCATGGTAGTGGTGGCAGTTGGAGAAACTAGAAATAGTGATAAGCTTCAAAGACTCTATTATTCTTCCTGATCAAATGTGTAGAAGACATGAAAGAAGGGACAGTTAATACAAGACGAGTTTGGATAAGGATGTCATCTCCTCAAGAGATCCAGGTTTTCATGTATATAAGAATACGGAGAAGTGCAGGAGGAAGGAGTGGAAGGGAGTTTTGAAAGCTAGAATAGGATTCCAGAAGCCCCAAGGGAAGAAGTGTACACAGAGCAAGGGAAGGGGGGAAAAACAGGAGGGGAAAAGCAATAGTGGATGAGGGCAAATGGAAGGGAACTTTTTTATATAGGATGGGAAATATGCTCAACCTGGAGCTTGGCTGAAGGAGGGGTAGGAAGGGAAGGGAATAAGCATTTATATAGTGACTACTACATACCAGTATTGTGTTAAGCATGTTATAAATATTATTTCATTTAATCTGGATCAAGAGCTTTCCCATTTTAACAGTTCTCTGATGATAAAATGATGGGGAGCTAATTTATTTTCTCTAAAACCTTAGAATAAAATGAAGATTGTGTCAGGCATCTCGGACTATAAATCCACATTGATCAGATCCCCAGGGCCTATCAGAGCTCACATTCTGCACCATGCCCATTTTCTCAGCCCAAAGTAACAGAAGATATAAAGTTGGAAGATAACACTACATGTAGAGCATGCAGTGCCCTCTTAGTTTGGTTTGGTTTTTGAGGCCTTATTCCTAAGGAGCTTCTAGTGCGGGGGGGTCTGGGCAGAGTCCCAGTGGAAATTTAAAGGTAATGAATATTTGAGGCTTTGGAAATGTTTCTGCCAGATTTGCATTCAGAGCACCTGGCTTCAAAGTCTTAACCTATGTAGCTTTGGACAAATCATAACCTCTCAGGCTTCCTCAGTTTCCTCAGCTGTTAAATTTAAATTAGATGGGTTCTCTGGTCTCTTTAGACTCTAAATTTGTGACCTTTCAATCTTGAAATGGGAAGCATTACAAATTATTCTCCATGTGGTAGCAGCTTCAAGATTTCTAACCTAGTCCTTGAGTGTTCAGTGGAAATGAAAGGCAATATATAGAGCTATTGCTGTGGTTCACAGTAGAGTAAGTTGTAGACTCTTTGATGGTGAGGAGGAGACTTACAATGTGAGTACCTGAGAAGGGCAGGGATGGGCCATCCTTTCTGACCAACTAATGTGGTTTCCATCACTTCCCGTTTAGACAATGGTAACTCTTGTGGTTATAGTCTCCTGCCAGCAACCTTGTTGCACTTTGGAGTTTATGCCTTTGTCCATGGTTTCCTACCCAGAATATAATTCCTCTTTTGCTTTGGCCCTTCCAAAAATCTCATCTTATTGAATCACCTAAAGCCAACAAGAGAAAAGTGATGGTGTCATTGATAGAGTGCTGGGCCTAGAATTGTCAAGACCTAAGTTCAAATCTGGTTTCAGATACTTATTCAATTTGTGATGTTAGACAAATCAAGTAACTACTGATTTCCTTGTCACTGGTATATTGTCCAGGTTTCACTGGCACACAACAATGAGGTCAGCTCAATGGCTCTATGGGCCTTCCATTTGGTGGGCAGTCTTAAACCTCCTCTCTCCCACACTTTCCTTTGGAGCCTCCCAAACAGTGAGCAAGCTCTGGCAACGTATCCATCAACCTCATCATTTATTTGTATATCCTTGGCAAATGTACTACCAAGGTAAGTGGACTTATCCACAGCATTCAGTGTTTCTCCATTTGCTATAACCAATGGTTCCACATATGGATGGTGTGATGCTGGCTGGTGGAGAACCTCTGTTTTCTTGGTGTTAATTGTTAGGCCAAAATTGGCCCAAGTGGGAGATAATCAATCCATACTTTGTTACATCTCGGCCTCAGAGGCTATACTGAGTGGACAATCATCTACAAACAAAAAATCATGCACCAATCCTCTCTCCACTTTAGTCTTGACTTGTAGCCTTTTCAAGTTAAATACTTTACCATTGGTATGGTAGCTGACTTTGATGCCCTTTTGGTCCTCATTGAAGGCATCTGACAGCATTGCTGAAAACATCATGCTAAAAAGCATGGGAACAAGCACTCATCTCTTCTTCACTCCAGTGGTGCCTGGGAAAGCACAAAAGCGTCATCCATTATCCTGGACCCAGGCAAGCATGCCATAATGAAACTTGAAAACTACCTTTCCAGACAATGGATGTTAGCAGCTTGGCCTTGACCAATACTTCTGAAATGAACAACCATTTTTTCTTCAGAGTACAGGTGATAGTAGTTAATGATAATTTGCCAATACACTTTGAGGAAACTCTCTAGCTCAGTGTAAACATTCAAAGTCACTGAAAATAATTTTTTACTGAAGATGCTATTCTGAAGTCTAAAGAAACTGACACACAAACCTTCTTGAAAATAGGATAGATACAGATCACTAGTTAGTATCTGCTCTAGATGTGGTTTGGTTTTCACATGCTTAGAGATGGATAGGAGAGCCAAAGCCAAGAGATGAAGAGACTCATTACCAGTCAGTCAACAAACATTTATTAAGTACTTATATATTAGACACTGTGCTAAGTACAGGAGATGAAAATAAAAAAGTTTTAAGAAGTCCATGCCCTCAAGGAACTCGGATCCTAATGTAGGAAATAGCATGTAAATTACTAATTGTATGCTGAATATATGAAGAGTAGATGGGAAGTAGTTTGAGAGAGGAAGGCATTAGCAGTGAGGGGAATCAAGAAAGGCCTTCTACAGAAAACAGGAAAGGTGAATATTGAGCTGAGTCTTGAGGGCAGCAAAGCCAAGAGTCAGAAGTAAGAGGGACAGAGCATTCCAAATGTGGGAGACAGACAAAGAAAAGGCATTGACTCAGGATACATAATGTCATACGAGACCATTAGCAGGTAGGCCATTGTAGCTGGATCAAAGATTTAATATTTGATCCTGGAGTCAATAGGGAGACACTATAATTTCTTGAATTTTTGGGTGATATGGGGAGACCTATACTTCAGGAAAATCTTTTTTTTTTTTTTTGCATTTGAGTGGTGGATCGGGGAGGAGACTTGGGCTAGGGAGACTAGGTAGAAGCCTGTGGCAATAGTCCAGATGAGAGGTGATGAAAGCCTGGCAAAGATGGTGGTTGTGCTAGTGGTGAGAAGGGGACAGATCTGAAGGTAGAAACAAGATTTGACAATGGATTGGCAATATGGTATGAGTGAGACTGAGGAGTTGATAAATTGATAAATAAATAAAAAGGAGTTGATGAACAAGTTATAAGAGCTTGTTCTCCTTGCTAGAAAATGAAGGGAGAGAGGACAGAAGGGAAGACATGATAGCCCCCCTAGATATAAAAACCCCTCTATGTTATTCTTACTACTTCAGATATGTTCAGGGCATATCACTCTCCTTTCCAGTGCCCATGTCATCTACTTTAAAGTTCCCTGACTGGGAAAAAAATGCTTCTGAATTTTGACTTATGTGCCAGATCTGAAGGTCATTGCAGGTGTCCTGTCCCTTTTGAAGGAATAACTCCGTTTTGAGTCCAGGAGACCCAATCATCTTATCAGAAAGTCCACACTTCAAGCCACTACCAGGATTTATGGTTGCTCCCTTTTCCAAGACCAGCTTTTATGACTAAAACAGAGTGAGGGGTGGGGCTCATTATTATGCCCCCCATGTTCCAAGCCCCAGGAAGATAATAAATGATGTATCCATAGAAACAAGCCAAGAGGAAGGAGGAGTTCTGACAAAACGACTGAGTAAGCGGTCATGTTCAGTCCAGCTCCCTTTTGTCATCTCAGAAGCACAACCAAGGAAACACATGAGCTAAGGGAGCAACGAGGAAACAAGAAGGGAGAGGAAGGACATCCTAACTGATAAAAATCACCGCTTAGAAAAATGAAAAAAGCAACTGAAGACATGAGTAAGCCAAAAAAAGCGGAAGGAGTTGATGCATCTTATAAATATGTCACTATTAAGGAAAGTAAAAAGTCTCCAGAAAGAAAAAGTAATCCAAGATCATTTCCCAAAACATGTTTTGAATCAAATCCAAACCTACAGCAAGTAGCTTCGGAGTGGCTATTCAGCCCAGTAGTTGAAATGAGGGAAGAACTGGCACAGATAAAAATGGATGTAAAAGCATTGGAAGGAGAGCAGAGAAAGATGAACATGAGACTTGACATTTTGGAACACTCAGTGGTCTCTCTAAACAAATCAGCAATCTCTCTAAGGAAGCGACTCTCCCAAATAGAAGACCAGAATGTACTAGATCAAGTTGCAAAAGAAAACGAAGTCAACCAAAAAAACATACCTAAAAATCTTACAATCCCTACAGATGAAAGAAAGACATTTCGAGGACTGAACTATTTGAAGACTACTGTTCCCTCAGATAAATATCAAGAAACAGATATAATGACTACAGTATTTCAGGAAATCACACAAAATAAATTTCCCTGGAATACTGAGTTCAGAGGACAAAGTGCAGATCAGTAGTACCCATAGGGCAACATTAGAGAGGAACCCCACATATAATATCCTGAAAAGTAGTTGGCAATCTCCAGAGCTTCAGTGAAAAAGAGAAAGCCTTAACAGCAGACACAAAGACCCAAGTTACACATCAAAAAGGATTAATTCAAGCTGTACAAGATTACTCATTCATGACCAGAAATGAGAGGAGGACCTGGAAAACATTATGCCAAAAGGAAAAGTCAAGGGAAATTGGCCATCACCCCAAAATTGCCTATCCGGGAAAACTGAAAACATTCCTTCATGAGAAAAAGGTGGGGGTATTTATTCAAGGAATTGACAGCTTCCCACTAAAGTAAAATAAAAAAAAAAATTAAAAGCTGTGTGTAGTACTCTTGGATTTGTAAGCTGACCACGAATCAGATTCATAACATGGTAAGCAAGACTAAATCTAGGAATAAGTGATGATTCACAGTGTTTTATATACTGGAATGAGTAAAAACCTTTTTGATGTCCTACCTTTTAAGATGGACATTGAAGAAACTATTAGCTAGGGAAAAAATCCACATAAATGGAATTGATGGGAGGTGGAGAGGGGAGGAGAAGATTATTATATTTGAAAATTCAGGGCCTACAATTGAAGGATAAACAAAGGGTAGGGTAGGAGAGAGAGAAAATGATTCCTAAACCATATTATTCCTCTCTGGCACTAACGTAAGGGTAGGAAAGTTTAGAAAATACATCAGTAAAAGGTGGAATCCTAGAAGCTTTGTGACATGAG
Source organism: Phascolarctos cinereus (assembly GCF_003287225.1). Lineage (NCBI taxonomy): Eukaryota > Metazoa > Chordata > Mammalia > Diprotodontia > Phascolarctidae > Phascolarctos > Phascolarctos cinereus. The sequence continues at coordinate 51,061,770 of NW_027555514.1, read as the reverse complement.
TGGAGGAGAGAAGAATTATATCTCTTTGTTATGAGACTAGATTTAGGTTGGTAGAAGCAACTGAAGACTTGCTATATCTTGTGCTGATCAAAACAAAATAATGTTGGAATGAAAACAAAGCTCAATATAACTACAAATGTTAATTGAGGCTATCCTATAATGAACAAAGAGTGTTGCAGGATGGATTAGAATAATGTAGTGATATGGAATATACCTAAATTTTAAGGAGAATATACAGATTTATAGTGAGGGCCTAGAATGTTTTATATTTCAGCTGAATCTAAGAAATCATCAGTTCATTCATGATTTTGGATAAAACAGAACTCCAAACCGCGTCAAGAAAGGCAAATGGGAAAACCATATTACATTAGGTTTAAAAGCCCCACAAGTATTGAAACGGTATCAATATTATACATTTGTACAAGGAATGCCATAGCAAATTAATACTTGAAAGACTAACTGAAATGCAAAATATTCCTAGACAGTAATCTATTTATAGTAGGAGAATTTAGTGCTCCTCCTTTAGAACTTGACAACATTCAGAAAAGGATAAATAATAAGGAAATCATAGACTTGAACAAGACTGTCAGAAAAGATAAACTTGCTAGAGTTATGGAGAGAAATAAATGGGCTCTAGAAAGTGTATTTATTTTTCACAAACATCTAGGACTTATGTTTTAGAGCAAAAAGAAAAGGCTGGTGTTACGGGCAGCATGCTATGTAGTTCTATGTTCAGATTCTACTTAATTTAACACCTGTATGACGTGTCTATACCCACTGTATCTCGCCTCATGCTTCTCACATGGGTGTGTACATACCTCCTCACTCCCTGGGCTGACTCCCACCTTCCAACTCCTTTCACAATGGCAAGTCTGCGTTCCTAGAGAAGGTTACACTCAAATCGTCTCAGGGCCCTTGGGGTAACCCTGTTTTGTACATACACAGTCTGCAACTCACTGTTGTCCCTCTCAAACTATTTGCTGCCACCCCATCCCCGACCTAGTGCGCTGCTTCACATAGACCAACTGCTCATAATAATGACAACACTTTTTAGATCTGAAACATAACCATCTACCTAGCAATAAGTTAAAAGGAGGTACTTTCAAGCTAAAGTAAATTCAGGAATAATAAATATATCAAAATCAACATATAAAGCACTGGAGAGAGGATCACATTCTCCCATTAATGTACCAGGTTTGTGGGGGAAAGTGAGCAGGGAAGCAAAAGAGGGAAGAAAACCCATTAGTTTAGGGTTGGACTATAGTCTTTGATATTTCTGGTCTATTTGGGAATGTTTGCATAGCACAAAGCTCCTCATTGGCTTACTGCTTGTCTGCTTGTTTTCTTTTCTGCCTTTCATAGTACAGTTGGAAAGAACCTCATCTCTCAAAGCAATACCAATTTACAAATTCTTTCAATTTGTAATCACCCATAACAGGAAGTTAAGGGGCAGCTAGGTGGATAGAGTACCGGCCCTGGACTCGGGAGGGCCTGAGTTCAAATATGGCCTCAGACCAAACACTTGACACTTACTAGCTATGTGACCCTGGGCAAGTCACTTAACCCCAATTGCCTAAAAATAAAATAAAAAATAAAAAATAAGAGGAGGTTGAGACACTTGTAATTGGGGCAGTAGGTCACTTTAAGGCAGAGAACTTAAAAGCTCAACCATCTGGCTATCTCTGGTTATTGTAGACCAGCCAAGCCAGCTATTCATTCACTGGATGTTGTCTTGTTCAATGAGAAATCATCAAACTGAAATTAAAATTCGAACATCTCAAGTTTACTCTTTGAGCAAGGTCTATGAAGCTAGCCAGTTCTTTACTTGATGGGATCCTGTATTATTCAATTACATCTCACTATGTCTTCCCCTTCAACAAAATGGCTGCCCCCCTGCCGTCCCCCCCAAAAGAGCTTCTCCCTTTGTGCTTTTCCCTCTAAACCAGAGAGGAGACAGCAACAGACATGAGTGAGACACATTAAGCTCTAGGGTCTTGATAATAGGTAATAAATAACTCCAGTCTTTACTCAGTCCATTGGGGACTAACAGCCAAAGACTTAAAAAAAAAATTAGTTATTTATTTATTTTTTTAAAAATCTGTAAAATGGGGATAAATAAACCTGTCTATTAGGTTTGGGGTGGAGGATTGAGATAATATATGTAATGTGCTTTGCAAATTTGAAGATAGGTAAAAACAGAGATAGGTAAATACATGCAAAATAATGCAAAACAGTTTCAAGAGAGAGTTGGGAGCAGGGCTGGAGTAAAAAAAAAAAGACATAATGTATGAGTTGACATGATCTAAGTTTTGAAAGGAACTACAGATCCCAAGAGCTGGAGGTGAGCAGGGAGAGGACCCTAGGCATGGCAAGGGGTAGCCTGTGCCAAAAGATGGAGATGAGAAATACTGAACATCCCAGAGGGAGAATATGAGGTAGATCGTGTAGGCTGGGCCATAGATCTCATGAGGGTGAGTAAATAGAAGCTAGAGCCTGACTATGAAGGGTTTTAGAGGCCAAACACAATGTCCAAAAGGGTCTGTCTTTTAACCTAGTGGCAATAGGGAGCTACCATGCTTTTTAAGTGCTTGAGATCTATATCAATTTGGTAACTGAGTGTAGAAAGGGTCGATTGGGGAGGGGGACAGCCTGCAAGCTAGAAGCCCAATTGGAAGGCAAGAGGGGATGGGGGCCTGAGCTAGGGATCTTAATTTCTCCAGCTGAGCATGGACACATCAGTTTTTTTCTGTTTATTTGTTTTCTCAACTGCTTTTGTCGCCAAGAACATGGATTCCCCTGGGTAGCTGATTTGAAGCCTGGTTTTAGAATTCTTCATTGTGTGCTATAAAAAGCCCTTGCAAACTTCAAACGCTTCAGCAAAAGTATAAAAGGAGTTTTGAAAAATACAAAATAACCACTGAGCTCCTAATTATGTTTATTTTCATTTTGTTACCAAGTCTATTTTCTGCCTCTTGGACAGACGGCATTGCTATAACAAGATATGACTTCTTAACATACTTGGCATGTGCTACGTCAGGTGACATTCACACACATTAATTTAATTTTGGACGGTTTTTTTCCTTTTCCTTGGTATATAGGGAAAATGCTTTCTGTACACACATACACACAAATCAACTTAGCACAGTATCTTTACAATTTAAAAAATCCTCCATAAGACTGCTGAATTTTGAGACTTGGGTTCAAAAGCCATCTTCCCTGTGACCTTGGGTTAATCATTTCACCACTCTAGGCCTTGGTTTCCTGGTCTGTAAAGTAGGGGAAATAATATTTTTCCTACCTCCTTCATGAGGTCACTGTGGAGAAAACATTTTGTAAATGTAAAGTGCTAAAACTTAATGTGTTATGTAAATGAGATTATGTAGTATTCTAAAATTTCCAATTAGTACATGTAAATAGTCCAGATTATATCTGTTATACTATGTAATATAATCAGTCACGTAATAAACATAGTTTTTTCATTCTCCTGAGGTCTAGGGAGGTTAATTGGAAAAGACGGATTTTCTGTCTTCTGTCCTCAAGAGGCTTATGTTAAAGTAAGAAAGATAAGAACCCCATTACACAAAAATGAAGGATTACTGGAAGAAGCAAAGAAGATAATGTATATAAAATGTCTTAGGAACTTTAAATATAAATGCCAGTATTTTCCTGTAATTGTAGGAGAAGTAGCATGGTACAGTTGGAAAGGAAACAGCAAGCCACTCCAGTATCTTTGCCAAGAAAATCCCAAGTGGGAGGTCACAAAAAAATTGGACACAGCTGAAGGACTGAACGACAATACCAGAAGCATTGTATAATGGAAACAGTGTTGAATTTGGAGTCATGAGATGTGATTCTAATCATCTCTGATATTTGCTACCTTAATGTCCTCTCGCTTCAGTTTTCTCAGTTTGTAAGAGTATTGGACTAGACGACCTCTGAGCACTCTAGCTACAGACCTGTGAATCTGTGATTGATTATCTGCATAACCTCAAGCAAGCTTTCTAACCTAGTTGGGCCTCGGTTTCCTGATATGTAAAATAAAGGGGTTGGACTAGATAATTTGTGAGGTCCTTTCCAAGTCTCTGTTACTTATGCATTATTATTAGCTAACTTATGTGGGTCAGATATAAATGTTGAGCTGATTCAGGAAAGGATAAAGGGAGAGACTCACTGATATTTCACAGGGTTTCAGAGTTGGAAGGGCCCTCAGGGGCCATCTAGTTGAGCTTAAATCTAGGATAAGTATCCCTTCTGCACCATAACTGACAAAAGTTTAAGCTTTATAGTGAAGAAGAGAAATCCACCGAAAAGTGAACTTTGTTGTTCAGTCATTTCATTGTGTCTGACTCATGGGCTTTGGGCCTCAGTGTCCATGGGGTTTTCTTGGCAAAGATACCCGACTGCTTTGCCATTTCCTACTCCAGTGAACTTATTGCCTACTAAAGGAGCCCATTTCTCCTTTGAATAACTCTAAATTTCTGTGTTTTTTTCTTCTACTTGGCTAACTTGGCTAAACTTGACTCTTTTTCAATGTCTACTCATTGGGACCAAGAAAAACAAATTTAAGCCCTCTTGTATATGGCAGCTCTTCATAGAAGTGCATAAAGTTCTCAATCTCCCCTTCCCCTTCCCCCAAAACCTTCTGTTCTTTTGGCTAAGCCTCACTAGTTCTCTGATGCTTTTTCCAAATTATTGATAAAAATGAGATATAGTACAGGGTAAAGATCCCTGAGATTTTCTGGAAGCTAGGTTCCGATCTAATGAATCATTGGAGCTAGAAGTCTCAGGGAAGCTTTCATGGAAGAGTGGGACTTGATTTAGGTTTTGAAAGATGAAGGGAATTTGAATAGTTCAGTAAAGAGGAGAGAACATTGCATATATAGTGAACAACATAAATAAAGATAAAAAGTAGGAATGAAGGACATTTTGGAAGGTCTTAGAAACTCACACTCAAGAGTAGTAGGCAGCAGGGTATGGTGTAAAGGCTATTGAACTTGGAGTTAGAAAGTGTAGGTTTTCATTTTAGCCATCCTACTTAATACCTAGGTGACATGGACAAGTTACAATCCCTCTGAGCATCAGCATCTTTGTCTGGGAAATGAAAGGCTTAGACTAGATAAATGCAAGGGTCTCATAGAATGCCAAATCAATGATTATGCAATCATATGTTTTTTGACTTTGACTGTTGGCCTGGTTTATAAAAAGAGCCCCTGTGGGTGTTTGATCAGAAGAAAGCCTGGAGTTCGGAATGTGAGGTAGAAGTCTGTTACCATGATCCAGGCATGAAGTGGCGATGATGGCTGGAAAGAGAATTTCAGACTGTTTTTAAATGATCTTTTTTTTTTTAATTTTTAAAGTAGAAACTGCAGCTGTATCATGGTTTCAAGACTGCTGTCCTTGAAAACTACATTTCTAATTCTTTCACATTCAGATTATAAATGTACTGTGTGGGAATGTCTACATGCTTCATAACATCTTGTGTAAATATTTAACCTTCCTCTCTCTCCTTACACATGAATTGTCTTAAGGAGAAAAGGTGTCTACCCCATTTATGAGATTTAGAACAATCTTCGCTTCGAAATAAATCCTCAAATTGTAGAAGAAATTGTCTTGTGGGTGAGTTGAGTGTATATTTTGCCCTATCCCAGAAGTTATAAAAAGGAGCGTGGTGTTTTGGACAGTAAATTTGACCAGTAATAAAAAAAAAAAACCCCAACATGTGTTCAAATCCCACCCCGTTTGCTTATTAACTATGTGATCCTGGTTAATTATAATGATTGATGATGGGGTAGATCGACAAGCATTTTTATGTACCAGGCATTATGCGAAGCACTGGGAATACAAAGAAATATAAAATTTATACCACATTTTGTGATTTATAAAGCATTTTATATTTGTTATCTCATTTGAACATCAAGTCACTTAACTGCTCTGGGCCTCAGTTACCTCATCTGTAAAATGAGGAGGTTTGTCCAATGGTTTCTAATATGCCTAAATCTGTCACCCTGAGATCCTGTAATGAGATTTTCCCTAGAGGCTCTCAACCTAGGCAGAGAGCATGTTTTTAATAACAATTTTTGAAAACTATATTTCAGTATAATTGGTTTTCTTTTTAATTTTATAAACTTTATTTTGTACATTTAAAAACATTGATCTGGGGCATTTAGGTGGCACAGTGGAGATAGCTCTGGCCTTGGAATCAGGAGCGGCTGAGTTCAGGAGTGGCTGAGTTCAAATCCAACCTCAGACACATGACACTTAACTAACAATGTGACCCTGGACAGTCACTTAACCCTGATCACCTCACCAAAAGGTAAAAACAAAAAAAAGAAAACAAAAACATTAACCTGAGACAGACTGCCAAGGCTTTACCAACCTGCCAAAAGGGTCCATAATGTATAAAAAGGTTATAAACCTCAATTCTTGGGTGTAGAAAGTCTCAGTAGCAGGAGCTGGGGAAAGTGGAACGAGCTATGCCAACATTTCTCTGTTTTTAGGAAAGAAAGGGAGACAAATAGAACCTACATAATAAATCATGATCATTAGCAGTTCTGTATGTTCTTCCTAATTTTCTCATTGAAATCATAGGATTATGGATTATTGAGTTTATAAAAATAGGGGAAGAACCCCCTAATTTTCTTTGACTGAGTAGAGTGGGACTCCAGAGAATGAGGTTAGTAAAATGGGGGTGAGGTCTCTTTGACCACCCTACGAAATCTCATTCTTAAAGGAACTTTGTCCCTCAGAGGAGTAGATGTGGTCTTCCAATGCAACATCTAGTCTAAAATCTTTAAGGGGAACTAGGAAATCTCTATACTCCATAAGGATTAAGCTTGTCGATAAAAGGGATAAAGTGCCTTTAAGAGCTAGAGTTCTAGATAAAGGTCAGAGCAGATGGACTCTTCTAATAGTTCTCTACTGCTGAAATGGTAAAGTTCAAACTCAATAAGATGGCCTTCAAGGCCCCCTACAAACTTTTGATACCATTTCTTTCCATGAATGCTGTTATCCAGCCAAAGTGACATGTCCTTTGTCCTCCCTCACCCCCGAAGTGTTTTACTTACATAGTTTCCGACCCCCTGGAAATACTTTTCTTCTCCCCATTTTTGCCCGTTGAATCCTATAAAGCTCAACTTAACACCTCTTTAGGTCCTTTTGGGAACAGTGCTTTATTTTGTATCTCACTTGTTACTTCACAATTAAGTGCCTCCTATGCCCCAGGTACTGTGCTAAGTGCTGAGGAGAGAAAAGTATTTGGACACCAAATGAAACAAACCCTGCCCTCGAGGAGATTATAGTCTAGCGAGGGAGATAATATGTATCCACGTTGTTGTGCGGCCATTTCAGTCATGTCTAACTCTGTGACTCCATTCGGAATTTTCTTGGCAAAGAGAGTGGAGAGAGATCAGTTTACAGATGAGGAAACTGAGGTAAACAGGGTTAAGTGATTCTCCCACATCTGGTCAGTGTCTGAGGCCAGATTTGAATTCAGGAAGAGGAATCTTCCCGATTCCCAGCTCTATCCACTGAGCAGCCCAGCTGACCCAACATGTACCCATAGGTATGTTATAAAAAGATACAGCATTGATACCAAATGGGAAGAGGGGTTACAGGAAGTCATAGTTAAAGAGATTAGGTAACGTTTGAATTGAACCTTGAAGGAAACTAGGGATAGAGGTTCATTATGTTTTTCATCTTGTTCCCACATTGAAGTGGAAGCTCCAAGTAAGCCAGAAACTTATTTGTCCCTCTGAGTCTAGGCCAATAACCTGTATATACAATGAGTGCTTTGTAAATGTTTGGTGAAAGAATTTTGATGCTTATTTGAAATAAATCTTTATTATCTAAAATACATTTATTATTTTTCAACCTTATCAGTTGATTTCCTTTACTTTTCTCTTTTTAATGAGACAAAAAAGGCTTGGGAAGAAAACAAAAGTATGTAAGCATTCTGATTATTTAGATTCTGAATAACTGGGGATTTACTGTGTAAATTTTTGTTATCTGACTTCCTTGGAAACCATTGGACCATTTAATGAATTATTTAGTAATAAGAACTCCCAAGCTTTCCAAGCACCGCTAGTACTGTCAACAGGTGACGAATACTAGCTTCCTTCAGGGTTCTGAGAGAGGAGCAGAACATGTTTTCTTGAAGAAAAGACAAGTTTACAATGACAGGAGTGGTGATTTCTTATCTGCAAAAACAAGTACAGCCCCAAAAGACAGTCAGAGAGGGCAGGAGCACGATGAAGCATGCATCAGTGCCTTCAGGTGGCTTACAGGCGAGGAGGGAATGAAGATGTTCCTAAATACCTACAGTATGATAGATGGTAAGTAAATAGAGAAGGTAAAAGACAAACCCAGTTTTATGGGAGGTCTAATGAGGCAAATGCCTGCTAGGATTAAAAAAAAATGGCTTCTTAGTGGAGACAGGATTTGAGGGAATCTTTCAAGGGTGAGTAGGTATCCAATAGGAAGAAGTGGATTGAGATGGGGAGGCAGGAATTATCAAGCGTAGAGAACAATCTGAGTCTAAAGGGACAGAGGACATAGGAAAGGGGGAGCATAGAACAATTTGGTTAGAACATTGAGGATGAAATACAACCATATTACAGTTAACCAATTCACTTTAAGAAAAAAAAATGTATCATATGGTAGTTTTAGAGAAGGAGAACAAGAGCTCCCCACATGGGATAAGATCACTAGCTAGTTGGAGTATATTACTCTATTAAGATGAAATTCAATTAAACACGTATTGAATAATGTTCTGCATGGGCCCAGAATTCTGTGTCTAGACCTGCCTATACTAACAGGTTAATTGGGCAGGAAGGAATTAGGAGCCACTACCACTGACTCAAAAAGTCGCCATTCCTTGATGTAAATGCAGGAAACATACATAGTGCCTCAGCCTCCATCATCTTGCCCTTCGATCCTTGACTCTGCTCATCAGCTTGGTGTGGCTATGTTGTGACTTTGCCCCCGGACCTCGATTTGCCCTACATCAGTGATGTGCTAGAGCTGATTCTGATGGGCTTTTGTGAGCTTGAGTGTTAAATTTTCAGTACCAACATTTTTACCGAAGAAATGGGCAAATACTCCAACTTGGGGCTTGATTGTCTAGATTTAGGGAAATGATGAAGAAAATGGCAATAATCCAGTTAAATTTAAAATTTGCCATGCATACATGCTTTTCTCTGAGAGCTTACTGTTGGACATTTCCCCACATACCACTGGCCCAGTGTCTTTTCTGACCATTATTGCTTTGAGTTAGGTTTCTTGGCTAAGGTTTGATGGCCTTCTCTTTTCTCCTGATCGGTTGATGGTAGTTTTGAACTGTGATTCAGTGATGAAGACTCTTTTTGTCTTTGCTCCTCTGTTGTCATTGGGTCCCTCTTCTCTTCCTTCACACATGGCAGGCCCTTGCTGACCTCAGCAAGGAATGCTGTTGGACTTCTTACCTACAGACTTTGTTTGACCTTCAAGCCTACTATGGTGAGATAAAACTATGTTAAACACTGTGGGTTAATTATCAGATACAGTCCTTTCCTTTGAGGAGCCTACCTTCTAGTTGTGCGTGTACATATATGTGTATACACACACACACACACATATATATATATATATATATATTCATATATACATACATATATAATATATACATTTATAACGTATGCATATATTTTCAACTAAGAACATATGTATGTATAGACAAAAACAATTGTGGATTAAAAAAACAATTTTTTGTTATTCAGTTGTTTCTGATTCTTTGCAACTCTTTTTGGATTTTTTTTTGGGGAAAGATACTGGAGTAGTTTGCCATTTCCTTCTCCAGCTCATTTTACAGATGAGGAAATTGAAGCAAATAGGGTTAAGGGCCTTGCTCAGTGTCACACAGCCAGTATGTGTCTCAGGCCACATTTGAACTCGGGTCTTGCTGACTCCAGGACCAGAGCTCTATCCACTGTACCACCTAGTTGCCCTAAATAACAATATAAATCAGTATTTAATCAAATTCTTTACTAAATGGATAGAACTTTAAAGAAGAAAAATTGATATGGACTAGAGTAATTGGGCAGTTTTTTATGTCAATCTCAGAAGAAGGAACCTTGGAGATGATTTAGTTCAAACCTCTAATTTTATAGATGAGGAACTTGAGGCCTGGAAAGATTGTGATTTGCTCAAGGTCACACAAGTAATGAATAGGAAAGACTTGTTTGACATTCAAGTCCCCTGAATACAAGTGTGGCTTTTATTTATTTATTTACTTACTTTTTCACTGACAAGGTCCTGAAGGGAACATAAGATGTGCATAGATAGTGTGGGACATTGGTGTCATAGGAAGGGGAATGTCAATGAATAAAGGTAAAAGGGAGGGAATGAATACAATTTGTTAAAAGGACAGTGAGAAGATGATCCTAGCTGAAACTGATGTTTATGCTATAAAAGCTTAGGAAATAAGGTTAGATGAGTCAGAAGAGGGTAGAGATTGGAGAGGCCTGCCCTAGACAGTCACTTGGAATGGTTGGGATATTCTCTTTTGTGGCAATGAAGAGCCCTCAAAAGCTTTTGAGTGATGGAATGACATGAGAAAAATGGTATTTCAGGAAATTATCCCAATGGGAGAGAATGGAAAGGATTAGAATGGAGAAAAGCTAGAGGATGGAATGCCAGCCAAGAATTTTGATAATTCGGGTCTAAGGTGAAGATGTTCTGGGCTAGGAGGTGACAGTAAAAATAGAAAAGGGATTAATGTGTGAAATATTTTGAGAGACAGAGTAAGCATCCAGGAGGAGAGGGTGAAAAACAGTGTAATTGTTGGAAAGAGGTCAAGAAGGTGAGAATTGAGAAAAGGCCATCAGATTTGACAATTCAGAGATCACTGGCACCTTTGAAGAAGGCAATTTCACTTGAGTGAGGAGTCAAGGATAAAGGTTGAGAACCTAGAGATTGGAAGGATTGGTGGTGCTTTGACATAAATAGGAAAGTTGGAAAGAGGAATTGGTTACGGGGCAAAGATACTGTTAGAATAGTTACAATGGAGATCACAACCCACTCATACCTGATCGTGTCTAATGCCTATACTTCTTTCAAGAAAGAAAAATGGTAGATGTGGGACACTGTCTTACCTAGCCTTATTCTAGAGAGCCATTTTCTAAAGGTCCTCTGTGGAAGCCACTAAGTAATCTGGGCAGGAGGGTCAGGGAGTTGGAATGCTGGGAGTAGGATGAGAAATTTTGCCTCTGCAGCTGATTCAGGTGCCTGGATTGTAGTTAGGTTATCTCTTCCTTGAGGAGTCAAGGGGTGTAAATGGGTAGAGTGAAGCAGTGGGTAAAGGGTGCAGTATGCTTGTTTTCAGTACAAGACTGTGATTGGCTGTTGTGGAGAGGGTAAGATACAAATCATCTTCCTACTCCACCTGTTGATAACACAGCTTTTGGGTTCAAGTCATATTGTCTTAGGGAGCTGTGACTCTTATTTTGGAGACCACTGTCTGAAATGAAGGAGAGAGTTACATCAGAGATGATTATAAGCCATTGAGTTTGGGTAACTCTGAGAATGGTGCCATTAACACATGGTTGGGAAATAATTGAGGAAGACTTGCTTTGTAAAGCAAAGAAGTGACAAGTTTTAGACATAAGGAGTTTGTGGTGATAGCAAAATGTCAAAGTGGAAATGTCTTACTGGAAATGTTTAAGTATCAACCTTCCTGGTTCCTGGTGAATGTATGCATGGCTTTCTGGTTATGCGTCTGCACAGGAAAATTCAAAATTACAGTAGGGATATCAACAGGAATCAGAATGGGGAAAGGGCCATTGGATTTTTGAAAAGAGGAGGGCATTTTTGATGATATTTAAAAATGCAATTTCAGTAGACGCGTGGATCAAACCAAGAATTAAGAAAGAAGGTCAAATGGGAAAATGGAGGCAGATTCTATTCTGGTTCCAAACTTTAAACTCATTAATAAAGTAGGTTGGTGAAAAGGGAACCAAGAAGCAGTAGCTGGTGAGGGAAATAGGGTAAGATAAGCAAACTTTTAAGTTGGGGACGCCTGTACATTTTGAAAAACATTCTTAACAACCTCCCTTTAAGACAGGAGTTCTTAACCTTTTCTTGTGCCATGGAAGTTTCTTTTTTTTAGCAGTCTGAGACCTCTTCTCAGAATAATGTTTTTAAATGCATAAAATAACATAAATAGAATTCTGGGGAAAGCCAATTATATTGAAATATAGTTCTCAAATTATTTTTTAAAACCAAGTTCATGGTTCCTAGCTTAAGAACCCGTGCTCTAAATGACACTTTTAGCTATGCTTTGAGCCATAACTCTCTGTATCACTCAACCTTTCCATACTTCTTCTAGAATTAGCCCATCTCTTTGACATTAACAGTAGTTGACATATCAATCTGGTTCAGTTATACAGCCTCCTTGTTTTATTGCATTGAATAATCATGGCCTAAAAGCATATCCCTAAAGATTAAGTTTAATAGGTTGATTCCTGAATCTTTAATAGAACTCACATTCATATAGCACTTTAAGGTTTATACAGTCATTTCTCTACAGTTATCCTCTGTGTAAATGACATCCTGAGTTTCATTATTCCCTTTTCCCCTCAGATAAGGAGATGAAGTCTTGAAGGATTTAATTGGCTTAAGTAGCCATGGTCACATGGGCAGTGTGTTTCAGTGGTGAAATACAAACTTGGTTTTCTTGATTTCCAAGGTGATGCTGTCAGATATATAGCTTACAATACCCCTGAGTGCAGATCAAACGAGATTCAAATATCATTGAGAAATAGTTAACAAAAGAAATAAAATACAGTGGAATAGAAATGATATTACATTTTAAAACTAAGTCAATAAGTGGTCCACAAGGATTTTGAAGTACGGTTTAGTGACCTCCTTTTCCATTTGAGTCTGACACCACTGCTTTACACTGTGCTGAGTTTTGATATTCTCTTACTGTCTTGAGAAACCACAGCATAGGGAAAAATGTATGTACATATATGTATATGCACCTATATGTTTATACGTGTATGTGTATCTATATTGCTTTACGTCAATACGAAATGCAACTCATGATACTGTTAAGAACATCCTTCTTCTCTACCCCGGAGCTGTAGAGAAATTGACCGCTGTTTAGTTCCCAGAAGTAAATTCTCCTCATTTATCCTGTCAGATCAGTGATGAGAAAATCATTAAGATTCCCAGACACCTGAGAAGAAATAGATACTCACCCTTTCTCCCCACCTCCCCCAAACACTTGGAAGCTGCTGAATTTGCTCAAGTTCAAACTGTCTTTTAGATAAACCAAGTGAATGACCTCAGCATTTCTTAGTAGAGGAAATTTTGGATAGTTAAAGAGGCATTAGAACTGTAAGTTCTACCTAATTGTTGGCCAATTCCAAATATCAAGAGAATCCAAATGACCTACACATGAAAATCTTTATTGGATTAACATAAAGTTAAGATTTGTCTATGTCATTCATACTGACCAGTATAACATTACTTAAATTTAAACTTCCAGTTCATGTCTCACCAAAGCTTTGCCCATTGGGAAGTCTCTAAACCCTTGTTGCTTCTTTATGATGTAGGCATAATGATTATCAGAAGAAGTATTGATCAAAGGTATTGTCTTGGAAACATTAATGAATACTACCATACCAATTTTGACATTTAACACAGGTGGCAGTGTCAGAGTAGCCTTGGAAGTTAGCTATTTTGAGAGATTTCTAAGACTTTGGATGGTGAAATATTGGAGGAAAAAAGCCCCTAAATATATCTATTGTTCAGCAGATAACCATTAATTAAATACCTGTTATATGCAAAGAACTGTATTAGACACTGGCTGAAATACAAAGGCATCTAGGATATAATCTTGTCCCCAAAGTGCTTGTAATTTTGTTGGTAAAATGGGGCAACAGGATTACAAAAGAAATCAGAAGTTAGTAAAAAATAAAGATGTATTTTTTTTTACCAGCCAATTTCATGAACCCCTGAAATCGATGCACAGACCTGTAGTGGAAGGAAATGGGGTAGGGTTCAGTTCTACCCAAGAATCCCTGGATCAGAGGTTCATTAAAAAAATGAAATAAAAATTATTGCAATAATATCGGCAAGAGAAAATGGAAAGCTTAGACTAGGTGGAAGTAAGTGAGATAGAAAAGAGGGGACACTTGAAAGAGATATTCTATAAGTGGAGTTACCAGCATGTCATGTGGATAGGAAGCTGATAGCAAGGAAGCAATACCCGTGGATTTTCAAGCATGAGTGAGAGAAGAATGGTGATGATATTAAAATAATAAGATGCATCCATGAGACAGTTACACTTGAAGAAGATAAGTTCGTGTTTGAAAGGTCTTTTAAATTTGAAGTGGTGGTAGGACATCCAGGTAGAGATGTGAGATGTCTGATGGAGAGTTAGAAATGTAAGTTGGGATCCCAGGAAAATGGTGGGAATTCAAGCTGAGAATTTGGGAGTCAACTGCAGGGAAGTTAAATTGTGGTGTAGATGCCCCCAACTTTTTATTTTTTAAGCAACCTAGGATGATAATTTATCTATGGAGCACTTACGGTTTTGAGGCTTGAGAAAGGAGGATGTTTGAAACATCCAGTGTGGTAGAATAGAATAGAATATCAATCACAAGGAGGTTAGAGCAGAGGGTATGTGGGGTATATGGGACATATTTGTAGTGGGCCAGTTGGCCATATTTAGTGATTTCCTACAGCAGCTCCTAGCAGTTTGGCAATAGGGGCAGGTCAGTTTAATGGTTTGGTTTGAGGGCAAGTATAGTAGAAGGCTCTAACTCTAATGAGTTTCAAGGTGGAAGAACTAAATCATTGAAGTTGATCATGAATTCACACTGGACAAGGAAATAAGTAAAGCTGCAAAACGACACAGTAACACAGTGGATAGAGCCCTGGGCCTGGAGCCAGGAGTACCTGAGTTGAAATCCAGCCTTAGCCACTTCCTAGCTGCATGACCTTGGACACTCACTTAGCCTCTAGTTGCCTCATGGATCACCTGACAAAAAGGTGATTCGCTGGAGAAGGAAATGGCCAACCACTCTAGTATCTTTTCTAAGAAAACTCCATGGATAAATATCCATGGGATCACGAAGAGTCAGGTATGACTGAATAACTGAACAAAAATGAGAGAGAGAAGAGGCTGAAGCAGCATAGGTCAGGATATAAAACAGGAGGAGAGGAAGTAAAAGGACTGGGCATTGTGGTCAGAGGGTAGACTATCCGAGTTCGTATCAGACGTGATGTGGTTTTGGGTGGGAGTATGAGACATGCCCATACAGGTAGCTGAATGTCCAATAAACATCTTAAAGTCATCATGTCCAAAACTGAACTCGTTATCTCTCCCTTCAAGCCTCCCCACCCCTCACCTTCCCTATGACTATGGAGGGCACCGCCATCCTCCCCATCTCTCACGCTCACAACCTAGCAATCATCTTTGAATCCTCACTTTCTCTCACCCTGCCATATCCAGGCTGTTACCAAGATCTTTTGCAGCATCTCTCAAATATACCCTCCCCTCCTCTGACACTGCCACGCCCCCAGTACAGGCCGTCATCCCCTCATGCCGGGACTATTGCAATGGCCTGCTGTGTGGGGTGGGATCTGCCTGCTTCAAGTCTTTCCCCACTCCAGTCTATCAGTCACCAAAGTCCTTTCCCTAAATTTTAGCTACATCTCTATTCAATAAACTGCAGTGGCTCCCTATTGCCTCCAGGGTCAAATACAAAATGCTCTGTTTGGCATTCAAAGCTCTTCATAACCAGCCCCCTCCTCTCTTTCCAGTCTCCTCACACCTTCCTCCTTGATACCCACTCTGCAATTCAGTGCCTCTGGCCTCCTGGCTGTTTCTCAAACAAGACACTCCATCTTTCAGCTCTGGGCATTTTCTCTGGCTGTCCTCCACCCCTGGAATGTTCTGCCTCCTCATCTCACCTCCTGGCTTCTCTGGCTTCCTTCAAGTCCCAACCTCTATAGGAAGCCTTCCCCCATTGCTCTTCATTCTAGTGCCTTCTTCTAATTAGATCAATGCTGTTATCTCAATTTAACAGACGAGGAAACTGAGGCAGACAGCCATTAAATGACTTGCCCAGGATCAAACAGGATTTGAACTCAGATTTTCCTCTAGGCCAGCCCTCCATCCATTGTATGTCTTGCCTTTTTCTTGACCAAACTGAGAGCTCAATTTCAGTTCCTTAGTTGAAGAGTTTCAGAAGGCAAGACCTTTGAAATTTCCAGAGAGAGAGGTCAGGAGGGTGAGACTTGTTCAATGAGTCATTCCTAGTTGTTAGAAATTTGCCTCTAGTGATCTATTTGAGAGCAAAGTCATTCATAAATATTTTATAAGATCCTTTTCCAAGACCTAAGCCTTGTAAAAGGAGGGAAAAAATCTCCTTGGTCAATTTTTTTCTTTATTTTATGATGTGGGGATATAAGCAAACATTTCCATTCTAGCACATGTCATGTGCTTCTTTTACCTTTCAATTTCTTTGTGAATTAAAAACACAAAATCAATAATCTTTTAAACCTGAAAGTGCTGTACATTTCCCTCTCCTCTCCTTCCTGTTATCGTGCTAAAAATTTGATCTTCAAGGGAAAAAACCCAACATCATTTTCTGTAGTTTCTATTCATCAGAACTACAGCGTCATCATATTCTCCAGGCCTGTCTGCTGGAGCTGTTGGAAGCTGTGATTGCTGGTCGTTGTTTCACTTATTAATTTGTCTTAAGTGGTAGAATTTTGCTACTCTCTTAGCATTAGACCATGTGTGGATAATAAAGTATAAAGTTGGGCCATAAAAAAAAAAGAGCAAGCTAAGTTTATGGCTTATGTGTTAAAATTAAATAGGAAGTGTTTTGTGTACTTGGAAGATGGCAAAGTAAAATTAAGTCCCAGCATAGGGAGTGGAGAGTTAGATTAAATCTGTGATGCATTGTGGTGGGTGAGTGGGAAAGAATGATTCCTGCATATGTTTTATAACATCGCATCGGGAACACTGTTGCTTCGGCAGCAGGATAGGGAATACAATCAGGGTGTCTGAAACCAGCACCTATTTATCTTAAATTAATCATTTTCTGAGTAGGCAGATGATATCCTGGTGCCGGATGCCTGTGCCTTTTTATTCATGCTGTAGATAAAACTGGAGTTCTCTTGTGTTAGTGAGAGCTGTAAAGCACAGGAGACGCAGGCTCTAAATCTTGGTGGAAAATTAACTGCTTTCTACATGTTGTACATCATGTGGGATCCTGAGGTTGGTTATTAATGATTGGATTCAGGATTAAACCATTGGGACCACTGAGGCCAATTTGCTTCTTAGCCCTGAGGAGGGGAGTAAGGAAATGTTTCCTCCCAAATGAAGGAGAGGAAACTTCCTTTTCCCTCCTCCTTTTCAAGCCTTTACTAAAGCCAGGCTCACGGAAATTGCAAGGGAAAGATGTGCTCCAGAAGTCAGAAGCTTGTCCACCCACTGGCTCTGCAGATTCTCAGCTTATTCTGGTGGTGAGGTCAGCTGCAGGCCTGGGGCAGTGACCACAGGTGCACTCAGCCCCATGCCTTTGCTGAGGGTGGTACCCTCGGCATTGTACCCAAATACATTCTTTTCTCCTCTTATGTCCAGTGCATGGAGGTCTGGCCTGACTGGCGACAGGCAAGAGAGAACCTTTTGTTGACAGTTGGTATAATGAGATAGAGGGCAGCATGATGCAGGGATTTGGAGCCAGCCTTGACCAGCTCTGCAAGACAGAGTAATTAACCTGGGGCCTGTGAAGTGTGTGCGTGCGCGCATGTGTGTGTGTGTGTGTGTGTGTGTGTGTGTGTGTGTGTGAGAGAGAGAGAGAGAGAGAGAGAGAGGTAATATACACACATATATATGTATATGTATTTATATATATGTGTGTAATAATACAGACACATTTAGATATATCTTTATATACACATATGTACACAATTATATTGAATTAATTTGTATATATACAAATATTTATGTTTTCTATAAAATTTCTATTCAGTGGAACAGCAGTATCAGCATGTTCTTCAGGCCTGCCTCTTAGCGACTGTTGGAAGCTGTGATTGCTATTCATTGTTTCATTTATTATTTTGTCTTAAGTGGTTGAATTTTGCTACTCTCTTTTAGAGTTAAGCCACCTTTGGATAATAAAATGTAAAGTTCCACAATTGAAAAATGAGCAATCTAAGTTTATGGCATATGCATACACACATGCCACATATGTGTATTCTCTATGATATATGTCTGTGTATGTACATATACATAGACACATATATGTGTATAGATGCATATATGTGTGTATACATATATTTCATACATATGTGTGTGGACATGCACATATACACATTCTCTATCTCAATAAAATCCAGAATGAAATACAAAATCCTCTGTTTGGCATTCAGAACCTAGCTGTGCTCCCTTGCCCTTCCCCCCCACCAGCCCATTGCCTTTCCAGTTTTCTTATACCTTATTTTTCAATATATACTCGTCAATCCAGTGACACTGGCCTCCTTGCTATTCCTGACACCAGATAATTCATCTCTTGGCTGACATATATATTTATATATAGATAATAGATAATGGTATCTCAATATAACTAGTTTCCTTTGTAATATTTTGTATTTTATCTTATATATTTATAAGCCATGACTTTGAGAAGGGGCACACAGACTTCACCAGACTACAAAAGGGGTCCATTATATAAAAAAGGTTAAGAAGTCTTCCTCTTAGACTATAGGTTACAGAGAAGTTGTTGACCTGTACAGGTAGAGGGATTTTCCTCACCTGGGAGTTCCTTATTCCAAGAAATCACAGGTACATTCCTATGCTTGAGGGCCTGGTCTTTCTTTTGCCTCTTTTTGTATCCCCAGAGCTCAGTACATTGCCTGACAGGTAGTAGGCATCTAATAAATGTTTATGGACTGACTGACTATTCCTTTCCCTGGTGTAGCAGAAAACATACTAGGTTTGACATCTACTTGGGAGACCAAGATCCAATTTCTGGCTCTTCAACCAACCTTCCCTGGTACATTGAGTAAGCAGGAGATTTTTAGAGCTAGCAGGTACCTTAGAGATAATAATATTAACTGACATTTATAGAACACTTTATAAAGTACCTTTGATGTATTATCTCATTATCAACCTCATAATAACCCTATGAAATATTATTCCCATTGTATAGATGAGAAAACTGAGGCTCATAGGCCCAT
This sequence comes from Phascolarctos cinereus, assembly GCF_003287225.1. Taxonomy (NCBI): domain Eukaryota; kingdom Metazoa; phylum Chordata; class Mammalia; order Diprotodontia; family Phascolarctidae; genus Phascolarctos; species Phascolarctos cinereus. The sequence continues at coordinate 51,042,537 of NW_027555514.1, read as the reverse complement.
GGTGTTTAAATGCCTTTTTCTAGTTACAGGACTAGTGTCACAAAGCAGGATTTGAAGTTAGTCCCTCCAGATTCAAAGCCTGATTTTATATTAGCTAAGTAACGTGGTGGTTGGACTCTTGACTTGGAGTTAGGAAGACCTGAGTTCAGATCCTGTCTTGCACAATTACTAGTTGTGTGACCTTGGGCAAATCACTTAACTTCTTTCAGCCTCAGTTTTCTCATTTGTGAAATGGAAATTAGGATAGCACCTACCTCCCAGATAGGTTATGAGGATCAGATAAGCTAATAGATTTAAAGTGTTCTGCAAAGCTTAAAGTTCTATATAAATGGAACTTGCTCTGTCATTATTATTATTAGTAGTATTATTATTACCACTGTTTTGTTTTTCTCAATTTTATCCAGTCATTTTATGGATGTGGAAACTTAGCCTTTGAAACGCCAATCAACTCATCCAATATCACAAATTTAGTAAGTGTTGGGACTAAAATTAGAATCCAGGACCTTTGATTCTTAATTCCAGAGCATTTGTGCTTAAGCAGACAGGCTTCAGGTTCCTTTTCCTTAGAATGAGGAAGCTGGGCTAGGTGATTTCTAAAGGCACTTATGCAACCCTAATATTTCTATTTTTGTAGGATTTTGCTCACTGTTTGCCTGTGTTTTTCAGTCTGCAAGGTGGCTAGGAGATACTGAGTCAAAGGGAGGGGAAGACATGGAGGGAAAAAACGTTATTTTTCCTCCCTCTATCCTCTTCAGGGATACAATGGTCTGTCCAGGGGTTTGGTGGAGTCATTGGATTCTTAAATTTTCAGGGTGAGTGCTGTAGGCAGAGGCCACAAATGGGGCTTGATTTATTGGTGTGTTGATGGTCAAGATTCAGGAAAGTGATGGAGAAAGCGGTGATAAGAGTAAACTTAAAAGTGTGTCCTGGGTTTTTGGAGAGCTGGTTGTTAAGCATTTGCCAACATACCTGTCGGTCCAATTCTTTCTCTATGTACACTTTCAATCATATGTGTTCTATCTGGCATGTTGAGAATTCTGAGTGTATAATAACAAAAAACCCTGACCTGCTAATGAACTCTCGTTCATTCATGTTGGCTTGGCCATTATCCATGGGGTAGTTTTCCCCTTAAGGGGGGTTTGCCCTGCTTCATCTTTCACCTACCACACCTGTGAGTGGACCTCAAGTTATATCAGACAAAAAGGTAGTAAGTGCTGCAGCAGAGAGCAGAAACGGTGTGAGTATATAGGCCAGTAAAGAAGCAGGAAAAGGGAGTGGGTGGGACAAAGTTAAAAAACTTTCCCTACTCTTTGATGGCCATTGTATAGACAAAAAATTCCTGGAGAATAAAATTCTCTCTAGAAGTCACAGATGTAAATTGAAGACTTTAGTTTCCAAGAACAGGAAAAAAACCTAATCAGAAATTGTTTTTTGGGGTGTTTGCTACTTTGAATTAGATCTGATTAGCTTTAGCTCTATTGCTCCTTGGTCTTATCTGATTTATTTTTATGGAGGATTCAGAAATCCAACTTAGTTTTCCAGATGTTAGGCATCTGGAATCCTCTTCTATGGCAGGATCCAATCCTCTTCCTTCCAATTCTACCCTCCTAACCCAAAATTTGAAAAGGGATGTGAGAAAACCAAGAAATGAAATTATAAACTGATGTTGTTACTAGACAGATTTCATTTAACTTTTTTTCAGTCATTTCAGTCCTGTCCCCCTCTTCATGACTCCATTTGGGGGTTTCTCAGCAAAACTGCTATGGTGGTTTGTCATTTCCTTTCTCATTTCTCCTCATTTTACAGATGAGGCAACTGAGGCAAGCAGGGTTGAGTGACTTGCCCAGGGTCACACAGCTAGGGTGTGTCTGAGGCCAGATTTGAACTCAGGATGATGAGATTTCCAGCCCCTTACTCTATACACTGCATCACCTATCTATTATTTTGTGTATGAGTTGGCCTTGACCTAGGGTTCTTGACCCTGGGAACTGTGAGCTTGCATCTGATACTATTTTAACAAATACATATCAATGTGATTGTTTATTTTGTAATCCTCTGTGTTTTATTTTATGCATTTAAAAACATACTGAGAAGATGTCCATGACTCAAACAAGGTTAAGAACTCCTGATCTAGATGAGATTTTTTCCATCTGTTAAATTCTGTGTTCTGTTTGTTTCCTTAAAATCTCCAAGAAAAATCATTCCATAACTGTTTTTAGGAGCGTGATGTGAATTCTCATAATCTCTACAGTCAAGGAAGTTCTCTCCAAGTATTTAACCCAAATCCAGGCTGGTGCCTTTTAAGTCTGTTTCTTTTAATACTGTTGTCACTCACAAACACTTGTGTCTTTCCTCAGTTTTGTTTAGGCTGACTTTTGTCCATATAGACTTTTGTCCATATAGTATCCCTGAAAATTTTTAGAATAATGCCTGGGCTTATAAAGTGAGCACTGGTTCATTGTTTCCCATTCTTTTTGAATATAAAAAACTTGTATTTTATTAATCACTATAGCCTCTCAACACTTGGTTACAGACCCTTAGAGTATTCTTATTTGACAGAGGGGAAAATGGTTTTAATTCTTTTATTGTAGTAAAATATATCTCAAAAAATCATGTAACTATTACCTTAATAAAACATTCAGTTATGCCAATGATGGCAATCATTTTAATTTAGTTGGAGTTTTTGAGGCTTATGCCCATTAAATTCACTCTTAACTAATATGCCCCTGCTGTTTGGGGAAGGTTTATGTGATATTTCATCAGCTGATTGATGGTTACACAACCTCTATTATGCTCACTGACATTTCTAGTAATTAGTTCATATGATTTGTTTTAATTATTTTGCTCAGATGGAGTTAGGGAGAAAAAATAAATATTATAATTACTTATTTTTATAGGACTTCTATAAAACAGATTAAACTGGGTGCTAGAGAACACCCGATTTATATCGAGAATATATTTTATCGTACTGAATTACTCAGTTTGGCTGTCTCCAGTGATGACATTCTCAGATTTCTTTGCTTTGGCTTCATAATGATCAGAAAGAAGCATCTTAAAAGAAGATCAGTTCAGTCAGAGTTTTATCACTGTTTCCCACATATTGGGTCTCTATTTTAGAGGTGTGGTTGATGAATGTTAGTCACATGCATTAGCGGATGTTTAGAAGACTCTTCTATTTGAAAATCTATGAAGAAACTTAGCAAGATCCTCTAAAGTTAGCCAACACATATGTCTTGATAGTCAGGGAAAGAGGGAACAAGAGGAATGATGGGAAATATGTGGGAAAATGTTGCCATGGATTATGAAACAACCAAAAATTTATAGACTGTCAGAAACCCCAGACTTCTTTGTCATTCGCCCACTGAGCATTTATGAAGTACCTATTATGTGCCTGACAGTGTGCTAGGTTCTGGAGATACAAACACATAACTTGAAGAAGAAAGTCAGGAAATGATATACATAGAGTGCACTGATGAACACACACACACACAATGCATTGAAATGATGTATTAAATGACAAAAAACTTATGGTTGCCAAAGTAGTTATTTCAGAATTAGAGGTCATGTATACTCAAATCATTGTATGCTTTGGACAAAGGTCAAAGTCAAAATCAGAATGGAATAAAGGAAAAAAGATGAGGATATTGTATATGATTAGAACAGCTTCTCTGTAAGTCATTTAAACAAACTATTCTACAGTGTGGGAAATAGCTAAAAATATTGTCAGATTAACATCATTTCTTGGAAAAATTTAACTAATGTATATATCAACATAAATCAATAACACTGGGAGGCTAAAAGTCCCCTCAAATCTTATACACCTACATATAGTCACACATACATACGTATATGTGAACATACACACACACATACGCATACATATACATTAGCAAACCTTTAACCTTGTAAAGCAGAAAGACACGGCAGTGTAAAGCAATACCTGCTTCAAGTATAAGCTCATCTGCAAAATGTTGCGGAGAAGTACATTAGAAGAGTATAATATTGTTTCACACAAATCATAATCATTAGGAACTAAAAAGGAACCCAAAGAAAAATTTAGCATGAGGTCTAGCTAAGCCAGATAATCTCAGGGAAATTTATCAATGAAAGTAGAAGGGGAACAAAAAGTTGTGGAAAGGAACAGATTGATCAGTGTTTCTGTATCCACCATCATTTCTTATCCCTATTGATAGTTGGACCACTACAATGGAACTTCTCCATCTTGCTACCTAGTGGGCTATATGAGAAAGTGGTAAGAAATGAAGAGTATACTTCTAATCTGGGTGAAATTCAGAGACTAGAATCAAAAAAAAGAGTCATGGTAGGTACAAGGTAGCTATGTAGCTTGATGGCAATGATTTATGTGCAGAAAGCAGCATTTCATTGAGAAGTTATGTAATCAGAAAAGGAAGGGGGCTGGTCATGTAAATGAGAATAGCCAGCCCAGTTTTTATACTGGTATACAGAAATGAGAGGAAGGTTTCCATAGTATTGGGTAGATGCTCTATAGAATATTTATGGAAAGAGTTGGGTAAGAAATGCAAAAAAAGAGAAGGCATGGATAAGTTGTGAGTTATACTTCTAGAAGGAGTACTCATATCAATGAAAGGGTATTCTTGTGGTGTTTAACATTTTTATCAGTAAGTTAAATAAGTGCAAAGAGGTACTTTTATCAAGTTTGCAGGAAACCTAGGAGGTATAGCAAACACAAATATTAACTGATTCTGAATCCAAAGTAATCCTTCTAGGCTAGAATGTTGGACTAAATCTAAGATAAAATGTATTGAGGAAAAAAATGGAAAGTATTGAATTTGACTTGAACAAATCAAGTGCATATTACAAAATGGTGGAAAGATGACTGTACAGTAGTTCATCTGAAAAATAAAAAGACCTAGTACATATTAGTGAATTATAATCTCAATTAGATTCAGCACTTAGAATTTGCTGAATTAGATTATGTCTCAATTAGATTTCTGATATGGCAGCCAATAAAGCTAAATAGCAAGCTCTGCTAACTTAGGATCTACCTCACCTTAGGTAAGTGACAGCTTCTCTGGGCCACAATTTCCTTATCTGTAAAATACAACTTTGTGACTGTATGCTCTTTGATATCCTTTCCTGCTCTAAAAATCTTGTGGTTAGACATTTGTTCCTCTCTCCCTGACCCTTTAAATGACATGAATTCCTGGATGAGAGAAATTAATAAAATGATTGATTTTGAATTTTATTTATTACATCAAGGGCTTTCTATGCATATATTGATTCAAGAAACTTACAAAATCATCCCAAAATTTGGATCCTGTGGAGTTGGATTTAGCCTGGCTCAGAGAAGGTATGAATTCATTGGTTTTCCTGTTGATGTTTCTTATAAAAATGGGATGAGAAATCAGTCAAGAAAATATTTATCAAGTGCCAGGCACTGTGCCAAGAACTGGGAATACAAAGAAAGGTAAAAGACAGTCCTTGTTCTCAAGGAGCTTGCAGCCTAATGGGAGAAACAACATTCAAAGAACTATGTGCATACAACATATCCACAGAATAAATTGGAAATATTTGATAGAGGGAGGACACTAGAATTAAGGGAGCATAGAAAATACTAATATTCTTTTTTCATCATTAGGGAAAGGGATTGGATTGTGGTTCAGGGAACTCCTGCATGAGTAAACTCTTTCTACCAAAGTAGATTGGTATGTCTTCCTTCCTTCCTTCCTTCCTTCCTTCCTTCCTTCCTTCCTTCCTTCCTTCCTTCCTTCCTTCCTTCCTTCCTTCCTTCCTTCCTTCCTTCCTTCCTTCCTTCCTTCCTTCCTTCCTTCCTTCCTTCCTTCCTTCCTTCCTTCTTCCTTCCTCCCTTTCTTCCTTCTTCCCTCCCTCCCTCCCTCCTCCACCCCTCCTCTGTCTTTCTCTATCTCTCTTGCTTCCAAATTTATAGTCTTTATTTTTAAAAATGTAAGCTTTTATTTAGCATTTTATTCCAAATTTATAGTCTTAAAGAATTGTTTAGGTCAGGGGTCTGCAAATTACTGCCAGAAGGTCAAATTCAATCCTCACCTGTTTTTGTAGAAACTAGGAATTTTATTGTTCAGTTATTTTCAGTTATGTCCGACTCTTTCTGACCCCATTTGGAGTTTTCTTAGCAAAGATACTTAGAGTGGTTTGCCATTTCCTTCTCCAGCTCATTTTATAGATGAGGAAAGTGAGACAAACAGGATGAAGTGACTTGCCCAGAGTCACATAGCTAGTAAGTGTCTGAGGTCAGCTTTGAACTCAGGAAGAAAATTCTTCCTGACTCCAGGCCCTGTTTTACTTAGCTGTCCTGAGCTAAGAGTGGTTTTTACATTTTTAGCAATACAATATTATTTAACACTTATTTTAAAATATAAGAATCATCCTTAGTTGGCTGTCAGTACCAAAACAAACTGCAGATCAGATTTGGCCCCAGACCACATTTTGCTGAACATTGCCCTAGGGTGATGAACGGTTACATGACTGGCCTAGGGTCATACAACCAGTAAGTCTAAGGTGAAACTTGAACCTGGGTCTTTGTCACTTTGAAATCAATGCCCTACACCTCACTGATTCTCTTTCATTATTAATCTACTAGAAATCTATAGACCTAATGATTTACTATTAGATCAGGATTTAATATGTCGTGAGGGAGAAAAGCCATTTACAAAATAACGTACTCTGTGACACATCACCGACATACTGCAGCCAGCGCAGGAGCCCTGCAGAGATTGAGATGGCCCACTGCCAGGCCTATTCGTGAAGCCTTTCTGGTTTGGGAAGGTGTTTCAGGGTTTGTGTTTGACTGCATGCACCCAGGCTCATCCCCAGGACTCCCAGCAGGACTGCAGTGAAGAAGTCCACATCTTCAAAAAATAACGATTCCCTTCAGGAGCAGGAATTGGCTCAGCGATTTTATGGGTGTGACATTTTTTGAAGGCCTTCTCGGGGTATTTCTACCTGGCTGCTTATGCTTCCTTATTGTCATTTTGCAGAAATGCCATTGTAAGCGTGAAGAGAGTTACTTTTCAGGTAAAGACTGCAATAGATGTTAAGGGGGAAAAAGTCCACAGAGATATGGAAAAGGGGCTCATTTTTACAGCCTTTGTTTTTTGTTTATTAATAATATATGTTGGGTATCTCTAGCCTGCTGGGCTTTGAAGCGTTGTTCCGCAAGGGGAGCCATGAGCAGGGAACATTTTAACTTCAGAAGGCGAGTTACCTTGAGTGTCAGTGCTGGTGTTTTATGGAAAAAAAAATAGTTTTTTGTTTAAACTGAAGGTGTGTACAAAGAAAGAAGCACTCCTTCCAAATCACTGATCTTTGCATCAAATTTGCTTGTGGTCATATAGAAATGATACACGAGACTATAAGTTCTAGTGTGAGTTGTGATTATTGGGAATATTCTAGGCTCTGCAGCTCTGCCCTTGGACCTTGAGCTGTCATTCGGATGATGGAATGATCAGATCTCAGCTGGGGTCTCAGATTTACCACTGAGGATCATAGGAGTTTATACTTAGTGCTAGAAGATATCTTAGGTGTCACTGAGTTCAACACTTTCACTTTCCAAGTATTGAAACTGGGGTCTAAGGTCACATAGGTAGTAAGTGATAGAATCAGAATCTGAACCCAGGTCTCCTGATTCCAAATCTTGAGCTTTTCCCACTAAAACTCACATTCGAATCTAACCCTTGACACTGTTATCTTTGTGGCTGTGGACACTCCATGTAATCTTTCTGCTCCTCGTGAAGTTCTCTAGGATGTATCTCTTAAATTTATAGGGGGATTGTGATGGACTGGGTAAAAAGGGAGTTTCAACACTGGTATCCTTCTACACTGAACAAAAAGTCTAAGTCATTTGAGAAGCAAGGGGACCTACGACCAAGATGGCGCCATACTTTAGACCATGCTAAGTTCTTTAAGGTGTCTCTCCAATCTTGACATTAGATGTGTCATGCTGGATGTGTCTGGTACTGCTTTCTCCACTGACCCGAGATCTAGATCTGCTGTTAGCTGTCCCTGATCCATCTTCAAAAGAGACAACAAGGGTTGGATTCAGTAGTGGCAGCAGCATATGAATCAGTCACTCAACCAGTAAACATTTATTAAGCACCTATTGTATGCCAGATGCTGTACTAAGCACTGGGAATGCAAAAAGAGGCAAAAGACAATTCCTGACCTCAAGGAGCTTACAATCTAATGGGGGATTATCACATGGGACATGAAATAGCAGGGCAGTGAGAGTTCAGAATAATAATGTCACGTTTCTATGGAGCTTTGATGTCTATAAAATACTTTCCTTCTAACAGCCCTTTGAGGTGAATGGTGTACTATTATCTTTATTTTACAGATGAGGAAACTGAGGTTCAGAGACTTTAAGTGACTTGTTTACAGGTGGGAAGTTGGTAATTCCCAGGCCTGGTATTCAGGCTCAAGAGACCTCCCTCAAAGTCCAGCACTTTTCCTATTAGTTTGAACTATTGTTCAATTGATGACATGCACCTCTCGAATATTAGGTGATGGAATCCAGCATCCCAGAGTTAGGAGGGACCAGATAATTGACCTTGTGTCTAAACATGAATCCTTCTGTAATTGACCCAACTAGGAATTATTCAGCTTCTCCTTGAAGCTACCCCAGTGAGGGTAGGGAGGTCCATTCCACCTTCAGGTAGATCTAACTATTAGGAAATTTTTCCTTGCGTCATATTTAATTCTGACTTGAGCAAGTAGCAAATGGGAAGCACTATCATATCTTCAGTGAAGACTTCTTCATTGAGAAATGAGGCAGACAGTTCAGTGACTTGCCCAGGGTCACACAGCTAGTAAGTGTCTGACGTTCTGTCCTCTGAATCATCTAACATTTATGTACCATCAGTCTGTTTCACGTTCATCTTCTTTGTCATGATGCCTTTTCTCTTTTGATTTATACTTTCTACTTTTATAAAACAATTTGGCATAAGGAATATAATATAAAACATTTTTGTAACCTTGAAATAAATACCTGATTTGGTTTTATTATGGAATTTAAGAAGCTTTGTAAAGCGACATCATCATTGGTAATCATAGGGGAGGTTATCAGTTCTTTCCTTTTGGTTCAGAGGGCAGGTCATATGTCTGTCTTTTCAAATATTTTGGAACATAAGTGTAGCATTAGTGGGAATGATCAGTGTTTGATTCAGAGGATAGAAATATTTATTATTTTGTGTATTATTTTGTGATCTTTCCTATAATCAATGATTTTATTTTACAAACTGAACTGTTTTATTTTGGAGAGGGGTCTGTACGATGGTACATATCTGAAGATAGCTGAGAGGGAGAGGTGACCACTCCTTTTCCCAATCCAAGATGTAATAGCATGAATGAGAATTTGCATTAGAATGTAAGAATATGATTTTGTTAGGGTGTGAAGTGTTCAGTGGTTAGACTGAGTGCTGGAGCTAGAGGAATGGGAATCATTAGCTTTAGAGGGGTAGTAGGAGCTAAAGGGGGGCTATCCCCAAAGTGTAAGAAAAAAATCTCTGCTTTTGTTCCTTTTGAATGATTGCATACAGACCAGGGTTGTCCCTATGCCCGGAGGAGACTTCAGCATAAGAGCCTGTGGAGGCCCAACCAACTGGATCAAACTTCTAAGTCTGGAGAACGCCAATGTCTTAGAGTAATTGGGTAGACAACTGGGAGGTTGATATATACATTTAAATTTTATTTAGAAGACATTTATTTTAGAAGATCTATTTTATTTCTTTTTAGTTGTATTCATTGTATGGATAAGCCTTTTTTCTCATGAAGGGAGAGTTCGAAATTAGCACTTATTTTCTCAAGTCACTTGTGTCAATTATATCATAATGCTCATTGGAATCTCTAGCATGTTGGCCACCTCACAGTGAACGCCTACATGTTATAAAGGATGTAAAATACTGTGCAAAGTACCAGCTATAGAGATATCATTCCTGCAAGATTGTTAGTATCCTGAAGTCACGGAGGTAGAATAAGATTGTCAGTCTTCTATTTCCCTCAATTTTGTAGAATCTGGACAAAATTTCTCTGCTATAGGCAACTCCTGATGAGAAAATCCTCTCCACCTGTGCAGGTTGGCAACTACTCTGCATCTTGGTCTTAGATGCTGGTTGGGGCCCTGAGAAATTAAGGGAGTTGGCCATGGTCACTCAATGAGTATGTCTCAGAGGCAGGACTCAAAACCAGGTCTTCTTCACTTTGAGGCCAGCCCTGATCCACTGTGCCAAGCTGCCTTTCCAAAGACTCTAATATTACTGTTCATTTATATTCACTTGAAAAGCTATGTTCTGGCTGCATGACTTCACAATTAACTATTCATCTATAGTATTTCCTTTCCTAATTAACATTATCATGGTAGTCATTCCCTTGATTGGCATCCTGTTCATTTCTATTATGTGGTCTTTCACTAATGAGTATTTCCCATCTGGATGAATGTTCTCTAAATGGAATCTTTCTTGAAACAGGAATAATATTCAGTCACAATTTTTCTTGTTAAACAAAAATGCTTTGTATTCTGTTTCTCATCAGAGTTCCATCATATAATTATGTTACTTATGCACAAACATCCATACTATTGGGGAAGAATTTTTAAACATGGTGGGGTGGGGGGACACTGGGGCATGTGTTCGATCTCATTAGACACAACAGCCCATAATGTTAACACATTTGCCTGTTTGTAGTTCACTCATTAAACACTAGTTTTATCCTAGAATGAAATATCTTCTCAGGGATAGGAAACTGAGGGATCTTACTGAGTCAGGAGATGGTTTAGAATAAGAATTGATCTATGAACATTTTTTTAAATTGAGGGATTTTATTAATAAATCTTCCACTGCTAGAGCCTTTAAATGTATTTGTAATTTCAAGCAATCATTTTTGAATGACAATATGGGCCACTCCCATAAAGCCAATGAGTCAAACTATGATTGGTTTAGATTACAAATGTATTCAAAAGTTTCAACTGTGAATGATTTATTAACCAAATTAAATAAAACATTTGTTGATACATAGGGAATAGACTACTTTTTGATATAGTACTATACATGGTAATGCTGTACTACAAAAAGAGTCTATTACAGTGTCTTCATCTGGAAATTATGTAGTGCAGTAAACTCTCTGGCATTTGGCATTCTTTCAATTGGACCTATCTCTTAACTGACACCTCCAAACTAATAAATACAGAGACAGTTGATATCCATAATAAAATCTGAATCACTGGCTTCCAGACAGATCCGAAAGTAACTTTTGAGTAGCCAGACTCGAATAAATTCAGTATAGTTTTGTCGTTACTAATTTCTATACTTTGATAGATCCGTGATTTAATCAATATGAGTTATCCTTCTAGCAAAGCAGATTGCGACTGATCCATGCCTATTCAACTTGTCTGTCTCTTGTTAGTGTTGGCCCATAAATCCTTGCAGGGGGATCCAACCCAGCGTGCTGGGGACCTTTCTTTAGAACTCTTAACTTATATGGATACCTATGGATCCCACAGGCAGTTCATCTGTCCTCCCTCACTCTCGCTGTGTGCCTGGCCAATATTTTCTACCTCCCCACCCCCATCATAAATCTCTCCAGTCACATTCTTTATTCCATGTTTGCTGTGTAATTCTTCATTTGTGATATTACAGCCTGCTCACCCCATTGTGCCCCTCTCCATTGCCCTTTGGGTGGCCATAATGTCTTAGTTTTTCATAGACTATGGTATTCCATGATTCATAGCCATAAGGCTTTTCCAGGAGAATATTGCTTTAAAAACAAAACAAAACAAAACATATCTTTATTTCAGAGAAATGTTTGGGATCGTTACAAAACCATGCACAATTTCCAAAAGGCATTTCATTCCACTTTGTTCTTTCTTTTCAGCTCTGGGCCTAGCTCAGGTTAATCAGGAATCAGCTCTGATTGGTTTGTATGATTGTATGCCATAGTCCGATCAATGCAGTGTCTTCTTCTACATGGCTTTCTTCTGTGGATGGACAGTAAAGCTGAATAAATTGTGGATGTCATATAGTGAGCCTGCCATGTTTCTAGACTTGATGAAATGGACATAATGCCCTCTTCAAGGAGAAGAACATGAGGAGGACATCACCATGTTGAGAATATCCCTAAAATGTCATGGATATTCACGTGTGTGTGTGCATGTGTGTGTGTTTTTTCCCTTGCTTGGTAAACATTAGAAGAGTGTTAAAAATTATTTCTGTTGTGAGATACTTTAAGAAATCTCTTATATGACTGACATATGAAGGCTGTCCTTCTTGGAGGAGAGCCAGCATTTTGCTTGACTATTTTTTTATTTGTTTTGTTTAAGTAATCAACAGTTCATGAATACAGTGGGAACTTGGATGCTTTATAGCTTTTAGTCAATTTTGTGATTGTAGACATGTGGCCGACTATAATATATTGCTTACATAAGCCGAACTTTTCCTTCCTCAAACCTCATCCAAGGTATCCTAGTTGTATTTGGATTATATTCCATATCATTTTTGTAGAGTTTTAGTTTTGAGTATTTAGTCATTTTCTAATTCTTGGAAAAACATTAATCGGTCCATTCACAATGATTGTTGGGTTCCTAGAGTATTTGTCCCTGATATATATCTATATCTATAGATACATCTCTCTCCCTCTGTCTGTCTGTCTGTCTGTCTGTCTGTCTGTCTGTCTCTCTCTCTCTCTCTCTCTCTCTCTCTCTCTCTCTCTCTCTCTCTCTCCCCCTCTCCCTCTCTCTCTCTCTCTCTCCCTCTCTCCCCCCCCCCCCTCTCTCTCTCTCTCATATATCTATATATAAACTGTTGAGATTTGTCCTAAACATGGCATTTCCATACTGGTGTTCTTATGTATGGCATTCCATCTCCTGTATCTTTTGCCCTGGCTGTTTCCCATGCCTGAAATGTACTCTTTTCCTCTGTCTCTTAGGATCCCGTGTTTCCTTCAAGGCTCTACTCAAGTACCATTTTCTACAAGAAAACATTCCCCTCAACTACTAGCACCATCCTTCCCAAAATTATCTTGCCTTTATTTTGTGTACATAAGTACATATTGTGTCCACTGGTTAGAATGTAAGCTCTTTGGAAGCAAGGACTGTTTCACTTTTGTCTTTGTACCCCCAGCATTTAACACTGGGCCTGGCACACAGTAGGTGCTTAATAAATACGTGTTGATTAATTGGGCGAATAATTCAGGTCATTGTGAGGCAGCATCCCAGACTTTGGTTTATTTTCTCTTCCAGGGGCTCTCATGAGTGGTGATATTTTGGCACATCCCTACCAGGGTCTATTGTAAAGCCGATTGGCATCAGCAAAATGGTTTGGTTCCCCTGGATTAGGCCACCACCATCTAGCTCTGGACTTCACCTTTCTAAGGGAGGTTGACTCCTATGAAGTGGAAAACTGCCAGCTCTGTAAGGACATCAAGCCTCTATCACAGTTATATCCCAAATCTATCATTAATATAATATTGTGCTGTGAGTTTCAGCCTGGAGCAGACATTTACAAATGGGTCAGAAGCCTTAAAAACCTGGGGGTGGAAATGGCAATCCTGGGACTTTAATTATAGTTGCTTGAATAGTAGTTAGATAATAATAGAGTGGCTTAGCATCAATTAAAGAAGGTCACTAGCTAACCTTCCTGCATATAATCTGCTTATTTAGGCAGCCAGCTAAAGAAATCAGCTGTTTGAGGAAACTGAGACTTTCAAACAACATGCTGTGTTCTCTAGAAGGGATAGTCCAGAGATTTGTTGGGGCCTGCTGTTTCCAAAGAAAATATATCAGAAATAATTGCGCTGCCTTGAACAACACTATAATTTCTAACCTAAATCTGTTGGGAAAACTTGCTTGGTACCTTTTCAAATTTTTGTACAGTGTTTGCGTATTATTTCTTGAGCATCTTTCCATTTTCATTATGTAGGCTCAACAGCAGAAATGCCAAGGAGAAATTCTTCTTTACAGTGCTGTACAGATTCACGGATGACCTGGGCCTTATGGTAGAGAAAACATTTAGGATTTTGATGCTACCTTTGAAGTAATGACTGGTGTTCCATGGAGCAGAAATGGTAGAGATTTGTTAAAAACAATATATTGTTTTTATCCTAGAAATCTCTAGTTATTGGTAAATTGCTGAATTAATAGCCAACATGTAGTTATAGTGGGAAGAATGTAGTAACTTAAGTAATGTCCTGGACCTAGCCGACATATTTCCTGAAAATTTCTTTTTTCTTTTCAATTAACAAGCATTACTTTTTTTTCCCATTACCTCTCCCCTTATGGAAAAGGAAAGAGAAAACTCTTGTAGCAAATGTGCATAGTCAATCAAAATAAATTGCCGCCTTGGGCGCTTTGGCTACGTCTAAAAATGCCTCTCTCAATCTGTAACTTGAATCCATCATCTCTTTGTTAGGAAATAGGTAGCCTACTTCATCATCAGTATTCTAGAATCATGCTTTGTCAGTGCATTCATCAGAATTCTTAAATCTTTCAAAGTTATTTGTATTTACAATGTTATTTTGTATATTTTGATTTTTGCTCAATTTATTCTTTTTTTAATTTAAAAATTTTTTGAATTCTTAGTATTTTATTTTTCCCCAATTACATGTAAAAACAATTTTAACACCTGTTTTTAAAACTCTGAATTCTTAATTCTCTCCCTTCTTCCCTCTCCACTCCCCTCATTGAGAAGGCAAGAATTTGATATGGGTTATACATGTGTGGTCATGCAAACGTAATTCCATATTAGTTGTGTTGTAAGAGAAAACAGACTCCTTCCCCCCCCAAAAGAACTCAAGAAAAATAAAGACAGTAAAACAATACATACTTCCATCTGTATTCAGACACTATCAGTTCTTTGGGGATGGATAGCATTTTTCATCCTAAATCCTTCAGAGTTGTCTTGGATAATTGTATTGCTGAGAATAGCTAAGTCACTCACAACTGATCACATTACAATACTACTGTTACTTTGTACACAGTACATTTTACTTTACATTAATTCATGTATATCTTTCCAGGTTTTTCTGAGAGTTTCTTGATCATTGTATCTTATAGCACAATAGTATTCCATCACAATAACACAGCACAATTTGTTTAGCCTTTCCCCAATTGATGGCCATCCCCCCAATTTCCAACTCCCTGACACTAGAAAAGAGCTGCTATAAATATTTCCATACACATACTTCCTTATCCCATTTTTTTTTAATATCTCTTTTTGGATACAGACCTAGTGGTGGCTCTGCTAGGTCACTATTTTATAGCCCTTTTGGCATAGTTCCAAATTGCTCTACAGAATGGTTGAATCAGTTCACAACTCCACCAACAGTGTATAAATGTCTCATTTTTCCCGCATCCTCTCCAACATCTGTCATTTTCCTTTTCTGTCTTATTAGCCAATCTAATAGGTATGAAGTAGTGTCTCAGAGGTGTTTCAATTTGCATTCCTCCAATCAATAGTGATTCAGGGCACCTTTTCATATGGCTATAGATAGCTTTGATTACTTCATATGAAAACTGTTCATCTATGTCAGATTGCATGCCGTGTTGGGGAGGGGGAGAAAAATTTAAAACTCAAAAGCTTATGGAAGTGATTGTTGATAAATCAAAATAAATTAATAAAAAAATTTAAAAAAAGCTGTTCATATCTCTGATCATTCATCAATTGGGGAATAGCTTCTATTTTTACATATTTGACTCAATTCTCTATATATTTGAGAAATGAAGCCTTTATCAGAGAAACTTGGTTCAAAATTTTTTTACAGGTATGATTGCTAAATGTATTTCCCTCCATCCTGTTCCTCCCACTTATTCTATTCTCTGTCTCCTTTCACCCGGTCCTCAAAAGTGTTTTGCTTCTAATGCCTCCCCCAATGTGCCCTCCTTTCTATCACTCTCCCCCTCTTATCCTCATTTTTTCCTTCTTTCTTGTAGGACAAGATAGATTTCTATGCCCAGTTGAGTGTGTATGTTATTCCCTCTTTGAGCCAATTCTGATTCCCCCCAAATGCCCCTTCTTCTTATCTGCTGGAAAAGTTTTTTCTTGCCTCTTATGTGCGATAATTTATCCATTCCACTTCTCCCTTTCCCTTTCTACCAGTGTATTCCTCTTTCTTACCCCTTAATTTTATTTTTCTAGATATCATCCCTTTGTATTCAATTTACACCTATGCCCTCTGTCTATATATATACTCCTTCTAACTGCCTGAATACTGAAGAAAGTTCTTGTGAGTTACATATTCTTCCCATGTAGGAATGTAAAAAGTTTACCCGTATTAAGTTCCTTATGATTCCCTTTCCTGTTTACCTTTTCATGCTTCTCTTGAGTCTTGTATTTGGAAGTCAGATTTTCTATTCAGCTCTGATGTTTTCATCAGGAATGCTTGAAAGTCCTCTATTTCATTGACTATCCATATTCCCCTGAAGGATTATACTCAGTTTTGCTGGGTAAGTGATTCTTGGTTGTAATCCTCACTCCTTTATCCTCTAGAATTTTAAATTCCAAGCCCTCTGATCCTTTAATTTAGAAGCTGCTAAATCTTGTGTATCCTGACTGTGGCTCCATTATACTTGAATTATTTCTTTCTGGCTACTTGCAATATTGTCTCCTAGACCCAGGCATTCAGGAATTTAGCTACACTATTCCTGGGAGTTTTCATTTTGGGATCTCTTTCAGGAGATGATCAGTGGATTCTTTCAATTTCTATTTTACCCTCTGGTTCTAGAATATCTGGGCAGTTCTCCTTGATAGTTTATTGAAAGATGGTGTCTAGACTCTTTTTTTTTTTGATCATGGCTTTCAGGTAGTCCAGTAATTTTAAAAATTATTTCTCCTAGATCTTATTTTTCAAGTCAGTTGTTTTTCCAATTAGCTATTTCATGTTGTCTGCTATTTTATCATTCTTTTGGTTTGTTTGATTATTTCTTGATTTCTTATAAAGTCATTGGCTTCTATTTGCTGAATTCTAATGTTTTTAAAAATTAATTTTTAAGGAATTATTTTCTTCGTGAGCTTTTTTACCTCCTTTTCAACTTGGCCAATTCTACCTTTTTTTTTGGGGGGGGAGAGGGGAGGAGATGAGCCAACCAGGATCAATTCTACTTTTTAAGGAGTTTTTTTCTTTAGTGAATTTTTGTGCCTCTTTTCCCATTTAGCCAGTTCTGCTTTTCAAGACATTCTTCTTCTTATTAGCTTTTTGTACCTCTTTTACCATTTGGTCTAGTCTGGTTTTTTAAGGTATTATTTTCCTCAGTATTTTTCCTGTCTACTTTTCCAAGCTATAGACTTGTTTTTCATGATTTTCTTGCATCACTCTCATTTTTCTTCCAAATTTTTCTTCTGTTCTCTTACTTGATTTTCAAAATACTTTTTGAGCTCTTCCTTGGCCTGAGACCAATTCATATTTTCCTTGGAGGCTTTGGATGTAGGAGTTTTGACTTTGTCATCTTCTTCTGAGTGTGTATTTTGATTTTCCTTGACCCTATAGTACCTTTCTATGGTCAGAATTTGTTTTCTTTTGCTTGCTCATTTTTCCAGTATATTTCTTGACTTTTAACTCTTCGTTAAAGTGGGGCTCTGCTTCCAGGGCTGAAGGCACACTACTCCAAGCTTCAAGGTTTTGTGCAGTAGTTTTAAGAGATACTTCAAGGGACTTGGAAGTTTTCAGTTCTTTTAAGGTGATATGATCTAAAAGAAAGATGTGTTTACTACTCTCCTGGTCTGTGAGTGACCACAAGCACTCTTTTCTTCTCTGAAACTATGACGAGAGTTCCTGCTCCACTTTGGCTACAGTCTGATGTGCTAGTGCTCCTTCTAGCCCTGGAACTGTCACCCAGGACTATGACCTGGATCTGAGTATGGGGAAAGCAACAGAGTCCTGCCTCAGTGCTAGCAAAGAGACCCTTATAATTTCCTTCTGATCAGTTGTTCAACTCCCTTACCATCTGTGATCTGAGAGAGCTCTGGAAGCAGCAGCTACTGCTGCTGTTCCTGATTCAGTGGCTCCCAAGGCCTGCTCCTGGTTTGCTGAGGCCCTGTCTACACTGGTGTGGCCTGCGCTGGACTGTACTCCATTCTCACCCAGGTGCAACAGAACTTTCCAGCTAACCTTTTAAGTTGTCTTTGGCTGAAAAATTATTTCACTCCATCCTGCTGTGGGTTTACTGCTCCAGAAATTGTTTTATGGCATTATTTAAAAGTGTTTAAGGAAGAGCTGAGACAAGGCAGTACCTTTTCTTCTCCATCTTGGCTCTATCTCCCTCCTCAGTTTATTCTGCATTAGTTCATATAAGTTTTTCCAGGGTTCTCTGAAACCACCTGTTTTGTCATTTTTTATGGCACAATCATATCCCATTACATTTATATATAATTTGTTTAGCCATTCCCCAAATGATGAGTGCTTCCTCACATTCTAGTTTGTTGTTGCTATGAAAAGAGTTACAATAAATAATTTTGTACTTACGGATCTTTTTATTTGATCTTTTTGGAGTAAATGCCTAATAGTGTTATAGTTGTGTCAAAAGATACGCATAGTTTAGTGACTTTTTGGTTATATTTCCAGCATGCTTTTCAGAATGGTTGTATCACTTCATACTACACCAAGAGTGCATCAATGTGTCTGTTTTCCCATTGTCCCTCCAGTATTTTGTCATCTTTCCCATTTAATGAATGTGAAGTGGAATCACAGATTTGCTTTAATTTACATTTCTCAAAGCACTTGAAATAATAAATAACTTTAGCAAAGTTGCAGAATATAAAATAAACCCAAAACAAATTATCAGCATTTCTATATATTACCAACAAAGCCCAACAACAAGAGATAGAGAAATTCCATTTAAAGTTACTGTAGACATTATAAAATATTTAGAAGTCTACCTGCCAAAACAAACCGAGGAACTATAGAAACACAATTACAAAACACTTTTCACACAAATAAAATCAGATCTAAATATTTAAAAAAAATCAGTTGCTCATGGACAGGCTGAGCTAATATAATCAAAATGACAATTCTACCTAAGTCAATTTACTTATTCAGTGCCATACTAATCAAACTACCAAAAATTATTTTATAGAGCTAGAAAAAAATAATAACAAGATTCAACTGGAAGAACAAAAGGTCCAGAATATCAAGGGAACAAATGAAAAGATATGCTAAGGAAAGGTAGCCTAGCCAAACCAGATCTTAATTTGTACTATAAAGCAGCAGTCATTGAACTACTTGGTACTGGCTAAGAAATAGAGTCATAAATCAGTGGAATAGGTTGGGTACACAAGACACAGAATATAGTAATGACTATAGCGATCTACTGTTTGATAAACCCAAACACCCCAGCTTCTGGGATAAGAATTCACTATTTGACAAAACAAATAAACAAACAAACAAAACTGCTGGGAAAACTGGAAAAGAGTATGGCAGAAACTAGGCATAGACCAAAATCTTACACCATGTACCAAAAATCAAAATGGGTTCCCTATTTAGATATAAAGGCTGATACTATAAGCAAAACAGGAGAACAAGGAATAATTTACCTGTCAGATTTGTGGAGAATAGAAGAATTTATGATCAAACAAGAGATAGAGAACATTATGAAATGCAAAATGGGTAATTTTGAAATGGATAAATTGAAAAGTTTCTGCACAAAGCCAATGCAACCAAGAATAAGAGGGAAGCAGAAAACTGGGAAAGAATTTTTATAACTATGTCTCTGATAAAGGCCTCATTTCTAAAATATATAGAGAACCGAGTCAAATTTAAAAGACTATGCCATTCCCAATTAATTAATGGTGAAAGGATATAAACAGACAGTTTTTTAGATAAAGAAATTAAAGCTATCTATAGTCACATGAAAAAATGCTCTAAATCACTATTGATTAGAGAAATGCAAATCCAAACAACTCTAAGGTACCACGTCACACCTATCAGATTGGCCAATATAACAAAACAGGGAAATGATAAATGTTGGAGAAGATGTGGGAAAATTGGAACACTGATGCATTATTGGTGGAGTTGTGAACGATCCAACCATTCTGGATAGCAATTTGGAACTATGCCCAAAGGGCTATAAAAATATGCATACCCTCTGACCCAGCAATACCACTTCTGGGGCTGTATCCAAAGAGATCATAAAAAAGGGAAAGGACCCATATGTATAAAAATATTTATAGCAACTCTTTCTGTGGTGGCAAAGAATTGGAAATTGAAGGAATGCCCATCAATTGGGGAATGGCTGAACAAGTTATGGTACATGAATGTAATGGAATACTATTGTGCTATAAGAAATGATGAGCAGGCAGACTTCAGAAAAACTTGGAAAGACTTGTATGAAATGAGCAGAACAAGGAGAACTTTGTACACAGTAACAGCCATGTTGTGTGGTAACTAACTTTGATAGACCCTTCTCAGCAATGCAAAAAGACATCTCCAAATGTCTCATGATGGAAAATGCTATTCACATCCAAAGAAAGAACTATGGAGTTTGAATACAGATTGAAGCACACTATATGCTCTTTTTTTCTTCTGTTTTGTTTTGTTTCCTCTTTCTTGTGGTTCCTCCTATTGGTTCTAATTCTTCTTTACAACATGACTAATGTGAAATTATGTTTAATAGGAATGTATGTGTATAGCCTTTATCAGATTGCACGCCATCTTAGGGAAGGAGGTGGGGAAGAGAGGGAGAAAAATTGAAACTCAAAACCTTATGGAAGTGAATGTTGAAAAATAAAAATAAATTAATATTAAAAATTTACATTTCTCTAATTATTGGTGATTTTCCATGAAAATGTTGACCCTGGGCTTAGACCTTGCCAGAAGAAGCAAGACTACGCAATCACCCAGTACTTGTAAAATTCTGAAGCATTATACTTTAGCGAGGTTGCAAATATAATGCTGAAAACAAGTTGTTTTCAAGCATTTTAGAAGCATTCTGTTACATATATTCAATTCATATGCCAATTACAAGATATCCTTATCCAGTATCCAAAGGAACTAGACAATTCTGTGTCAACCTCATTCAAGCTAGTACATATTAAAAATATTCCTAGAAAGGCAATGGCTTATGGCAAAGGAACGAATCTCTAATGATAGAATTTCTGGCTTTAAACCTGTACATAGAGTATGTATAGTGCTGAAAAAAGTTAATTTCTCCTTATGAGTTTTAATTTTGTTTTAAGATAGGATACCTGAGTTTAAAAAAGTATAGTGGAGGTATTTTAAGACTTGATATTGTCGTAACCAGAAAAAAACCCCCATCCCATTTTCCAGTCTTCTTCTCATTTTGATTTCTCATTTAATTTTTCTTTTCCCCTTAGAATCTCACTTTCATTTGCGTGGGTTTATGCAATGGCCCTGGGGCTCTTGGTATATACTTTTAAAGAAGACAGCAGATGATCTCTAGGGAACACATAAATCTGGCTGGAAAATCTAATTGTGTGTGCTGGCTAGCCCTTCCATATTCCATTGTGTTTTGCTGTTTGAGCAGGGCAGTCTCTATCTAGAGAAAAATAAAAAGGAGAAACAAAACAAAACAAAAAACAATACCACATGTCTCTTTTTTCAGTTACAAAACAAATAAGATGCAGTAAAACATTTTGCAAACTTTCACTATTAATAATATTATTATTATCCTTTTTGTAGTACTTTTAGGTTGGCAAAGTACTTTTAAAGTACTTTGATCTTCCCAACAATCTGATGGTACAGGTGCTATTATTATTCCTATTTTACAGAGATACAGATAGTTTTTTATCCCCATTTTACATGAGAAAACTTTAGGTGGCAGAGTTTAAGTGATTTGCCCATGATCACACAGCTAATAAGTATCTCAGTCAGGATTTGAACTTGATTTTTCCTGACTGCATCCTATCCTGTGCCACCTTTAAAATATAAATGTGAGTTGTTAATGTCAACATCATCAGGTTGAGATGTTAGTAGACTTGCTCAATTAGCAATGGGTTGGGGGGGGAGGAGAATGAGGATTCCACCTCCTTACACAAATCAGCATAAGGATGTGGATATGGTAATTGTTACCTCATTTTTCTTCTTGCCTCTTCATTTCTCCATTCTCTATGTTTCCTTCCCTCAGCACCCCAACTCCATCTCACTATGTAGGGGACAGAATCAGATAGCACATAGGTTCTTAATCTGGGCTCCATCAACTTGTTAAAAATGTCTTTTCAGTCATTCCTATATGGTAATAAAATCGGTTTTCTTTGCAGTCCTATGTTCTTTATGTTATACATTTAAGAACATTCTTCTGAGAAGAGTTCCTTAGGCCTCTCCAGACTGCCAGGTCCATTATACACAAAAGTTAGGACTCCCTTCTGTATTGTAATTTGTAAGTAAGGCATTTGAAAAGGGTTTTGTGTGTGTGTGTGTGTGTGTGTGTGTGTGTGTGTGTGTGTGTGTACTGAACGGTAAAGACTTAAAGTGTATACCTCTGATAATAAAACCTTTTGCATAATATTGGTCATGGGATTAAGGGTGACAGGGAAGGGATAGAGAGAGCAGGTAAAAAGATTATGATGCAGTGGAAAGAGTACGTGATTTGGAGTCTGAGTTTCCAATTCAAATCTTCACTCTGCTGCTTGTAGTCCTTGAAACCTCAGGCAGGTTTGTTCACCTCTATGGATGTATCTGTTTATAGAATGAGTAGCCTTGGCAGCTCTGAACTATGTTCCAACGCATTTCCCAATGTGGAAATCCTCCTAGAACATGCCACTCACAATGAGGAAGAGAAAAAAATAGCATGATAAATGCCAACATAGACCTTGAGATTGGTGGGAATGGAGCTGGTGAATGGTATGTGCTAAAGACCTCCACCGGAAAAAGGCAAATTTCAATTTAGCCCAGGGTGTGTGAGTGCCATTGACTCGCAGACTTGAGTGATAACTATTAAAATATCAGACATCCTGGGGGAAAGTTTTCTGCCAGAAGGAAGAGGGCAAATTGATGGTAAGAGGTTTCAGAAAGGTTGCAGATGTCATTGCACTTATGTATGATAAGGTTACGGACAAGAAAAGACTTTCAAATGAGAGAATAGCTGTTCAGACAAAGGGACAAGGATTTGTGTGAATGATGGCAAAGGGGTCAGTTCCACGTGAGAAGCTTTCACTTTGGGTTTAGAAAATTGAGAAACTTCTTTTATTGGGTTAAGGGTGAAGAGAAAAATCAGATTTTCTCTTCCTGGGTATCCTGGGTAATAGGTATAATGAATCATGTACTCATAAAGTTGAAAGGTACCTCAAACAGAGAAAAACAAAACGAAACAAGTCTATAGCTTTTTTTTTCCCCAAATGATGTCTAGAGGGGAGAGATCATACCAATCCTTAGTAATCTAATCACGATTTTTAGCTTGTGCTTATGTGAAGGGAACACTCAACTTTGAGGAGACGTTTTATTCAGATAGGGACATCTCTGGAAAACAGGGTTGAACACTTTAAAAAGGACAGACTCCTCACTTGCTAGGATCCATTGACCGTATTTAAATAATGAAAAACTGAAATTCGCAGAGAGAATGATGCAGGAATAGGACATGAGAATTTCAGCACAGAAACAGCTAGAAAAAAGACCCATTGTTCAGTCAATGAACAAGTGTTTACTAGTTACTAATTGTGTGCCAGAGACAGTTCTATGTGCTAGGGACACAAATATTTAAGAGTGAAATAATCCCTATTCATAATGAATTTACAATCTCATGGGAGGAAGCAAGTATGAATAAAAATATGTAGTCTTTCTCTTAAAAGTTAAACATATATCATATATCACATTACAATATGTGAAAAATATATGTTGCAATTTAGTTTAATATGGTAAAGTTTAGTTTAAGTTCAGTTTAGCAAAGCACTAGCATTTGGAGGGATTAGGAAATGTTGCATCAGTGAGTAGGGATAAAATTAAGAATGGATAAGGAGGATGAGTTTAGGTACAATCTGGAGAGTCTCTAGCAGCCTTAGAATGATTAGAATGATTTTCTAATAACTTCTATAAATCCCTCAAGTTGAATGAATGAGTCAAATGTTTATCAACTGTTTACTAAGGGCCAAGCAGTGTGCTAAGCACTGGAAATACAAACACAAAATGGAGGCAATCTTTGCCCACAAGGGGCTTAAATTTAAATGAGAAG
Organism: Phascolarctos cinereus; assembly: GCF_003287225.1. Lineage (NCBI taxonomy): Eukaryota > Metazoa > Chordata > Mammalia > Diprotodontia > Phascolarctidae > Phascolarctos > Phascolarctos cinereus. Next base: position 51,018,419 of record NW_027555514.1, on the reverse strand, counting down.
GCAATTTATGTACAGGAGTGGTGGTCAGGGAAGGGATTTGTGATTTTCGAAGTAAAAAAGATGGTAAGCAAAACAATGGGGCAATTAATTGCCATCCCTTTCCAGAGGTAATAAGAGAGTTGATTAAAATTCTCTAAACAAGAGTTAAATGGGTTAAGTGGGAGGGGAGGAGGCACCCTATGCTTCCTGAGTAGAGATGAAGCTGCATGGTCCTATGGAGTCTCTTTTGGCTTCAGTACCCTCCTCCCCTTTCTTTTTCATTTATTTAGTGATTCTTTCAGCAATCACTTAAGGGTGCTGTACTCCATATGTAGTACTGTACCTGTAGTCTACAACTTGCCTTTGATTTACTCTGCTTCTAGACCTTGACAACTGTAATTTTGAAACCCCTAAAGATACATATATCTATATCTATATCTATATCTATATCTATATCTATATCTATATCTATATCTATATCTATATCTATATCTATATCTATATCTATATCTATATCTATATCTAATCTATATCTATATCTATATATCTCATACATATATGTAGATATATGTAGATATGGATATATACACATACATATATGTAGATATATATGTAGATATGGATATATACACATACATACATGTAGATATATGTAGATATGGATATACACATACATACATGTAGATATATGTAGATATGGATATATACACATACATGTAGATATATGTAGATATGGATATATACACATACATACATGTAGATATGGATATATACATACATATATGTAGATATATGTAGATATGGATATGTGCACATACATATATGTAGATATGGATATGTAGATGTGTGTGTATGTATACACACACACACACACACAAGGAATGGGATGTCCAATTTGGAAATAAAAATAGAAATTAATTGACACTGGGAAAAGACTGAAGTGAAATAAAAGTACTGGTCAACAATCTTTTTTAAAAGAAAGTCTGATTAAGGTTTTGACCCATCTTTGATCTACTGGTGGGCAGGGAGGGGTGATTGGGCTGAATTCCTAGGACCTGCAGTGGATCAACATGACTTGTTCTAACTACTCATGTTATACAATTGGAGGATTCATTGGCCTGATACCAGTTATTATCATTGGGGATACAGGGGCAGGATAAGTGATGGTGGATGCTCCAGTGTAGGGTAAGGATAAGAATATTAAATCTAGATTCAGGAGATCTGGGTCTGAATGCCTGGTCTGCCAATGCTTGTGACTATGGGTGATTTAGGAAAGTCACTGATTCTGTAAAATGAAGCAATTAGAGTAAATAATCCTTAAAGTATGGAAGAAGGAAGTATGAAGGAGAGACATAATTAAAACATTTTTTTTCAGTGAACAGGTTTCAAGTTGGTATAAGTGCAAAGAAACTAGAACAGTGATGAGAGCTTTTTGAAGTTAGCCATGGAACTTTTGAGTTGTCTGTTGCTTTTTGAAGGAGATGATAGCCACAATTTAACAAACGGAGAATTCCAGTTGGGAAAAATGGCCGATAGTCAGAAACGGGAAAATTTATATGTGGGAGACAATAGATACATTTATATGGCAAATAATGTGGGGCCAATCTTGAGAAATCATGAGCCAGGAGGTTGGAAGATTAATGGAAGAAATAATAGGGATATTTAAATCCTAGCCGTGGGAGTGGAAAGTTGTTGCTGTAGAATATAGAAAGCCATTGTGTGGTTCTTATACAGGAGAAAAATGCATGAAATTGGCCTTTGAGGGCCATTATTTCAGTAGCTGTGTTTTGGGTGGATTGGGGCAAAGAGAGAATGAGTTATGAGACAAATCAGCCAAGAAACCAATCCTTAATTTACATGCAGAATAGTTATTCGCTGCTACCTTTAAAATATTTCTTCATATACATGAAGTATGCTATTTTTAAATTTTTTCTTTGACCTTTCTTCCTAGGGACCATCTTCAGCAATTTGCATTACTCTGCTTTGAACTTTGTCTGGATTTTTCTTATCTAACTTCAACTACAGAGACTCAAAATGACCATAGTGGTCCGATAAAAGCTTGGCTAAAGCTGAGGAGAAAAGAGCGTTGTCAATTCAGTAGGACCCTTTTGAGGTTCCTTTGATCTTGTAGAAAAAAGTGAAGGGTAGAAAAAAATCCATGGGGTAAAATCATAACATTTTATTTTAATCATAGGTACTGAAAAATATCCACACATGAAATGTTGTGTGTGCACGTGCGCGTGCGCATGTGTGCTTGTTTGTGTGTTCATGGAAGAAGGAAAAAAAAGTGATATTTTGCCAAGTAAACTTGACTTTTCATCTTCTTAAAAATTCACCTTTAAACATTAAATTGAATGCCTGGTCTGCCAATATGGGGGACTTAGGAAAGTCACCAATCCTGTAAAATGAAGCAGTTAGAGTAAATAATCTTTAAAATATGAAAGAAGGAAGTATGAGGGAGAGAAATAATTTAAAAAAATTTTTTTTTCAGGGAAAACATCTCAGTCTTCAATCTTTGACTCCTGAGAGATTGAGAAACTATGCTCTCATTGATAGACCTGTGGCATCTTCCTTGGGGCTATGCTAGGGGATGAGTGTTTAATTTGCTCTTGGATGTCTCTGTTGGATAGATAGATGGACAAATAGATGGAGAGGGAGATAACTAAAGAATTTCAGTTGTGCCAAGCACTGTGCCAAAGGCAGAAATAAAAGCAACCCAGTTTCTGCCCTCAAGGAGCTTTCATTTTAACAGGAAAAGAAAACATAAGGGGAATCTGGAAGGTGAGGTGGGGAGGTGACACAGGAAGGTAATGATGACATGGCTCAAGATGTGCAAAAAATGAGGGTGGGAGCCTGGAAGTAAGAAAAAGAACAGAGAAAGCCTATCAACACTAGACTGATCCTAGGATTGTAGTCCCATTCTCTTGGAGTGGAGATGATGACCTGAATGGAGTCCAGATGGTGTGATTAGAGATATTTGGGAAATATCGTGATGCTACTACAGTAAATCAAAATCTAAGATTATACATGAGGAAGCCCAGAACAGAAAAAAAGAACATTGTACTTGGAATTAGGAGACTTGGATTATTAATTATTTAGGTCCTTGGAAATACAAAGACAAAAATAAAGTAGTCCTTGCCTTCAGGAAGCCTACATTCCATTGGAGGAAAATAGCATATACAGAGGTAAATGAATGTCATATACATTTGATATGTATATGTGTCTATATATGTATATATACATGTATGTAGATATGTGTATATATATTTTCCCCTCCCCCATGACCCAGTGGCAAGTCCTTTGATTTGACATACTTCTTGTTTCTGGGCCTTTAGGAAGGGACATATAATTTGACCTTTAAAGTTTTGTCTTTCCAATTGTTTTTCTCAATGCATTTCATAATTATAATAATAGCTAATATTTATAGCCAAGCACTTTGCTATGCATTTTGCAATTATTATCTCATTTGTTGCTGACAGCAACCCTGGGAAGTAGGTACTATCATTATCCCTATTTTACAGATAAGGAAGCTGAGGCAAAGAGAGCTTCAGTGACTTGCTCAGGGTCGCACAATTAGAAAGTGTCTGAGACTGGATTTGAACTCGGGTCTTCCTGACTACAGCCCAGTGTGTTCTCCACAGTGCCACATACCACTAACCTGTCTTTAAATTGAGTAAAAACATTTTTTTCCTGGGGTGTGTGTGTGGGAGAGGTGTGCATGGAGATTCCTTCTCTAGCTAGAATGTTGAACGTTATTATATTGTGATCTCTCTTGTACTTCTTATACAGTGGCTTATCTATGAATAATTTTTGCACCAGTTCTCATATGTTTTCATAATAAAATCCAATATTTTTTTATTTCATGTAGATTCTAAAACATTTTGGCTAGAAGTCATTCGCTGCATGTAAAAATTGTACTTCCATAAGACAGCATGGCATAGTGTGATTCTTCCTTACTACTAGCATCTTCCCATTATTGATTACCCCTAGTACATCTTGTATATGGCTTTTTATGTATTTGTGTCCATATCGTATGCCTCATTAGCTTGTGAGCTCCCTGCGAGCAGAGGCTGATTTTTGTCTGTTTGTATCCCCAGCACTTAGCACAGTGCCAGGCACACAGTAGATGTCTAATGAATGCTTATTGGCTGACGTTTCAGCAAGGCAATAGAAGCATGGGAAGATTAGCAAGAATTAAGCAGAATATGGAAGTACATTGTCCTTGTAATTCCTGTGCATTTTGCTCTTAATGTAGTTTGGAGTTTTGCACTCCTAAATTCCATAAATAAAATGTTAGTTCTAGCCCTGTCCTCTAGTTCATTCTACCTTGCCCATCAGTAGCTGTGTTTAGGATGCTCAAGGCTTTTACAACAAGGGCAGAAGGATGTTTAAGGAAAGAGCTTGTCAGATTGACAGCAATGAAAGGAACAGTAGAAAAAGGTCAAAGAACACATGTATATAAGACGATTTTAGAGATGAGGCATAGAAAGAAAAGAAATGGAAGGGAGATGAGTAGCAGAGATTCATAAAGATGAAGAAAGCCCTGTGAAACTTGATATTGATGAAATAAAATTGAATGGATAGATTTGAAAGGGAGTAATATGAAATTATTGAGATTACTTTAGTAGATTTTTTTTTTTATAGATGAGGGAAAAGAAATAGAAAATGACATGCTGGGAATAAGGATGGAATAGATGAAAATGTTTTACAAATGAAGAGGAAGTATGTCATAGTAGAAGGGGCTCTGGGCTTGGGGTCAGATCTAGACATCCTGTTTCCCATGCTAGAATTCTTGCTGATTGCACTCTCATCTCAGTCGTCAAGTAGGGGGAAATTGATTAAAATAGATGGGTTTTTCCATTAGGAATGTTGCTCTCAGAGACAGAATGATGGCAGGATGCTCTGACTCATGTTTAAACTTTCATTGTCTGCAGAATTGCAGACTTTTGAGGTGTGGATGGCTCTCATTCCATCTTTTAAATTATCTGTGTTCCCTCTGTGGGCTAATAACATGGTGTCAAGACTACTGCTTTTTGAGCTGTTTGAGAGCAGAAGAGGTAGAGGAACAGACAGACTTGAAGGAGATTTGCTGTATTTCTATGAGTCATGGAACATTATGGTCTCCAAAATATTGAAAATGAGTATCATGCAAAGGGCAAAGGAAAGGGGCACAGTGGATATGAACAGGATGCAGTACTTTACAACAAATTGTGGAGGAGAATCAGAGGAAAAGATGTCACACATAAAATAGATGAGTAGAAATAAGGACAGGGTTTAATGAAGGAGGTAGCATCTGAACTAAGCCTTGAAGAAAGGAATTGATTTCAGTAGGCAGAGGTGTGGGAAGGCACAGTTATAGGAATTGTGGATGGTGTGTGCATGAAAGTGGAGGTGATGTGATTAAATGTAGTATTATAATCTTCTAAAGATTGCATTGTAGCAGACACATGCATCAGCTCCAACAATTGGATGTGAAAACATGTGGGTTTGAGTTCTTCACACATACACAAAAACACACATTCACAAGAGTCAAAAAGTATTTATATAGTGCCTACTGTGTGCCAGGCACTGTACTAATCTAGGGAGATCCAAAGAAAGATAAAAATCTTGGATCTTGAGGAGCTCAAAGTCTTGTGGGAGAGACAACACGAAAATAGCCATATACAAAGAAGACATACAGGATAAGTTGGAGTGATTAATCTTCACAGGAAATAGACCTGAGATTTCTTTGCCATAGGCAACTTTCAGATGAGAAAACTCCCCCTTCCTATAGGTCGATAACTTCTCTGAACCTTCTTGTTATAGTGAGTTGCCTAGAGTATGTGTCAGAGATAGGATCTGAACCAGATCTTTCTGTATTTTACATTAGGGCTGCCCTTGTTGTATGATATATGAACATGATGACTCTTGGTTGATGAAACTGATAATTTTTGGCTTCTATCTATAGCCATGTATGACTTGGATAATTTTTTTAAATACATATTTCATTTGTGGTTCAATAAACCCCCACATATTACTGTCAGTTTCCAATCACTGACACTCCTCCCAACTCCAAAATTGTCCCTTGTAACAAAGAAGTATGGTAAAATGAAGAAATCGAACACATGGGCCATGTCTTTCAGCTTCTGCCTTACTCCACTCTTTATAGTTCATACTGCCTCAGCAAAGTGGACAGAAACATTCTTCATTGCCTCTCCTTTAAAGGCAAGATTAATCATTTCACTGATTAGCATTCTGGTGTCTTTAATGTTTTCCTTTAATTTTTTTGTGGTTATGATATGGTTTGTTTTCTTTGCACAATTCATTATGTATCAGTTAACAGATCTTTCCAACTTTCTCTGAATTCTTCATATTTACTCTTATGGCACAATGACATTTTATTTATATTATATATTATATATACATATTACATTTCATTTATATATAATATGTTCAGTCATTCTTCAATTAGTATTTGCTTTGCTTCTAATTTTTTGATAGTACAAAATTGAAGTAATATTTAAATATAGAGTTTCTAGGGGAAAAAAAATACCCTGAAAATTAGACTAGGACATATCCGCATTTAAAGAATAGCAAGAGAAAGATAACCTGGGGAAAGTGACCAAGAAGGAGTAATTGAGCTTATGGTCTGTTTACATAAATGTCTCCATTTACAAATATCCTGACTCTGTCCACAGGGGGATTAGATGCATTTAAACAGAAATCTACTTTCCTCTATCTTTCCATCATTAGTATTAAGATTTAATTAAAAGAGAGAGAGAAAAAAAGGATTGTCTTTGCTTCCTTTTGGCTATCTCATTGGCATGTGTTTATTTGTATGCATGTAGGTTATATGAACTATTTTTATTATCATTAGGTTATTGATGGTATTGATAATACTGATTTTGATAATATGTAACTTAAATTATAACTTGTGAATAAAAAGTGATGTGGAAGATATTCGGGAAATATGTAATCAGAAAAGAAAGAAATATTTTAGAGGCTCAGCTCTAGTGTTGCATTGACACCCATGAAATGCTAAAAAGTCCTAGGGGAAGACCTCAGCTGTGCTGAGTAGAAACTCTAGGTTGCATTTATTAGAAAACACAGTAAGAATCACACAAGATGAGAAGGGATGGGTGAGTTACACCTATACTGTTGGAGTGAAGATCTGTGATAATGAAATCACAGATCCACAGAAGTATAAATTGGAAGGATATCTATGTATCTATGTATCTATGTATCTATGTATCTATCTATCTATCTATCTATCTATCTTTCTGTTTATACACATGTGTATATATGTTAACACGTATACATACACACATACACACCTAGATAAAATGTTCATTCTCCTTTCACTCCCCTCCCCTTTCTTCTGCCCTACCTCCCCTAAAAGGGAGGATCTAGCATTTTGGTGGAGAGGCAGGTCTAGAAATAGTTATTAAATTATTTTATTCAAATATATAAAATCTAAGCAATAACACCCTAAAAACTGACTGCATAGGCAAGAATTTTAACCAGACAGATATCTCAGCATCAGGTTTGACTACCTCTCCACCTGCCTGACTAAATAAATCACAAGCTTTTGTCTAAAAAAGGGCCCCATCTCTACTTGTAATGTTAAACTTCTCATGTTTCAAAGTGTAGTTTTTCCAATCGATTTTATTTGGAAAAACCTGACATAGCAGGCCTTTGGTCTGCAGACCCCACAGAGTGAAATTCTATTTTGGGCAACTGAGAAAACAGTTAAAAGAATAAGCAGAAGTCTGTCTTTCAGGGTTTAGTATTGCTAATTTCTCAACTAATGTCTTTGAGTTTGGAAACTCCATGTTCTTCTGACTTAGAGGTAGAATAAGCAATTAGGCAGTTGATTTTGAAAATAATATAGTTTAGATATGATCATTTACAAAATGTATATAAACCATCCTCCTTCCTAAACAATAGTTTCCAGCATTATCCATTTGCACACGGGATGCATATCAAGCAAATATGCATAGACTGTTTCCTCTTTTTAATTCCACTTTAGTGCCGAGACAGTAACATTAATGGGAAGGAGACAGGAGGAACTAGATTGAATTTGGACTGGAATAATCTGCCCATTTGCAAATGATGCTTCTCTGAAAAAGGCCATAAGAGGAGAATTGCTAATAGATTATACTTACCTAAAACCAAGAATTAAAAAACAAACAAGTATAAAAGCTTGGATTTTAGTGCTGGAAGGGCTGATATTTTAAAAGGTAAATGTCAAAGTGCTTCTGAATTTTGGTAGTTATAATTTAAGAAAGACAGTGATAATGGAAGTGAGGACATCTTCATCTCCGCTGAAAGCACTAGGGGGCTACAGTATAATTGATTCTTTGATGGAGCAGAGATTTTACCTCTTGAGTATTCTACACTCTCCTGCTGATGTGGACGGCAATCTCTTCATATTTTCTCATCCCATGTGTCTTGTCCATTCGCCCCTCCCCCCATAAACAAAATCCTTCAGAAAGGATTTATCAACACATGGGAGTCTTTCCTTTTTATTTTTATTTTTTTAAGTTTCTTGAGAATATGAAGGTAGCAATCAGGCTACCTGTCTTTCATCACACGTTCTCACTTGATAACTGGCCCATTTTCTATTCCTGCTATGAAACTCAAGTTAAGTCATAAAGTTTTTATTACATGACTGTTGTTTTCATAGACACTATACTAAGCTCTGGAGATATGAAGAAAGGGGAAAAACAAGACAAATAAGCTAAAAAGGAGGTCATTGTCTGATGGGGCAGATAACATACAAACAACTATATACTAATAGGAAATATGGAGGATAAATTGGAGACAATCTCAGAGGGAAGGCACTAATGTTAAAAGGGATGGAGAAAATCTTTTTGCAGAAGGTGGAATGTTGAGAATGGAAGGAAGCCAGGAGGCAACTCTGCCTCCTGGAGGATATTCTAGGCATGGAGGAAAAACAGTGAAAATGTCAAGAGTAGGGAGGAATTCAGTGTCCCAGGAACACGAAGGAGGCTAGTATCCTTGGATCACAGATTATAGGGGGAGGGGAGTAAGGTGTAAGAAGACTGGAAGGGTCAAAATGACCAGGTCGTGAATGGGTTTCAAAACCAAAAAGAGCATTTTATATTTGATCCTGTGGGTAATAGGGAACAATTGGAGTTTATTGAATAGGGTTAAGTGACATGATCAGACTTGCACTTTAGAAAGATGATTTCCACTTGAGTAAAGAATGGAGTGGATCATGGAGAGAGTTGTACCATTCTTAACTTGCACTGAGCCTGTGGTCTATTAAAAGTATGTGGTCCCTTTTCATTTTTACTCCGGGGTAATGATACCCACTTTATAACAGATAATTATTTTTGATTCCAAGTATTGGGTTGTGTATTGTTGTTCAGTCATTTTTCAGTTGTGCCTGACTCTTTGTGACCCCATTTGGGGTTTTCTTGACAAAAATGCTGGAGTGGTTTGCCATTTCCTTCTCCAGCTCATCTTACAGATGAGGAATCTGAGGCAGATGGAGTTAAGTGACTTCACCAGAGTCACACAGCTAGTAAGTATCTGAGGCCAGATCTGAATTCATAAAGATGAGTCTTCCTGACTCGAGACCTGGCACTCTATTCACTGCACCCACCTAGCTGCTCAGGATCATATATTGCTACTTATTAAAGTTAATCCTCCATTAAAATCTCTGTTTTATGTTTCATCATTTATGTGACGGTTACTCTGCCTTTTTGAAGACCTTACCAATAGAGCAAAATCCACGATCAGTCCTGCTGACCAAGAAAAGATTCAAGCTTACCATTTAAAAACCAGTTGAGAGAGGCTACTTACCATATTAACCAGAGTGTGAAAGGTTTTTGAACCATGGTAACTCTCCCTAAGTTGTAGAGAAATTTTACCCTGCATAGAAGGAGAGCCTCTCTGTACTGACAAAATAAATCACGGATTCTTGAAATCAATTTTCATCTAAATACAGAAGGTTCATTGATCTAGCCTGTCAATATCTGGTTTAGATCTCAAGTCAACCATTTGATAGGGCAGGTTTAGAGCATCTGTAAATAGGATAAGCATGACATCCACATCATCATCCAAGTCATTGATACAAGTGCTAAATTAGGTTGAAGGACATTATTCTAAGAACCTCCTTCCAGGTTGGTATTAATGCATTAGTCACTACCCTATAGGCCTAGCCATTCATTTCAACTCAATTTTTGGAAATTAGAATGAAATATTTAGAATTTTTGTGAATGCATTCATTATTTGTAAAATTATAAGATTCTGGCTTAACGATATTGCAGCATTACCTCCTATCTATATGTAGTGGCCCATTTGGCAGTTTAGAAATTTTATGATTTTTTTTTACTCATGAAATGCTCTCCACCCCATTCTAAAAGAAATGTATGTCAAGTATTTTTGTAATTAAGGTCAGTTAAAGTAAATTTTGTTATAAGAATTTTGATATACATTTGACAGCATTTTCAACATCAAAACTGTTTTCAAAATAATACTATGATAATACCATTACTGAATCTGTATCCTAAGAGATAAAAAAGTGAAAAGAACCTATTTGTACAGAAATATTTATAACAGCTCTTTTTGTGGTGGCTAAGAATTGGAAATTGAGAGGATTCCCATCAATCGGGGAATGGCTAAATAAGTAGTGATATGTAATTGTAATGGAATATTATTGTGCTATAAGAAATGATAAGCAGGATGATCACAGAAAAACCTGGAAAGATTTACATGAACTGATGCATAACTGAGCAGAACCAGGACAACATTGTACACAGTAACAGCAATATCGTATGATAAACAACTGTGAATGACTTAACTATTTTCAGCAATACAGTGATCCAAGACAATCCCAAAGGACTCATGATGAAAAATGCTATCTGCCTCCAGGGAAAGAAATGATGGAGTCTGAACACAGAAGAAAGTATCCCTCCCTCCCTCCCTCCCTCCCTCCCTCCTCCCTCCTCTCCCTCCCTCCTCCTCCTTCCTCCTTCCTCCCTCCTTCCTCCCTCCTCCCTTCCCCTTCTTCCTTCCTTCCTTCCTCCCTTCCTCCTTCCCCTTCCTTCCTTCCTTCCTTCCTTCCTTCCTTCCTTCCTTCCTTCCTTCCTTCCTTCCTTCCTTCTTCCTTCCTTCCTTCCTTCCTTCCTTCCTTCCTTCCTTCCTTCCTTCCTTCCTTCCTCTCCAGCATTAAAACTTCAGCATCATCCTTGGTTCTTCAGAGTCAAAAAACAACCAGGATTAAGCACATACAATGTGCTAGGCACAGTGCTAAGAATTGGGGCTACAAAGAAGGAGGGAGATGCCATACATACAAAAAAATGGACAGATACCTTCCTACATCTATCTAGATATAGAAATAAAGGTCAAAATAGGTAAATATCCATCTCTAAATCTATTGTCACCTGTTGATATATAGATGTAGCACAGAACCTGGCACATTTGATGTTTTAATATAATTATTTACATCAGAAATAATAATAATTAATATTTATATAGCATGTACTATGTGCTGGATTCTGGGCTAAGCACTTTATGATTATTATCTCATTTTATTCTCACAATAACTCTGGGAGGTAGGTGCTATTATTACTCCCATTTTACAGATGAGGAAACTGAGGCAACCAGCTCTTAAATAACTTGTCCAAGGTTCCACAGCTACTAAATGTCTGAGGCTGGATTTGAGTTATTCTTGACTTTAGGCCTGGTGCCTTATCCACTCTGCCACCTAGAATACACATATACATATGTGTGTATATATGTATATGTATGCTTATAGATACATATGCATGTATGTATGCTTATAGATACATATGCATGTATGTATGCTTATGTATATGTGCATATGTACATTTTATATGTGTGTACAATTAAATATCTACATACACATGCATAGGTATATACATATGCAATTTTATATAATTACATATAATATACACATGTGCAATTGTATATTATATCTGATATACATATATACAATGTACATTATAAATGTATACTATATTATACACTCATAATATGTACATAATATATTACATACTCATAACATATTACATGCTCATATAATATGTGCACAGTATTATATACCAATATACATATCATATAGTATAGATGCCATCATAATAAATGTTCATATTATGAAGTCACACTTGCTCCTTTGACATTCAGTGGTTTAAGGTATGAATCCTTGCCCCTCTTGAGTATATATGGAACAATACTAACACAGTAAACTCTCAGTTATCCAAGATGGTTAGAGAACAATGAACCAAATACTCTGGTTAATAGAGGTGAATCAAAATATTACATCATCATATGACATTTTAAAATAGAACAAAACAAAATTCACTTGAATGCAAGTTTTCAGTGAGTACAATTTAATCTTCATGATTTAGAAGGGACTTCAAGATGTTTTATTTTTCAATAACAGGTTGTGTCATCTAAAACTGTCTCTTGCATCTGAGAATCACTGTTCAAATACTGCCTCTGACATTTCCTACCCAGGCCATCTTGGGCCAATCATTTAACAGTATTGGGCCTTAATTTTTTCTTATGTAAAACGAGGGGGTCAGACTAGATAACCCCCAATCTCCCTTCCTATTCCAACGCTGATATTACAAAACAATGCTAAATATTTCAGCCCTGAAATAAGAAGGAGGGTTTGTTCTGGTATATCACATAAATCATTCTATCCTAAGTATGTCCTGACCCCCTAACACAGGTACTCAACCCTAGTGAGAATGAATTGGTAAGCATTTTTCATCCCCAGACTTGTTGCCTCTTAATTCAGGTAGCCAAGGAGAGTCAGAATGCCCTTTTATTGAGAAAACAAGATTCTGGCAACCTTAGGCAGGACAAAACTGAATTTAGAAGCTGTGAATGTTTTGTAGTGTATTATTTACTCTCTCCTAATCGTGTAGGCACTAATTTTGGTCCTTCAGTTTTAAAACAGTAAAAATATTCTGTATTTTGTCACTTTTTTACTGTATATGTTGAGAGCAGGATGGAAGAGGTTGTGAATATCGATTTTTAAAACCCTGTTTGTTGACCATTCATCTGAATCATTCCGGGCCTTGATTGCCAACTTCGATTGGTTAGTTTCTGTTATTGATGTCTACAGGACCCAAGACCTTCTTCTTCTTCTTGCTCTCTATTAATCTTAGATTCTGTACCACATATCTAAAGGCAGGCAAATATGCCGGGTCATTTAGAGATGCTTTTGAACTCAGTGGTTGAAAATGATGAGCTAAATCTAGATTTCAGGGGGGAAATAGACCTTTGAAATGCTGTTTTGAAAAAACACAAAGGTCTCCTCAGATGTCAATTTCTGCTAATAAAAGTGTGTGTGTGTGTGTGTGTGTGTGTGTGTGTGTGCGCGCGCGCACGCGCATGTACCTGTATGTTTCTTTAAGTATTTAGGCTAGTTACACAAAAATTAGGTTTTAAAGATGAATAATTGTCAGAAGTTTCTTCCCTGTCTTTATATATTTGATGCTTTTCTTTCCCTAATTTAACCCTTTCACATACTATTGATGTATCTGTACTAAGGACAAAAATCATGTGAGTTCATCCTAGCTAGAAAGCCTATATGAGCCTGTAGTCAGGTGTATGGGAAACCAATTGGAGGCGCCTTCAATTGTTCTGTAGTTTATAATATATTTTTTGATAGGATGGGGGAGAGAAGGGAGAGAAAATATATTTCTGTTAAGTAAAAAAATGAAATTTTAATTTAAAAAAGTTATATAGAATTGCTTGTAGATGCTGAAGGTAAAGAAACTTGTCCATGGCCACAGTGATAGTACATGTCAAGAATTGAACTCAGAGCTTGTTCAATCCAAAGCTCTTTCTGATATCATACTATGTTCATGCAAATATTGGACAAAGAACAAAGATTATGCATGATTATATGTGCTATAATATAAGATATAAAATTCTCCTTATACATTAATTCTCCTTATAGGGAGTTTCTAACTTTGTTTGTGTCATGGATTCCTTTGGCAATCTGGTGAAGGCTATGACCCCCTTCTCAAAATTATGTTTCTAAATACATAAAATAAAATACTTATGATTACTGAAGAAACTGATTTTATTGACACAGTTATCAAAATATTAAAAAAAATAAATTCATGTACCCAAATTACAGAGGCAAAGGATGGGGACTGAACTCATGATTTCATTAATATAGGGAACTTCCAGGTACAGAAATTCTCTCCATTCATGCGGGTCAGTCCTTTGCAACTTACAGACTTAGAGAATTGTCTAGAGCAGAGGAGTCAAATGTAACACTGGTAATTGGGAAATACTTAACTATATATATATAATGTGTATATATATGTGTATGTGTATATATATATATATACATATATTATATATATATATGTTATATATGTGTGTGTGTGTGTGTGTGTGTGTGTGTGTGTGTGTGTGCATAGATAACATTACATTTTCAAATTGTCCACATGTGGTCCACAGTTATCCATAGGCATGGGTTAGTAAGCCACCATTTCTATTTCAGTTTGACAGTACTGACTGAGAGCCTTGAGAGGTGGACTTGGAGTTGGGGAGAAAGGGAATCTAATCCTACTTTCTGGCTGTGTGAACCTGGACAAGTCATTTATACTCAGAATGTCCCAGAAAACTACTAAGGACTTAACTACTAAGTTATAAATGAGTAATGAAATAAATGAAACTTCCTTTGTGGAGGAAGTTTCTGTGCTGGGAGCTTCCCAGCCTAACAGAATCATAATCTCATCACAATGTTGTTCAGTTGTATCTGACTCTCTATGACCCCATTTAGGGTTTTCTTGGCAAAGATACTGGAGGGGCTTTCTGTTTCCTTCTCCAACTCATTTTTCGCATGAGGAAACTGAGGCAAACAAGTTGAAGTGACTTGCCCAGGTTCACACAGCTAGCAAGTATCTGAAGCCAGAGTTGAAGTTAGGTTTTCCTGACTCCAGACCTATACATAGTTGCCTAAATGTTATTGAACAGCTAGCTGTCTAGGTCATTTCTGTATGGTTTAAAGGAAATCTGAGTTAATATCTTAATTATCCCATAATAACTTTCATGTTTGCAACTCTTGCCTAACGTTTCATTGACCTGTGAATGAACTATGTGAATGAATAGAAGGATTTTTTAAGCACTCTGTGCCAAGTGCTGAGATACAAAGGGAAAAATAAGAAGACAGTCCCTGCTTTTGAGGAGATCACAGTCTCATGTTGGAAGAAACACATATGGAAAATTTTAGCAACAAGTCAGATGGAAGAGTCCCATGGTGTTTGGGGCACAGCAGCAAAGCAAATGATAATGCACCTTTAATGTCTTTAGACTGTGAGCTCCTCCTTGAGGAAGAGCCTTTCTTTGTATCCCCAATGTGTGTGACATGTAGTAGGAACTTAATAAATGCTTATTGACTTAATGTTTATTGTAAATTTTATGTCTCTATTGTTAGAAAAAATGTTTCCACAGTCCCCTAATAAATATTGTCTTTGAGCATTCGTTTAAATATAAGCACGTCTTTAATTTCATTTTATCATGGGAGTAGTAAAAATCTTGACTTGGCACTAAAATCCCTTTAAATAATTGTCTCTCCATTTCTTACAAATATCAATTTCACCTGTGCCTAGGTGAGCTATGATTTATGATGTATAAAAGTCATAAGCCTTTCCTATGGAGAGAGAACATCACCTCTTCAATTTTAATATCCCTTTAATATCCCATACCTAAGTAGGTAGCTGGAGAACAGGTTACCAGTTACAAATGTGCGTTCTCAATGAGTTAGTTTCTTCATTCTTTCCATTAATGTTCGTTCTTGTTCTCTTGTTAGGTGACTGGAGATGGAAAAAATAAAAAGTGCTTAGATGCTACATAAGGAGAATTTCAAATTGGCAATACTGGTTTTGTGACTCAAGGAATTTTATACATGAATGATTTCCCCCCCTAGCTTTACAAGATGCTAAAAAATGACAAAAGCTAGATGGTTGCTCAGCATACTAGAACTTCAGATATGAGAAAAGCAACATCCCAGAGCCATCAAAGCATGGACCTAATGTCATAGAAATATTGTCCAGATCATATTTTTGTTTTTTCTTTTATTCATTTGTAGATGTGAGATATTGACTGCCAAATTTATGCATCAATATGTAAACTCGATGTGATTTTTAAAATCTTCAAAGAAGAAGATGTGGCATGTATGAATATTTCCATTGATTCAGTATCTCTAATCAACAGTAGGGGAAAATGCTGGAAAAAAAACCCCGTAAAGATGGATAGGCTTTTATTTGTGGAAAAAAAAAAACCACGATGCAAATATGGCACTGTGAGGGAAGTATTCATTACAGGCATATGTGACTGGGATCAGACCCCAGTCCTAGGCTGAAGGGGCCCTGATAATGATGTTATTTCAAGTGGTATTTATTAGACACAACTTTGTATAAGAAACATGTGAAGGGTTCCTCGTCCACAGCCTGACTCCTCTCAAATGACTCTCCCAGTGATATGCCATAGTGCTTTCCACCCACCTGGGGTGAGAGCCTTCTCCAATAGTGTCACTGCACAGTTGGGCAGCAAGTATTTCCAGCGGACTTTGGATAGCAAGAATTGTCTCCCAAAATTAATTGGAGCAACTGGTTATGTGGGTTGAAGGCACAGAGAGCTAAAAATAGCCCAGCGATGACAGATTGGTCTTGTTGGCAGAAACTTAACTCTGGCATTTGGTGAAATTTCACTGCAAGTAGAGGTTACGGTGGGGATGCAGTGAGAGCACAAGAATGGAAATGTTAATTAATTTACTTGATTCATGCAGCAAGTAATGAAAGTCTAAGTGAGGTTAGGGGGAGGGCACCACTAGGGTGCCCTTTGGAGCTGTGTCCAGAAACATTCTCAGCAAACCTTTTCGACTTCACTACTTTAAAAAAAACATTTTTTTTTGGACAGAACCTGCGATTTCACTGGCATAGGTTTATAGGGCCCTCCTGGTGAGAATACTCACTTTACCAATGCAGATTAGTGATTATATCATAATCGTAGGTGGTAACTAAGACTCTTAGATGTGAAGCAAACTAAAATGAGGTTTTTTTTCAGGGCAGTTAATTCAGTTCACATTATAACTATTAAACCCTCAAAAAACAAACAAACAAAAACCCAAATAATATCTGTGGTTATGTGAAAGGCGTTAAAAATAAAAGAAACTGCAGGAAGTCAATGGTATAGTCATAGAGTTTTCCTAATGACAAAGAAGTTCTGCAAGGTAATAGCACAAATATTTATTGAATGGTTCATTGACTGATAGTGTCTGGGCTTGGAGTCAGGAAGACTTGAGTATTCAAATCTCACGTACTCTTTACCCTGGCAACTTCTTTAGCTTCTATAACTGGAATTCATTTATTCATTCTCTCTCTCTCTCTCTCTCTCTCTCTCTCTCTCTCTCTCTCTCTCTCTCTCTCCTCTCTCTCTCTCTCCCTCTCTCTCTTTCTCTCTCTCTCTGTCTCTCTCTCTCTCTGTCTCTCTGTCTCTTTCTCTCCCTCCCTCTCTCTTTCTCTCTCTCGCTCTCTCTCTCTCTCTGTCTCTCTCTCATAGACCCTTTTGGCAGTCTGATAATACTTATGGACTCTCTTATAGGATCGCTTTAAAAAATCATAATTGTAGGAAATGTTATATTTCAGTTGGAGGTTAGTGAAACTAAAAATGTATTTTTTTCCCCCCATTTAAATTCAGAGTTCCCTTGAAATCTCCCCCAGGGGGATGGGAGGGTCCATAGATCCCAGGTTAAGAACATTTGTTTTGTTTGCTTCCAGGCTACTTTCTAGGACTCATCATCTGTCCAGTCATAGAAGGGTTGCAATCTGCCTTGGTAGAAGGACTTTACACAATAGGGATTTCACCATGCTTCCTTGTATCTTAGTGATCTGAACAGTACTAAGAAGTAAAGAATTGGCAAAGTTTCTGTAGTGGAATCTGTAGTGGAATCTCAAATGGAAAGACAAAGAAAAGAGAGGAAAGAAAATACCCATTGGGATGATTTCAAACTAGAAATGGGAATTCTCACAAATTTACCAGAGAAAAAAAGACATAGGAGAGAAAATAGGCCATTTAATAAGTGAAGAGGAACATGAAATTAATGATAAATTTAGATTACTTGGATAATGAGCTAATTTTCTAAATCTAGCCATAACAGAAAAATAAAGAGAAAGTTGCTTTAACCAATTGGGAATTAATAAAGATCTTATAGAGATGACTGTAGCCTAGGAGTAAAAGAGCACCTAGGTTATAAAATATGCAAACTGTCTCCAACCTTATGCAGCTGAAACTGCTCTTACAAGCGATCTCACCATTGCCAAATCTCAGGGTCTTTTTAGAGGTTTTTTTAAATTTTTTGGCAACATTTATCACTATTGACCACTCCCTTCTTCCTGGATACTTTCTACTCCTTAGATTTTCATCACACTGAATCTTTCCTGGTTTTCCTCCTACCAGTCTGACTGTTCCTTCTCAGTCTCCTTTCCTGAATTATCTTCTATGTCCCACCATCTCCCTGTGGTTGTATCCCAAGGACTTGTCCTGTGCTCTCTTCTTTCCTCTGTGTATTCTCTCTTGGTGACCTCATCAGTTCTCAGAGGTTCAGCTGCCAAGCAGAAGACTCCTTGGTAGTCCATTTATGCCTATTCCATCCAGATTTCTTTCCTGAGTTTTAATCCCTCATCACCAACTGGATGTCCCCAAAACATCTCAAACTTGGTATGTTCAAAGCAGAATCCATTATCTTCCCCTCCCTTCATTCTTGCTTCTTTTTATATATGTCCTATTTCTATTGAGGTTGCACCATCTTTCCACTCTCCCAGGTTCACAACCTTGGAGTCATATTTTCTTTCCTCTCCCTCACCTCTAAGATCCAAATCATTTGGCAAGTCCTATATATTCTATTGCTATCCCTTTCACATTCATCTCCTTCTCTCTGCTCACTTGATGGCCACCCAAGATCTGGTCCTCATCTGTTCCCATCTAGATTGTTGCAATGGACTCTTCACCCCAGTTACCCTGCTTCCAAATCCATTTTCCACGTGGTTACCAAAATGATATTCCTAAAGCACAGGTCTAAACATGCTACTCCTCTGTTGAAAAAGCCTTAGTGGTTCCTTATTGCTCTTGGGAAGCAATCCCCTTTGGCCATTTACAGATTTAAACAATCTAAATCAAACGTACTGTACCATGCTTACTGCATGATTCTCTCCCTTACGTACTTTGTTGCCTAGAAAAACTTTCCCTTCATGCAATTTTCTATCCCTCATCTCTATAGTTTTATGCCCTGTATTCTGCACACCTAGAATGCAACCCTTTTGAACCTCTTTCATGTAATGTACTAAGTGTCCTTCAAAGCTTAGTCCAAGTTCTACCTATCAGGATTATCTCACGTGTGTGTGTATATGTGTGTATGTGTGTGTGTGTATATGTATGTGTATACACATATATATATACACATGCAGATAAGTGAATCTATAACATAGATAAATATATATATATATATATATATATATATACTTATATCTATCTGTCTATCCATCCATGTCTGTCTGTCTGTCTATGTATCTATGCATGTATGTATGTATGTATATATATATATATGTATGTATCTATCTATCTATTTATCATCTGTCTCTGTCTGTCTGTCTATCTATCTATCTATCTATCTATCTATCTATCTATCTATC
This sequence comes from Phascolarctos cinereus, assembly GCF_003287225.1. Taxonomy (NCBI): domain Eukaryota; kingdom Metazoa; phylum Chordata; class Mammalia; order Diprotodontia; family Phascolarctidae; genus Phascolarctos; species Phascolarctos cinereus. Next base: position 50,998,749 of record NW_027555514.1, on the reverse strand, counting down.
TATCTATCTATCTATCTATCTATCTGTCTATCTATCTCACTCACCTTGCCTCCTCCAGTAGAATGGAAGCTTAAAGGCAGGTATTTTCATTTTTTTTTGCTGTTCTATCCCTAGCAGCTAGTGCAGTACAGGCACTGGACAGGATTTACTTAATACTTGTGGACCTTATCATACATGACAACTACTGGGACCTTGACCTCGATTTCTAAGCTACGCATACATCACCTTGGTAAGACTCCTTTGGGACCCATTAGGAATTAGGATGCCCATCTTCAGGATTTTCCCAGTCAACTCATTGATGTCATTGTTCTAGAAGGACTTCGGTGATTCATAAATAATTCACTATGAGTTCAGACCTGGTCTTATAACATAGAAACTATAATAAAACAATATGATTCTGTTAAGGGGCAATATAGAGAGTAAAATTATCATGGAAGGCTATGCAGGGAATAATTGCTTAACCGAAAGGCAATTTTTGAATGCCAGGTGGCGCTGTGGATAGAATGCTGGGCCTGGAATCAGGAATACGAGTTTAAATTTGACCTTAGATATTTACTTGCTGTATGACTCTGGGCAAGTCACTTTAACTTTATCTGCCTCAGTTTCTTTACCTATAAATGGGAATAATAATAACACCCACCTCTCAAAGTTGTTGTGAGGATCAAATGAAATGTTTGTAAAGCTCTTAGCACAGTGCCTGGCACATAGTAGGTGCTATATAAATGTTAGCTATTAGTAGTAGTAGCAATGGAAGCATTAAAGAAACATGTGCATACCTTTAGTAAACAGAAGATAATGAGAAATCAAATTAAAAGAAGCATTGCATGTGTATATATATATATACACACATATATGTATATATGTATATATATGCATACACACACACACACACACACACACACACACATATATATATATATGTAAAATCTCAAGTACCTTGATTTTATTATTGTGGGTCTTCCCTCCACTAAGAATATTCTTATCCTTTCTTGGTGGATAGTCTCTGAGAGCTTGCGTGGCCCAAAAGGGTTCATTCTCTCTTTGACCCTATGACAAAACCTAGTGATAAGCCTCTCTGAAATGACTGAGGCTAGCCCTTGTATGACACACATCTTATTTATCAGTGGGCGTGAACTTGGAACCTTTCCAGTCTGGTAGTAAATGCCAGAGATTGTACTTGAATAACATGCATTCAGAAATCTAGGGTTATCTGTATACCACAATGAGGCATCAGGATATAAGATATAAGTAGAGGTCTTTAGAAAATAGACTAAAATCTGTGAACTGATTCAACTACTTTGGAGAGCAAACTGGAATTATGCCCAAAGAGTTATAAAACTTTGTAAACACTTTTGACCCAGCAATACCATTGTTAGGTCTGTCCCAAGATGAACCGGGAAAAAGGAAAAGAATCTGTGTTCTAAAAATCAGCTCTCTTTGTGGTGGCAAAGAATTAGAAATTGAGGGAGGCTCATCAATTGGTGAATGGCTAAACAAGTTGTGTATATTATTGTGATGGAATACTACTGTTCAGTAAGAAATAATGAGCAGGCTGATTTTAGAAAAAAAAATGCATGAAATAATGAAGAGTGAAATGAGCAGAACCAAGAGAATGTTTTAAACAGTAACAGCAATATTGTTCAAATAATAATTTTGAATGACTAATCTAGAAATAATCTAAGTATTAGTAATCTGACTGGCCAGAGTCATACAGCAAGTAAATATCTTAGGCCAAATTTGAATTTGTGTCTTCCTGATTGAAGGCCCAGCATATTATCCAAAGTGCCACCTTGTAGAGGACTCCTGAGGAAAAATTTCTGCATTCACCGTCAAATGTGGTTGTTGTATCTTTTTTTTTCTTTATTGTTTTTCTTTAATTAAAATGGTTGGGTGGGTATTTTCAGAATTAACTATGATGTAAAAATAAAAGGCACCAATACAACATTCTGGTACCAAAAGGCAAGTTAGTGCTTTACCATATTTTCTTTTTTAAATTAATTTTTTTTGTTATATTTGAAACTCTCAGCTGCTTCACTCCCTCCCTCCAAACCCTATACTAGAGAAGGCCAACATTTGACAGATATATATGTGAAACTGTATAGTACATAGTTCCATTTATCAGTTTTTCCTGTGGAGGTAGATAGCATGTTCCTTCATTGGTCCTTTTTAATTGACATGAATGTTTGTAATACTTAGACTACACATGAAGATTAAGCAACTTCCTGGGTCACATCACTAATAAATGTCTGAGTCTGAATTTAAACTCGGGTCTTCCTGACTCTGGGATTAGTGCTCTATCCACCAAGCCATCTAAGTTCATTTTTAGGGATTCTATTCATTAACAGCATAGTCACTTTTTACTTCAGGGATTACCACACAGCTCCATTCTGGGGGATTCTAGTATCTTGTTTGGAGACAGTTAGGTGGTACAGTAGAGTGCCAGGTATGGAGTCAGAAAGACTTTTCTTTCTGCAGAAACTTACTAGCTGTGTGACCCTGGACAAGTCACTTAACCCTGTTTGCCTCATTTTCTTCATCTGTAAAATGAGCTGGAGAAGGAAATGGCAAGCCACTCCAGTGTCTTTGCCAAGAAAACCCCCAATGGGGTCATGAAGAATTGGACCCTACTGAAACAAACAAACATAAAAAGAAAGTGCAGAACACTGTGCTAAACACTGCAATTACAAACATGAAAAGGAAAAACAGTCCCCGCCCTAAAAGAGATTATAATCTAATTAGGAAAGACAGCATGAATAGGAAGCTGAAAAGTATCCCAGGGAAAGTACTCAGCCTTGGCACGTGTTGTGGGTGAAGTGGAATTGCAGAGAAAAGAGTGAAGTTGGCCTTTGAAGCCCTCTTTAGCTTCGGGAGGAATTGTTTGTTCCAGCTCCTCCAATCAGAGGGGCAGAAGCTGCTGAGGATTCTGGTTTGGTGTGAGTACCAATGCTGAAGCATAGAAGCATGAATTTCCTGATGATGTCCTTTTCCTGGAAGAGTATGTCACCAGACCTACTCCTAGCCCAGGCCTTGAAGTAATTATTTAAGGGGGAGAGATCATTGCAAAGAATTGCTGACTCCTCAGAGATGTGGCCCTCAGTTCCCTAATTACTCTGCATATACCATGATGCCTAATTAAAATAAAACCAGTTCAGTAAATGCTCGTGTTTGCTGTAATATAAAAAGATCGAATTTGGTAGTGTCCACCCCCCAATTAAACATTTGACAGCAACACAAACTAACCTGTAAGTAGGGATGAAAGGCACCTTGAGAAAAGAGAAAAGATGCATAGCAAGAGGAACACATCAAGAATAGGTAACTAATAGGGAGGGGAGAAAAGTACAGACAGAAAATAGCAAAATGAGATGTAACTTGGGAGCATTGCTTGAAGCATGCAATTGATTATTTGAGAGAAATTTGGGAAATAGTTATGGCTAAGCAGGAGAAAAAGTGCTAAGGCTGTTTGAGTGGCTCAAGGTATTGATTGAGCATGAAATGGAAAGTAACATTTCCTCCATCCCTTGTTTTGGCTCAACGGAAGAACATTGACTTCAATATCAGTCAACTCATTAACAAAACTGTAGAAAAATTGGAGGGGCACTTAGGGAAGAGCACCAAGGTGGTTAAAGGAGAGTAAGATCAATTTATGAAAAAGGAGAAGGGGAACTAAATCTGTCACTCCTGCCAATAATGATAAGTTTGAGATCTGCTGTGCCTTTCATTTAAAAGACAAAATTCGTGATGAAAGAAATCATATGACACCTGTGATTGTATGCCTCATATACTATATATGAAATGAACATGCTCTTGATTTTGAATATATAACTATATTATAAAAAATGCCCATTACTATTTTACATAAACTTAATTGTATTTGGTTCAAACTGCATGATATGATAACATATTTTGCTCTGCCTTTCTGCTTCGATATGCTTAACAGACATATTTAGTACCTCTTCAGGCAACTGGCCTTCATTAAGTACACAGTAGTGCATTTACTTCGTATAAGTGACCAGTGAGATACAAAGAATCGCCCCCTGTTCTTAAGGAATTTGTAATTTTGTGGAGTGGTAAGGCACATACGTAAATATTTACAGTACCAAGTAGAATATAATAAATGCATACAATAGCTAAGACTAAGGTGTGATGAAATTTCTTAGAAGAGAGAAGTCATTTCAGGATGATGGAATCAAAGAAGTCTTCATGAAAGGTGTATTTGAGTTGGACCTCCAAAGATGGGGAGGCTATTAAGAGTTAGAGATAAGAGGGAGCACATCAATTTGGGGAAGTGCATAGAGATAAGAAAGTAAAGGACATGTTCGATGGGAATCAGTAGTTCAGTTTCAATTCAAATAAATCCAATACACATATTGACTTAGAAAAACACAAATTAACATTAACTGTGTTGCATTGCATTTTAATTTTGTTAAACATTTCCCAATTACGTTTTAATCTGGTTTGGCCTGGGAGTTGGCTATAAGTGTCACATCTCTGGTTTAGTGGATAAAGGGCTGACCTTAGAGGCAAGAAGATTGGGTTCAAAATCTGTTTCTGACACATACTGGTTCTAGGTTCTTGCTCAAATTATTTAACATCTCAATGTTGGCAACTTTCTAAAACTATGAAATCGTTAGATTGTAAACTCATTGAGGGTAAGGTCTGTCTTTTTGCCTGTTTTTGTATCCGCCACATTTTAGCACAATACCTGGCACAGAGTAAACATTTAATAAATGTTTATTGACAGATTATTGATTGACTGAATTGAAGAGGAAGTGCTGACCTGGATTAGTAGGTGTATTCTCATCAGAGAGTTTCCTCTAACAATGAAATTACAGTCCTTTTTTCTTATTATATACCATGCACTGTGCTACATGCTGGGAATACAATGAGAAAGATGAAATAGTCATGCCCTCTTTGGTGTTCATAATTTACTAAAGTAAAGAAGCATGTACATTTACATGTGCAAAGTACATATAAATTCATTTTGATGAGTGAATAAATATTAACAAGGGAGAAGGTTCATGAAAGTCCTTATTCAGGAGATGAAATATATGGGGAGATCACTTTAACTGGAAAATAGAATAAGGGAGGGGAATGAATGTAAAACCACTCTTAAGAAGGATGAAACTAGATTAGAAAGGGCTTTACATGCCAAACAGGGAGCTTGTAAATTTAAACAAAGCATAGAGCATGTGAGGGAGATGACAGCCTACATAATTTGGCCTTATTATTTTGCATTAAAATCATTAACACATAACTCATACCCCCTGTGATATCATTGAGACAATCAACTGTGGAGGAAATTGGAAGGTGGGTAACAATCTGAGCTTATACTTGAGAGCAAGAATCATTTTACTTCCATGAATATGTCAGTTTATTTACTGTTTAATTCAACTCAACGAGCATTTTTGAAGTGTCTATTGTGAGTACAGCTGTTTTTATATCATTGCTCCAATAAAAACTATTGCCTTTTGACATTGTTTTGCCTAATGTGTTTTTACAGAAGTGTCATGCGAGAGTATTCCTGATTTAGGATATACGACTGAGAAATTGCTTTGGAGTCAAAAAATAGATGACCTTGAACTTAGGATAAAGAGTTCGGCCTTCATTCAATAGGGAATAGAGCACTTGAAGGTTTGCAGACACTGAAGGGATGTCTTAAGAGATGAATTAGGCCTCTTACAACCTTCAGCTAGTTAATCAAGTGGATTTTAATTGAGAGAAATGGTTTGACTTCTGAGAGAGACTGCAACTTGAAATGAGCCAGGAAGGAAAATGTAGTAATTTCAGATAAAGTAGACAACTCTATTTGAGAGTTTTTAATCAAAAGAAAAATTTCAGCTAGTGAAATTAATGAAAGCTTGATCAGGTTAAAAGAAACACAACATGTATTAGCAGTTATAACTGACACGTATCTAACCTGATGCAGCAAGGGGCTTGATAGGAAGGTAGCTATTCTCCGGAGTTGAATCAAGACACAGAGGAACAGCACACTTGGTGAAATGTCCTTGTCATAGAACTGAATTTTATTGACAGACTTACAGGGCAAAGTAACTGAAGGCAAGACCTTCAATCTAATCCAAGTCTATATAGGATTGGTTTTGCCAATTACCTTGCCTCTCTATATAACTAAATTCATTTGGGGAATGTAACTCTATGACCCCAATTATTTTCTACCGCTCAGAAACAGGCACTTTTTTGGGGGAATTCTACTAGCTTCTTCACTTCGAAGGTTACTTTTCATCTGCTCTAAATGTATCATATCTTTTTATTTACCCATTATCTCCCTAATTCAAATGTAAGCTCCTTGAGGACAGGGAGTATTTTTGTCTTTCAAAGTATCCCCTTTAACATGGAAGCTGCTAAATTTTGTGTGATCCTGACTGTGGCTCCATGATATTTGAATTTTTTTCCTGGCTTCTTGAAGTATTTTCTTCTTGACCTGGGAGTTCAATAATTGGGCTATAATATGCCTGTAATTTTTCACTTTGGAATGTCTTTTAGGAGGTGATTGGTGGATTCTTTTTCCCTTTGGATCTAAAATATCAGAGCAATTTTTCTTGATAATTTTGTGAAATATGATGTCTAGGGTTTTTCTTTGATCATAGCTTATAAGTAGTCCAACAAGTTTTAAATTATTTCTCCTTGATCTGTCTTCCAGGTAATTTTAAAAATTATGTATTTCACATTTTTTTTCTATTTTTCATTCTTTTGACTTTGTTTTTTGTTATTTTTTGATGTCCTCTGGAGTCATTAACTTTCACTTGTCTAATTCTAATTTTTAAGGAATAATTTTCTTCAGTGATCTTTCATACCTCTTTTTCCATTTGGCCAATTCTGCTTTTTAAGGAGTTCTTTTCTCCATTGAATTTTTGTGATTCTTTTAGCATTAGGTCAGTTTTTTTTAAAGTGTTATATTCTTCAATATTTTCTGTCCTTTTTCTTTTTTTTAAACAAGTTGTTAATAGTCCTTTTTATGTTTTTCTTGCAGCAGTCTCATTTTTTTAATGCAAATTTTCTGATTTCTTTCATAAATCTTCCAGGAATTCTTGTTGGGTTTATGTTCACCACTTATTTTTCTTTGAGGCTTTGTTGTAGCTGCTTTTTTTTTCATTACTCTCTTCTTCTGAGTTTATATCTTAGTCTTCCTTGCCACCATAGTAGCTTTTTATGATCAAATTCTTTTTTTGTTGTTGTTTGTTCATGTTCCGAGTCTGTTTTTTGACTATGAACTGTATGTTGAGAGGATGAGGAGGCACTGTCCAAAGCTTTATGTTTTTTTATGCTGCTGTTTTCTGTGCTACTTCTGGGAGTTGGCAAGTTTTAATGCTTTCAAGGTGGTGTGGTTGGAGGAGAGATGTGATCATTGCTCTCCTAATTTTGTTCTTGTGTTTACTAAAGAAGGACCCTGCTCCCCTGCAGTTGCAAGATCTGGCACTCCTCTCTGCCCTGGAACTGTGACCAGGGCTGTTGCTCCCTTGTGACCAATTCCAAACAGCTTTCCTTGCCCTGGAACTGGCTCCTCTCCACTTTAGAATTGTGTCCCAGAATTGCTTGTGGACAATAGAATTGTCAATCAGCACCAAGTGTACTCAGTGCTAGCTACACCTAGTGCCAGCAAAAGGTTCACTGTAATCTCTTTCTGACCTGTTGTGTGACCCCCTTACCATATCTGGGATGAGATCTCTTGAAGTTGCTGTTGCTGCTGTCATAGCTGTCTCCAAGTTCTACCATGGTATTTACATGGTATGTACTGGCTAGCATCTACCCCCATGTTACATACCTCTCCTGTGGACCTCCTAAGTTGTCGTAGGCTAGAAAATATCTCACTCTGAACTTTTATTGGCTCTACTACTCTGAAATTTTATTTGAGGATTTATTTTGAGATTGTTTAGAGGGGAGTATTGGGAAAGTTTACTGAGTGGCTGCTTCTAATATGCCATCTTGGGTCCCTTCAGCAAAGTCCTCAATCTTAATCCTACTTCAGAACCTTACTAGGTGTATATATGTATATATAGCATATAATATATACACTTGGATATGTATGGCTCTACTTTATCAGTAGATCTCAAAGGATGAAGTCTTTTTTTGGGGTAGAAGGTGTCAGTAAATACAATAGAGGGAAAGTCACTTAACCTCTCTGTGCTTCTGTTTCCTCATATATAACATAGAAAGATACACACACATATTTCTTTGAAAATCTTAAAAGTGCTATATAAATGTTAGCTATTATCAATGCCTAGCATGGTGCCTGGGATGTAGGAGGAGCTTAATAAATACCTGATGTAGAACAGGAAGGGACCTGCAGTCAACTGGTAAAATCTCCTTATTTTCCAGATGAGTTGATTGAAACTGAAACAGGTAAATTTACCTGCTCAAGGTCATACAGTTCACAAATAATATTTCCAAGGTTTGACCTAGGTCTCTTTGACTCCAAAGTGAGAACTCTTTCTGCTGTATCATAAAGCTCTAGTATTGTTTTCTTCCATTATTAATCAACTCATCTATTATTACTTAACTTTCCTTGTATTTCTTGTCCTTCCAACTAGACTCTAAGGCATTGAGGTCAGAGACCATATTTTATATTTTATGTCCTCCAGAATGCTAAACATGTTAATGTGAGCTTACTCATAGTGTGATAAATACCGATTAATTGACTTTTGTTGCAAACAGATCAGTACAGTGTTGTTCTGCATAAGCCAGAGAGCCAAGTGTGGTGTTCATTGACAGAAGGCTGGCTTTTGAGTTAGTAAGACCTATAAGCAAGATCTCCCTCAGATACCTATTAGTTCCCACCATCCCACGGACGTTAAGCTGTCAGGACCTTGGACAGTTCTCTTAGACAGTAAGTTACAGATGAATTATCTCCTTCATCTGCCGAGGAATTTTTTATGCTGATGAATTCACTGGCCCAGTTTCCCTAATTCCCCCAAAAGGGAATGAAAAAATGAACATAGAAAGATATGGACCAGTGGTGGGGATTTGGATTTTTTTTTTATAGTAAACATTTTGCTATAATGATTTTGAAATGTACTTTGAAACAGATGAAAATTTGATTCTCTGTGTTAAACATTTGAATAGTTTGTATAGATGTGAATGGCTCTACTTTATCAGTAGATCTCAGAGAATGAAGTCTTTTTTTGGGGGGGGGAGAAGGTGTCAATAAATACAATAGAGGTGGTGTGGTAGAGTGGACATAGAAGCAACCTCTAAGCCGGGATTTGTGTTTTGGTGTCTGTTTCTGAGACATCCTGACATAGGCTTCTTGGAAGGTCACTCAACCCCTTAGTTGGGGCAACTTTCTAGGGCTTGGTACTCTGAGGAGTTTGTATTTATCTTAGAAGTAATAGGGAACTAATGAAGATTTTTGACTTGAGGATTGATAGTCAGATCTACGTTTTAGAAATATTAATTTGACAGTTATATAGAGGACAAATTTAGGGAGGTGGTTATAGAGAAGTAGATTTGCATTGGTAAAGGGAATTTCCTAATTTCCTTATATGATCCGATCCCTATTTCTATGTGTGTATGTGTATGTGTGTGTGTGTGTGTGTGTGTGTGTGTGTGTGTATGTGTGTGTATGTGTGTTTGTGTGCAGCTAGGTGGCTTAGTGGTTACAGTGCTGGACCTCAAATCAGAAAGACTCATTATCCTAGGCTCAAATATGGCCACAGATACTTAATAGTTGTGTAACTCTGGGTAAGTCACGTAACTCAGTTTGCCTCAGTTTTCTCATCTGTGAAATGAGCTGGAAAAGGAAATGGCAGACTACTCAGTATCTCTGTCAAGAAAACCCCAAATTTGGTCATGAAGAGTTTGACACAACTGAAACAGCTGAACAACAACAAAATATATGTGTAGCATATAATATATACACTTGGATATGTAATTTATACTTTTATTCCCATATGGAGATCTGTTATATCTCTACCATCTCTTTCTTTTTAGGGTTATATATAGTTAATTTTAAAAGTTATGATCAATAATGGGGATTTTTAAAGGAATTTTTGAAATAAAATTCTCCAGACAGCTCTAATCATTTGAGGGAGTCTAGATTTCCAGGTTATTAGTGCTTTACTGCATAAAGCTACATCAGAGGAGCTGTCTTTGATGAAGACCATCACAGTTGTAGAAACCACAGCAGGCTAAGCACAACTCCAGGATTCAGATTTGGTAAAGTAACATAGGGAGAGAATCTAGGTAGGAGCTTATTAGGAGTTGCCAGTCAACCAACAGGAATGCATTTTTTAAGGTGAAAATTTGTGAACTGAAGTTGGAACAGCATGATTAAAAATGCAATTATTGTTTTGCATTTTTGAAGGGAAAGAAAACATGTACTTTCCTAGTTCTGGCTGACTGTGTTTCTTATAGTAGGAGGATAGTCAGCAAGTGCCATTTTAATTGGAAAAGTATCAAGCACCTAGATCAGCAGTGATACAGCATAAGCAAGTCATGAGACTATTGGGCCGAGAGTCTTCGATTCATCTCAGTCTAATTGTATAACCTTGGGCAACCATTTAGGTTTTCTGTACCTCAGTTTCTCATACATGAAATGGGGGTGATTGTACCAGCTACTACATATCTCAAAAAGATATTGTGAAGATGAAATATGATATATAATTATTAATATGTCACCTACAGTACAAAAGAATACACCTTATACTGGGAAGCTTAAAACCACTTATTTATACAAAGTTACATCTGACTATTGTCTTAGGGTAAAATTTATAAATGAAGAAATTCTTTTGTAAATCACCTTTGCCTATTAGAATGCTTTAGGATAAACAGTAAAACATTGGGAACCATCTAAGGAAATCTGGAAAGAATGAGTTTGCCTCTCTATTTGCAGGAGAGTGAAAAGACCAGTGCCTATTTTCTCACTGTTCTCTTCACCTCTAGGAAATTCCTGCTTTGTAAAGGAGACTGAACCAGAAGACATTTGGCAGTGCACCAAAAGGTGAAGCTTATGGAATTATGGGAAAATCTTGTTAAACATGATTTATGGAGGTAGTGCCCTTTTATCACACCATACTGCTGGTTAGGGAGTAAGCTTCTAGAGGTTTTGAAGTGTTTTTTCATCTTTGTTTTTAGCTCTGATAGAGCAAGAAAAATTATCTTATAGGAGTTTGCTTGGTAACTCCTTTGCAAAGATATTTTTTCTTCTTCTGAACTTCTTAGAGATATTATTCTTTATTGAGGCCAATATCATCCTTAAGGGAAGTCAAGAGATATGAAGTAACTTACTATGTTAGAAAGGAAGTTGTACATAGAAGGTAACATCAGTAGCTACAGTAGCAAGACTGATGAAATGTTAAAGAAAAAATCAAATGGGGAAGGTTGATTACCTCATTAAAAGGAGATAATTGATGGGTTTTTATATTCTCTGTATACTGAAACAGATATAATTAGTGATTATTATTGTGTTACGTATAGAGAATTATAGTTTTGTTGAGTCCAGAGTTTGAAAAAAAAAAGCTTGCTAGGGGGGAAAACATTTTCTGAATTCCCTAGCTTTATTGAGGTGTTTCCTGGAAGAGGTCATAATCTCCTTAGATGTAGAACCTCATAATTTTTTTAAAGGCTTATTTTGTGATGTTAGCTTTCTCTTCATAAGACAGGTACAACAATCTTTATGTTTATAAATATGATGGTGGCAGTCAAATAACAGGGAAAACATTTTACTGTAATTTTGAGAATTATATGCATAACTACTTTGTAAAATTCAGATTTTCTTAAAAGTGAATACTATTTACTCAAGCCTGTTTCTCCTGTGGGCAGCTAAGTGGTGCAGTGGATAGGGTATCAGGCCTGCGGTCAGGAAGATTCATCTTTGTGAGTTCGAATCTGGCACTTAGTAGCTATGTGACCTTGAGCAAATTACTTAACCATGTTTGCCTTAGTTTCCTTATTTGTAAAATGAACTGGAGAAGGAAATGGCAAACCACTCCACGATCTTTGCCCGGAAAATCCCAAATGGGATCATGAAGAATCAAACATGACTGAAATGACTGAACAAATTTCTCCCCTAACATAATTATGTGAGTTCAGTTATTTAGGAAGACAATATAATTTTAAAATTCTCCTGTAAAGGAGATAGAAGTAGTCTCAAAAATCATCTGACTCAGCCCATATGCTCTCAAGTGGCTAGGTGTCTTAAGCCACCAGTGGCTTCATCTATAAGGTAACCACTAAGGCAATTCTTTTGTAACCCCTACTCAAATCATCTATTTCCACCCCTATAATCATGTTTGTCACTCTTTTCTGAAACCTGTCACACCTTTAACAAGGTAAACAGCTCAAACAAACTCATCTATTAGAGGTCCGACAGATACAATCAGACAGAAAGATGACTTTTGAATGCATTTTACATATATGTGAATATACACACATGCTCACATATATACATAGATAAAATATATACACACATATCTACATGCACACATACATATGTGTGTATGTATATACAGGTATGTGTATATGTATATATACACACATACACATACATATATATTGCATTCTTATTGCATTTCTTTCGTTACAGACCACAAGTCTTTAGACTTAACATTTAGATTCAACCTGTTATTACAGGTTGTCACACTGAGTTAGTGGTAGAAGGATGTGTCAAGGTATAAGTCTGGGGTACAGTTTTAAAGCAGTGAAATGAAAATTACCTTCCCATTTGGCAGTGAGCTCTTTCCAAGGTCTCCTGACTTGTATAGTAGATGAGGATAAAAGTGGTTGCAATATGAGCAGTGGTTTAGACTGACCTCTGAAGAATTCTCTAAATGATTGGTGATATACTGCTGCTTTGGTGATGGAAGGATGTGTATCCTGAATCTTGAACTATTACCCATAGAGGCTAAGTATGCGTAGAAGATAGTTAAGTAAGATGTATTAATTATACCAAACCAGAATTTGAAATGCTGTGCTTTTTATTTCTTTCATCCCCTTTAACATTCAAGATATGAAATCTCTCGGGAAGATTCTTTATAATGATCAGCATTACATAAATATTTTTCATCTTATTATGGAACACATTTTCCTCAGAATGTAGACACAAAACATCCATTGAGTGACAGTCACTTTGGGCATATACTTCAATTATTTTTATTAGCTTTAGCTAGCTTATCTTCCCTTCCTAGAAAGCTGCTCCCAATAATTTGTCCTTAATGATTTTCCACTCTGGGCTCCCGAATGCATAGCCACTCCAAATCCTCCTGTCAACAAATGCCAGGGACAAAGCAATTCAGTGGGGGAGAGAGAATGAATACTTATTGCCAGGATGGCAGCATTAGCTTTCCCCTTACTATGCTGTGGTGATTTTTTTTTTGTTTTAAGTGAACTATGGGAAATTTGTTTATATGTTAAGGGAAGAATCTGCTACACAACTGGGATTTTATCATGAAAGTAAAAACCATAAGGGCAGACACACTTTGTCTTGGGTGTAGTAGTTGCTTAGAATATGTAGGAAGTCTTATATCCAAGACAAAATCAACTGGGAGCCAGCACAAAGACATATAGACTCTAGCTCATCTTCCAGAAAAATTGGCCAGTCCCCAACCATTTAAAACCCAGGAGGGCATGAGTGAGGCACAGGAGGGCTTATGATGAAAAATGCTCTTCACCCCCAGAGAAAGAACTGATTAGAGTTTGAATGCAGATCAAAACATACTTTTTAAACTTTCTTTACTTTTCTTGTTTTTTTCCCTATAATATGACTAATATGGAAATATTTTACACAACTGTATATGCATAATCTGGAACAAATTGCTTGCCTTCTCATTGGTGGGGTGGGGAGGAGAGAGGGAGGAAAACAGGAAGGGAATGAACTTGGAACTCAGAATTTTTGAAAAATGTTTAAAAATATTTTTGCATGTAATTATAAAAATAAAATATTAAATAAAAAAGAGAAGGCTAAATTTTTAAGCATCAATTTTTCATTCAGTCTACCTTTTATTTTATGAGCATTAAGTAGTAACTGAGCAAGGCACTGAGCAAGGTGTTAGATAGTAGGAATCTAGTAATAATGTATGTCATAAGTTCTCATTAGCTTATATTCTATTTTCCTTATATTTATGATAATTTTATTGAGACAATTTTGTCAAATAAATGAAGCTTCAATTTTAACCTCAAGGTAAAATGAGCAGAGAAACTTGTATACTAGTTTGGTCAAAAATACTTAAATTTTTCCTCCTTGTGAATGACTAAACAGCCTGGTGTACAGGGAAGTTTTATAATATGCCTTTCAGCCAAAAGCATTATATTCTTTTCAGAGAGATGCCTGATCACATAATTTTAATAGTTGTTAAAATCAATGCTGATTTTTCCAAGAATATGAATGTCAAAGGTAGTTCTTGCACTTCTTTGAAACTATACATAAAGCTTGACATTTCCGATCTGTAAGCATACTGTTTCCTAAAAATATGCTGAATAACAGATTGTGTAGCACTGAACACACATGAAATGTATTGCATAATATAAAGATGGAGGCAGTTGATAACATCAGCTATGTACCATGAGATAAGAAGAATGGAATCTTTGTCATGATTTTTTACTTACTTCTTAGTTTTCTTGGAACAGAGAAGAATGTGTTAGGATCTCCTGTTATGACTGTGTAAAGCCATTTTCATTATCATTTATAGCATCATGGGGAGTTGTGTTATTGATCCCAGGCTCATGTCTTGGATAGTAGGCAGAGAAACTAGCACTTAAAATAAAAAGTAAGCTATTCATTATTCTTTCCTATTGAGAATTGAAAAAATATAAACTTACATCAGATCAGTTTGCTTTTATATAATCTTGTTTGATTTTTAAGTAATTCCAGAAAAATCTTTAGAGAATTTGGAGCCATATTTTTTGTTCTTGGCAAGACTGATTGCAATAACTTCTTTTGTGGCCACCTTATCCAAAGGTTCCATCTGCATTAAAAAAAAAAAAGGTCATTGTATTCTTATTGACTGAATTCAGTGTATGATTTCTTTCATTCAGATGTTTGAGATGATTAGTTTTGATATCAGTTAATCGATCAACAAGCATTTAAGCACCTACTGTGTGGGGGAGGTACATCTAAAATGAATGAAATGACACTAAATCACTTGTATTTGTAAAAATTACTCAATTCCTGAGAACGTGAATTCAGTTCTTATCTGATTAATAATATTTTGTAATTAAAAGATACCACAAAATTGGTAATCCAATTTTCAACACTAAAGCAACTTCAAAACCAGGATGACCTGGGTTCAAAAGAAAGAAAAAGACAGAGGTCCAATGGGTCACAAAGAGTTAGACATCATTGAAGAACAAAAATGTTGAAAACAAGATGACTTGGGGAAGAGGGACATCATAGCTGTCTTCAAGTATTTGAAGAGTCAAAATGTAGAAGCTGTATGAGAATTATTTGTCTTGGCTAGGAGCAGCAGGCATTGACTGCAGAGACAGATTTAGCTTCATTTAATGCAAAAACAAACAAACAAATGAATAACTAACAATTAGAGTTATCCCAAAGTGAAATGGGCTGGTAGGAGGTTCTCCTTCACTAAAAGACTTCAAAAGGAAACTTGATGACCAGTTGTTGGAGATGGTAGAATGGAAGCTCTTTGCCCACAGAGATTGTTTTATTCACTATATTGGAAAGGATTTGTTCTGTAAAACTTGGACTCGGTCAAAAGGCTGCAGCCAAGACCCAGAAGGCCATATGTGGCCTCCAGCCCTCAGATTCCCCACCCCTGTGCCTGGGCAAATCAATTAACCTTTCATTGCCTTCAGATAATTGCCTAAAACTATAAATTGCAGAATCGTTTACTCATCTACAACATGGAGTTTTCCTCATGAGAAGCACGCTATGCCAATGCAATTAACAGTAGTAACAACAGAGACTGGATGTAATAGGTCACTGATGTAAGTTACTTCCGGAAGTAGAAAGTGACTCTACCACTGCAAACTGGCATTGTATTTCTGACTTATAGTCTTATGAGAGTTTTCTAGAGCCTTTGAGAAGTAAAGTAACTTGCCAGTATGAGTCAGAGTCAGAACTGAACCCAATCAAAATGGAAGCCAGCTATATTGAAATACAGTTATCAAAATGCCAATTTAAAAAGCTCACAGATTTCAGGTACTGCTTTAAGGTTTACATATGTTATTTTATTTAGTCTTCTATTCAATACTTTAGCAAGTAAGTTCTATTATTATGATGAGGAAACTTTTTATTATATATGTGTGCGTGTGTATCTATATCTATCCATACACACACACACACACACACACACACACACACACACACAACACACACACACTACAGATGAAGAAACTGATGCAGAGGTTGGTTGTTACTTGCCAAGGGTTATATAGCTAGTAAACATCTGAGACTGATTTTGAGTTTTTCTTCTTGATTCCAAGTCCAATGCTGTCCACTACACCATGTAGCTGCCTAATTCACTTGGCAATGCATTGGGTAGGATGATGGATATTACCAACCCAATAACATGGTAAGTGTTCTAAGTGTTAGCAGCTCTCTACTTTTACAGTGTCCTGGTTGGCAGCTGATTCATTTCAGCTTATCAAGCATTTAAAATATAACATGTTTTAATTTATGAGAAGACATTGAAACACATTGACTTAAAACACAATGAAGCCATTACACATTTTGATTTTTGTAGAGGTGAATGTTAGAGAGGAAAGAAGTCATGAAAGTTTAGATTTCATATTTGCAAAGGCACACTAAGCAAATATTGTACTGTCTTGTCATTAGAAATAATTATCAAGTACCTCATAAATTATCTTCATTTTCACTCTTTCCTTTTCTGTAGTAATTCTCAAGACACAAAATTATATCTGTATCTTCCTTATTGTGTGGTGACAGATAGTTGTTGCACAGCTCATAAGGCATTTATGTGTATATACCTTGGCTTAAATTTTATAATTATTCCCTGGACAGTTTCAGCAAATACTTATTAAGTAGCTATTATGTTGAGCAGTGTGATAGGCACCATGGATACTGAAACAAAAAACGATAATCTTCCCTCATGGAGCTTATGTTCAGTTATGAGCAGAGAGGGCAGTGGGAATATGTTCACTTAAATAAATACTTTTAAAATATTATTGGAAGATGGGACAGATGGGGGTTAGAATGGAGAATCAGAAAGTTTTTTAGGCTTCACTTTGTTTCCTGTCTTTCTTGTCTAGTGTGATGAGAAAGAACTTTTTAAAAAGTTCCACTTGTGTTTTGTTTCTACATTAAAAACATTTACAGATCACTCTAACTTCATGAGAGTTCTCTTGTAGTTAAGTAAAATTATAATAAGGGGACTTCATCTGAAATTGCGTGTAGCATTTTACATCTGTAGCGCACTCATCTCTATTTTTCAGGATTAAAAGAAATCTTTTTTTTCCCCTCCTTCCCACCCCATTGGAAAAAAATATTTCTCTTAATAACTATGCATACCCAAGCAAACCAAAGTAGGAACTTTCCTGTCTCTCCTTTGCCAGAGGACTAGCTAACCAAAGCCAGTGTTCCCGGCACCTGCACTTCCCTCTTTTCTTCTCCCCTTGGTTTTTCTCTCATTAAATCCCATCTCCAGGAATATTTAATGGAATGTTTATAAATGGCATATCCAAATCAGGAAAAACAATGGTGACCAGATGTGCTATGTTTTTCAGGCTCATTGCAGGGATTATTTCTTTCGAAGTACCTTCCATAAAATCATGGAATCACTGAGTTGGGAAGGCCCACCAAGAGCATTCTTTCCATAGCCC
Organism: Phascolarctos cinereus; assembly: GCF_003287225.1. Taxonomy (NCBI): domain Eukaryota; kingdom Metazoa; phylum Chordata; class Mammalia; order Diprotodontia; family Phascolarctidae; genus Phascolarctos; species Phascolarctos cinereus. The sequence goes on along the minus strand of NW_027555514.1, from coordinate 50,981,001 downwards.
CTCTCATACCACAGAATTGGTCATTTAACCTTCCCTTGAAGACTTCAGGTAAAGGAGAAACTCCTAGCTCCCCAAACAACCTATTGCCTAGTTGGATACTTCTAATCATTAGGACATTTTCCTTTACATCAAGACTACATGTGCTGCTTTAGCAACTTTCAGCTTTCTCTTTGAAATCTTGGTCATTGATGAGTAGTGAGCTCCATATTCTATTGTGGATTCTCTAAATTTATATCTCATAGTCATACTTTGGAAAAGAACGGAATCAATTAGGAAAAAATAACCCCAGAAAAAATAACCCCCATTAATGGATTGGTTTGACTCTTAACAATGTAATTCAGATTTTCTGTTGGCTTTTGGAAATTTTATGATTTAAGATGTTATGTAGGGAATTTTTTAATTAAGATTCTAGGAATTGGGAAGCCACATTGGCTACTTCATCTGCATTTACCTTTGGTTCACTATAGGAACTAAATTTTTACTCAGTAAAAATTCAAGAAGGTAGACTTTGGTGTAGGAACACTCTAGTGAAGCATCATACTTCTTTTGTGCAACTAATAAGTATTTCTTTAATGAGATATTCTTTCAGAATGAAATGTCTATGGAAAAGAAATTTACATAGATATAGAGGAAAATTATTTTGCTAATCCATTATCTAATTTTATATCATAGAAAATACTTTTAGGATGCAAATTATATCAGTATTTTTCCTACTAAAATGAATATTATTGTAGACAAATAGTACATTAGGATTTTTTTAATACAATAACCCATCCAGAGTAGAAGCTAACTAAAATAAATAGAAATTCAAACCTTTGAAATTTACACATGGGTATTTTCAAGTCTATATAACTTGCAGATTGTGACTAATTAAAAATGACTTTAGAAATCTATAAATTGGCAGAACTGTTTCTTAACTCAAAATTTTCAGGAATGTCCATAAAACGAAGTTCCTTTAATCTGTGAACAAATTTATTTTGTATTTTAGATTCAATAAAAGCTAATTTGATTTTTCATTATCTAGAGTTCCCTTGCTGATGGCATTATAATGATCCCAGACATTGGGTTCTAGTGATCTACCTCTAGAATCCCATTCCAATATGTGACTCCAACCAGCTTATCTGAAGGCCTGGATTTTATCTTATACAAATAAATGAATGAATGAAAAAAAAACATTGAATAATAGTCCTTTGCCAAGCTCTGCACTAAGTTCTAGAGATATAAATGTAAAAATTATATAGTTCCTGCCTTCATACAGCTTACATTCTAATGGGTTGTTGTGGGGGAGACCACACATATGTGAAAGTAGTCTCCTTGGAAGGATACTTTCATCTGGAATGTCACAGGGAGGGTGAGTAGAGAGGATCATAGCAGAGTTGATTCATATGGAATTTCCAGTAACAGTGACAGGATTTATTTGATTATCTTTTCTAGAACAAGAGAAAGAGTTGAGGAATGGAAGATGATATATAATGGCAGGGCAGATAAGAAAATGGTAGTTGGGCACGACTGGGGGATCATTGCATATAATGGGTCAAATGAATTTATATTCACACACACGCATACATGCATACATGCAAACTATCAGTAGAGTTCCTAAGGTAGGAGTTTATAGTGGGTTGTATTGTCTCCCATGATATAATCCCCCGAGGACAAATGGTGGCAAGGTGGATAGCAAGACAATATCTTAGGATGACAGAAACTTCTGAGGAATATTGGGGTTATATTGTTGGATTGTGAATTTGTCCTCAAATATTCACCAATCTGGATGTGGATGTGGACCCCAGGGTAGTAATTCAAAACTGAGTAGATTAAATATTCTACCTCATATTAAAATTTTAAAAGAAAAGAATGATATTGGAAAATAAACCATAATATGTTACCCATCATAATCTTCATTATCATCATCAACACTAGCATTCCTATAGCACTTTAAAGTTTGCAAAATGCTATCTATACGTGTTATTTCATTTGATCCTCAAAACAACTTATATGGCAGGTGCTATTCTTACCTCCATTATATAGATAAGCAAATAGAATAAGAGAGGTTAAATGGCTTACCTATTGACACACAGCTGTTAATAGGGAGGATTTTAACTCATGTTTTCCTAGTTCTAAGTCCAACACTCTATCCATTGTGCCATCTAGCTGGCTTTAGTGTTTCACTGGTGTACCTTCCTTCCTTGCTTTCTTGATTGTTTCCTCCCTTCCCTTCCTCCTTCCCTTCCCTCCCTTCCTCCTTCCCTTCCCTCCCTTCCTCCTTCCCTTCCCTTCCCTTCCCTTCCCTTCCCTCCTTCCTTCCTTCCTTCCTTCTCTTTCTTTCTCTTTTTCTGTCTTCCTCTCTCTCCTTTTCTTTTTCATTGCTATCACCACCTATCCATTCCTCCCTCACAAGATTCCCTGTTCCTATTAACCTCTTCCAGTGTGTCAAACAACTATAGTCAAAACAAATTTATGTTGTGTTTGTTATATCTGAAAATGTTCATTTCATTCTATACCTACCATTCATCATCTTTCTGTAGACTAGGTGGGAAGCATGTATTATCAACAGTGTTCTAGAGTTTTGATCAGACATTTCATTGATCTGAATTCTTAGATCTTTCAAAGCTGTTGGCCTTTAAAATATTGTAGTCATTGTATAGACTGCAGTCTTAGTTCTGCTCACTTCATTCTGTATGAGTTCATACAAGTATTACCAAGTTTCTTAGAACCCTTTTCTAATTTCTTATTGTGAAATATTTCATTATTTCCATATACCATAGTTTGTTCAACCATTTCCACACTGATGGGTTCATATTTTATTTCCAGTTCTTTGCTATAATAAACAGAACTCTATAGATATTTTTGTGCTTATAAATCTTTTGCCCTTTTTAAAAAAAATCTCTGGGAATATGTAATCAGTAGTGTCATTGCTGGATCAAAGGGCATCTGCTTTGGGGGTATAATTCTGACTTAATGATCATGCCACATCACAGGACCACCAACAGTGTGCATCAGCCTGTTTTCCTCCCACAGCCTCTCTAAATTTTTTATGTCATCTTTGCCAGCCTGATGAGTGAGAGGTTGAACTTCAGAGTCATTGTAATTTGTATTTCTTTCATTATCAGTTGATATGGAACATTTTCCCCCATGTAATTGCTGATATTTTGCCATTCTTCTTTTGAAAATTGTCTTTTCTTATTCGTTGACCAGTTGTCTTTAATAGAATGGCTTCCCCCACACACATTCTTCCCAACTCCCTGTATCTTTTGAATGTCTTTTTTCACTATGATTACTACAAAAAATGTTTCCAGTTAACTGTTTCTCTGCTAATTCTGACTTTATTATGCTTATGCAAAAGTTTAGCAATTTCATCTGATCAGTATTGCTTATTTTTATCTCCAGTGGCCCTCTCTGTCCCTTGTTGATCAAGAACTCTTCCTTTACCCATAGTTGTGAAATAAATCTTCTTCCTTCCCCTAGTAAATTGCATGATACTTTTTGTACCTAAGTTGTATATCCATTTAGAGATTATTTTAGTATATAGAAACTTATTTCTCCCAGATTGTTTTCCAATTCTCCTGGCAGTTTTTGTCAAATAGTAAGTCCTTATCCCAGTGGTTGGTGTCCTTGAATTTATTGAACAGTAGGCCATTATGTTCATTTGCTTATAGATCTTGTGTGCCTAATGTGTTCCACTGATGTAGTCTTCAATTTTTAAACCAGTACCAAATTGTTTAGATGATTACCATTTCATAGTATGTCATGTAAAAGATGGTACCATATGACCCTTCTTTCTTCCCATATTTTTTCATCATTTCCCTTGGGAATCTTGATATTTTGTTCCTCCACATGAATTTTGTTATTATTTTGTCTAGCTCAAAGGGCTCTTTTGGTAGTTTGATAGAGCACTAAATCTGTAAATTAATGTACTTTTTATTGGCCTTGCCCAACCATGAGCAATTAGTTCTTGTCTATTTATTTGTCTTTTTTATATTTATGAAGACTGCTTGGTACTTGTATTTATATAATTATCTATCTTTATAAGATGGACTCTCAGCTATTTTGGATGGAATTTTTTCCTTTTCTGGGTTTGGTTGGTAATATATAGATAGGCTCATGTTTTTATGTATTTTATTTCCTGATACTTTACTACATTTTACATGATTGTGAAGCTCTCAATTATTGGAATGTTGACAATAATTTGAAGAAAGAATGTGGCTCTCAGAGTATTTTTAAGTTTTGCATACTTCATTTATGTATGTCTTTCACTGGTTTTAACTTCTAGTTCAAGAGACAAATGTATTCGTTGTACTATCTGGAAATCATTGTCAATTAGTGTTTTATAATTTTTTAAATTTTGCTATTCTTATGTGTTCTTATTTCATCATTACATTTAACAGGACATTTTAAAGTTTGCAAAACTCTTTGCATAGATGAACCCCTATTTATCAAATTGACCATGTAAGTTAGGTGCTACTATTATCCTCATTTTACAGTTCAGTATACTGAGCCTCTGGGGGGTCTTGACTTGCCCAACTAGTAAATATCTAAGGCAATATTTGAGATGAGGTTTTCCTTAGTCCTACTTTAGCACCCTGTCTGCTATTCCATGTTGACTTCACCAGTTTATCCATTATTTTTTATTTAGAATATATTATAATACATAGCAGTCAATGAGACACAGTGGAAAAACCACTGGATTTTGATTCTGAAACATAAATTCACATACTGGCTCTACCACTTAGTACTTGGGCAACACACTTAACAGGTCCTCTATGCCGCAGTTTCATCTATAAGATAAATGAGAGTTGGATTAGTTGATATCTAAGGTGCCTTTTAGCTCTGTGTATATGATTCTGTGATGATCCCATTTGTGGAGACAGACTGCAATGTAAAACTCATCTCCTCCTTCTTTAATCTCTCGTTGAGCTTTTTCTTGAGGCGCTTCACCCCCAGGTATCTAATGCAGATTCTTCTTTGAGCATGGTCCTCAAAGAGTGGTCTATACGCAGGAAGTAGACCCCAAATGAGGGAAGATTGCTTTCTATTCAATTTAATGAATATTTATTAAATATTTATTAAGTCAAACCCGACAAAAAGTAAATCCGTGTTCTGTTGGATAAGTTTTTTTTTAAATACATCACCTTTTTCTGTTGATAGACTTTTAAAAACATCTTCTCAGCAGCCCTGGTTTCCTTCAAAACAGCTCAGGTGCAACATTCTATGTTTTCTGTTCTCTCTAGCTACTGGTGGCATTCCTGCTTCCCTTCCCAAATTATCTTGCACTAATTTGGTATATATTTTTAGTTTTTAATGTGCACTTAAATCCCCTCCCACCCCTGATAGAATGAAAGTTCATTAAAGGCAGAAATTATTTCATTTTTGTCTTTGTATCCTTAATACCTAAAGTATGGTGCTTGCCACTTAGTATGCACTAAATAAGGGCTTGTTGATGGATTAATTGATCAGGAACTCACTTAAACACTCTTATTTCTGTGTTCAAAGCTTGTAGACCTTTAGATATCAGTTTTTTATGTTTTACTAAGGTAAAAATGGACATGGTAATTTTTGTTGATCAAGATATAGGAGTTCCACATTTTAAGAAATGACTGAGATGTAGCATGCCATGATTGGTAGAGTGCCAGGCTTACAGCCAGGAAGATCTGGATTCAAGTCCTCACTCTGATACATATTATTTGTGTGAATGGGTGCAAGTTATATTAACCTCTCAGTCCCTAGGCAGCTCTCTCAGATGGTATGTTACAGAAGAATTGTTGGCCTCTATCCATGGAGACAGCATCTACAGTAAAAGCTCTTCATACCAGTGAAATCATGGATATTGAACCAAACAACTTATTGTAAAAAGTCACAGACATACAGACAAGAAGGGCAGTGCTGAAACTACTGTATTAAATTTAATATATGCTTTAAAAATAAACTGTTTTTATAGAGATTCATGGTGACATACACAGTTTTCTTTTTCTATCTTCTGTTACGAAATGCTCATGTTTGTCAAATTTATAATAGTAAAAAAGAATTTTTGTTAACCTCACAAACACAGTTGATCTAGAAAGTCTTATAGATTCCTCCAGTTTTGCAATTTGGTTTGGTTATGTGAAACTCAATTATAATTTTCTTCTGCTGGCTTTCTTGTCTATGAAAATTTCTAAATGTATTTTAAAAGGAGCCAAGGCATTACATTGTCAAAATCATTATTCCCATTTGATTTGATAACTTCTCTCTGTGTATGTCTTGGTGAAAATCCTTGTTCTAGTCTATAAATTCTCATAAAACTAGAGGAAAAAGGTAAAATGCTAGTTTCAGTCTGGTATCTTGCAGATTTTTAAAATAGCATGTACATTGTGGATGTGGGAGAAACATTCACTCAGTAAGTAACCTCAAATTTTTAGAATAGAATACATGTTAATAAGGATGTGATAAATCTTAGAATATAAAACTCAGCTATATAGTGAAGCTAATAGACTGTTAAAAAAAAAGACTGATGGAATACTTTGAGATTTCTAGTACATTTTTAGATAAACAACCAGATGTAAATTTTTTTAAAAATCCATTTCAGAGCAGTAAAATTAGCCTAAAAACCTGCTGTAGGTCTAGAGATGAGGCCTTTCTCTTTGATCTAGTTGGTCTATAGATCTGAGAGTTACTTGAGGAGGGAACAAACACAGATAGAGCTTGGCTGCAACTGATGTGTGTACTTGGCACATCAGGGAATAAGCCGAGTGGCACCTGCCAGGGAAGTTATTGCTCAGTCAAAATTGTTAATAAACAGAATTTAAAGAAAACCGAGGCTAGAATCTTCAGAGAAAACAGGGCTTGATCAACATGATCAATTTCTAAAAAAAAAAAATAAATAAAATAAAATTTAAAAAAATGTATTTGAAATCAAAATGAAGACCAGAGTGTTGTCCAATAAATTATAATTTATTCAAACAATTTCCTAGTGGATAGTGGTATAATCTCCTAAAAACATATTAAAACAGTCATTTGTGCTAAATATAGTGAATGTCCAGTCAATGTCCTTTGAGGGAGGAAAAAAAAGGTAAAGGAGGGTTCAAAGATTTAATTATGTGAGTTTGCTTTGGACTAGATGGTCTCTGAATTCTCAGCTAACTCTGAGATTGTCTAATTCCAAGCGGATGTCATTTAAGAAAGTTGATGTTTCTGCCCATATGCATAGAGATCAGCACCCCATGTTTCATAGAATGTAATATCTTTAAGGGCACAGACTGAACCACTTTTGTCTTTGAATCTCCTACACATAGCGCGATGCCTAGCACATGGTGGGGACTTTTTATACATGCTTATTTATCGATAGATGAATAATTAAAATCCACAAATGGTTCACAATTCCATTTTACCCAAAAGCTTCAATTATATTTTCCCATTGCCATTTATTTATCTAATTAATTAAATAGCCTAAGCTGTTAGGTAACAAAATGCAGTATGTGAATTTCACTTCTTGGGGCTAAGTTCCTTAGCCTTATTACTGATGGAAAAGGAAAGGTCTCTTTGTCCCTAGAAGCAGGGGAGAGACAAGAAGCAAAGAACCAGGACAGCCCAGTTGTGTACTTGATCACTGTGGAATGGCATAAAAATCAGAAACGTTTATAAATCCTTGAAACAAACAACAGTAGTTCACTCTTATATAGTTAGTTTTTTGTTTGTGTTCATTTTGGTTTGTAGTGGCTAAATAATTCGTTACTCAACCCGTTGGTGATGAGCTTTTCTCCCTTAGCTGGACTTGATGATCTGAATGTAATCACTTTTTGACCTGGACCACGTACAAAGCCTTTCCGATATGGTAGATTCTGTCAGAGCCTGCACTCCATTGCCTAAAGACTCCAGAGTCACTTGATAGTCATCAGGATAGCAAAGGGCATGGGTGGGTGGCAAATATCCACATTAATAAGTTCAAAGGTCCATCAAATTAATAATGTTATAAAGTACTTTCCTTGTAACCCTTTGAGGTAGCTAGTACAAGTATGACTTATCCCATTTTGTAGATGGAGAAAGTGAAGCTGTAAGTAGTAACATGATGTTTTTGCTACCAAGTAAGTAGCAGATTTAGTATTTGAACCCAGGTTTGACTTTATATCCATCATTCCTTCTCTATATTACCTGACCTCATTGGACCATAGTCAGAAGACTCAACTGAGTACTAGTTGTGCCTCTGTGGTTACTAGCTGTGTGACCTTGGGCAAGTCACCTCAATCACTCAACAAACATTTATTTTAGTACCAATTATGAGGGCCTTAATAGCATCCAAATACATAAAGACAAAAAATACCCATACCTTACTTCTATGAGCTTCAGTTGCTCCATCCATTAAAATGAAGGATTTCAAGGTGATGGATGGGAGATGTGGGAAATTCTCATTCTTCTGTCCCTTGAAAAGCAATGTTATTGCAAATACTGTCCTTTTGGCTGATTTAGATATTACATTATTAGTAAAGGATTTCAAACTGGTCATTGATTTTCTTTAGCTCAAAAGCTGTGTGTATGGAAATTAAAGTTTATCATGTGACTGGTGAAAAGAATGAAGGTTGCCTTTTAAGAATTAGTTTTAATATCTGTTGTATTAGTAGAAAAAACTTTTTAGAATCATAGATTCTTAGAGTTGGAAGGGACTTTAAAAGTCTGTTTCACCTCTTGCCTGGAGCAGATATCACAACCATGAATGAATGAAAAAATTATTAAGAGATGACCATGTGATGGTAAGTGTACTAAGTGCTGGGAAGAGAAATACAGGGAAGTAAGGCAATACCTGCCCTCAAGGAGTTTACATTCTAATGAGGAAATGGGACATAGGGGAATGGTGGCTGGAGGGCAAAGAAAGTCAGAGGAATGGTGATTGGAGTCCCAGGCCAATGGTTGACATATCCTTTCCAAGAACGGTAGGGTTGATTTGATTACTGTTCTCAGCTAAAATTGGAAAGGGGTGAAAGGTTAAGCACACTGAGAAATGGAGATATGAGTAAGTGGAATGGGGGTGCCGGGACAGGGAAAGATAAGGTGAATGAATATTTCCTCACTCTTCAGAACCTAAGATCACAAATGTGGGAATCACTGTTCTAAAAATGAGTCAGAGATGGAGGCTGGAAAGCAGCAGGGAAGATGGCTTGGAAATGGACAGAAAGTACTTCTCCAGATCTTGCTTGAAGACATTTAATAAATAATTGGCAATTAAGAGAATTTATTTCAATTTACTGACAATGATGATAGCTTGTTTATATGATTTTTTTTAAAGGTTTGCAAAGCACTTGATACACATTATCTCATTTCATCCATCCAATAACCCTGGAAGGTAGTTACTACTCAGTCCTTTTTTACAGATGAAAAATCTGAAGGTCACAGAGGAAAAAACAGAATGCTTGGGTCACACAGCTATAAGTGACTTAAGTGAGATCCCAACCCAAGTTTTTCTGATTTCATATCCTTTACTTTTCCCACTTCTTCATGCTTACCTCTGTTGCAATTTTTAAGGTTCAAATAATTCAAAACACTATGTTGAAATTTCCTCACATACACAATGAATAGTAAATGAGACAATAATGAATCCCTTGTACTTGGTCAGTACTTAATAAAGATTGTTGAATTGCATTGAAATAAGGTATGAGGTAAAGCTGTAATGTACTAATGTATACATATATTCAAATCAAGTTTCAGAAACTTGACTTTAATTTGTATCTTAATAATATGTGTTCAGACTCATTCCATTCTAATTGCCTGAAAAAACAAAAGTACTTTTTCATGAAAAAAATATTTTGTCATTGCACATGGAAATGGAGTGATTTCAAGAACAAGGTAGAATCTGAACTTTTATATTGTTCCTATTTGGGGAATAGGAACTTCTCCATTCAGCTATTAGTGAGCAGCATGAGTTTATTATAATTATAAAAGAAATGAACCTGGAAAATAGCACAGCTAGTCAGCAATGTTTTCCCCCTGATTTTCATGCTCCATTTATAAAAGTTCTGCTTGATATTCTTGGAGAAAAAAAAATGAAAAATATATTTCCTGAACTCACTAGACTTATGAGATGGCTGTATAGGAGGTTGGTTGTCAGGCAGAAAAAGCAATTATATATGGTCCTGTGACAAAATGTAAAGGGGCTTTGATCAGTGTCCTCCTAGAAATTTGACATAACCTATAATTATTCAGTAATAATGCATAACATTCCAAATAAAAATAAAGTTGTGTATTACTCAGGTTTCTTTGGGAGAGCAAGCTGCAAGCAGTAACTAATATTATAGAGAGTAGCTTCAAAAATCTGACAAGGCTCAGGGGATGAGCAGAGGTGAATAAAATAAACTCTAATAAGGATCGATGCAAAACAGTTCATCTGTTCAGAAAGCATCTGCAGCTGAATTCATGCACTGTTCATCCCTAGAGAGAATTTTACAGGTGATGGCAAAATAAAATGAGATTATAGATTGGGCTACTCACATAATAAATGAAGACAAGAATAATATTAGTTTTGAAACAGTATGCTAAAAGAGATTTAGCCCTGACCAAAGTTACGTGTTAATTTAACTAAAAAATATGATGAAAGATATTAAGTGATATTGACCAATATTTGACAGTGGTGTTGGAGTGTGCATTTGTTTCAACTAAAGACTGAAAGGGGCTAATGTCTATAGGGAAGAACAATTAGAATATTTAATTAATTAAGGGTCTACTTATACTCCTATTGTCAAGGTTAATTATTATCTAGTGTGACTGAAATGAGTTACATTAAGGCTTCATTAAAGCCATCAGTTCTCATGAGTAAATGAAAATTGTTTAAATTTCACAACTGTTTTTATCTTTCAAACCTTCTGCTTCTTTTTGTTCCCAGTTCTACCGTATTAGACCATATCCTTACCCTTCTTCAGGATGATCACAGTAACTACCTGAGGGGTCTCCTTTGCCTTCAAATTCTAGCTCTGCCATTACTTCCTCTGCAATCTTATGCAAGTTAACTTGTGGCATGCTTGATACACTGAGCTATGATTTCATTGGTGTAAGGATTTCCCAGTGTAGAAATTCCCTCTGCCAATGCAAGTTGGCAGCTCTGTGACGTGTGACCTTAGAGGATTGTTTAGAACTCCGGGAAGTTGTGAGACTTGACCATGCGTATGTACAAAACAAGATTTATGGTCACCTTCCCATTATTTGATGGATAAATTCTGAACTCCTTTGCCTGACATTTAAGACCCTACACAATTTGGCCTCAACCTGCTTTAATACACATCTCATACTTCTCCCCTTCACATAGCCCATACTCCATTGCTTTAGTTCATTCCTGACTTCCCTCCTTCCTGTTGTTGGTTCATTCACTGTTCCCCCCACCTACAATGATTTTCCTCCTTGGCTCTTTCCATCTGGTTCCTACCCATCTTTTAAAATTTAAATGGTATTTGGTTGAGGCCTTCCTTGATTCCCTAGAGCCACTACCAGGCAGAACTGATCTCCACCTCCCTTCTCTAATTCTGCTATTGTGTATCTCATTTCTCATTATGTCTCAATTCTCAGATTGTATGTCATATTCTTTCTTGGGTTTCAGTTGTTTGTGCATTTGTTTACTGGACAGTAAACTTCATGTGGGTAGACATTGTATTATTCTTTGTATCTCCCACAATGCCTTGCACATATAAGTGTTCAGTCACTTTGTTGAAGGAATGCATCTTTCCTTTTTCATCAATAACAAGGCTTAGTTCATGCTTTCATAACCAAGCAGAGGGTTTTACTTAAATTAAGAAAAGGGTATATTTGACTGAATGAATGGAACTTATTCAACACTTACTATTTGCCAAACTCTATGCTTAGTGCTAGAAATATACTTGGAGAAGTTGGAAAATCCATCTTTCAAATGAGAAAAGACTGTTTCAAGGAGCCATGCAGCACAGTGGATAAGGTATTGGACTTGGAGAAAAGATCTGAGTTCAAAGCTGGCCTCAGACACTTAACAATTGTGTAATCATGGGCAAGTCACTTAACCCCTCTCTGCCTCAGTTACTTCATCTGAAAAATGAAGATAATAATTATATCTCTCTCACAAGGTTTCCGATATATATATATGTATACATATATTTCTAATTTTACAATAATTCACAATTCAGTTTCACCAACAATGTATCGTGGGACCCATTTATCTGTAACACCTTCAAAAATTATGAATTTCCTTTTTTGTCATCTTTGTGAATCTGATGGGTGAATGAATGAATGAGGGACAGAGGAAACAGAAAAGGAACCCAGGACTTCAAACTAATCCTTAAGTCTTTTGGTTGCATCTTGATCAGAGGGAGGATTGTGTGTTTTGCTGCTGCTAGAGCCTTCCCTCCTAAGGTTGCCTTCCACTACTCTGTATTAAAATCTTGTCTCTCATATTAGAATGCAGTCTACTTGAGGGCAGGGATTGTCTTTGCCATTATTTGTGCCCTCAGCACTTACCACAGGGCCTGGCAAATAAGAGTTTAGCAAATGTTTATTTATTGACTGACTGGTCAGAGGGCAAAGAAAAGAAAAGAGAGGGGAAAATAAGGTCAAATTGGGTAGAATATGACAGATACCTTGCTGGTAATCAGTGGCAAAAGTTGCTATCCAGAAGCAATGGGTTCCTTAACATATGAATAATAGTAACTTTTACTGTCTGGATTAGACACCTTATCTGCCATGTGGAATATAATCTCTTTGAAGGCAGTGGCTCTGTGTGTGTGTGTGTGTGTGTGTGTGTGTATGTGTGTTTGTGTATGAGTGTGTGTATACGTGTGCACACATGTATGAGTGTGTCTTTATATCCCCAGTGATTAGCACAGTGCATAGTAGGTACATAATAAACCTTGATGGAACTGAATTAATGTGATCCAAACAGGGGAGAACACAGTAGGGCTATCACTCACTTTTAATGAAGCTTCTTTTTGGCTTCTATCTGATGCTATGAGCTTGTCCACTAATAACTAATATTTATATAGAACCTGCTATGTGTGAGACACTATGCTAAGCATTTCACAATTATCTCATTTGTTCCTTATAACAACCATAGGATGTGGGTGCTATTATTATTCCTATTTTACAGATGAGGAAACTGAGGCAAAACGTGTTTGAATGACTTGCCCAGAGTTACATGGCTTGCTAAATTCAGGCTTAGCACTTTATCCACTGTGCCACCTAGCTATTAAAAAGCCCACTAAAAGCCCTAGATCTTTATCAGATTAGCCACTGTATACCTATAGCTGACCCGTCTTGGATTTGTGGAGGTGGTTTTTTGAACCAAAGTGTTAGACTTTATATTTATCTTTATTAAATTTTACCTTATTTGACTTGGTCTAGTGTCAATTTCTAGGAGTTTTGGATTTCAGTTCTGTTACCATCTCTCACAGGATTGTATCATCTGCAAATTCAATAAGCATTCCATAGATGCTTTTGTCCGAGTCATTGACAGGCAGCACATAGTCAGCCACTGATCTTCTGGGACCCTGTATTTGAAGTACCAATACCAAATTCATTTTTCAAGATTGAAATAAACAGACTCTTTTAGGATATAAAATTATTTAACTTCTGTCACTAAAGTTGAAGGAGAAGGGGACAATTTCAAACCTTGCCAAGAGTATGCAGATGTCTTGTTCCAGCTCTGGGAAATGTAAGCATTTGAAGAAAATGCTATTTGCATGTATTGGAAAGATCACTTCTATATCACTTATCATGCAGTTTCTCCCAAAGCAATGGTGGAGTCAGATGAAGTCGGCTTTATACTTTAAATGAAAAAAGGAATTTTTTTTAGCACTTTGACTGATGTAAAATCAAGCAAAAATAAACAAGGGTTTCTTGAAGATGTTATAAAAATCTAGAATTCAAGCTGGTGTTAATTCAGATCATATCAAAGCGATATATTTTCAAACTTATCTAAAAGGGGAAGTTCAAGTAATTTAACAACTTTTCTTACCAACATTTAGTTCATTTTCCCCAAATCTCATTTTATTTTCTGCTAGGTTAAAAAAAAAACAGCAATAGTAACACATGATGAGCAAATCAAGATATCCTAAAAACCATATTTAAATGTAAATGAATCAGAAATATAGAGATCACATTTCTCTACCTTTTTCAAAGGCTGTGAAATCTAAGTGACAAAATATTTGATAAAATCATTTTTAGATGTTTGTAAAAGAGTCCTTGAGAAAAAATATCTGGTAAAAAATAGCCTGTACTTTTGTCCATGGCATCCAGGTTAAAGACCCCTTTCTTACCAATCACTTCACCCTGCTACCTCTGTTAGGAACTAATATTACTGGGAACCAGTGCTAAAGCATTCTTGTTGTTCATTCTTTATTTTTGAAGAAGACCAATGATATCACAATATTGTAATAAGTGTACAATGTGTTCTGCTGTGACTGATTAGTCCAATATAAGTTTGGAAGGCACAACCACAGATTGGGCACAAATGATCTGTTACAACATTTAGAGTGATAGCTCTGGATTTATGCAGCTTATGTTTCCTTTGTTCCTCTATGATTCTTAGATGCGAAATGAACGCAACATTGAAATGAAAGAAGAGATGTGGGATAGGGGAACAAAGAGGATTGAGTACTACTCTTTTATTTGAGTTGGGAAAGGTGATGGTAAAGACAGAAAAGTAGGGCAGCTAGGTGGCACAGTGTATAGTGCACCGGCCCTGAAGTCAGAAGGACCTGAGTTCAAATATGGCCTCAGATCAAACTCTTGACAGTTACTAGCTGTGTGACCCTGGGCAAGTCACTTAACCCCAATTGCCTAAAAAAAAAAGACAAAGTAAAAAACATATAGAGACAAACAACTAGTAAAAGAAAACTCAAGGAACCTGGCAAGGTAACCAGTGTGAGGCAGAGTGAGGGTAGGATGCCTGGGATCAGATTTAATTTAAACAAATCAGAGGCTAAATGCTGATTTAAAAAAAAGATATAGATACACACAACACACAAACGCACATGGTTTTAAAGGAAAAAAGAGACAACATTAACCATCATAACCCTAGATGTAAATGGATCAAATTTCCCTATGAAATTAAAAAGACTGGAGGAAGGACTCAAATAACAAAACAAAAACCCTGTAAGTTGATTCATGTGAAAATGCATTAAAATATATAGCAATTTTTAGAGTGAAAATTAGGTGGAGATAGCCTCTGATGTAACCCTAACATATACAAAGTTTAAATTTTGGAAATTGGATAGAAATAGAGAAACTTGAAAATAAGAACACTATAGAACTGACCAATTAGAATTATCAAGAAATAAGAAATAAAAATACAATATTAAATTAAAAAAAAACATTGGGCAAGGTGATTTTATAGTAGAGAAGAGAAATTTATCAGAGATTGCTCATCAAAATTACATGCTAGCAAAATCAATAACTCAAAGCAAAACTACAAAATACACAAATAAATAATAGAATACATAAACAATTTGGTTTAAGAAAAATAAATTGAAGAAGTCATAAATGTATTGCTACAGAGGAAACCACAGCAAGAACAACTCTGAGCCAGGTGTATTTAAGTTAATTATATCAAATATTTAAAGGCAATTAATAGCTATGCTGCAACATCATAATAAAAAGATAAAAGGCATTGCACTTGTATAAGACAATCAGGGATCCGACATGCAAACTTGGGAGAAAGATGACTGATACCAATTTTATTTATGAATAATGATGCAAAATCTTAAAATAAATTTGTCACGAGTAGACTACAGCAGCATTTCTTGAAAATATTATAATGTGACCAAATTAAATTCATACTAAAGATTCAAGTATAATTGTTATTGTGAAAATAATTGTCATATTTAATCATGTAACCAATAAAATAACAACATATAATTAAGTTAAATGCAGAAAAATCCTTCAATAACAAAAACTCCTTATTTATCTTAAAAAATATAAAAATAGTCATTAAAGGTCCATGTTTGTTGTAAGCATCATGTATTTACAACCAAAAGGTATCATAGTTTACAATGAAAAAAACCCCTATAATCTTTGTTAATACCAACTGGGTTAAAGTAAGGAGGTCTCTTATACTGTCCTTCCTCTGAATATTATTTGACAGAGTTCTCAATGTGCTAGGCATAATAATAAGATAAGAGAAGATATTAAAGTTATGATCAAAGGCAAAAAGACAATAAAATTATCATTATTTGCTGATGACACAATGACCTACTTACCAAAGAATTAGTGAAGAAACAAAGTGGGATAATTAATGGTTTTGGCAAAACTGTTTTATAAAATATTAATCCATAAAATCATCAGCATTTCTATATAATGTGAATAAAAGCCAGTCTGAGTAGGAGTTGGGAGAGTAAGTCCAGAGCTCCTGCTATACAAGGGGAAAATGATAAGAACAAACTCATTCAAAATGTTACAAAATGCATTAAAAATATGAGTTAACCTTCTGAAATACATGTAAGAGTCACATAGAAAGTACAACACACTCATTGCAGAAATAAAGGTAGAAAAATAATTGGAGAGGTATTCACTACTCCTAGTTGGATAATGGCAATGTAATAAAAATAATAATGCTACCCATTTATTTTCAGATGCAGAGCTATAAATAACAAATTATCATGTAGATATTTTATTGAACTAGACACAATAGCATTATTCTTTTGGAAGAAGAAAGATCTGGAAGCTCAAGGGAATGATGAGAAATAAAGGATGAATGAAGGCAAAGCATAACCAGAGCTTTATAAAACAGTAGAAGACAAAATGACCTGGTACATGCTGCAAAAGAGACAAAAGCATTACTAGAACAAACCAGAAATGCAAGAAACTTAAGCAATGAAAAAACTAGGGGAAGGAAAGACTATTTGAGAAATGCTGGGAAAATAAGTAGAAATTAGATGTAGACTAAGAGTTCTGAGTTCATGGACCCCAACAACTTTCAGGGAGCTGTTGAACTTGAAAAAAATAATAACTGTATTTCAACATGATTGGTTCCCTTTGGCAATCCTATGCCTTTAAAAACATAAGTCCAAAGCCTTCAGCAGACTGCCAAATTGGCCTATGACACAATAAAATCTAGAAACCAACACCTTATACCACAATAAAAAATTTTAAAATACACAAGATCAATATAAAGAGTCACATTATGAAAAAAATATACACAAATAATGTAGGTCCCAAATTCAACAAGTCCAAAACCGAACTTGCTTTTCTCCTCTCCCAAACCTACTTCTCTCCTGAGCTCCTCTATTTCTGTCTAAGGCACTGTTTTCTTTCAATTAATTTTGGTGTCATTCTGAGCTTCTCACTCTTTCCCCACATATCCAAACAGCTGCTAAATCATGTTAATTTCTAACAAAGCTCTCCACAGTTCTCCAAAGCTGTCTACAATTCAGCCAATATTTCTACCTTTATACACATTACATCTCTGCACATAATCTCGGTCTAGCCAAAATGACCTTGTAACTTTTCATACACAGCTTTCTGTCTCATATCCATTTTCTGCACTGACTGTCCTCTATGGTTGACAGGCTCCTCACCTCCTTCTCTTAGAATTTCCAGTTGCCTTGAAGATGATTTAAAAGCTACCTTTCAAAAGAAGTCCTTTCTGACCCCGCTGGCTGATAGTGCCTTCTTAAAAATTATCTATATAAATGTACACTCTAAAAGCATAGTGTATCTATTTTGTGTACACACAAACACAAACACACACAGACTACCTTTCTCTGATAGATGCATACTCCTAGAGGGCAGGGCCTTTTTTACTCTTGTGTGTATTTTTTTTTTTATGCCCAGAGGTTTGAGCAGTTTTTGGCTCAAAGTTAGGTGCTTAATAAAAACTTGTTGATTAAGCAAAGTTACATTTCACAATTTTAGCTAGGAGAAGAATTCTTTAAACAGGTGATACAGATCAGAGAAGGCAAAACATAATTTCAATTAAATACAATTCAAATGCTTTCATATGAATAGAATCAATGAAGCTAGAACAAGTAGAGAAATTATCAAGTGCTAAAATATCAGAGGTGGAAGTTAGCTATTCAAGGTCTATGAGGAAGTGACACAAACATATGACACTAATGTATTTTCTCCCATAGGTGCATCATCAATGGATATAACAAATGGTTTTAAAATTTCAAACTATAAATGAATATTTAGAAACATTTAACTCTCTAATAGAGAGAAAAAATGGAAAATAAAACAATTCTTGAGTTTCAACTGTACCTTGCAAATAGGGGAAGATAAAAAGTGGAAATAATGTTGGAGGAGTGAGTACTTTAACACAGTGTTGGGACTGTAAATTTGCCTAATCATTCTGCCTATTGATTAGGAGTCATGCAAAAAAAAGAGAATCATTTATTCTCTTTGATCCATTTGTCACAGTACTGGGCACAGATCTCAAAGAGACAAAATATAGAATTAAAAGTTCTAAATGTACCAAATGATTTATATTGGCATATTGCATGGCTATCAGTAGAGGGATGGTTGAAAGAACTATGGTTTATCAATATAGTGTAATGCGGTGAACAATAAAAGTTATGACTATGAGAAATTCAGGGAAATATGGGAAGATCTGAATGAACTGATATGGAATGAGATAAACAGAACCAAAAGAATAGTATACAAAATAACTAAAACAGTGCAGAAATTAAGATCACTGTAAAAGGAAGATAAACTCTCAATAAGAGAAAAAAAAACCATTGATGGTCCTGTAAAAGAGCAGCTGAGACACTGTGTCCTCCTAACAGCAGAGAGGCAGTGGGCTTGTAGGGCAGACCTTTCTGTACCCTGTTAGATGTGGCTATTCTATCAAATTTTTTGTGTAGTGGTTTTACTTTGTTACAAAGGAGTATTTTATCTGAAGGGGAGCAGGTTCCCACAAATCACTGTGATGTGATGAAAAGGCATCTATAAAATTTTTTTTTTGAAAAAAAGAGAAGGTAAGAAGACAGAAAGATTACTCACTTAAACCTTTTAATTTTCCAAACTTCAGAATAATATTTAGGTATAGGACAAAAAAGGCAGACATGTCAAGGAGTTTGCATTTTATTAGGTGACACAACATGTATGTTTATAAACATATACAAAATGTAGGTAAAGTCGTTTTTTTGGTGGAGGAGGTATACTGGGAGCTGTAGAGAAATCTGGTAATCTCAGCAGCTCTCAAATAATAGATAATAGCATTGATATAGCACTTTGAGGTTTGTATACTGCTTTACAGAGATCTCATTTCATCCCCACAACAACTCTGAGAGGTAGGTGATATTAATCCCCCCCATTTTACAGATGAGAAAACTGAGGCAGATAGAGAGGTCAAATGCTATGGTCACTCAGTGTCTCTGGCTGGTTTTGAACTCAACTCTTTCTGACTCTGGTTCAGGGCACTTCTCACCTAGCTGCCTACCGCTGTTGAAGATTACCAGATTGCTGAGGGGCGGTGATCTACACTACACATCAACAAAATCTCAGACTGTTGAGTATTGAAGATGGTAGTTTCTTGATAACAACTTATCTCCGTTTTGAGCACATAACATCACTCAGATTTTTTTTTCATCGATATGTTTACATGGGTGGAATTTCAGTACATATTTAAAACTGCTCTCTCCAAAGTTATGAATGATCTCTTAATTGCTAAATTTGACAGCCTTTTTGTCTTTGAGCAGTTTTCTAGACTAAGGAATTCATAGGCATCATTATTAGCCAGCTGGAGCATGGCTAATCTCTTGATCCTGGAGCATGCAGATAGGTATATTTGAGGAAAGACCAGCTTATGGTCAGGGAATAGAATCTCTAGAGGGTTTGAGTTTACAGAAAATGATGATAACATTCATTCTCTCAATTCGTACATACGCATACATCTATATTTATCTAATCTATCTACCTATCTATCTATCTATCTATCACACCTAGCATTGGGATTAATAATGCTAGAAGAGTTGAATTCAATTCTGATAGATTTTTCTGTTCATTCCAATTAATAATGCAAAGGAATCTTTTTTTTTTAAATTGGTTTCCCATTTGTAGGCATCTTGGATTTATTTTCTTCATTTTTTTCCTTTGAATGGCTGAACTTATAATAATGTGTTCAATTAGGGAAAAAACTATACATCCTCATTTTTTGTATTTATAAAAATACATTTATTTAAAGACTATTATTTATAGGTTTATTTCTTTGGAGAAGACTAAGGATGAAAGGACTTTATGTTATTTTCATCTACACTAAAGATAAAAACATTGGGAATCTTGTAATAAAGCCTTTCTTTTCACCTTCATTATTCCTTTGATGACTGAGGGACTATGGGTATGAAAAGTTGTATATGCTTTCAAAAAATCATTATATCTGTTGGTTTTACTTAACTATTTTTTTTGTTACAAGGAGAATATCCTTAGGAAAGAGAGAGAGTAAAAGAAGATAATATCTGGAAATTACTTTGATGTAAAAACAGATTATATAAGTATACTTTATTAAAAAAAAGAAAGGAAAAACTAGCTTTTCCTTTCTTTAAAAAAGCTTTATTTTTATTCATATTTTTGTGTTCACATTACCTTCCCTTTTGATTATATCTCTTCCTCTCCCCTACTTAGTGAACCGTCCTTTGTCACACAAAAAAAGAATAAGAAAAAGAAAAAGAAAGTTCAGCAAAATCAACCCATAGATCAACCATGTCTGAAATTTTATGCACACACATAATTGCCTACCTCTGCAAAGCAGGAAGGGGGAGGTACACTTTCTCAATTCTTCTCCAGGACCAGGTTTCTCCATTATGATTATAAAACATGGTGTATAATTGTTTCATTGTTGTTGTTTCCATTTATGTTGATGTAGCTGTTGTATATATTTTTGTTTTTCTGGTTCTGCTTTCAGCATTTCCTCCCATGATGCATACTGTGAGTTTGTGGTTTTAAGAGACATGCTTACCTTTTAAGAATGAATCTGAAGCCCTGTTTTCTGTTTTCTCTCCTTTTGTGTATCACTCAGCAAAGCAACCTTTACCAATTGATTGATTAAAATTAATTTTTTTGTTTAGTCTGGGCTAAAAAAATCATTTTTATTGGTTTAGTGTGTGTGGTGTGGTAGAAAAAGGATCTTGGGTTTATATCCTGCCTCTGACATTTACTAGTTGTGTGATCATAGGCAATTCATTCAACTGCTCTGTGCCTTAGTTTCCTCATCTGTAAAATGGGGTTAGAAATGTCTTAGCCACTTCTTTTTCAGTCCTTTTAGTCACATTAGAATATAGATGTGTATATTTAGAGAGAGAGCAGACTTTGTGCATTTTAAATTAGCCCTCGTTATCTAATGAACTGGCCATTTAACAATTTAGATTAATCAGTGAATATAATAAGAAGAAAGTCAATTTATTCATTCAGACAACAGTTTTGATTTAAAAAAAAGATATATATTTGTTTTACTGATTTTTATATTTTATTTTAAAATCTTGATTTTCATGTCTGAGGTAACCATTTTCAAATAGTCTCCTGGTAATTCTCAATGGCTTTGAATAATGGAGCGTCCTGATGTCAGAAGAGTTATAATTACCAATAAACCAGAGGACAATAGAAAGATTCATGAGAGTCAGAATCAGGTTAAACAATGCTTTTACTTTTATGTTTGTCCAAACTGTGATTTTTCTCGGTGTGCGAATCTCTTAGGATATTTATGTTTCTGGGGAGTTAGCTGAGGCACCCAGATGTTTGGGGACCTGTCTAGGATCACAGTCTAGTATGTGTCAGTGGCTGAGTTGGGACTTGTCTTCTGGACTATAGGACTGGTTCTTTATTGCAAAGATATCTAACATTTTTTGGTGACGTGAACCCCCTTGGCAATTTGGGTAAGCCTATGGACACCTTCTAAAAATGTTTTTTTTTATTGTATCAAATAAAATGCCTAGGGTTACAAAGGAAAAGTTTATATTAAAATATAGTTCTCAAAATTTATTAAAAAAATTCATGGGATCCCAGGTTAAAAACATCTTCTCCATCTACTTCCTTGTTTGGTCTCATGTACAGTGTTATCAGTATCAAATTATGTACAATATGTAGTGAAAATAAAACATTGATTAAAATACGCAAGACAAGAAAAAAAAAGTCTGCTTGCATGTAATGAGACTTAAAAACATTAGGTCATTCTGAGCATTGCCTAGATACTTCCAAGACGCTCAAAAATAGGAGAAAGGAGTCTAGTAGTTGGGGTAGATACTCTATGGAAAAGTATGTGGGAAAACACGGATATGGAGTGTATAGGATGAGATTTGGAGAGATTGAGCTCTGCATCAGTAGGGTATCTATCCATTTTGAAATCATACCTCTTAGAAAACATTGGAGTCTCACACTTGAAGGGGCTGGGGCTAAATGTGGAGATAGCGCTATGTTGCAGTAATTTAGGTGTTTGGCACAAACAATATTGGTGAAATTCTTGAGTCAGTCAATCAACCAGTTAATTACATTTTCTGAAGTCTCACTAAGAAATTGAGGAAGCACAGTAGAAATGAACCAGGCCAGATATGGAGAGCTTGTAATCTTTATTCTGAATTTTTTAAAATGATGGGCCCTAAAGTAATATTCTGTGACCTCCAGGGTCCAGTGCACAGCCCCTGTCTCTGCTTCTCTGTTTCTGACTCTGGTTTCTTCCCCTTAAGGCCATTTGACGTGGTAGAAACAGACCGGAAATGTGTGAAGGTAGAGTTTGGTTCTGGCTGATGTTTCCAGGATATCACCTTTTCTGATTTTTTTTTTTTGTGCTGTGCCTTATAGTGGTCCTAGAAAATGTAACTGATGTATGCATTTTATAAATTGGAGAAAATAATAAATACTGCATCTTTGATTTCACAGATGACTGAAAACAATGATCTTAAATTTTGGCAAGCATATCTTTTATTGTCTGTTTGAATGAGGGTGAAATTGTGTTTTAAACTCAAGAGACTAAGAAAACTTCCCTGTTTGTTCATTTTCCCATCCATCATGTACAAGTATTAAATATCTATCAAAATCCAGGGGAAATTTTCAAGTTTCCTTCTGGTCTGAGCAGCTTTTTTTTTGTTCCTCTTTGGGTGCTGGTTTTCTCATAGTATCACCCAGAAAGCTACTTTTGGAAAGAGAGGTAACCACTTCAATGCATTAGAAAAAGGGGAAGAATTTCTAATCTTTGAGGACAATATAAAAGAAATCTAAATGTCTTTTTGCTTTTTTGTCTCTCTGTATCTTCTTGTGGATGTTAAAACCACCACTTTCTCTTTATTTTTCCATATTTTTTTTTCAATTTTTTGGCTTGATGAAAATGTAATTCTCATAAAAAGATATAATTGAAACACAGGATAAATATCTCAAACATAAAAGATAAATACCAATTTATCAAGAAATGTTGAAGAATAGTATATTCTTCCTGAGTGAATTTCTGATGAACTAAATCAATTTTCTGGTTATCTTAAAGGAATCTTCTAGTATGTGATGTATAAAGGGTGTCCCAAAAGCTTTAGGGCAGTTTTAATCTATTACAGTGTACAAATGCACTAAGACTTTTGGGACAACCTGTATATATGTATACACATATAGATTTTTTTTACATGTATAGGTAGATGTCCAGTTTTTATGCTATAATACAGTAAAAGACACAACACCACAACTCTGCTGAACAAAAGGCAGTCTTCTTTGGATGATCCAAATGGCACTTGTGAATATTACTTTAACTTAGAGTTATCATCGCAAATATTGATTATCGTGTAGTGATATAGATGTAAAATGGGAGTTATTATGAGAGTTTGGCAACAGAAATTGTACTAGCATTTGTAGCTAAAGAATCCATCCATAGCTTCCTTTACCTTTCTATTAGTGACCCCACTTTGAATTATTAGCTGTTTTCCAGGAGGGAGGGTCAACCTATATAGGGACTAGTAGTTAGGTGGCACAGTGGATAGAGCGCTGGGCCTGGAGTCAAGAAAACCTAAGTTCATATCTGGCTTCAGACACTTACTAGCTGTGTGACCCTGAACAAATCACCTAACCCTGTTTGACTCAGTTTCCCCATCTGTAAAATGAGCAGGAGAAGGACATGGCAAACCATTTTGGTATCTTTGCCAAGAAAACCCCAAATGGGGTCACGAAGAACCCGACGTGATTGAGCAACAACAAGAATAATGCTCGTGTATTTGTTGTTCCTCATATGAAGCAAGACGGCAGAAGAGTATAGAGAAAGACTGGCCCTAAGCCTTAAATTGCCATCTTGAGAAAGTTTCTCTCTTTTTCCTAGTCCATTTTTCCATGGCAAACTTCATGGTTTTCTTTGAAACACTCTAATACTGTGGTTATCACATTCTGTAAATATCACAGGGCTTTCATTCATTTAAGCCCTGTGATATTTACAAAATGTGTGATAACTGCAGTATTAGAGTTGAGTTCTAGTTACTTTAATTCAGAAGATTTTATGTTGCAAAGACTCAGAGCCTGCTTGATTGCCTCGTTAATGTCCTTATTCCCTAGCAATCAATTTGCTTTGATTCATATTTGTCATGTGACCCAGTAAGTTCCCTTCATTTGGGTTTCATTTGCATTTCCCCTCTCTTTATTTCCTCTGCAATCAATTTGGTCCTGATTGCTATTTACTTCCTGACCTGTTGAGACAGCACGTTTGCTTAATGGGACTAATTACCTGCCATGTGTCAATATGTGGCTTTTGTTCTGCTGGCACATTTGATGTTGTCTTTATGTGGCTTCATGTGGATAACTGCCTACTCAATCCATAGACACGTGATAAGCCTTCTCCAACCATGATGTCTTCAGGTTCCCATGGTGCATGAGAAATGTACATATTGGAAAAAAAAGAAATATACATATTGACATGAGGTATTGCTTTATTGCAAGAACACCACAGTAACAAATAAGAGGAGAAGAAAAATCCTGCTAGATAAAAAGTAGGAGAAAGAATATACTGAGTTGATAGAAACTGATAAAGTGCATACACAGCCCAAGGCTGTCTCAGCACACAGAAGCCTTAACCTGCACTTCAAGTTTATCTCTCACCGATGTGGATTTTTTTTGTTCCTAAAACTAGGTCACTAAAGACACTCTCTGTTTCTGAAAGTAATTTCCATCACAGGCAATAAACAGGGCAATCTATCCCAAATTTCTGTGTTTGTGACATGTGCCCCTAAGTTCAGATTGTTTTGAGAGGAAGACGAAATGCTTATCTTTAGAATACTGTACTTTTAATAGCTCTCAGAGGTGTTTGAGGGAATATCTCCGTGTCTCTCAGATGAGATAAATGCTATGCTTATCTCATTGAACTGTCACATTTCATTGTAATACATGTTTAAACATGGAGACAACTCTCGACAATAGCTAGGAAAGATGGAAATTCAGTTTTCTAAAAACAACATTTATAATAAATATTTCTGAAAATTATTACAGTTGAATAATAATAATAATAATAAAAAGATGAACAGGTATTTTTAATCTCTGCCTCCAACAGCCTAGAACACATGCTGTGGCCTGCATTTTGTAGCTCAGAAAATTCAACTTAATAATAATAATTGACATTTGCAGAGTACTTTAAAATTGTCAAAGCTTTTTATGCTAGCTTGTTTAAGCTCACAATTCTGTAAAATAATTACTGCAGTTTTTGTCTTGTTTTAGAACTATAAAATGGGATTGTAACTTGCAGATGAGGAGACTGAGGCTCAGAGAGATTAAGGGACTTCCCTGTGATCACATGCTATATTCCTGTGTCCCCGTAATTGGTTGTATCACTGTGGTACCTCACACAGGCTGCCGGCAGTACAGGTGTGATCGAATGGTGAAGGTGTCATTTCACCAACTTTGAGAGCTCTGTGTCTTTCCATGTGGAAATCTTATCAAGGACCCAGCTGTTGTTATTGTGAAATAAAAAGTATTCATCTAGTAAGCCTTTCTTGAATTTTCAGTGTGTAGACATCAGAATTACTACAGGGATTAGATGAAGTGCAAGAGGAGAGATAGCGTCTTACTTCTGACACCTTGCTCTCTGTGAGATATTGGAAACATCACTGAAGTTGGCTAGGCCTCACTTTCTTCATCTGTAAAAGGAGGGGGTTGGACTAGATCGGGGTGGGGAACCTGCAGCCTCGAGGCCATGTGCAGCCCTCTAAGTCCTCAAGTGTGGCCATTTGACTGAATTCGATCACATTTAGCCTCACTTGAGAACCTAGAGGGCCTCATGTGGCCTCAAGGCCACAGGTTCCCACCCTTGGATGAGATGTCTCTGAGGTTCATCTCAGCTCTTGTGATCTGTGATGCTATATAGTGTCTGCTTTTATAAAACAGACTAGCTAACCTATAAGATAAAAGTTCAACATGAAGGCTAAAGCTTACAAATTCTGAAGGAATGTGAAATAAGGGAAGACTTGATATGGGAGTAATAGTTAACAATTAATGAGAATTTTTCAGGTACCAGCTTTGTGTCAGGTACTGTAGTAGAACCTCAAAATACAAATAAAATAAAATAAAATATTCTCTGCCCTCAAGGGGCTTACTCATATTTCTATTACCTTTTAACGTTCTCTTATTTCCCAGGGTTTATCAGGGAAAACTTCCTAGATGGGGTAAATTAAATCTATATCTAATTAGAATTAATGGAAATGAATTGGCATAGATTTCCCAACTTGGGAAATACCCCAGGGAATCTTGTGAAGATGTATAACTATCTTTTCCTATTGAAATTAATAAATCTATTTCTTATGTGCAGGTGCACAGTAGACTCTAGAATGTATTTCCTTAGGGACTACAAGATGGTTGAACTGAAGGTCGCAAGGTATGGGGACTTAAACAGAAGAGGAATCCCTGATGCAGAGAAAAACACAGGAAGGGAAATGGGAAGAACCAACATAATCAGAGGACAAGACGTGAAATTAAGCCAAACATTAATGAGAAAAATGAGAATGAGTCCTTTTGAACGTGGGGGAGATATTTTAAGGAATAGCTAGAGATGAAATTGGGTACATGTAAAGATTAGCCGATTGACTTACAGCTCAAATATACATTTCCTCCTAAAGGCAATAAACAGATGCCAAAGATTTTTGTGGAAGAAAGTGACATGCTAAGTTTTCCATCAGTTTTGCATTGTACTCATAGCTTTACTTGAATGCTCTTCAGTTTTTCAAAATCTGCCTCAAATCCTATTTCTTCCATGAAGCCTTATCAAGTCACAGCAAGTATTCTCTCTTCTTTGGATTTCCTTGCTACTTATGACCTCTAGTACTCATTCAGCAATTAATCATGTCTTGTTTTGTGATGTGTTTGTAGAACTGTAGAATTATAGAACTGAACTGTTACTTATCTGTTACATTATAATTTAACTTTTTACGTGTTCCTCCTTGTTCTTGTAAGTAGGTAGAAATGTTCTGGATGGCAGTGAGTTGTGTGTCTTTGTTGTATGCTTAACGCACAATATCTAACTTACTGCAAGGATACCTTGTAAATTCTCTGTAACTATTTGCTGATTGATAATGAAAATACCATTAGGAGAAAATGATACTGATAGCTATTTCCTGCATATAATGGAGTAAGGAGATACTGGAGATGGAAAGACCAGCCAGGAAGCTGGCATAGTAACCCAGGTTGCATTTTCATGAGAAGATGGACCAGGCTTTTGACTGAAAGACATGATCAGAGGAACACCAATTTAGACCTGGGAAGGATGAGAAAATATTTATTCATCCCTCTCACTTTTTAGAGGAAGAAACTGAGGAAGAGGTCCTTTGAGTCCAAATCCTGAGCTCTTTCCACTGTTCCATGCTGTTCACTGGGAGTGAGGAAGAAGCAGCTGAGGATAACATCAAAGGTTTTGACTACAAGGGGCTGGAGAGTGAGTGCCACAAGGTCATTGACAGCCATGGAAAGTCTGAATAGTGATGCTAATATATACAGCCATACCTCTCTTAAAGAGTCTTCTAACTTCACTTTAGATAATGTTTTCACCTTTAAATTAACCCTTCATTTTGTTAAAGAAATGGATTCTCTATACACCATGCCACCTAGCTTCTACCATATTGTTTTCCATGTAGTTTTCATGATAATATAGTGAACCATTTACTTTTGAAAGCATGCTTGAAATTAAAACTGAACACAGACATAAATCATTATTGTTTTAAAAATAAATGGCAGGGACAGGAAGAACTTTGAGAATTTGTGAATTATGATAATTAATTTTTATATAACAAATTATTTTCTACATAACTACTCAGTGAGATAGTGTAAGTATTGTGATATTCTTTGACAGATGGGAAAACTGAGGCTCAGAGCTCTGGTGACTTACTCAGGGTCCCTGTTGGCTCCTGACTCCAAGAAAGTAGACTGACCCTTTATAACATCATGCCTTTCATAGCCTGGTCTCTTTTCTGCGATCCAGTGAGACTAGCTTCTTCACTGAGACTAGCTTCTTCGCTATTACTAGCACAACACATTCCATTTCATTGGTTCCGTACATTTTCACTAGCTGTCCTCCATGGCTGAGATTCTCTCCCTTTTCTTTTCTGCCTTTTGACTTCCCTAATTTATTTCAAGTCTCAGCTAAAATCCCATATCCTACACAAAGCTTTTCTCCATCCTCCTTAATGTCTTCCCTCTGAGTTTATCAACAATTGATCCTGTATGTACCTTGTTCGTCCATGGCTGTTTTCATGTCATCTTTCCTAGTAGCCTGTGAGCTCCTTGAGAGTAAGGATGTTTTTTGCTATTTTTTCTATCTCTAGGACTTAACATAGTTCCTGACACATAGTAGGCATTAATTCTTCTTGACTCTACAGGGAAGGAGGGAGGGGATAAGCATTTGTATAGTGTCTCCATTGTGCCAAATCCTGAGTGCTTTACAAATGTGCTAAGTGCTTTACAAATATCATTTAATTTGATCCTCAAAGCAACCCTGTGAACTAAGTGCTACTATCACTCCCATTTTACAGATGAGGAAACTGAAGCAAATCACAGGTTAAATGGCTTGTCCAGGATCACCCAGCTAATAAATGTCTAAGGAGGGATATGAATTTATGTCTTCCTCATTCCAAGCCCAGCACTCTATCTATCACACTTCAATTATCTCTTTCCAGAGAAAGCTAATCTAGTCCATTCCAGGGAGGTGCAGCAGCAAATAGTCACAGTAGCAAATAGTCAGTTTCTTTTGGAAGCTTTTGGTTTTTCAACAGAATCATCCTCTGTAATAATTTTTATAGCTTTATATAGTAGAGCTGAGTTTTACACTGCTGCCACCCCAATTCATTTTTAATATGCCTATGACTGAGAATTACTGACCCATGGAACATAAATCATGTTTTTTTTATCTGAAAAAATGAGCACAATCTGTCATAGTGGGTAAAATACTGTATCTGAAGTCGAGAAGATCTGGGTTCAGGTCCTGCCTCTAACACCTATTAGCCATATAGCAGGATGTCCTGGAAAGAGTGCCACATTTTGAATCAAGTTGACCTTGGTTCATATTTCAGGTTTTCTACTTACTACTTATGTAACCTTGAGCAATTCACTTAATCTCTGGACTTGAGTTCTATAAAATGAAAAGACTAGATGACCCTCCTGTCCAGTGTAATATTTATGATTTGTGCTTTTAAGTCATTCACCTCTAGAGTACTGCTAAATTCTAGATTCATTCTGTAGCAGTGGAAGGAGTTCCTCCTACTGAAAAGGTTATACATCCTTCATACTGTCCTGTATTAATACTTTAACAATACTTAGCATTGATGATTGATTCTACAACTGATAAGTTTTCCTAAGCAAACCTGGAAAGCCAGGTGAAAAACTTACCTCAATATGTACCCAGGTAGAACACAAAGGTGACTATGGCAC
The DNA here is from genome assembly GCF_003287225.1 of Phascolarctos cinereus. Classification (NCBI taxonomy): domain Eukaryota; kingdom Metazoa; phylum Chordata; class Mammalia; order Diprotodontia; family Phascolarctidae; genus Phascolarctos; species Phascolarctos cinereus. The sequence continues at coordinate 50,951,235 of NW_027555514.1, read as the reverse complement.
CATTTTGTCCGAAGAGATCACTCTTCATGAATCTTCAGATATCTTTCACCTTCACACTTAACCATCATTTTAAGGCAATTAATTTTGAATCATTAAAATCTATGAACTGAAAAGTTGCTAGTTTCCTAATTATTAAGCTATTAGAATATTGATGTATAGATATATCAACATATATTGATACATATTAACAACTAATTATGTCAAGGAAAAATTAGTTAATTAGTTTCATTCAAGGAGGGAGCTAGGTGGTACAGTGGATAGAGCTCCAGCCTTGGAGTTAGGAGGACCTGAGTTCAAATCCAGCCTCAGACACTTGACACTTACTAGTTGTGTGACCCTGGGCAAGTCACTTAACCCCAATTGCCTCACCAAAAAAAAAATTCATTCAAGCCCAAGAAATACATTGGCTGTCTCCTTCAAGGTTTTGATGAAGTTTCAGTAGTAACCTCAGAGGGAATTATAGAAAAACTGTCTGGTTGAAGAAAAATTACACAGCTTTTTTTTTTTAATAGAGAGACATAAAAATTTAGAATATTTTAGAATGACTTGCAAATTTCAATATGCATATGGGTTATTTACCATTTTGCTTGTCATTTTCTTTGGATAATGATTTTATCTCTTTCTTTGCTAGCTTGGTAGATCATTGATGAAAATGAAACAACCAGAAAAATACACAATAAAACCTAGGTGGTGAGTTTAGATGGGTTAGGTGCTTTTGAGAAAAAGCTTTCAGATTAGTAATATAGTTTTTGTTGTTGGAATCATTTTATGCTTATTTTAGCCTAAGTCGTACCATATCATATTTAATAAAGTTTGTTTTTATCAAATATATATTATGTTTTCCATGAACATAGTTCATTCATATGTGAATACATACAAGATATAATAACTACATAGAAAATAGTATAACTCTAGGATATAAAAAGTGGAATGAGCCCTGACCATCATATATTTTGTCAAGGAATGAAACGATTTCAATGATGGGTATAGTGTACTATATCTTTTGTATGTGTTTTTTTTTTTTGATATTAGGTCTTCCTATCTTATTCATGGTAGAAGTACAGTAGCCACTAGGAATTGATCCCAACTGCTGATAGGCATGGAAACTTTGAGCTGTTTCCTTTTCAGTCTAGGCTAGTTTGCTCCTTCTTAGGCAGACTGTTGGCCCTTCCCATTCTCAGAGGCTCACCATATTGCTACCAGACTTAGTGCAGACACGTGATCATCTTTATCCCACATGAACCTCAGAACTCCTGAGCTCAAGTGTTCTACCAGTCTCAGTCTCCCCCAGGAGCAGGGATTATAGGTTGGTGCCACCATATCTGACCACAGACTATATTTCAGTATGGAATCAGACTGTTAAAAGGTTTGACTTGGAAAGCTGGTCAAATATCATTATTTAAAATGAAGAGTCAAGACATCTATCCCTCTAACTTCTTGTTCTTGATTTTGTGTATGCATCAGAGGAAGCTTGGTGGTGTAGTGGATAGAATCCTGGGCCTGGAATCAAGAAAACCTGAGTTTAAAATTAGCTTTGGACATTTACTATCTGTGTGAACAAGTCACTTAACCTCTGTTTGATTTGGTTTCTTCATTTGTAAAATGGAGATAAAATGGGGACAATACTAGCACCTACCTTCCAGGGTTATTATGAGAATCTAATGAGATAACATTTGTAGCATATATTATATGCTATATGAATGTTAGCCATTAACCATTATTATACTATCAGGAAGCCAGAACTGACAAACCAAGGTCTATTATCTGTTCAGATGCTATAAAGGACCAGAATCAAAGAGCTAAAATCCTTTGATCTTTTATTATGAGCCATTGTTTAGCCTTCTCACCAATTTTGTACTTGTGCAATTGATGTATTTTTATCTCATTTATAGGATTTTGAACATATCCTTGTTAAATAAATCTTATTTGCTTTGGTCCATTGTGCAGTTCTGTAAAGATTTTGTTAAAAAAATTCATTCTATTATTCAGTGCATTATCTATCCCTCTCCTCTATTGTGGCAGCTACACGTTTGACAACCATGTGTAATGTCTTCATAGGCTATTAATTTAACATGTTGACAAGATCAGAACCAAGGACAGAGAATCCTGGGGAATCAATCCCATTAGACACCTTGCTTTAGCTTGATGGTCACTTGGTCACTGGATCAGTTCTAAATTCACCTAACTGTGCTCTCCTTTCCATGATGGACTGGCATCTGGAAAGAGGCAGTATTCTAAAATAGCTCAAAGAGGCAAAACTAGCAGAAGAAATGTGTTGGGGTGGCAGATTTGGTTCAAGTTAATAGTAGTAGCTACCATTTATATGACAGTTTAGGTTTTGGAGAGCACTTAAAATATGTTATCTCATTTGATACACTCATCAACAATATGAGGAAATTATTTAACAGACAAGGAAACTGAATTGTGTGAGAGAGGTTAAGTATTTTGATCAGGGACACACAGCTGGTAAGTATCAGGAAAAAAATTCAAACTCAAATTTTCCTGACTCACATCTAGAATTCTTGCCATTATGCTACCTTAGAGAAACATAATCTAACAATTACAGCTGTCCGTTCATGGAAAAGTTACTTCAAAATATGAACTTATATAATTATTGCTTACTGGATACTAGCCACATTTAATTTTTGTTGACATTTGTATGACTTGAAATGAATAAGTCAAATAGGGAAGCTGCCCACTCAATTAACCCTTAGTAGAATTATTTGTCCCAAAAGAATCTCAAAGAGGAACTCATTGTAACTCATATACAATTTATTTGGCATTGATATACTAGGTACATTTGCTGATTCTCCTAAACTTCTATCTGACTTTCAGAAGGAAGCTACAATCCAAATATTCTGTATTAGGAGCAAATCTAGTACTCCTTTCTTAGAAGTAAGAAAATGATTTGGGGGGGATAAACGAGTTATTTATAAACTTCATAGATTTGGAATTCAAACAGAAAAATGAGAAAGCATTTAGATTTAGCCCAACAACTTTTTTTTTTTCAGATAGTACTTATAATATCACATCATTGTTTGGCAGTATGCATTATATCTCCTGTGAAGATATCTCTGTAATTAAGAACAGCTAATCATTTTGTCTTTTTGGGCTATCAATGCTGGTACCTGAAACCTGAGTACACAGGATGTTTATTGTCAAGCACAGAGAGAGTGCTATTTTTAAAAAAGCCTTTTTTTTTTAAAAGATATATGAAATGAACTTAGACAAAAGCTCTGGACAGAAATTCTAACTTCACATCCAGTCGCAAATAATGAGCACACATTAAGACCAAATTACGTGTGTCTGAATTTAATGGCTGAGGTAGGCTATGCTTTTACAAAATGGAAGGAACCATAATGGAAGAAAATTGTCCCATGTATCCAGTAGACTGCACTATGGATTTATTGAAAAGTAATTAAATTTCAAAACTTGATTTTTGGAGAGTTCTACTTGTCATGTTTTGTCACATGTAAAAGTTATATCTTTAAATATAGACTGAAGGATCGGAGGGGGTGCCATTTTTTCAGTGGTAGCATTTAGCAATGACATATTAGAAAACTCATAAATAGAATGGAGTGTTGGAGGTGACCAAGGGGAGGAGAGAGATTTGTGTGTATCTATTTACTCAGGAGCAGGACAGGAACTGCAGTGTAGTAGAATGAATATTGTGCTGAGTTCAGATCCCATCTCTGTCCCTTACTACCTGTTTAGCTATGTGTAAGTTGTATAACAATTTAACCTGAAGCCTCAATATCCTAATCTGTCATTTGAAGGGTTTAGACTAGGTGATCTCCAAGTTCCCTTGCACCTATGAGCCTAAGATGCTAGCATCTACTTCCTCAATATTGTAATTAGTTTTTTTATGAAGTAATTTAGTTATTTTATGAAGCTTGAAATCTTATCAGACACAAACCCACATGGTAGAGGAGGGATAATGTGATAACTATGATTTCTGGCAGTACTGGGGCCAAAGCACCAAATATAGCAGGACAGTGCTGGCTAATATAGATAAGAGAAATAACCACTTTGTGAAGGCACCTTGTGGTCCAGTTCTATAAATATATGTGTATATTGCCTCGTACTAAATTATTTGTGCTTGTGACTTACATTCCCCTAGACTGCAAACTGTGAGGGGCAATGGCCATGTCTTATGGTATTTGAGCTTTGTATTTCTCTCAACACTTTTTGTATGCAGTGGTCAATTAATCTTTGTTGACTGAATGAATCAAAATGGTCTGACCTGTTAGGAACTTTTAGAGTATGTGTTTGAGATTTCAAGTTGGATTTAAAGGCTTTCCAAAGTATTGACAAAAATGTTTCTATGAGCCATAATGAGCCAAATTATCACAAAAGCTGTTTTTTTTAAACAAGTAGAAAAACAAAAACAAAACAAAAATGTATTCCTTGGTGGAATACATGAGCTACTCAAATGGCTTCTTGGGTTTGTCATGGTATTGAACTGGGATTGACTATGGCTAGTCCTACAACAATAGCTGTAACAGCAAAGTCTTAAGCCATTTGAATTCTCCTAAAGATGGATCAAGACATGGGCAACTGAGATGTAGATAGTTTAGCTTTCTCTGTAAATTAGAGTAATTTAACCATAAACATCAAGGGCAATGGGGTGGTTTGAAAATCAGGAATCTACCCCAGCTCTTCTAGTTATTCTCTATATGATCTGGGGCAATTCATACCCCCTTCCTGAGCCTCAGTTTCCTCAATTGTAAAACAGTGTTCTCGTACTGGATGATTTTAAAGTCCCTCTCCACTCTAAAGGCTATAGTGCCAAGCTTTGTGAAAGGCAATAATGAAATAGGCAACATGATAGCCACTAGGCCCAAGGCCACTTGGTGATCATATTTATTCTATTTGTTCAGTACTGTGCAACTGCTTAAGAAAATCCTGACCCAGAGAAGCAAAGGAAGGAAAAACAGGTGGCTGGTAATAATGATAGAGATGTGGCATTATTGCTTCAGATATTGCTTAGATGTCATGTGCTGTTTTTCAGGGATTAGATTTCCTGTCATCCGCCAATGCTAGGTCCATATGGCTCTGATTTGGAAGGCTTGCCATGCCACTTTCCATCCCTTTCTATGTTACATAGCTTGTGCTCCAACTTCTATCCCTATCAGAAGGACCATGAGCTCTGATTGGGGAGCATTCATTCCCTTATAACCGTATCTCTAAGAATAATCATCAAATCAACACTGCCACTAATGGAAAGGATATCTTAGTCAACTGCCCTGTGAAGCATCCAACATTTCCTTTGACTTTCCTGCAGGAAAAAAAAAAGTTCTTCCATGGCTCTCCTCCTTTATGGTTGCAATGTGAGCTTCTTGAGGGCATGGGTATCTTACTTGCTTATTTTTAAATCTCCGTCTTTTAGCACATTGCTCAGGATATAATAGGCACATAATAATTTTTTCACTTATTTTGATCATGTTTTCTGAATGGGTGGTAATTATTTCTTTTTCCACAATTCATTATAAAATCATGCAACAAAAATGGTCATCTCTGAATTATCTGACATATCATTGGACCTGAAAATAAACAAATCTTTAAAAAAAAATACCCAAACTCTAAAACTATACATTATTTGGTACAAGAAATAGAATCAGTAATTAGTGGGATATTCTATATGCATATGTCAACATATACAGTGCTTTGCAAACATGAAAGTGCTATGTAAATGTTGTTATTATTTGAACTAAAGCAACATTTTGCGTTGCTAGGGGCATTTTACTCATAAAATTCAGTTAAGCCAATTCAATTTGACAAACATTTATTAATTGTCAGTATGGTCAAAACACTGAATCTGGGCATACTCAGAGCAATCTAGGTGAAAAATTTAATAACAGTGAACTCTCTGTTTAGCATATGAGTCTAATTGAGTGCTTCCTGGAGGTGCTGTTTTTAGAAACATCTGTGTGGTGTTCATCCTCTACATTGGAGAAATCGATGAAAAGAAAGAGGCAATGTAGTTCAAAACAGCCTTGCTCCAGAAGAGGGGTTCTTAATCCCTAGACTCTTCTGGTCAGCTCATGAAGTCTATGGATCCCTTTGTCAAATTATATTTTTAAATGTGTCGATTAAAATACATAGGCTTATAAAGGAATCTGATCATATTGAAATAATTACAATTATTTTTAAAAGTTAACATATTCCAGGTTAAGAGCCTCTATTCTAGAGTAAGAAGGCTGGGTGAAAACTTTGTTTCCAATGCTTATTGTCCGTGTGATCTTGGATAAATCACTTAACCTTTCTAGGCCTCCATTTCCTCAACTATAAAATGAGAGGTTTGACCTACATGACCTAAATCTCATAGGCTCATGTGTAGTCTTTAACCTAGAAACTAATAAAGATGGTGGCAAAGATAATGAAGCTAGAAAGTGGAGCCTAGTTGGTAGTGTTGTGTCACCACCAAGGACTGACCCTTTTTGTAGAATACGTAATTATATTTGTGTCAGAACACTACTGCTCTCAAAGCATAATCTGTCCTATTTAGTGTGGCTTTCCAGACAAAAGTCCAAGACCATTCTTGCAGTGGCAGGAGTCTCCCATCTAATCTTTGTAAAACATTTAACCAGTGGTACAGTGGAAAGATCATGGCTCTGGGGTCAGAGGATGTAGGCCCTCCCCCTTTTAATATATGATATCTGTATGAATTCAGGCAAGTCATGCAGCCTCCCTGGACCTCAGTTTCCTCAAATGTAAAGAGTGTGGGTGGGCTTAGATGGCCTCAGAGGACCTTTCCTGCTCAAATTCCATTACCTTTTTATTCTCTCAACTGCCTTGGTTATAAGAGTAGAACTGTAACATTTGGTGCCATCTTCTAAGACACTATGTGAGAATAAATGAGTGAATTATTAGAAATCACATGTAAGTTCTCACAGTACACAAAGCATCGATCAGATCCCAGGGAAAGTAATAATAGCTCATTGTGATACATGATCTTGATGAAATTGCTTCTGGACCTCCGTTCACTTTTTTTAAAAAAAGTTCTCTATGAAGAGAAAAATGTGAGTTGGAGTGGATCCAGAGACGGTAAAGACTGGAACAGCTCAGAATATATAGCTATACAAAGTAGTGACTAAGAGAGCATAGGAAATTATTCTTATTATTTGGAAGGAAAAACACCAATTAGAGAAAGGAATTACTAACCTGAGGTTTATCCAGAAATAATAGAAGGAAGTTACAATGAGGAAGATGTGGGCAGTGTTATTGGTAAAACTTTCTTGACAATGAAACTTGAGTACTAAAAGAAGAAGAAAACTTGACAGAAAGATAACAGAATTTCTCTCCAGTTAAGACACTTTACAACACAGCTGGATAAACTGCCCAAAGTCTTCCTATGGCTCTATAGGAAGGACCGGATAAGCAATTGGAGCTTCTTTTTTTTAAAGTTTTAGTGTTCTATAAATATTTTCAGAGAAAGAAACAAAAATCGGCTAACAATTTGAACAGAAAGGAAAATGACAGAATACAAAAATAATAGAATTAACTTGGCATCTCAAAGTTGGAAAGGACCTTTGAGGTCATCTAGTTCAGCCTCTGAGAATTGCTTTTCTTTTGGTAAGATCTAGATTTGGAAAAAAAAGTTTTTGTCTTGATATTTTTGTTCAGTTGCAATACGATTAGGTGCTTTTGGATTTCTCATGCTGTGAAGTCAGAATTCAGTTTCTCTGCTGATTCATTCGTGTGACGGCTGTTGTACTAAATTTGACAGTGTCTCTATTGTGTTGTCTGGTACTGAACTGAGTTAAGAAATAAGGGTATCTTTTTTTTTCCCACTGGAGTTACTCTTGGAAATTCTGAACAGGCATCTAAAAATGGTTATCTCAGAACAATGTTAATTATATAATTAAGTAATTAAAATAAAGTTCAGGCTCAAAAACATCTCAGACTAGGAATATATTAGCAGATAGCAGTGACAGCTTTATACTGAACTGGATACTCGAGATGATATCAATAATAATAATAATGATGATGATGATAATAATAGCTACTAATATTTATAAAGAGCTTACAATGTGCCAGGAACTGTGCCTAAAGCTTTATAATTATTATCTCATTTAATCTATTGTGATCAAATAACTAATGAGACAGTATTGTGGGGTGATAAGAGGAAGGCTGACCATTAGGTCCAAGGCTGAACATTTCAATCTTCCTTGTGACAAAGACTACCTGTGTGACCGTGTGCCCAAGACATAGAACCTCTCACTCCCCTCTGACAAATAAGATTAAATTAAGCAGAAGTTGCCTAAACTGATAATGAAATCACAGTACTGAACCAAAAGTAATAAAATGATTATTAACTAATGTCTGTTGATTTTCATGTTTTTATAGCGTTCATTTCTGACGTACTTGGATTTGGTACAGTAAGGACAAGATTTGTTTGTGAGTTGCTGTAATTTTAAGAGAGAAACAAAGCAGAAATAAAGTTAGGATGGAAAAAGCTAAGTAGTATTTAGTAGAACTGATCACACTCTGTGTGTGTGTGTGTGTATGTGTGTGTGTGTGTGTGTAAAACAATCATACAGAGCTTGATCTTGAAGTTGATAGTATGTTAAGTTTCGTTAAATTTAACACAATTCAGCAAACATTTATCTAACACTTAATGTATGCAAGGTGCTGGGGATGTCAATATAAAATGGTCTACATCTGCCCTCATGGATCTTATGGTCTATTTGGGGTAGGAGAGAGAGAGATCTGGCATATGTTATAAGTAACCATAATAAGAGAAAGGTATGACGACTGAAGGAGAGAGCTACAATATTTGTTCTCAGACCCTAGAAGAAAGTAGAGTTTCTTTTAGGGAGATTTAACAGTGTAACTAATATAAAGAAAGGCCTTAAGTGGTTTGTGTTATTCTCTATGTCTTATGTCTTCTCATCTTGTTCAATTTTTGTGTATACATGTCTTCATATAGGGTACTGAATTTGAAGTCAGGAAGATCTGAGTTCAAATCCCATCTCAGCCACTCACAAACTGTGTGACTCTGCACCTTGTCTCACCCTCAGTTCCCTCAATTGTAAAATGAAAGATTTGGACTAGATGATCTTGTGAGGTACCTTCTGGCTCGAAATCCAGGATTTTATTGTAGAGATTCCAGGCAGTTAGGTGGCACAGAGAAGAGAGTCTTGCATTTAAAGTCCGGAAAACTTCGATATGAATTCTGCCTCTAACACTCAATTAGCCATGTAACCCTGAACAGGTGACTGAACCTCTCTTTGTCTCAGTTTCCATATCTTTGAGATAGGTATAATGATAGCATCTACCTCCCAGGGATGTTGTGAGTATTAAATGAGATAATATTTGTAAAGCATTTTGCAAACTCTGAAGTGCTATATAAATATTAACTGCCAGTGTTATTATCTTGCACTAGTGACATGAGAAACATTTGAAAGAAGCAAAGGTAATGTGGAAAGACAGTCTCAATTCATTTCAATTATCAAACACCTGTTACATGGCAGAACATTACATGATAGGCGTTGAGGATGAAGAGAAAAAATCTTAGTCCCTCTCTTCAAAGAGTTTACTTTGTGTAGAGAGGAAACAACAGTAGATAGACAAATTTAAAAAAAAATACCTAAAAACAGTTTAGAGGTAGAGGTGGCAATACAACAGTTGAGAAACTCAGGAAAGACTTTGAGTAAGAAAAGGCCCTTGAGCTAAGGCATGCTGGGAGCCCCTGGATTTCTAAAGGGGGAAAAGAGAAAGGAGAGCATTTCTGGCATGGAGTACAGCTTATGTGAAAGCATGGAGACTGGGAAATGAGATTGGGCAAAGGTAAGTAGGTGGGTTTGGGTAGGACACAGAGTTCATGAGTGGTAGTAGTGTGAAAGAAACCTACATAGACCAACTTTAAAGGGCTTTAAATGCCAGACAGTGGAGTTTCTATTTTACCTGAGAGTATAAGATTTCCTTGCCCCTCCCACCCCCATTCCTTAAAGCTTGATCTAAATCATATTGATAATTGTGATGAGAGTTTGTTTTGTTTTTATTTTTGGCTGAAATTATCTGGATACTTATGATCATTCCCCATTTCATTTAACGTTTTTATTTGCAACTTCAAAATCTTGATCAGAAGCCACATTTCACTATATATATTGTAGGAGGTTATAGTGATACTGGACCTTATTGCAAAGCACATCAAGTGGAAAGAACTGTAAGCTTTACTCTGGTTTGTTGAGCCATATTTGCATACTAAGGAATGTCATTTTCCATTATTACCAAGTAAGCATATTGAGAGGATAGTTCTTTTAGTCTAAATTTATTTTCTAAAGCACAAAGACTCTCTTCTTTTTTTCCATTTTTAAATCCTTTCTCTCCCTTTCTATCTTCTCCTACCCAGTGAAAAGTCAAGAAATACAAAACCTATTACAAGTATGTATAGACGTACGAAACAGATGTTCACATTAGCCATGTTCCTTCCCACCTTCTCCCCACCCCCATCCCCCTAAAGTAGGAAGAAAAATAAAAAATATGCTTCAGTCTATGCTCTGAGTTTATCAGTTCTCTATCTGGAGGCAGACAGCAAATTTCATCTTGAGTCCTTTGGAATTGTGGTGGGTCACTGTTAATCAGAGTTAATAAGTCTTTCATAGTTGATCATCATTTTAGTAGCATTGTTACCATGTAGATTGTTCTCCTGATTCTGCTCACTTCTCTTTGAGTCAGTTCATTCAGGTCTTCCCAGGTTTTTTGAAACCATACTCTTTATTATCTCTTACGGAGCAATAACGTATCATCACGTTCATGTACTACAACTTATTCAGCCATTCCTTAGATGATAGGCATTGCTTTAGTTTCCAATTCTTTGCTACCACAAGAACAACTGTTATAAGTATTTTGTACATATAGGTCCTTTTCCTCTTTCTTTCATCTCCTTAGGTCAAAGCTCAAGCAGCACTACTTTTTATTTTTAAGAGAAAATAATCCATATTCTCCAGTGAATAAGTGATTAAAGGACATGAAGTTTTCAAAAGGAGAAATTCAAACTATCAACAGTTACAATGAAAAACTATTTTAAATTATTAATGAAAGGAAAACAAGTTTAAACTATTCACAAATTTCCCTTCACATTCAGAGAATGTGATACAGAAGATCAAAATAGTCAAAGTTGCCTTCAACTGTGGGAAGTAGGAAAACTGATACAACATACTGTTGGTGGAACTCTGAGTCCAGGGCCGGTGCTCTATCCATTGAGCCATAGGGAAATAGAAGTAGAAATAAGGCTGACTCTAGAAGTAGAAATAAAAGTAGTCTTCCTTCAAGACTCAGCTCACATTCCATACACACACATTTCCATGTTGTTTCCTCCATTAGAATGTGTGTTCTTGAGACCAGGGAAATGGTTTTTGCCTTTGTCATATCACTATTCTAGTGTGGTGTGTCTCATGTGATAGTAAATGCTTCCTGACCCACAACTGACTGGAAGTCAGGATATTTGCTATTGAGAAAAAAAATATAGTTTAATCTTGAAAAAAAACCCTCTGGTTTTCTTTATAATCTATGAAATATTTATCTTAAAAAAAGGAATATAGGCAAAATTGTGTAGTAAAAAGAATACTGAGCTTGGATTTTGAAGACTTGGGTTCTAGTCCCAGAATTGCCCCTGTTTCCCAGACTGCTGTTGGACAGGTCCCATCCTCATAGTCATTGTTGTTCAGTCGTCATTCATCGTCATTGCCATCCTTCTCACTCTAGTTACCTTTATTTACATATTATCTTAAGGTTTATCTTAATGTTTATCATCTCTTCTATCCTCACACCCACCTTGAGAGGTAGGTGGTACAAATATAGGTACTAATCTCATTTCACAGTTGAAGAAGTTGAAGCTCAGAGAGGTTATAGGAGTAATAATTAGCAGCAAAGATTCAAACTGAGGCTTCCTTGTTCTGTGGTGAGCACAGGTCTCAGTCTTGTAATTTATAACCCAGGAATACTGTCACTTGCATATGCTGCCTTATAGGCTTATTGTAAGAATTAGGTGAAATCATATATTAATAACAGTAATAGCTAGTGAAGAAGCTCACAGAGCACTTTATATTTATTACCTCATTTGATCTTTACAGCAGACCTGTGAGGTAAGTGTTATTGTTAGCCCCATTTTACAAATAAGGAAAATGAGGCAGAAAAATGGTTAACTGACTTGCCTAGGGTCACAGTTTAGTGAATGTCTGCAGCAAGATTTGAGCTCAAACTCTAGGTTTATGCTGGAAGCCTTTCATATGGGTGATGGGAATGGCAGAGCTTGTGCTGCATTTGTATTGCATTCTGGAACCCTAGGGCACCTCTACACCAGGGTGAGGCATCAGGGTTGGACTTTAGGGGGTGTGTCTGTGTATACATATATATATGTCTGTATACATATGTGTGTGTGTGTGTGTGTAGTGCTTGGTCCATTAACCTATTGTCATTAAAATCGCCCTCTCCTCCCCTCAGCTCTTCTCCCTTCTCTTCTCTCTCCCTCTCCCTCCTCTTTTCCCTCTCCCTCTCTCTCTCCTTCCCTCCCCACTCTTTTTCTTTCTTTGTTTCTTCCTTCCTTCTTTCTTTCTTTGCTTCTTCCTTCCTCCCTCCCTTTCTTCCTTTCTTCATGATTTTCCTTCCAAAGGGCAGGATTTATTCTTAAAAATCTTATGCTTTATAACTTTTACAATGTATCCAACTTACAAAAGGAAGCCTGGTTAGTTTTATGCTATACATATGTGTAGCTGGAGAATGAAGTTCACTTTTCAAGAATTATTTTAATCCCTAGGGAGAATTTGGTGCATCTGTCACCTCTCTTTATCCACATACGGTGACTGAGTTAAAACACCTTTTTGCCTCTTCTTATTGGGTTGTGGTCACATAGATGCAGCCGTCATCCTGACATTGATTCTATGATCCAGAGACATGACTGTAATAATACATTTCTAAACTTCATAAGTGGAAAAGTTTTTCCTTGGTAGAATGAGTCTGATTAACAACCCAAATCCCAAGCCATTTGTGATTCTAAAAGTCAATCATATACCTCCCACAGCCCAACCATTACACAGATCAGTAGAGAAGAAAAATGATCACATTAGTATTCTGATGTGTGTTAAGAGCAGGAACCTACTCAGAGTGAAGGCATCATCTTCAAAGAAGTTCAAAAGAGAAAAACACATCTAAGGCATCAATGTTTCCATGTTATGATTTCGTCCTTAACGTAGAAAATGGGAACATTAAAAAAAAATCAGTTCAGCCAGGATAAGGAGGTCATATAGACTTTCAGCAATAAGATAAAACTATTAAAAGTTTGGGTTTTAAAGAGACACATAATTCAATAATTGAGAAAGCTGTGATCTCAGAGATAGTGTGCTCCTTCTACTAAAATAGACTGAAGTACCTAAGCATTAGTAAGCTTTTTCATGTGTCTGTGTGGCCAGAGATATTTACCACCTTCCAGTGGTGAATCTGCCCACACTCATCTAAGTTAATCTTTGGACAACTCCTTACACAGCTCCTACTCAAAGCCTATAAAAATCTGTTAGATTATTGGCTTTGAGGACATAACCTTGGCTATCCCAGGATACCATGATAACACATTGAAGTAGAACTGTAATGAAATTTAAAGGATTACTCTTTAAAACTTTGATTTCATTTTGCATTCATATTTTTTAAAAATGTCATGGTGTTCTATCCCTTTAATTCTGAATATATTTCTCTCTATCCTATGAAGCAAGCCATGCCTTACAACAAAAAATGAATAAAAAGTCAACTTAGTAAACATTTGTTAAGTACCTATTCCATACCAAGCCTTGTGCTATCAGCACTGAAGATACCAAAGAAAGGGGGAAAATAATCCCTGCTCTGAAGAAGCTTGCAGTCTGATTTTCTTCTCTCAGAAAGAAAAGGGAAATTCAGTGAAACAAATGATTTGTCTAAAGTGTCTGACTATACATCTAGTTCTCAATTAATGTGAATAATGAATCCTTTGAAGTGGTCCTACATACTCAAATTTGTACTATTTGAAGTTACATTAATGTTGAATATGGTAATTGGTTCAAGTCCATGTAAATATGCAGCACAAATTGGAAAAATGTAACCACTTCATGGACAATGTTGAATTTATTTTAAAGTAACTATGCATTAATGATAACATTGATTTATTAACCAATGTGCTGTTCAGAAAGTTTATTCTCCTAGAGGAAGCTCCTTTTTTAAAAGAAAATTGCAATCCAGAAACAAACAAAAAAAAAGAAACATGATTTTCTTTTGAGAGACCTGTGTTGTATTGGCTAGAGTGCTAGGCCTGGAGTCAGAAAGACCAGGGTTCAAGTTCTACCTCTAACTTTACTGTATGATACAACTTCTCTGATGTTTGGTTTTTTTCTGTAAAATGTGGACAAGATTATAATAGATAAAAAGTACTTTGAAAACATTCAAATACCATGTTATTATTACTGTGTTACCTGGAAAAATTGGAATATCAGAATTGAGTAATTTTCAACTAGAACTGATGTAATTAAAATAGGTACATATGGAAATTTGAGGTAGGAAAATTACTTTGGCCCACAAGATTTCCTTTCTTCCATTTTAGTTATTTTATATGCATTGCCCAAATTTAATTAATTTTGGCTTGCATATGCCACTGAATTTTTTAATATTTACGGAAAGGCCTTTAAAGAAATGGTATTCTTTCATCTCAGTGAACTATACAGAAGAACTTCATAATAATGTGGCCTATTATTACGCAAATTCAGCTATAACACTGTCTGAATCATGATCGCCCAAAAAATTTCATTCAGAAAAAAATGAATCTCTAAAACACAGACTATAAAGCAGGAGTTAATCTGTTCCCCCCCCCAAACACTACCAATGTAAAGTAGTAATGTTATATGTGCATGTCTTCTAAGTCCTTTATTTTAAAATTTTTTCAGATAGAAATTAAGTTTCTTGCATCATATAATGTATACTCCTTCATAATTAAACTTGTAAGAGTATTGGTAAACTCTTTTCCTTTAGATATGAACTACCAGAAACCATTCATTTCAAGTGTTTCTTGAGTGATTGCCAAGTATATCACACTTTGCAAGGTGGTGGGAACATACAAAAAATTAAAAGACTAATTGACCAGTGACCTAATTACATAGGTTATTATATGATCAAATGCTGAAATGAATGGTAGAGACCATGAGTGCTTTGGTCTAGGGGAAAAAATTGCTTGTCCTACCATGAACTAACTGTGCTCCCTTGGACCGTCTACTTAAATTTTGGGGATCTCAGTTCCCTTTTAAGTCCAGAAGCTCTCCAAAGACTTTCTCATCTGTGACATTCTATGACTCTATGATTCTGAGAGAGGGAATCAATAAAATTGATTTGAGCTTATTTGCCAAAGACAATGAAACAAACATAAACCAAAGTGTAGGCAGCTTTGGAGTACCAAAACTATTAGGATTCTCTATCCAGACATTGTAATGCTTAAAATACATACAGAGTAGAGAACTAATGACCTTGACAAATAACAGAATGTGTTAAGGTTTATAAAACATTCATATATATTATTTTATTTGATTCTTACAATAGCCCTATGATAACCCCCTCACCATAGCTATTATTATCCCTATGTTATAGATGAAGAAACTGAGGCTGAGAGAGGTTATGTGTGCAGCAGCATGGCATGGTAGACTGAGGACAGTAGTAGAATGAGTAAAATTGGGGTTTGAAATCACTTATTAGTCATGTGGCCTCAAACAAGGAATTTACTTCTCCGTGTCTTCAATTTAAATGAAAGATCAGTGACCAGTGATCCTCTGAAGTGACCTGCCCAGGTCATCCAAACAATAAATGACTGAGGCAGGATTCTTCTCACTTATTCCTGATGCCAAGCTCATTGTTCTACCTAATATACTACTTCATTGTGTAAATGAACATTTTTCTGGCTTTTTCACTGCTTCTGGTTCCTTTTCAAAACAGGAGTTATAGGGAAAGGGGAAGACTTGGTAAATGACCTGGTGGGATTATAAATAAGTTCTCAAGTTTGATAGGATTTGGATAGGTAGAGTGGTGGAGTATGATGTTCTAGGTTGGAGGAATGCCATGAGCAAAAACATGGAATCAGGCAGGAGTAAGGTCTGTGTGAAGAACAGGGAAGAACAGCCACATTAGGTCCACACTGGGCAATATTTTACTGTAGTAATAAATTATATATTAAAATAAAAATAATTTAATACAAAATCAATTTAGCTTTTTTTTGTGATTTATACAGCTTCATAATTAATTTCTTCACTGAGCTTCCCAGGATTTATTAAATAACTGGTAATGCTTAAAATTATAAGGGAAAATATGTTTTGGGTTTTTTATGTCAGTAATTTTTAAAAATTAATTTATTTATTTTTAGTTTTCAACATTCACTTCCGTAAGCTTTTGAGTTTTAAATCCCCCCCCCCCAAGATAGTGTGCAATCTGATATAGGCTCTACATATACATTCCTATTAAACATATTTTCACATTAGTCATGTTGTAAAGAAGAATTAGAACCAATAGGAGGAACCACAAGAAAGAAGAAACAAAACAGAAGGAAAAAAAAAGAGTAAGTAGTATGCTTCAATCTGCATTCAGCCTCCCTAGTTCTGTCTCCGGATGTGGATAGCATTTTCCATCATGAGACTTTTGGACATGTCTTAGATTCTTGCATTTCTGAGTAGGGCTAAGTGTATCAATGTTGCTCATTGCACAACATGGCTGTTACTACGTACATCATTTCCTGGTTCTGCTCCCTTCAGTCAGCATCAGTCCATACAAGTCTTTCCAGGTTTTTCTGAAGTCTACTTGCTTATCATTTCTTATAGCACAATAGTATTCCATTATATTTATATGCCACAACTTGTTCAGTCATTCCCCAATTGATGGACGTCCCCTCAATTTCCAATTCTTTTATGCTTTGTTTTTTGTAGGAACATGATACTATAAACTCACCATAATATGTCATACTTAGACTGGTTTTCCCAGGAGTACAGTGGCTTTCAATGAGCTACCAATTCTTTTGTCCAACCCCAAATAACATTAACACAGAGAAAAGCTTTGGGGTTTTAGTAGGACATATGGGACCAAAATCATCATGCATCGGACTTTTTTAAACATGGCCCCTGTCACTGTCATTTTGTATGTTAAGATTTTTATTCAATATTAAGATTGAGATGAATTATTACAAAATATCTCTTTAATAAATGATCATTCTTTACAGAATCACAGAATTCCTGAATATGTGTTGGAAGGGATTGTATAAGATATCTAGTCTAATTTTCCCCTCAGTAAGTGTCCTCTCCACAATATTTCCAATAATATGTTAAAGATCTCCAATAAGAGGACTCTACTATTACTAATATTAGTAATAATGATGATAAAAATAATAGCTAACATTTATATAGCATTTTAAGACTTACAAAGCTATTTACAAATATTATCTCATTTTACTTCACAAAACTCTGAAAAGTAGGTGCTATTGTTATTCCCATTTTACAAATGAGGAAACTGAGGCAGCAGAAGGTAAATGAATTACCTAGGGTCACACAGCTAATAAGTATCTGAGGCTGGATCTGAACTCAGGTCTTCTTGAGTCCCAATATAGATTAAAGCATCTAACCAAAGTTCTTTTTCAAATTTCATTATGTAGTAGATTTGGTACTATTTACTGTAGTCAACTCCTAGTCATTTGCTGATGGATTATCTACTGTACATTATTATGGAGTCCCTCACCATCTGAATGTCACTAATAAGTAGTTCCACGTGTCAAATATCCTTTACCCAGTAGCCCTTACTATGGTTAGTAAGGAGTTCTTGCTATGCCAACATTATTCTGGGCTAAGCCTAACTTGGGCAAGTTCCCTGGTAAGTTGTATTTGATATTGAAACCGAACAAACCCTTGTAGGTCATTTATCATTTGACAAAAGAGAATAAACTTAGTCATAACAGGAGAAGGATATTCAATAAGGAAAGTCTTGGGGGATCCTTGATCCAATTCAGCTCAGTAAAACTCCCTTGCTTGACTTTCCCATTGTGGTCCTGCAGCCAAGCATCAGAGCTCACCTGGAGTGCCTGCTGGCTGTTTTGTACTTAAATGACCAGGAAGTGATGTCAAAGTGTGCCTGAGCCTTTTGTCTCTTAAACCAATCAAGTCTTCAGGATACTTTCAGTACTTCTAAAGAAAAATGAATCTAATTTGCATGGGGAAATGAGCTAGGATATCGATCTCATCACACCATCTAAAAAATCTTTAACCCCTATCCAGCTACCCCAAAGACACCTGTAGAGCAGAGCTCTGCAAACATACATCACAGGGCTCATTGTCAGGGCACCTTTTAGGTAATGCCTCAGGACACTTTAATAACCAAAAGGATCCAAATATATTCCTGCAAAGAAAAAGCTTTAGGGTTGGCTCCTGTTCCTTTAAACAATTTAGGCTGGAATGGCCAGAGAAGAAGAAGAAGTAGGGAATCTTGTATAACCATCAACCTTTGGCACCAATCAATCTTGTCTGGGGTTTCCTGAGTATTTGGGAGGACCATTTTCTGTTTTGACAATCCAGCAACTTGTCCAGTTGGATCTCATAATAACAAAAAAGAAAAAAAAGTTGAAATTGATTTAGCTGTGGTCAAAGCCTTTCATTCTGTAGCCAGAAATCTGAAATAATAAGGAAAAACCACTTGGAGAGCTAACCCATCCATGTAAATGTGTATACATGACTGGTAACATATCTTGAACCTGTATCAGATTTAATAACAGAGTGAAAGCAAAGGGAAGATTCAGGACACTGGTATTAGAAGATCACAATGTAGAGGGTGAGAGGTGGGGGAGGAGGCCATAGAAAGGCAAGAATGTAAGCTTTTGCCAACTTTATTATCCTCCAGGGCTTGACCTCTTTGTTTCCACAGTTTTACATGCAGGGTACTTGTAAACCTGTTTCTGATGCTCCATGGTGGAAGGGAATGCCCTTCTACCCCCACTCTACCTGTCCCCTCCTGCTAATTAAAGTGTCCTGCTTGAATAAAGAAAATCAAATGAAATTGGTCTTCAGATTGTAGTTCTGAGAGGTAAGAAAAAAATTGAACCGGGAAATGAAGGAGGCAGTTTCTTAAGAAGCTTTTGAGTGATCATAACACTAATATTTGTGAAATAAATGAGGATAAAATTCACAGGAAGTTTCATTTTTTTTTCTGTTTGAAGTCTGAATTTCAAACTATGGATAAGTGTAAACAATTATGGATTATCTCATCTCTTATTTCCTCTTTTATTAGTGTGGATGAAGAACTGACTGACTGTTGATTGAAATGTAGATACCAAATATTGTTGGCTTTCTTCCACAGAAAGTGAATAGCTACTAATCTGTGTTAACATACTCGTATTGCTTCATCTGTTACAAAACAAGCAGGACTTTATTTCAGTGATGTGTATGTGGAATAATAAGTACATGCTATCTTACAGACTAGGGAATGAATGTATAAAATTTGTAAACTGTTAGATTAAGAGAAATTATCCCCATAAAATTAGATAAGTTGATGGATAATATATCAATTAAGAGGTATGTTACCCAGGAATATTTTGAGATAATTTCTCATTTTTTTATAATTTGTTTCAAGTCAGACAACAAATAAGAAACACCCCAAGTGATTTTCCCAATAAAGAACCCTCTAAATATTGGCTGTATGTCATCAGTAAAGGAAATGTTCACCATCTTATCATTGCCATCAAATTTATGTAGTACTTTAAGGATTAAAAATTGATTTACTTACAACACCTGAATGTGATAGGTGCAAGTATTACCTACATTTTACAAACCAGAAAACCAAGGCCTATAAGGATTAAGGGACTTGTCTAGTTACATAGTTAATAAGTAATAGAACTGAGGTTGAAAGTCCCAGGATCCAAATCCAGTGTTCTTTCCCACTATACTGTGATAGCTCATTTCAACTCAGTAATTCACGAAACCATTAAGTGATATTCATCATAAGCCATGCATACCTGGTGTGTTGGTTGGGTTTCATTCAAGGTATTCTGGTGTTTCATGTTCAGGGTTGAAACAGAATGAAATAACAGAAGATGATGTAATAGTTTATGGAAGGAAGTTTACTTAGACATGGCATGGAAAGGAAACACATTAAGGTCTGAGCCTTGGTTCACGTAGATTCAGCCTCACTTGTCCTATACAGAAATGTCATTGGTCAGTACGGTATATTGGATACAGTAACTTAAAAAAGCAGTGAAATGTCTTATAAGTTTGAGAGACATTGGTTCTTTGTGGGTTGGCCTTTTATATCCTATGCTAGAGGCATCAAACAGAGTATGAGGCACAATAGTCCCACCGAGGCCCACTAGATTAAAATGTAATTGGGAAATATTTGGCAAAATAAATTTAAAAATACAATGAAATATAATGTTAATGTCTTTCTAAGTCAATATGCCACCTGTTGTTGAGTCGTGTGTGACTCTTCGTGATCCTGTGGACAATAGCACACCAATACTGTCCATGGCAAAGGTACTGGAGTGGTTTGTCATTTCCTTCTCAAAAGCAATCCACAGGGATCCTTACACATGATGTAGTGGCCTCTACTTCTATTTGCATTTGACACCACTGCCCTAGGTGACCAGAAAGCTTAGTCAGTGTTTAAGCCTTAGTCCTTGATTGATGTAAGTCTACCTTTTGGGAGGAAAAAATAAAATAGTCTAGCCTATAAGGCAGATGATGCTCCTACTATACCCTAACCATTGATGGCCAGATTCCAAAGGCGACTTAGAGGATTTTATGTCGCTTGACTGGCCTTAGGGCCATTACTAGGCAATAGTGACCTCAGAAATGTGAGAAGTTTACAAAAGGCAGCACTGGAGAGATTTAGTCAAGGTAAAAGAAAATAAAAACAAAAAGTGGGGCTAGAGATGGCAGAAGAGGAAACAAGCAATATGATGGTTCCTTGAAGAAAAGTGATGGAGGAGGCAGAAGGTCTGGGAATGAAGGTCTCAGCCTCTGGTAGAATAAAAATATATTTGTAAAGTGTGTTTATACCTGACGAACCTATGTGATCAAAATCTGGAACATTCTTTTTTCATTTAACGAGAGAGGTCACTGTACCCACCTTGTTTGAAGGATAGTCTTATATCGCTAAATTAATAATAGATAACCTTGCACCAAAGGTGATGGTGTTAGTCTGCCTCTAATTGCTCCTGCCACACCTGGAACATATATCGTGAATAGCTTTTGTCACTGTGATGGACATCACCTCGAGGGAACTACTGGTGTAAAAATGTGTTCAAATAAATTTAAATCTTTCCATTCTGGAAAGCAAGAAAAGGATTGGTTATTGCTACTTTTATGATTGTCTAACAGTGTCCTTTTGTGCTATCACTATTTTATGATTATTGACCATGAGCACCCCATGTGGGTTTTGTCTATAATAGGATTTAAAATCTTTGCTGAATAGCATTAGACTAAAAAATATGTCTTTCGTTTTTAATTTCTGAGTTTATCTCTCCTCTTCTAGCCTTTCTGGAGAATCACCTTTATAACAAAGAATAAACAAGAAAAAAAAAAAGGTTCACCCAGCACATCAAACACATCACATAAGTCCCACATCAGGTATAGTGCTCCTCACCCATAATCCCCTGTTTCTTCAAAGAAAGGAGGAACTGCATTCTCATATCTTTTTTGAGACCAAGCTTGTCATTATGGTTTCATAGTATCAGTTTCAATTCTTGTTGCTGTCATTCTGTTTATGTTATCTTGGTCATTTTCTATATAATTTTCCTGATTTTACTTACTTCACTCAGCATTAGTTACTGTTCAGTCTCCCTATGCTTCTCTGTATTTTTCATAATTGTTATTTCTTGTGACGCAGTAATATTTGATTATTTTCATGTACCACAGCGAATTGAATTTTAAAAGAGAAGACAGATAAGAGTATAACAGTTGCAAAAAGATAAAGATACAAAGGGTTTAAACATTGCATTTCACAATCTTTAGAAAATCAGAGATTTATAGTCAAAGAGCTTGCTTTTTCTATCAGCTAAACAGTTTTAGCCAACCATAAGGCAGCCTGTGACTCCAATGAAAAAAACCAAAAATAAACTATTATTCAATTAACTTCAAGAAGAAAAACAGCATAAATCAAACTCACTCTTTTCTACAAGAATCAATAGGGGAAAATGTAAGCTTCTTTATCATGAAGTAATTCAAGTATGATCAGCAGTATGATTTCTGCCATCCAGGTGACAGGCACTCCTTATGCTGACTTCTTTGATAAACCTTATTAAGGGCTACCTAGTGAGCTCAATTCATTCATCACTAACACACATTTTTAAAAGTAAGATGAGATGTTTATTTAAAAATACAATAGCTAGAAATGTAGGAAGCAGTTTATCAAGAAGTACTTTGACAAATTATTTCTACCCAAGTTTCTTCCGATTTTTTTGCAAGAGACAAATAGACTTCATCATAAATATTTTCCTTTTTACCTTTTACCTAACTTCATGATTCCTGAATGGTTAATGTCAGAAAGGGAAAAGGGGTCATTATATAACCAGAATGGCTAGGCAGATGTTTGTTTCAAGGGATGAATGAATCTCGGTTACTTTCCTATTCATTTGCCTGTTGATGTGAATACCACCTGAGGCATATGAATGGGCTTTTCTTTATACTTGGAACTTTCTTTTATCAGGGCCGATTGGTACAAACTGCCCAGTTTGAAATTGCCTGAAATAGTTTTGCAATGGGTTTCAAAATCAGTAGCTCTCTACAATTTTATTTTAGATCACACTAACTTCCTTATGTCCAAGCACATTTCCCCCAAATCATCCATCTAGAATTTACTTCCTTCCCATCTTTGCCTAGTTGAATTCCTAACTTCAAAGCACAGCTCATGAGCCACCTTATCAGTGAGGTCTTTCCTGATCCTTTCTCCCTTCTGCACCCCTCTCCTCTGCCATTGTGAGTAGTTTTCCCTCTTGTATAATTTTATATAAATTGGATTTACTGACTTCTGTGCAGGTTGTATTCTTTAACTAGAATATAAGCTGTCAGAGGGCAGGGACCTTTTAAAATTTTTCTCTTTGTAGGTCGTTGTGAAGAGTAGGGGCTTAATTAGTGTTAGTTCACTACAGATGAATCTACAACACCTTCTCCATTAATTTGGAGGCTAATAAAAAGGGCCTGCCAACCATAAGGACAAAATTATAGTTCCTTGAAGTATTGTTATTCCAATTGGCTCAGTCATTCTGTTTACCCATTTTTATTGAGCAAAGTCAATGGGAAAGAATGAATCAAAACAAGACTTTTATTAGTCATTCATTCAGTCAACAAGTATTAAGTGCCCATTGTATGCCAGGTATTGTGGTAGGTTCTGTTGAGTGAATGAAATAATCTCTATTTTCAATGAGTTTAGCTTATATAAAATATATATATGTATATTGTATATATGTATATATAAAATATATACAGCATGAATATCAAGTGAATATATATGTGTGTATATATATATATATATATATATATATATATACACACACATACATATATCTATATTATTCAAAGTAGTTAAATACAAAGTAGATTGGGGGGGAGAGCACTAGCAGTTGCGGGGGGGGGGGGACCAGAGAAAACTTCATGCAGAAGATGGTGTTTGAGCTGTTTTGTAAAAGAGGAAATTGCTTCCATGAGGTGGAGGTAAGAAGAGATTACTTTCTAGGCATGGGGCACAGCCAGGACAAAGGCACAAAGATGGGAAATGGACCTTTTGATTGGATTGCAGAACAGGGTGGTTATAGTTTGTCCTTCATTCTTGAAGAGGACCATAACATCAGTAAGGTGATGACACGACTTGCAAATAAATTGGATTTGAATGAGAGAGGGCTGTGCAAAGTCACCAGCCGCATCTTCTCCTTCAGAGCCATCTGGGTCAGTGGCCAGACATTGATCAGGATGGCTGGAGGTGGCCCAGGAGACAGTGGGAGACCTTGGCCTTTTTATGCTGAGGTCTTTCCAAGTTCTCACTTTGACTGAAGCCACAGGATGGAATCTAATGATGAATGAAGCTGGACAGATAGATTGGGGCCAGGTTGTGAAAGGATTTTAGAGGTTGAACTGTGAAATTTATGTCTTATCCTAGATGTAATAGGAAACCACTTGAGTTTATTAAGTATGAGAGTCACATGGCCAAATTTGTCTTTAGGGAAAATTGCTTTGGCAGCAAATGTGTAGAATGGCCTGGAGTAGTGAGAGATTTGAAGCAGGGAGACCAATTAAGAGGTCATTGCAGTAATTTGGGTAAGAGGTGATGTGGACCTGGTCTAAGGTGGTAGCTATATGTGAAGAGCAGAGGTCAGATGTGGGAGGAAAGAGCATATGTGACATAGCTTTTGTGGGGAGACAGAGAATCAATTAGGGAAGAATAAAGGTCTGCCTTGCTGCAGTGAGGGCTCAGTTGAGGATGGATACATGAAAAAAAATCACATTTATTAAACACTTAATAGTGAATTGTGCTAAGCTGTGACAATGGGAAGTGAGGTCATGCTTGTCCTCAGAGAGTTTGCATTCTAAAAAGAGAAACAATAGGACATTGGTGACTGAGAATTTTGTTTTGGACTGGGAAGTCACTGCAGTTGAGTGGAGGTGGAGCAATAGAGAAGTCATCCACCAATACATTTAGTACTTGACTTCTGTGTGTCAAGCATTGTACTAATCACTGGGGATAAAACAGAACCAAAACAATGAGGCACATAATAGTCCCTGCCCTCAAGGAACTTAAAAGAATAGTAAGGCTAATTTGATAATAGTTCTGAGCATCACCTGTAGGGCAAAAAACACCCAAAGGGAAGAAATGTGGTTCCATGGCTATTCAGTTTTAAATAGTTTGGCTCTTCTCCAGCTTGGTCTCTGGAGTTTATGGAATAACAAGGAGTGTACCTGGAGATATACATTTAATTCATCCACTGAGGCTAAAAATTTCATATACACATATGTATATATACACACATGTATGTGTATATATCCACATATATACATACACATATGATATATGGAATGCTATGCACCAATCATATATTGTCACATAATGCATACATGCACATTAAGCATGTAAATGAACATAATTGTATATATTTGTGTATACCTGTGTATATCTACACAGCATATATGTACATATTCATCCAGAGTTCCACACGTACACATGCTTATGTGTGTGTGCATTTTTTACCTCTGTGTAAGAATCACCACATGCTGGGGGTTTCTTGCCAAATTTGCCATCATGTTAAGGGAACTAACTTTCTTGTTTGTCTGCATGTGGCTGAGCATGGAATTCACTCTTCTTGGCTAGGAGGAAGAATCTTGTGATTGTTTGAGGTGGCAGTGCCAGAAGTTCAACCTTTTTTCTTTGGCCATATTGGGGTGGGGGACAGTAATATATTGTTCAACAGATGTCCATCACTTGCAGGGAGAGTGAGCTTCTGTCACTAAGACATGATAATTTCTGATGTAGGAGATGAGTGTCTGGCTTGAGTTGTGGGTTTGAAAGCACATTTTGGAGGGTTTATAGCTGATTTCTTTTCTGTTTTACCTTGCCTGTGCCTTTATTACCAGAACCTTATTTGTCTTGACTTGTGAGGTAAAGAAGATAAGACTGGAAGTCAAAAGACTTGGGTTCTTGTCCACTCTCTTGTCAATAACTAGGTATGTGAGCCTGGTGATATCAAGGGGCAGGTTGATAAAATGATGTCAAAGCCCTGGCTTTGGAGTCAGAGGATTGGCTTCTAGTCTTGACTCTTTCACGTACTTCATGATTTTGACTTTGGGCAAATCACTTACTCTCTCAGGCCTCAGTTTCCTCATCTCTAAAATGAGGTATTTTGACTAGTTTGTTTCCAAAATCCCTTCCATTCCTAAACTTCTATGATCCATACAGGGATGGAGAAGTAGACTGGGTGCAGTAGAGGAGAGCTGACAGAAGTAAGGGAAAAATAATCCTATTACTAGTTATACATTATGGGTTAAATAGGCATCTATGGGCCAGCTGGAACTCTAACCACCACTTATTACACAGTTTTTATAGGAAAATGTGTTCTTAGTTCCAAACAACTGACTCTAAAATGAACTCTTGCAAAACAACCCATTTGTGGGTTGGAAAATGCCCATGCTTATTTATATCAGGCTCTGCTTGTACTTTTGACAGGGGTACTGGAGTGAATGCACATGAGTTGCCAGCTGTCTGTGAGTATTTTTCAGACATCTTCATGAATAATGGGGGAGATGATGACGGAGAATGATACCAAAAATCTCTCTCCCTTACCTCCTTGCTCAGAAATTAAAAAGCATTTGCTCTGAGATTGTAGGAGATACCTTGGTTCCCACTCTATTCAATAACAATACCCCAATGACAATGGCCCTAGTTATGTTAGAAAGTCCTTTTTTTGATGTGCTTCCCAAGCTATGATTTCGTTTCTTTCTGTAAGACTAATACACATTAATTTCTAAGGTAATAACAAATTACAAACCAAAGTCTGATTTATACCAGCACACAAACAAACAAAAAAAAACAATAAAAAGCAATTGCTTTTTATTGGAGTGTAGTTTATTACCAAAGTGCTTTTCAAAAGAGTGAAACTTTTTGTAAGAGTTTGGAGACAATGAAGAGTGAAGGCTGCCTCACTCCCCCTCCCAGGCCTTTTCTTGACTTTTAAATTTCAAGACCATGCTTCTGCTGCTATTTTGTCCTGAAAGTTCCTGCAGTGCTTGGAGCCTTATCGCTCTGAAATATCTGCTCATTCTCTTCTCCCATGGGTGACTTCCTCTGGGAACTCCTTTTTGTGAAGAGTCCCACGCCAGCCTTCATTCTCTTTCTAGTCCTGTTCCTGACTTCTGGTTTTAAAATCATGCCCCACAGTAGGTACCATCATTCTCCCTCTTCCTGCCTTGTGTATTGTGTTCTCAAATTAGAATGTAAGCTCGTTGAGGGCAGCAAATGCTTTTAATTTTTATTTTATCATCCCCAGTGCCTGGAATGTAGCAATTACTTAAATGCTTATTTCCTTCCTTCTTAGTAGAGAGCCCTGAAAGAAATCTTGAAATTGTTTTCTGAATTTTCGGGAGTTGGATAGCGCCACAGTGGGGACGTAACCACGGCAGGACAGCAGCTAGTTTCCAAGAAAAAGAGGCTGATGCCGTACAAACCCCAAAAGTAAGTGTGGTTTGAGCTGGTTGTTAAAAGAATAGCATGTTTCAATGCTGTGCTAGAAAACTGGTCAGTTACATTTTGAAGAGAGTCGTAATAACTAGTAACTTCAGCACCTGGGACAAGTGCCAAGAAACACATTCACAGCACGGAGAACAAGAGTGTCCTTCAAACAAACTCTTGGAGATAAAATTGAGGTTCGGAGGAGAGACTCCAGGGAGAGAACTTAGATTCTGAATGATAGTCCGTGAATGGGAGACAGAGACAGAGAATCCAGGATACCACGTGTCCGCTAGCAAAGAAGTGCGGATGGGCTAGGGAAAAGGTAATCAATTCCATTCTTGAAAACTGAGCGCTAAGCTGCTTCTTCCTGTACTGCAGTGTTTAAATTTAAATTTAATTCATTTAAGTGCTTAAATTTGATTAACTTAAATTTAAAATTAAATAGACACAAACGTAAAGGCCCAGTCACTTCAACCCAGATTTGGCTCTGTCTACAGAAACTTGGATCTAAAAATTAGGTATAATTCCGAGAGGTCTTTTAAATCAACGCTGATTAAAAATGACAGATTTTTGTAAGACAAAATGATCTATAAAAGAAAAAGGTATGAATAAATGTTGCTGTATTTGCATAGAAAGAAAAATAAATTTATTTAAACTTGGTGGTGCTCTTAACTATTTAAAGTCACTAATTAAGCCTGTGTAATGACCCGTTTGATACCCTGCCTCTATACATTTCTAACTTTCAAACCTAGGACCACAAAGGACTCACCTATGGATTCAGCCCCTCACCAAACTTTGAAACCAATCTCGTCCCTACTTAGGAGGAATAGAAAGAGAACAAGGTCGGTTGTTCAGCAGTTGAGCATTGAGTTAGATTCTCGTTTCCCCAACAGTTTGGGATCTTAACTTTTATATAAGTTCTTTTGCCTTTTACTGCACATGGCTTGTCATTGGGCTCACAGTCCTGTTTCTAGGTTCTTCGGTGACTATGCTCCTTCCCTATCCTTAGCATTTCTTGGATGTCATGGATGTCATGCCTCACCTCCTAGTGTCTTGAACATTTCTGGGCCTTTCTTGTAACTGTGTCTCTGATGTGTGCTTCTGGAATCCTTTTATGACATCCACTGGATCTGCCATTCATTTGGTGGGGACCTTGTCCCAACCCTTTTCTTGATAGAAACCATGAATCTCAGACTTAGCTTGAATCTTTTCATGAATGATTTTCACTTCCCACCTGACACCACCCAATCCAACCACAATTTATAAAGCAAGTTCTCTATGTAAGGTATCTTCAGGGCTGAGAATACAAAAGAAGAAAAGAAAAAAAATAGTTCTTGCCTTCCTGGAATTTGTATTCTTCCTAGGGACTCTCTTCAGGCTTCTGTGCCTGTGTGCTTGTTCCTAGGGTTCCTTAGCTCTGACCTTGGTCTCATGTAGACATGCCTATCCTTTGTCCAACTCTGAGAATATGCCTTCTTTGAATACCCAGAGGCAGCTTCAGCTCTGGTAATGACAGCATGCTCTGTAGAAATTGTACAGAAAAAAAAAATCTGATTTATAAAGTAGCATGATACACACTGAACCAAGTGAAGGTATTTTTAGCTACCAGCTGTGCAAGCAATAAGTAAAAGACTTTGGGGAGCTAAAAATGCTTGGGAAGTGTCAAGTGGGAGCTGGCAAGTACCCCGGGGTGAGAAAAGCTCCAGATTGGCTACATCTGGCACACATTTTAATGTGTGCTATTTTTAGGTTACGCTTTGATACCACCAGGGATCTAAAGGTATTTCCCAGAAAAGGACAAAGCATGATATGCTGGAACAAGTGGATTCTCAGTCTTCTCTCTCTAAACCCTTTCCTCTCAAACAGAGGCTAGCATTTTCTAGGTGGTTTACTTCCTGTTTCATAGCTCAGTGTCAGCCTCCCTGAATGATAAATGGTACATATTGTCCACATATGAATCTTGAAATTCCTGTTTCAGCATTCAGCTATCCCATCACTTGGTTTGCCCTGGGTGCTTTATCCTCTCCTTGGTATCATGGACACCATGATAGGGAACATTACTTGGTATCAAGGAATCAGAAATGATTCCTTATTGGCTTTTCTTTATAAAAACCTTGGGCTTTGGCTGCCTCTAAGTGGTTGGTTAATATCTGGTGAACATTCTATCCCCAGCCTAAGTAGCTGAAAAGATTCTCAAACAACATAAACAGAAAAAAAAATCAAATATCCCACCCCTCAGCCTTCTTGGTGGCATCAGTTCTGTTTCTAACTCTCTTAAAAATGAGTGTGTGTTTACTTGTATGTGTATATACATACATACATACATACATACATACATATATATATGTGTGTGTGTGTGTGTGTGTGTGTGTATCTGTATCTGTATCTATATCTATATATAAATTAGCTGGAGAAGGAAATGACAAACTACTCTATACTAATCTTTGTCAAGAAACCCCAAAATGGGATTGAAGAGTTGGATGTGACTAAAACAACAGAAGACAAAGAAAAAAAGCACATGTATATATGTGTATGCATGTGTTTATTTATTTGTTTGTTTGTTTGTTTACTTATTTATTTATTTGTTTGTTTATAATCATTATAATCTCTTCCTCCTACTGCCCCTATCCCTATTGGACAGCAACAACAAATAGTTAAATATAAAACTCTCATAACAAACATGTACTATACAGCAAACATATTCCCATGTTGTCCATGTCTAAAATAATTTATGTGTCATTCAGCATTTTAAATCCATCACATCTCTGACAAGAGGTAATTGGCATGCTTTGTCTCTTATCTTCTGGATGCAGCATTGATCAGAGTTCACAAATCTGTCAATGTTGTTTTTCTCAAAATATAATCACAGGACTTGTTTTCTAAGTTTAGCTCACTTCACTCTATATTTTATTTAGAAGTCTTTCTACTTCCCTGTGCAACTATCATGATAGCTAAGGTTTAATCCTTTTAGCATCGTTATGTCTGGTTTCCATCTTTGTTCCAAATGAAATCTGAGCTAGCGCATCATTTCTTTTTTAGTATGTAGGCTTACCCTGGTCCAAGGCCAATGGCACAAGAGAAAATTCTTAACCAAATTGAAGAAAAAACTCTGGGGAAAAATTGTTATTGGTTATCTGCTGTGTCTCTAGCAAGCTACAAAAAGTAAGAGACAAGCTAATGGGCTAAGTTATGCCTTTGGGCTATACATTTAACTGAGGTTTGTTAATTAATAGAAATTTAGCACAAGTTGAAAACTTAGAGGTGATCAGTGGAAAAACTGGTGCCTGTCACCTTCATCTTCCACAAGGTTTCCTGGGTCACTAAACTTTTGCTGATTGTTCTATCTCACATTCATACCTTGTGACATGAAGGCTTTAAAAACCATTGATTTCCTAGGCAAATAGATTAGATTTTCAGGGCTGGAAATGCTTTGACTTTTCCCCCCTTCCCTTCCCTCCATTTTCCTGTAATTGGGCAGGTAGTTTGTTCTCTGCGCCTTAGTTACTTCATCTGTAAAATGAAGGATTAAATTAGTGCTTTTTACTCTAATCATACTTTAGCCTGATAAATTCATATAGTCGTGTGATGGACCGCCCTCAGTTCGTTTAGCAGCTTAGGGAGTGGGGGCTCAGGGCCAGGGAGAAGAAGGGAAATAATAGAATTGCAGGAAAAGGAGAGGAAATTATTTATCAATGTTATTAATTGTAAGACACACAGAATTTTGATTAAAAAAAAGGTTGGTATAACTGGTAACAGGTTTTTTTGAATTGATAATTGGGAAGCACTGAATTAGAAGATCTATATATTCCCTTGCATGTATAGAAAATTTTCTGATATTATGAATTCTCAGAGGAAGAGATTTTTATTAATCTCTTCCTGATGTGACCTGCTTTTGTATTCACTTAGAGAATTTTGCTGAGATTTAAATTTTTTATTTTTATATCCTTTCTTTTTATATCACTGTCATTTCCCAATATATCCTTTTCTTCTCCCCTATCTAGAAAACCATACCTTACAGCAAAAAATAAAAAGTGTGTGTGTGTGTGTGTGTGTGTGTGTGTGTGTGTGTGTGTGTGGAGGAAGGTCAGCAAAACTAATCAGTATATGAACCATACCTGAGAGCATATGCAATGTTCTGAGGACAGAAATGCTATTGATTCACCAACATAGTTCCTATTCCTGGAATAATTTGTATTTGGAACAAAGAACAGAACATTAGAAGATCAGGTTGGCATAGGTCATATACCAGAGCTGAAAGGTACCTTAAATGCCATCTGAATCTAACCCCACTCATTTTGCAGATGTCAAAACGGAGGCCCAGAATAATAAAGTGGTTTATCCAACCAAGGTCACACAGGTCTGTCTGTCTGTCTGTCTTCCTGCCATCCCCACCCCTTATAAGGCAGCTAGGTGGTGCAGTGGATACAGTGGACAGAATGCTGGTCCTGGAGTTGGGAAGACCTGGGGTCAAATCCAGCCTCAAACACTTAAGTGACTCTGGGCAAGTCATTTAACCTTGTTTGCCTCAATTGTCCCATCTGTTAAATGATCTGGAGAAGGAAAGGGCAAACCTCTCTGGTATCTTTGCCAAGAAATCCTCAAAAAGGTGTCAGGAAGACTCGGCATTACTGAAATGACTAAACAGCAACAAGAAATATCTACCTATAGATATAGATCTATATTTATATAGATAAATATAGATCTATAGTTATGTCCATAGCTCTATATAGCTATATATCACTGAAATGCATTCCCTTATTATGTATTAATATTTCATATATAACAATATATTACTATATAGTGTAAGGAAATGTATTTCAGATAGTCTTTGTAATTTATCATAAGATACTCACTTCAGCAAAAATTATTCCTTGGTTTCAGAAACAGAAAAATATATAACTCCAAAGTAGACTATAACTTTTTGATTACTAGGAATTTTTAGTTGCAAATAACACCTCCTATCATTTCCATGGACCTTTGTAAAAAAAGATTTTGCATTAGACACGGGCGATGTTTTAAGTTAAATTCAGTGAAGCTTAGAGTGTACTATAATGATTTTTTTGATGTATGGATTTCTTTCACTTGTTATTCTTTACAGGATTTCTTGGGCAGCTCAGAAAACCTAGTGTTTGGGATTCAATATCCACTGGGGGATGAATTCAGGTTGTAATAAAATTGAGCAGTGTCTTAAATTGTTCAGATTTTTTTTTTCTCCTGTCATACCACAAAGACCACAAGGTCTTAGATTACTTTGGAAAAGTTCAGCTGGAAGAGAGATCCAATTTGATTGTCTTCTTGGGAAGTAGTGAAACACTTAAATAATCTGAAGATAATTGAACAATTATGGCATGATCTGTAATGTCTTCTACTTGAAATGTAAGGATGTCCCAGTGTCTGACTTCAGCAAGGTAGACAGCTAAATCTTTGACAGTGTTAAAACTGACTGAACTTGTTCATCTCTAAGATGGATGGATAGTTGGGGAGAAATATACCTTACAAAGTCAGGACTACTTTCTTTCTAGCTGAAATGGCATTTGGATATAAATCTAAGCTTATGAGTCCTAGAAAATACCCCTGACTATACTTGAAACAGCCTTCAAATTATTTCTTGTGAATTATCTTTATGATGCATGCATTGAACTTCCATTAACACTAATGAGAATTATTGCATGTGTATGCATGGATGATAGGTAACTTTATTTTATGGTGGGCAGAGGCAAGGAGGGAGAGGTAGATGTCCTAAATTTCATGACCTTTTATGGATTGTCCAGTAGAGCATTCAACAGGAAAGGGACAAAGTTGTCATGTGGGCTCCCACCATCATAGAAGGGTCCCTGCATTCAACATATATACATAACACATCCTAGATGAAGACTCTGGGTTAATGAAATAATGTAATGTTGCACTTCCTAGTGATATATTGAGAGTTTCTTATCTCAGCCAGGTAATGGCATTGATGTTGTACACATCAATAGCCACTTCTAGCTAGTGCTAGCCATTTCTTGACTCTTTTATTTTTGGTCAGCAACTTAGGATTTCAGCAATTGCTAATTTAGGAGATTCTATGGCACCTGTCAATTTAATCACTGGGATGGGGATTTTATTGCCATGCTTTTTCTCAGCAAGTCAGTTCTATTATTCTACATAGTGAGAAATACATGTAGAGTACAAATCATGCCCTTGCAGGTTGTGTTTTCTTGCCTTTCAGGTTTCACTTTTCTGGAAAAAAAAATCTTTTCATCCAGAATATGAAAAATCTAGAAATGAAGATTGGTAATATATTACTTTCTGGTTCCTATGTTCATGCTAATTAAGAAAGCAGCAGAGTGGTAAATGGAGTGTTGGACTTCAAGTAAAGAGGACCTCTGATTGTTATTGTTCAGTCAGTCAGTTGTATCCAACTCTGTGTAACCCCATGGACTTTATCCATGGATTTCTCTTGGCAAAGATACAGGCGTAGTTTGTGTCCTCATGTTTTAGATGAGGAACTGAGGCAAGTTAAGTGACTTGCCCAGAGTCATGCAGCTGACAAGGGTCTGAGGCTGAATTTGAACTCAGATCTTCCTGACTCCAGGTCTGGTACTCTATTGCACTATATAGTTGCTCCCTGCCTCTGATACCTAGGTGCTATGCCACTTAACCTGTTGTCAGTTTCTTAGGTGACTTTCTAGGAGATAGAAAAAATGTGGGACTTAGGACCTGGGCTTGAATACTGGTTTTTGCCATTTACTGTTCATGGGATCTTGAAAAAATACTTAATCTCTCAGTTTCTTCATCTTTAAAATGAGAGGATTGGATTAAGTGCCTTCAAAGTCCCTTCCCACTATAAATTTGTTATCCAGTGATCTTCTAAGCCCCAGATGGATAGCAATCTACTTTTGGGGCAAGTTGCTTAAGCCAACAAAATCATAGATTCTTTACTAATTGATACTTATGTTTGGGACAAGTTTGCCTTATCTCCACAATGGTTGTATTGAGAGGTGAGGAAGAGGGAGGAGTCAATGATGATGCCAAGATTTCCAACGTGAAAGGTTGGAGAAATGGCAGTGCTACTCACAAAATGGAAGGAAAGGTGGGAGATATTATTATGAAGTCATGGTGGGACACTGAGGTAGAGAGATAGATCTGGGATTCAAGAGAGAAGTCAGGACTAAGGATTATGATGTTGGGGGTATCTATCTAGTAGTAGAAGTTAAAACTCTGGGGAGAATGGAGATTGACAAGAGACTAAATATAAGGAAGAAGAGAGCTAAAGACAAAAATGTTTGACACTTGGATCTGGAGCAAAATGAAGGGCTGTCAAAAACAACAAACAATCAGAGAGGTAGGGAAGTATGGTGGCTTTCGAAGCTAAAGAAGAAGAGAGACTTGAGAAAAAGCACTGATATTAATTGACATTAATAATGTCAAGTATTATAGATGGATCAGAGAGGATGTGCACCAAAATAGAACTGGTGATTAAGAGGTTACTAGTAACCTTTGAGAGAACGGTTTCCCCAGAGTGGTAAGGGTGGAAGCCAGAGAACCTTTTTTTTGCTTGCCTCCTATTTTGGCGTGTAATAAACAATAATAAGATTGAATAGTTTTTAATTCCAAAGTTAGACTTTAGAATGAGTATTAATGAATACACATACGATTCTACTCATTCCCATTGAATGTACATTTAACTAAATTCTCAGATTCCACTTTATCTGGTAGGAAAGAACAAAGGAAAAATTATGAGCACAACTGTATTTTTAAAAAATGATAAATTAAGGAGTTACATAGAGGTACATAGTTTCCTTTCTCATAACAACTCTAGTAGATTATTTTTATAGGGGCTCTTTCACTAACTTGCTCAGGCAGGTTGAGTTCCTCTAGGACTACTCCAGGTTTAAGGTGTGATTGTGCCAATCAAAGCCTGAACAAGATTTTAAAAGGGGCATTTGGGCTAATCAGACTTTTCTTTTTTTATAACTGTTTATAACTGCACATGCAGGCCACTCACAAGAATGAAAGGATGACCCCTACCTTTGATAGCTTCTGTTCCCTACCCAAATTCAATGGATTGGGGGGCAATCAATTGATCACTCCCCTCCCTATGAATTTCCCTATCAACTCCCTTCTACACTTAATTTTGATCATACCAATTCAACCATAATGGTTTCTTGATTATTGCTCTGTGTTGATCGTAGTTCTCCCTAAGGTCTTCTTTGTACTTGAGGTCCCCGTTGAATCCACTAACCTGTTTTATTTAACCTTTAACTATACATTAGAAGCGTGTTGTTCAGAGTAAAGAAATGCCAGTGGTTGAAAAGGCCATGGACTTTTAAATTGGGCCAGTCTGTCCTCGTGGGAGCCACAGGAAGTGATAGTTTGCTATGGTTCCATGCAGTTGTAAGTACAAAGATGTTTATTGTTTCGTCTAGATTTTTATTTTCAAAAATGTTTTCATTCTCTTTCAAGTTTCCTCATTATTCTGTCCCTTTTTACATTCATCCTGGAATCTGCTGTGACATTGACTCCAGCCAAGCTCATTTATAACGGCAATATTAACCTGCATTGATCCAGAGTCATGTAACATTTAAAAGGCAATAATGTTCATTAATGGCATCCTCTCCAGAGGATCAGAATGACAGTTGCATAAGTAAATTCATGGGTCTGATTTGCCATGAATACTGCTGTACCTACAGCTATTATCATTTCCTGATTAAAAAATTTTTTTTTTTTAAAAAGCAGCCAGTGATGGAAGGACCTAGGAAATTGAACTGAAAAAATATTATAGTAAAATGTGTACTCTTTCAGGGCAAAGATTATTTGTTTTTTTTGTTTTTGTACTCCTTGTTTATTGTAGGCACTCAATAAATGCTTTTTGAATTGTATGGAAGACAGTTTGCTTACATTCTGTTTGCTGTTTCAGGTAAAGTTCGTGGAATTGATGAACATCCTCTCTGAAAGCAGATAAAAATAATACCCTGTATATTTTGTTGTTTAAGAAAATCCACTCAGGGCTACCTCACTATTGATTTCAGAAAATCCCATTGGCCTTCTGTCTGCTCAGTGCTCTGAAACCTTACCTGCATGCTATGTGCTCCATTACCTTGTTCTCAGTGTTATGGTGCTGTCCAACACCTGTCACTTCAGCAAGAGCCCAAAGTGGTGCCAATAAGGGTCAGTAGTGAAAAGGTTTCTAATGGGACTCTGTGTGTCCAGTCTCATTTCTCGTTGATCCACCTACCGATTATCACGTGGTTTTCAATCACCAGTAACTTGGATAGGATTCCAGATTTTCTGATGTATGAAATTTGAAATGGTTCTGTCAGTAAGCATCTATTGAGCACTTACTGTGTTCATTCCTGCTTCTTCTTTATTCTTTGATTCAGCCAAAGTGGTTTTCTCTCTCTTCCTTACTCAGGACCTTCCAGCTCCTATCTTCATGCCGTTTTACTGACCATATGCAACACCTGATGCACTTCTTCCTTTCCTCCACTTCAGAGTCTCTGTTGTCCTTCAAGATGTCATTCAGACACTGTCTTCTGCAGGAAGCCTTTCTTGATTCCTCCCAGCTACTAATGTCCTCACTCCTGGTGTGTGCTGGAGCCAGCTCATACTGGCTCCTGATTAATCAGCTTTCAGTGGGAGCATTTACATCTACGAAATCCACAAATGCTACAAATTAGTGTTTGATTAATTTTGTTGATTGTCTGGAGCAGTGGTTTCAAACTTAAATAGAAGCAATAATACATAAGGATCCCTGTAGACCACATATTGACTTAGAAAGCCTCACATTAACATTACCTACATTCTAATTTATTTTTATATACTTTGTTAAATATTTCCCAATTACATTTCAATTTCCATTGTCCTCAATGGGGTGTATTATGAACCACAGGAAGGACATCTGCCTGTGTTTGATATCTTTGTTCTAATCTTAAGAAAGTGATAGAGGAACTTTTGATTAATAAGATTAAACACACAAAGTATATTCTAGTTTTTCCAGCTGTGCCCCTGCCTCCCATAGTACCTTGTAACTACTTTGTCTATTTATAGTATATCTTTATTAATTTTCTGTTTATATTATATATTTTATTTAGTATATATGTATATTACATGTTTTATTTGTATTTATGTATGAATATGAGCATATTTTGTGTGTGTTATTTACTTGTAATGTCCTTCTACCACTCATTAGAATGTAAATTCATTGCAACTAGAGATAATTTCATTTTTTGTACTTGTATCCCCAGAGCCCAGCACAGGGTCTGGCACAAAGTAGATACCTAATATAGATTTGATTGGTTGATTTGATGCTGTGGCAAATGCTAGAGATATACTCCCTACCCTTGAGGAGTGTCCATTTTAGTGGAGGGGACAGCATATGAAGAATTAGGAATGCAGATATATGCAAAGTGTCAGGGATTCATAACCTAGGGTCCATGAACTTATTTTTAAAAAAATACAAAAACTATATTTAAATATAAATGGATTCATTTTTAATCTTATGCATTTTATTTTATGCATTTAATGACTTAATTCTGAGAAAGGGCTCCTAGACTTTGCTAGACTGCGAGAGATATCCATGACAGAAAAAAAAAGGCTAAGATCCTCTAATGTAGATGGATGGTGACTCATTGATAACTCATAAACACCTGCTGTAGAAGGTAGGATTTGAGCCAAGTATTGAAAGAAGGCAGGAAAACTAGAGTCAGAGGGGTGGAGGTAAAGGATTCTAGACATGGGCATTGGAACAACCAGGACAAATGCATGGAGTCTGGAGATGGAGTGTCTTATGGCGAAGGAGAACAAATAGGTTATTGTAGCTGCAGAGTGTGTATAGGGGAGTCAAGTGTAAGAAAACTGGAAAGGTAGAAAGGGGCCAGGTTGCTACAAGCTTTAAATGCAAAATAGGATATTACAGTTAATCTTGTAGGTAGTAGGGAGTCACAGGAGTTTATTGGGGCAGGGGAGGGATAGTAGTGATAAGTGCTTTAGGGAAGTCACTTTGGTAGTGGAGTGGTGAAGAGATTGGGGTGGAGAAAGACTTGGGGCAGACAGAACAATCAGAAAGTGACTGTAACAGTCCCGAAAAATGATGAGAAACTGACCAAGGAAAGTTACTAGCTTTTGGTCATCTTAAGTCCTGTATTTTCAGGATGCCCTTTATTCAGTTTAATCTGTCTAGTCTATCTCCCCCTTCAGGAAGAATGGAAGTAGCTCCTGACACAAAAATAAGCAAACAAACAATTAACACTTACTATGAACAGAGCAGCCAGGTGGCCCAGTGGGTAGAATACCTGGCTTCATGTCTTATCTTCCTGAGTTCAAATCTGGCCTAGCTTTTTGACCCTGGGCAAGTTACTTCACCCTGTTTGCCTCAGTTTTCTTATCTGTAAAATGAGTTGGAAAAGGAAATGGCAAACCACTCCAGAATCTCTGCCAAGAAAATCCCAAATGGGGTCATGAAGAGTTGGACAGTACTGAACAACAACAGAGCACTACTGGGGAGAGGGCAGGGAATAAATACTTATTAAACATCTGCTATGTGTCAGGCACTGTGGTAAGCACTTTTCACATAAGATCATTGTTCCAAAATTGTCGCAGTTTAGATAAGCATGATCTGCATTTTTGAAGAGGTTATGGTCCAGATGTAACCTAAATATGGGATACCATAATTGTGTAAAAATTTTAGGTGATCTCTTAAAAAAAAACTTTGTAAGTTTTCAAGGCGGAAGAAATAACTGGCTTTCCTTGGTCCTCTCCCAGTGGTCTTGACTCCATATGGGGTCACGAAAAATTTGGCAACAGTGTAAAAGGTTTATGAATGGGCAACAACCAAAAGTCAATTAAAAATCAAATGAGTAGTCAATGCAAGGTGTTTCTGGCAGTGCTTGCCTGTGTTGCATCATGCAAATTCACTACAGCCTTGATTCTAAATACAAAGCATGCACACTTTTCACAGTGCATTCCCTCAGGCCATGCAACACAGAAGTGGTGAGTAGAAAAAGTTTAAGAAGCCCTGCTCTTCATTATTGTTCTGGAGTCTCATATAATGCTACAAGCCTGACAAATTATCAACAACTACTTGTTTTATTGGAAATAGTGGATAGGAATGATGATGGATAAGTCTTGAAATTCCTTCCTTCCAAAGGAGATCCAAAAGGTCAAGTGGTCACAAAGCTAGTAAATGTCAGTGGCGAGATTCACAGCCTAAGTCTTTTTGACTCCAGTTCCAGCCCGCCATACATTTTGCCTTTATTGGAAAATAAATAGCTTTCCAAAAGTCTAGACATTTTCAAAGCTACTTCATGTTTATAGGAGTAGGAAAAGTCATCTTTAGGTCTCTGGTTGTTTGAGCCTGCCTTTGTTGTCTTCCAGAAAATATTTTAACTATTGAAAATACTCATGAAAGAGCCGTGGATATGTCCATATGATGAAAGATTAGTTTGACTATCCATGACTTTAGCTTTTTCTCTGTTGGGTCATAGAATAGTTGTCAGTATTTTCTATGATTTCAAGACATTAGTATTTGACCATAGTCATCCTGGGGAAAGGGCAGCAAGAATCCATGACTCTGATTCTAATCCAGAAAAAAAAAATAAACTTGTTCCATTGGGAATGAAGTATGTTGCACGAAATGGAAGAAAAAGTCAATCTAGCTCTTTAAACCATGTTGGAAGGGACCGTAGAGGGCATAGCCCAAGTATGTTCTGAAATAGGAATCCTTTGTTGGTACTCAGCTCTACCGGTACCCCTAAATTCACTCTATCCTTTTACACTTTGCATATACCTTTTTAAGCATAAAAAGTGAAGATTAGACTCATCCTATGGCACAGGTGTTCAATTTTGGTATCTATATTCAACTTCTGACATTTTGTTCACATCTTGACTAGGTAATTTTCTATATATGGAAGCTAATAGTGACCAATATTTTCCACTAAGAAGATGAGTTTAATCATGTGATAATTCTTACTTTTTAAATTTATTTTACTCTGTTGGAATAGTTATTTTGCTTTTTTTTAAGATCCCTTTTGGTGGATTTTGGAAAATATTTTGAAGACTTTTTCTAGTGTACTCATTTCACATGAAAATAATAGTTTTTACATTCAAATGATATGCAGCATTATTTGCGCTGCAAAATGTTTCTGAGAGACAATTTATATGGCCATGGTGGAATGGCATATGTAGATAAACAAAATGGCCATTAGGTATTCACCAGCTGCACTTAGCTCAAAGATTTTTATAAATGCCAATTAATGCAAATGTAAGCAATTCCTGTTCTCTTTAACATATTTCAGAATAACTTTTAAATGACTGAGTCTTCAACAAACTGTCCACTACTGCAAGTTCAAAATCTCTAAACATTAGGAATGATTATCTTTGATCTTTGTGTAGATTTCCCATTATTTACTTCGGTACCCAGCTGGCTGTGGGTGGGATCTCATTCCTGGAAATTCATGTCCTGAAAAGCAATGCTTTGGGGAATTATCATTTAGCTCCACAGCCATGGTGTTTCTAGCTCTAAAATGTCATTTGGAGGAGTAACCGAGTGCAGAGGCTAGAAATATTACCATAGCTTGGCAGGACTGCATAAAACCCAATTCTCAAATTGATTGGTTCTTGGAATTTCCAATGACTTCAGTATGGGTTTTGTAGGTGGAATCATGATGGGCCTGGCAAGATGCCATGTCTTTGCTAATACGATTATTGTTATTGACATCATTGATATATATTCATCCTCCTCCAGAGCTCCTCACACAACAAATTTCTGGCAAGGGTCCAGGCTGAAACACTACTTAGCTATAATTTTAAAGAGAAAACATATTTGGGTAATAGCAATTTTACAGCCAAGTTAGGAGGGCAAAGACTAGAAGAGAAAATGAGTTTCAGAAGCAAAGGGATATAATTTCCATGTTTCTGAAGTTTGCATCTTTAGTGTGTGGTAACTTAGCATTTTGCACA
Organism: Phascolarctos cinereus; assembly: GCF_003287225.1. Taxonomy (NCBI): domain Eukaryota; kingdom Metazoa; phylum Chordata; class Mammalia; order Diprotodontia; family Phascolarctidae; genus Phascolarctos; species Phascolarctos cinereus. Next base: position 50,910,114 of record NW_027555514.1, on the reverse strand, counting down.
GTGCCTGGCCTGTACTAGGCATTTAATAAATGCTAGGTATCTGACTAGTATTGATTAAGTGAACCCTTTTTTCAGGCAGCCAGTCAACAAGCATTTATTAAGGTTTCCTGTGTGCCAGGCATTGGTCTAAATACAAAGAAAGGCAAAAACAGTCTCTGTCCTCAAAGAGCTTACATTTTAATGGGGGAGAAAACAGATAAATAAATAGGTAAATATAAATCTATATAAATGGAAGATACTTTTTATAGAAAAAGGGACATTTGTTATGATCAGCTCATTTGAATTTAGTTAGTGGGTAATGGAGAGTGCCCATTAAGTCTTAATGACCTTATTTTGCATGTTAGACTATTACATCTCTATGATGAGATGGGCAACATTTTGTCAGTATCACTTCTCTGGAATCATGGCCAACATTAAATCAGAGTTCTTATTGATTAAGATTATTCATTTTTATAATATTAATGTTCCAAATTGTTCTTCTGATTCTGCTCTCTTCATTCTGTAGCAGCTGATACATCTTTCTATGCCTCTGGAACTTTTCCCTCATTTCTTATAATAGTATTCTATCACATTCATTTAACACAATTTGTTAATCTGTTCCTCAGTTCATTGGCATCCCCTTAGGTTACAGTTTTTTGCTCCAGCAGGAAGAGCTACTTGAAATATTTTTATACGTATAGGATCATTTCATCTTTCTTTGCTCTCATTTGGGTAGTAGTAGAGCTGGGTCACAGTTTGCCAACTTGCTGTGCATAACTCTGAATTGCTTTCCAGAATGGTTGGACCCATTTACAGGTTCACTGACAGGGTATCAATGTGCCTATTTTCCTAAAGCTGTCCAACATTCATAATTTTTGACAATCTGATAGGTATGTTTTGCTAGACTCTTCTTAGATGATTCAAGACTCTCTCTCTATCTCCCCTTCTACCTCTCTTCTTCTCTTCCTCCCTTCTTTCCTTCTTCTGTTCCTCCTTCAGGGTGGAGGGGAGTGGGAAGCAAAAAAAAAAAAGAAATATTTTAATAATCAAAAAAAAGATCTATTTGACCTAAGGATTGAGGTAAAATAATGGACAGGGGAAAGGACCTCAGTTTATTTTTAGAATTCTGACTGCAGAAGTATTTTAAATACAAATCCAACAGGAAGAATGCTGTCTCCTTTGAAAAGTCCAGAATGTGTTTTGGAATTTAATTGTTTAAAGATCTGGTTTTAATTTCAATCTAACTGCATTATTAAAATGAATAAGAATTGATTTTTTTTTCCAGAAGAGCCAGACAAAGGTAATTTGTTTGTCTCAATAGCCATTTCAAGCAAAGTGGGAGCATGGATTGTTTCAGATCATCACCCTCCTTCACTCTAGCTTAGTACATGACTATTAAACTAATAGGAATATAGGAAACTAGACTTGAAATACATCAGAGGTTATATTTGCAAAACTGAAATGTGATTTTTGCCTCCTGCCTTCATATGGAAGTTCTCTTAACTAACTTTGAAAATACACATTTTCCCTTAAAAATGAACTATAGTTGCTTTCTGTAAGCACAGTGATTGACCATATTTTGCACGAGAAATAAACCTATAGATGCTCAGAGTTCTCCTTGGTGAAAAGGGAATATATTTTATTTGCCTATTCCTCCAGTGTAATCAAGCAACCCAAAACATGGATTGTTCCTGTACTAAATGGGTTCACAGTTCTGAGTGGGTAAGGGCAACAAATGGTAACTAACTATCGTGAAGAAGAAAAGGGTTTGTCACTGGGAAGGTAGTACAAAGACTAGAGTAGTAGAGATTGAAAAAATGGTATTTTACTGATGCAATATACTTCTTAATTTAAGTCTATGCTAAAGCCATTGTCAGAAAAATTCCAGGTGAGCCAACAAGATCGTGTGATCTTTATCAAATGGTGAACTGGAAGACTCAGCAGCTTAAGAGAGATCACACAGATGAATTAACTCTCTTCTGGGCCCAGGGTTGAGTCTGTGATCCACTCTGGGAGTGCTGCTGGCCTGTCTCTTCTTTGGGCCTGGGGATCAATATCCACCATTACTGTTGTGCTGCCGATGTTGCCCTGTTCTGAGCTCCTGGACCTGAGTGCATGATTTTGGCTCACCATCATTCCACAGTTCCTGCCCTGCTCACTTGCCTGTGGGTTGGATTTGTGATCTTGGGCTGGGAAGATTACTTACTGTGTTTTCCGTTTATCTTCTCTGATCACCACTTGGTTGACTCTCATCTTAGGCCATTGTTAGAGTAATTGTAGGGGAAGCTGGGCTGGCTGTATTGTTTCCTCCTACTCCATCAACTTGGTTTGTCTCCCAGTTGGAGATGGAATACTACAACAAGACCTTGCACCTTCCCACATGCCATGAAAGGTTAAGGAATATTTCCAAGGACTAGAGATAAAAATACTTCAGTGGTCTGAGACTTAGCTTGATTTAAACATTTTGATCTGGACTGTTCATCAAAGGCACACTTAATATCCAGAGTACTAAAAGTTTGATTTTGTGAAGAAATTTTAAAAATACAAGTCAAAATTTTCTCAACTATGTGTGAATCATGGAAAAACAAGTGATTTCATTAAGAGGACACATGGGACAAAAGAGAAAGGAGAAGGGAAAAAATGTTTATTAAGTACCTACTATGTGCCAGGCACTATGCTAAGAACTTCACGTGTATTATCTCACTTGACCCTCACAACAACTCTAGGAGATAGAATATAAAACATTAAAAGGATTTTTTATGCAAAACAATTAAAGTTCATTTTATGTCAATGAATCTAATTGCTTTGTCTTTTTTTTTAAGGCAATTGGGGTTAAGTGACTTACCCAGGGTCACACAGCTAGTAAGCAGGGTGTCGATGACATAAAAATGGTTAAGACCTAATGATCACTGATCTCTAAATAATCACTAATATCTCATAAAACTAGTATTTATGGCTTTTTTATTTCAATTATTTCAGTGGTTGCAGTTCTCACCCCTATGTAGGAGAAAGTCTTAACATCTTTCCTGAGTTCTGTCATAATGCAGTGAAAAGGACTATCCAGGAGTCTTCACTGAGATGTAAAGCATCCCCCTCAAATTGGGGGCACCCTGTCCCACAAGTACATGCATATCCCAGAGAAAAGTGGGCTGGAGTTTAGAGTACATGTGTGGCACTTGGGAGAATTCCCAATTCCTGGGAGTTCTTCTGTTGAAACTCCTTCACTTCCCTCACTCTAAGAGGTTCTGCTTAGGTGTGATATAATTTTCCTGGTAGGCCTTTTCTAGAGTCCTGGTTTATTGCCCCTGACTTTTGATGCAAACATTGCCTTAGCCTCTACTGTCCTAGGGAAGTCCCAAGTCTTCCAACCTTTTGATGTTCACCAGGTCACTTTAAGAAATAGAGGCTCTCCCTCCCATAACCATTTCAGTCTCAGGGGATCCCTGGAACTGCTTCCATCACTGAGCTTGCCTGCCACTCGAACATTATGTTCATAATTAGTTCACTATTTTGTTTAAAAAAATCACATAGGGCATGACTAAATCTCCTCAGCCAGTCCTAATATAATTTTTGTGTAGCATCAATTCATTTCATCCAGTAGCTTTAATTCTTTCCAAATTAATTAAGCATTTCACATCTAGTGTGATAGTTTTGATTGATTGATTGATTCAATACAGGTGTTCCTTTGATTCAGCAGAGCTGTTCCCACCTGATTAACGTAGATTCTTTAGGTGGGGTGTCATGATCTATTCAATTAATCCCCTCTTATTCTTATATCCCAAGTCCTGCCTTTGATATATTATGGCTGAATGACCCTGGGCAAGTGATTTTACCTCTAAGGCAACTCTTCATAAGACTAAGTTGAAGGGAAAGTACATTGGTAACAATTTCCTTACCCAAAGTGGATTCCATGCCTATGTACTCCTTTTGATTCTGTCTTTTGGACTTCACAATTTGCAAATGATTTTCAAGGAAATTATATCCCTTGAGCCTCTTAGCAAACCAGTGAGGTAAGCAGGGGAGTTATCTTCATTTTAGATATGAAAAAAATAAAACTCAGTTACACAGTGTCTCATTACTTGTGCTGGACTATAAGCTTCTTGAGGGCAAAGGATTTGTTTTAGTTATACTGTTGTCCTATAATTGCACCTTCTCTAAAATAGATACTAAATAAATATTTGTTTAGTTGAGTTAAAAATAGAAATTTATATCATTAGAAATGCCTATATTCAACCAAATGAAGAAGGTGATTTCTGACCTAATTTATACCAGTTTAAAATTTTTGTTTATAGAATAATTTTGTACCTTTTCATTTCATATAAACTTATCATTGCAAGAAGAGCAAGGATAGAAATGCTGCTCCGGGTTTTGATTTTTTCTTCTCCCCACGTTAGGAGAATTTTTAGTGATAGACTGTCCCTCATCTAATTTTGTTTTTCAGGCAGATCAGTTTCGTCAATGTGATTTTCACAAGCATTACTTGTCTGACTCTTCCCAATTAGAAGACTGGGCCTATCATTCATTATCTCCACCCCCCACTTCTTTTTTGGCCTTCTGAGTCCTTGAAGTAACATTTGCAAACTCATTTGTCTGAATCAAGCTTAATCATTGACTGTTAGCCATCCTGTTTTAACAAAGTATTTTTTTTTCTTTTATTCTCAGGCTTGTATACACTTACCTTCAAAAATACACCAACAAAAAGAAAGCAAGATGCTTTATCATGTGCCTTGGAGGATGGGAGAGAGCTTTTCAGCATTTCCTTTATCTTTAGGATTTTAAGATATGTTAATGACAGCAAACATCATACAATTTAACATTTCCCAGAGATTTGTCTCACTACTGCAATTCAACATACACTAATTGTGTTCCACCTCTGTGTAGCTAAAAAATTTTATTTTATTTTTAATTTTTTTCCGTGTAGCTATTATATTAGACATTGAGTAGGATACAAAGAATAGGAAGACATATAAGCCCCTGTCCTCAAGGATCTTACATCCAATAGTAAAATTAGTTTCCATTATTCCCATAGTTCCATTTGAGGTTACAATGAATTCTCTAGTGCAGTTCAGAGAAACATTTGAAATAATATTCCTTTCAATTCCTAAACCTCTATTAATTATAAAGCATAGCTTCCTATTCAAAGATATGACTTTCTTGTTTTTTGGGGTGGGATGGGGGAAAGTATGATTTCTCCCATTACAATTCCTGATTACATAGTTCATTTTTTTTTCTCTCTTCCTTGGATTTTAAGAACACTCTCTGTCCTGTTTCTCATTCTATTTGTCTGACGGTTCTGTCTCATTCTTCCTTACTGCATCATCCAGATGTAGGCACCATCTTAGCTTAAGGACTTCTATTTTGAAATTGCCTTCCATTAGATTTATAGATAGGGAACATATTTGACAATCTAACTGCAAGTTTCTCCATTTTTCTCTCATAAACATGTGATATTATGCTTTTCGACACCCAGGAAGATCTTACCCAACCCCAGAAGCCAGCTCAATCAATATGATCCATTGGTGCCCCTTATATACCTGCCTTTACCTTTGCAACTATTTTATTTCAGCAAGTGCAGGATATCCCAGTTTTGATACTAAGGAAATCTTGAACTTAATAGTCATTTTGCTTATTTACACTTTTTGTTTTATGTGATGGCAGGAACTTTTTATGTTTTTGATTCCCCAAGGTTTAACACAATCCTTGGCACATAGTAAACACTTATTAAAAGCTTGTTGAAAGGTTGATTGGTTTTATCCTCATTTCTTGATTAAGAATTAGTTAACTTGGATGGCACAGAAGATGGCAGAGTAAAACTAGTGACTTGTTTAAGCTTTCCCCCAAACCCCTCCAAATACCTGTAAAAAATGGCTCTAAAAAACTCTAAAGCAGCAGAATCCACAAAAAGATAGAGTGAAACAAATTTCCAGCCCAAGACAGCCTGTGTGGTTGATTGGAAAGGTATATCGTGCTGGGCTAAGAAATGAATGCAGTTCAGCATGGTTGTGCAGGCAAAAACCAGGCCTCATCAAAGCCGGAGAAGGCCTCAGGGGACTAAATCATGGGCAGCTGTGGTGGTTTTCACTTAGAAGGTGAGTAGGAAAAGTCTGTGACAGCAGTGAGAGAGAAGCTAGGTCCCAGCCCCAGTCCCTGCATGCCCCATGGTGGCAGCTGCTTCCAGAGCTCTCAGCCCACAGACTGAGAGGGAATTGAGTGGCTGACCAGAGGAGAACTGGCAGCGATCTCTTTGCTGGTGCTGAGGCAGGATTTTCTTACTTTGCCTGTGCTTGCATCTGGGTCACAGTTCTGGGTGGCGATCCTGGGGCAAGAAGGAGTGCTGGCATGGTGGAGCTTGTAATGGCGGTAAAGAGAGAATCCTCCTCACAGTTCCAAAGCAGAAGAGTGCTTGTGGTCACTCATAGACCAGAGCACAGGCCAGAAAAGGAGTAAACACTTCACCCTTGATTGTACCACCTTGGAAGAATGGAAAATTTACTGGTCCCTAGAAGTATGCCTGAAAACAGCTGCACAAACTCCCCAAAGCTTGGGAAAGTACATTCTCCACACTGGAAGCAGATCCGTACCTTAACAAAGATCATAAGAAAACTGCACAAAAAAAGTCAGAACATAGAATCTTTTCTTTGGTGACAAAGAAGATCCAAACATACAACCAGAAGAAGACAACAAAATCAAAGCTCCTACATCCAAAGCCTCCAAGAAAAATATGAATTCGTCCCAGGCCATGGAAGAGCTTAAAAAGGATTTTGAAAAGCAAGTAAGAGAAGTAGAGGAAAAACTGGGAAGAGAAATGAGAGTGATGAAAGAAAATCATGAAAAACAAGTCAATAGCTTGCTAAAGGAGACCCAAAGAAATACTGAAGAAAATAACACCTTAAAAAATACCCTAACCCAGATGGCAAAAGAGGTCCAAAAGTCAATGAGGAGAAGAATGCCTTAGAAAGCAGAATTGACCAAATGGAAAAGGAAGTCCAAAAGCTCACTGAAGAAAATACTTCTTTAAAAATTAGAATGGAGCAGTTGGAAACTAGTGACTTTATGAGAAATCAAGACACTGTAAAACAAATCCAAAAGAATGAAAAAATTGGAAAAAAAAGTGAAATATTTCATTGGAAAAACAACTGACCTGGAAAATAGATCCAGGAGAGATAATTTAAAAATTATTGGACTATCTGAAAGCCATGATCAAAAAGAGAGCCTAGACATCATCTTTCAAGAAATTATCAAGGAAAACTCCCCTGATATTTTAGAACCAGAGGGCAGAATAGAAATGGAAAGAATCCACTGATCACCTCCTGAAAGACATTCCCAAAGGAAAACTCCTAAGAATACTGTGGGCAAATCACAGAGTTCCCAGGTCAAGGAGAAAATATTTCAAGCAGCCAGAAAGAAAAAATTCAAAAATGGATATTCAATAAGATAGAGGACTTTCAAGCATTCTTGATGAAAAGAGCAGATTCAACTTTCAAATACAAGACTCAAGAGAAACATGAAGAGGTAAACAGGAAAGAGAAATCATGAGGGACTTATTAAGGTAGAACTGTTTACATTCCTGCATGGAAAGATGATATTATTTGTAACTCATGAGACCTTTGTCAGTATTAGGGTAGTTGGAGAGAAAAAATTATATGTATGTATAGATAGATGAGGGCACAGGGTGAGTTGAAGATGGAATGATATCTGGAGAATAAAATTAAGAGGTGAGAGGGAGGATTATATGGAGAGAAGGAGAAAGAGAGAGGTAGAATGGGGTAAATTATCTCATAAAACTGACAAGAAAAGGTTTTTACAGTGAAGGGAAAATGAGGGAAGGTGAGAGGGAATGAGTGAACATTATTCTCATCTGATATGGTTTAAGGAGGGAATAACATACCCACTCAATTGGGTATGGAAATCTATCTTACCCTGTGGGGAAAATAGGAGGAGAAGGGGACAAAAGAGCAGGGGGATGATAGAAGGGAGGTCAGGTTGGGAGAGGGGGTATCAGAAGCAAACAATTCTAAGGAGGTACGAGGTCAAAAGAGAAAATAAAATAAATGGGGGGGTGGGATAGGATTAAGGGAAATATGCTTAGTTTTTCACAACATGACTACTATGGAAGTGTTTTGCATAACTACACATGTCTAACCTATATCGAGTCGCTTGCCTTCTCAGTGAGGGTGGGTGGGGAGGGAAGAAGGGAGAAAATTTGGAACCCAAAGTTTTAAAAACAAATATTAAAAAATTGTTTTCACATGCAACTGGGAAATAAGATGTACAGGCAATGGGGTATAGAAATCTATCCTGCCTTACAGGAAAATGCACACCATCTTGGGGTGGGGAGGGGGAGGAAATGGGGAGAAAATTTGGAACTCAAAATCTTGTGGAAGTGATTGTTGAAAGCTAAAACTACATAAGTTAATAATTAGTTAACTTGGTTGGAACAGTCTCCTGAAGGACATTTCCCAATTTAGGGAAACATATATTTAAGTTTAGGTCATTTTCTCCAATAAATATTTGAATAAACCTATTCTGGAAACCAAAAAATGGTGTTTATTCAATGGCAATATTCTGACCCCTAAATGTGACTATTCCATAAGGTTGTGCCCTGACCTTCTTTTATCTATATTTTCCCACTTGATAACCTCATCAACTCTCACGGGTTCTGTTACAATCTCAATCAGGTTGTTACCAAGTCTATATATTCTGTTCTATATCATACAATTAACTTTTTGAATTGGATATCCGATAGTCACATTGAATTTAACATGTTCAAAACAGAATACACTCCCCCTCTTCCCTGGCTAACTCCTCTTAAGAATCTCAATATTTCTGATAAAACCTCCCCCATCTTTCTAGTTATCCAAGTTCATAACACTGAGGTCATACCTGATTCTTCACTCTCTCTCAGGACTAATGGCCAACCCATTGTCAAATTATATTGATTCCACCTTTTTAACATTAACATTTCTCTTGTTTGTCTTTTTCTCCACTCCCACAGCTGTTATCCTAGTTTATGATCATATGACTGGTTGCTATTACAATAGCCTAATGTTATTGAAATGAACTACTGATTTATCTCTCTGATCTCTTTCTTTTCCTTTCCATCTTTTTGCATAGCTTCCAAAGTGAAATATCTCTCAAATGTAGGTGTGAATGTGTCATTTTCCTGTTAAATAAACTCTAGGGGTTCCCTTTATCCCTAGGATCAAATACAAACTCCCCAATTTGAAATTTAATATCCCTAACTATTTGGTTCCAATCTGCCTTTCTAGGTATATTACACATTACTCTGCTTCATTTAACATAAAATCAGCCAAACTATCCTTTTCTTCCTCAGGATCACAACACTCTATCTCCCATCTCTGTGTTTTTATAAGGATTTACAAAAACATAAACCCAGGATTCATTCTCATCCTAGAATGAAAAAATGAATGAATGAAAAGCATTTTTCATATATTTCAGGCTAAGTGATGGGGTAATGCATGCTGATTGCTGAGATGACAATACAATAGCAAGACAGTCCCTGCTTTCAAAAGCTTACATTCTGATGGTAGGAGACAACACATAGAGGACATGGTGGCCAAGGATAGGAGTTTTTTTTTTGATTGTCATGGGAATGATGAGTTTTTCTCATCGTTGCAAGGGAATGACATGTGATTTCCAGAAACAATTATAGTATTTATTTGATTACTGCGCCCAAAGCAAGATGTGGAAAGGATGTCTGGAGTCAACTGATGGATGAGAGGTGAACTTGGCCTGATCTGCAGTTAGTTAGAAATAATGGAGTAAGGGAAATAGCACACACTTCTTAACCAATCAGGACAGCTCTATCCTGGTTGGTTTATCAACTCCCCAAAGGACTGTGGACTATGTTTCTGGTGGTATGTTTTAGCAAGTGCTGTTTCATGTAGATCCAGTAAAGGAATGTATACCCTCTGTTTTCTTAGAATTTAGATTGCTTCAAAGCTCCAATTGAAAACCATTTCCTACACGATCATTTTCCTATCACCTCTCTACTCCTCTGTGCATCTCCCGTTATTAACTCTCATTTATTTTATGTTAAACTTTTATGTATAAGTTCTGTCCTTACTGAGATAATGTAAGTTCCTTGAGGGCAGAGACTGTTGTATTTATGTCTTTAGTGCCCCCATACCTTGAACCTTGCTTGGCACAAATAAACAGTAACTTGCTTGATGATTGCAAGATTGAACCAAAGATAGTATTGGCTCTCAAGAAGCCTAACTTTTCCCTGAAGAGATAACGCAGGTGGATATAGGAAAATAGATCAGAGGATTGTAGAAAGGAAGCAAAATTCAGCTTACGTTTTCCCTTAGAGATCCAGAGTGGAAGGTTTATGTTTGAAAATTACTTTTATAAAACATGAGGTTGTCCAGCGATTTCCTAAAGTGCTGCACACATTCTAGCTACATTGTGTTTGCTGTATTGCATCTTTGTTTTTCTTTCCCCCATGGCATGAAGACATGATTAAGATTTTCTTTTTTTATGTCTCATATATCTTATAGTAGGCAGGACTGACTCTCTCCTCTTCCTGATATAGTCTTAGAATTTTCCTTGGAAATAAGGATATTCTGTGTCTCCTATAATTCCCTAAATTAATGTCAATTTTCCTTCAAAACACCAAGATTTGTAAAAGACAAAAACTTTAATAATGAGAATTCATATGCATTGCCTTGAATTTTTTCAGTTAGCATCTTGTCACCAGCCTTTAGTGTTTAAACCAAGTGGTCTATTTAAAATGAGAAGGTTATAAGTGCCCTGCATCCCTCATGCTTTATGGTTTCTTTCTCCATAAATGGAAATAACAATTGGGATATCTCTCTTCACCTCAAGGAGTATGATAAGGTAAATTGATATGTAGTCCTGGCATTAAGTGGGCCATCCTAAACTTAGCTTCCTTTCCATTTTAGTACTTGAGGAACCTTGGATTAAAAGCTATCCCATTAAGCTTTCTATGAGAATGAGTCTCTTTGCATCAATGAGTACATATTTCTCCACAGAATAGTTTAAAGTGGATTATTCTACATAACTTGCCTTCTGTATTCAAACACATTTATACCCTGATACTTCATTGCCTTGTAAATATTTTCAATCCAAAAGAAATGAAGTCTCCCCCTCAACTGAGATATGGCATTTGTGATGAAAAGTCATTTTGGAGATTTTTTTTGCATTATTTATGAAAGTAAACCAATAAAAATCATTTTCACTTTTTAGACTAAACTTGTTCATTGTAGGAATGTGATGCCAAAGGCAACTAAAACTTCCATTAAAAAAATTTTAAAAAAGAGTTCAGATGGATTTGGCAGTGTCAGAAGTGCTAGATTTGAAGTTTAAAGATCTGTGTTCAAATGCTGCTTCTGTTTCTCATGTAACTGTAAAACTGTAGTTGAGTCACCTATGAGGGCTGGGTAACCTGAGGCCTGGAGGCCACATGTGGCCCTCTAGGTCCTCAAGCTCTGTACTTGGCATCTACTTAAAATGCTTCACTTGAGGACCTAGAGGACATATGGCCTGGAGGCTTCAGGCTCCCCACCCCTCTCTGGGTCTCTTTATTTGTAAAATGAAATAGTTGAACTAAATGGTCTCACAGGTCTCTTCTGTTTTAAAATCCTATGATCCCATTAATTAATTTATATTTCTTACTTGTTCTTTATACTGATAGGATCATAGATTAGGAGCTGAAAGAGACCTCATATACCACAAAGTAAAACCCCGTCAAATTACAAATAAATGAAGAACTGAGGCCCAGAGAGGTTGCGTGATTTACTCATGATTGCATAGGTAACAAGCCATTTGATTTGTAGTTTGGGCTGGAAATGACATAATGATCCTAGCATACAATAAGTTTAGTGACACCATATTTAAAGGAAAAGTAGTCTACATATCTGAGACTGGTAAGTCAAATTTTCTTCAGTATTGATTAGATTTTTGTTTTCAGAAAAAAGAAAGTTACATCCTATAGTTACAATCACTATCGAATAATAGCAGACCCACCTTTTCTTCATAGACAGATTAGACTTCTCATAGCAATGATACTGACAGCAAATCATTGTGTTCTGGGATGTCTGTGTATGAACAGTATTGCTACTCACCAACTTAGTGACTGAAACTTTGAATTTTACAACAGAAAATTGTAGTCAACAATGAAAACATGTGGAAAGTAGAAATTGACTTGGAAACTCAGTTCATGGCAATAGGTGGTAAATTGTCTTTTTATTTTTCCTTTTTTGTTATATGAACATTTTTATCATGTACTCATAGGGGACCAAAATGCATAAATAAAAATTTAAATAATATACAATATTTATCATAGATATTTATCATTATTAAATCATCTATGTTTCACTATCAATCTTTTGTATAAATGCAGGCATGTGAACTCACATATGTGTACATAAAAATAATGCTGATACTTCATCTTTGCATTCAATCATTTTTTGGACATATGCTTTATTTTATCATCATCATAGTAGGTTCATAAAAGAATAGATTTAGAGGTAGAGGGCACCTTAAAATTAATCTAGCACAAGTTCATTATATAGAAGAAGGAAGTGATGTTGAGTGGTTAAGTGACTTGATTAAGGATACCTGGGTAGTAAATGACATATTGTTGGCTGTTATTTAATGGATCTACTCAATGGCTCATTGAGGGAGAAGTTGGCCTGATGTGTGACCCACAAAGTCACCCCCAGATGTGACATTTGATATCATGAGGTCACTTTATGTTGTTCTCTCTCAGATGTCACAGGGTTTACTTAGTGGTATTCAAATGGCAGACCATGTTGTGGCACAATGGAACATACCACTCAGAGAACACATTATAACTATCACCTCACATGCCCTTAAATTCTTGTCTAGGGGGTGTAGTATTATATTTATCATTAAAAGTCTGAAAATAGAAGGTGCTTAGAGATTGCATGTTTTAAACTTCTTATTTTATCTTTGAGGAAACTGAGACCTAGACAATAGAAGTGACTTTGGCATGGTAAGGTAGCCTATAAGTGACAGAGCTGGCACTGAAACTCTGGTTTATAGGGTCATATAACTCTCAGGGTAACATTTGTTCCACTGTAGTGTGTTGTAGTATTCATAGCATTCTTTACATTACACACTTCAATTCTGATTATTAAGCAGTGTAGTAGAGACAAAAGTTTCCTAGAGTTGGAATCAGAGATCCTGGATTTGACCTTTGGTTCTGCCATATACTGCAGTGTTTGACCTGACAAGACATTTCATCTCCCTGAGACTCCATTTCCTTATTGATGAAATGAGAAAATTGGACTCGATGACCTCTAAGGCCCCTTCTGCCTCTTTAGTCTATGATCCATTATTATTCTTTGTCCCAGACACAGAAAAGAACTGAATATCAGGTTAAGTGTCTTGCTCTCGTCATAGATCTATTTAGTGCAGGTATTAGGAGTGGTTCTCTTGATTGAATGTCCAAGGTACTTTGCATTAATTTGCAAAATGGGGGGAGGTGATGATTCTTCCTTTTTAGATTGGGTACTTGCAAGATGGGCACTAGCATTCAAATGAGGTCATTGTAAATGGGGTGTTAGTTCCTAGATAGAAATGTAGTGGCCGGTCTTCCCTTCCTTCATCTATGACTGGGGGGAAAAAAAGATTTCAATCTCTTTTCTAATGTGAATCACTCAAATGCATGGCATTTTCAGCTTAGCCTACTATAATATGGTTTCCATCATTCTAGGCTTTCGTCTAGTTCCTGACTTCTCATTTGCATATCTAGATCATTCTCCTTGAAATATTTTCCTTCAGACTGAGTATGATTCATAGATTTTTGTTGTGAACTCGTAGAAAATGTTTTACGTGTCACCAGTGTTTTATGGAAAGTTTACCCTTTCAGGTATGTTTGGAGAGAAAGACCATTCACATATATAATCTTAGGGCTATTCTTGATAGGAAGTTCTACATGACCTGAGTTTTAATTACCCTGGAGAATGTCTGCTTTCCTTCCTTTTTACTTTTAACCATTCAGTGGTTTCTAAAAGTCAAGTGTCGAGGAACTAGAAATAAGGAAACATCTTAAATGGACTTTAGCCACTGTAATTTTGAATCACAGAACATTGCATTTTATATTTCAAATGTTTTGGCATAGTTTTTAGTTAGTCATGGTATAAGGCATGGGATATTGGACTTGGAATTAAGAGCACCTTGTTTTGAATATTGCCTCTGAAATGTGCTATCTGGGTGACCTTGGCAAGTCACTGAATTGCTCTTTGCCTCAGTTTCCTGTAAAATCTGTAAAATGAAGGAGTTGCACTTAAAAATTACCAGTATCACTTTAATCTCAAAATATATGATCCCTGGAGAAAAGGCAAATGTTTCAGAGAAAAAAAGATTACCCAACAATACTTAAATTACACATTTTTTATAGACTGACATCATGTTAATTCAGAGGATGTGTCAGTGCTATATGATTTACTCAAATGAAAAGAATCATATTATATTGTGTCTGCTGCATTTAAACTTTTTATTATAAATTTAATAACTGGCAAACATACATGTTCTAATATTCAAAGAATAGAAAAGGGGATCATATATGAAATGATCGATTTCTGTTATGAACAGTTTTTTTTGAAAAGTATTAAATTTGAAAGGAAGGTAACAACATTTTGGTAAGTTTTTCTGGACTCTTTTTTTCCATCTGTGCATTTTTAATATTGTATTGATGCTCTTTTTTTCTTTTTGCAATCTCTATCACTACCCTTTAACTTACTGCACCCTTCCCAAGTAGCAGTCTTCCCTTGAAATGATGAACTAAAGGCAAACAAATTATATGAACACAGTGTCCATGTATAACATATGTGTAGCATTCTGCCCCTCTAGTCCCTCATCTCTCTGCCAAGAGAGAGGAGGCATGCTTCAACATCAGACTGATTTGTTACTGGGTTGATGGTTCTAAAGTCTTTTGGTGTTGTTAAGACTTTAGAATTCTGATCAGTGCAATGACAAACTTAGAACACAGGATGACATGGTAGCGGCCTGTCCTACAGTGGCAAACACAGGAAAGAGATAGATTTGTGGGTATAGAATCTTAAAGACTTGGCAACTTGCTGAGTATGTGGCGTTAGGGACGCTGAGGACTCAAGGATGTCTGCAAAGTGACTGGAGTGCCAAGGTAACTGAGGATGAATTTGGGGAGCATGAAATTTGGTATTGGCCTAGAAGGAAATAGAGAAGTTTGGGAGAAATGGTAGGTTTTAGGGGGAAAATATTTAGTTCTGCTTTTGGAAGTGTTGGGTTTGAGATGTCTGTGGGACCTCTAGCTTCGATTATCCAATAGGAAATTGGTGATATAAAACTGGAATTCAGAAAAGAGACTGGGGCTGGATATATACTATAGATCTGGAAGTCATCTGCATTAAAATCACAATTAAACCCATCAGAGCCGTTAATGTCACAGAGAGAGAAGAGAGGAGAGCCCATGATGTGGCCTTGGGATACTCCCAAAGTTGGGAACCAGGATGTTATTTCATATATTTTTCTATACTGCCATGTTTCACATTAGTTCCTTTCAACACATTCTACTTTCCAGACAAACTGGACTTTACAATCCCATGTTGTTCTCCTCGTGATAGTTCATCTCCCATCTCTGTGCCTTTGCGTTGGCCGTACCTCACATCTCAATGTCATGCCTGCAGTTCTTTTCCTTCTCACTTCCCCTAGGCTCAGCTCAAATATTAACTTTTGCAGGAAACTTTACTGTCTCTGCTCAACTGAAAATGCCCTCCCTTTTAAGCTTATCTTCAATCTAAAGCATGTATGTTGTGCATACCTATTTATATACATGTTGTCTCCTTCATTAGGATATAAATTCTATCAGGACATGAACTATTTTTACTTTTTTTTTTTTAACCCTCAAAGTTTACTACAGTTCCTCACATATCTGTTGTTATTCAGTCATTTTTCAGACATGTCTGACCCTTGTGACCCCATCTGTTTTTTTTTTGTTTGTTTGTTTGTTTGTATTTTGGCCAAGATACTGGAGTGGTTTGCCATTTCCTTCTCCAGCTCATTCAATAGATGAGGGAACTGAGACAAAAGGGTTAAATGACTTGCCCAGGGTCACACAGCTAGTAAGTATCTGAGGCTAGATGTGAACTCAGGAAGATGAATATTGCTGATTTCAGGTCTGATCTCCCTACACTGCATATAGTTAGCACTTAATACATTTCAGTGGTTAATTTTTGGAGTGTAGTTTCCCCAGCTTCTGCCTATGGGCATTCTTCTGTTTTTCCCTCTGACCCCCTTCACCCTCTAATTTCCCCATACTTTCCACCATTCACCATGCTGACTACTTACTGGAGTTGTGGTTATACTTGCTGGTTCTGATTTTCATCCCAAGCCAGGCCAGATCAGCTGAGCAGCTGCCACACTCTGACAGCAACAACAACTAAGTAGAGTTTACTGTGTACCAAGCACCATTCTAAATGCTTTACAGATATTATCTCATTTGATCTTTACAACAATCTGAGAGCTAGGTTCTATCATTGTTCCCATTTTACAGCTGAGGAGACTGAGGCAAACGGAGGCTAAGTGACTTGCCCAGGGTTATATAGCTAGTAATTATCTGAGGTGATCTGAACTCGTGTTCCTGACTCCAATCAGTTGCCAAGTACTTCAGGAGTGGGCCGCCATGTTGCTCTTCATGGAGGAGCTGGTCCATTACTTAGGGTAGGACCAGCTCTTTTGTAGTGAAAGGAAGTATATATTTCATGTCAATTCTGGAAATAAATTTTTTTTATACACACACACACACACACACACACACACACACACATATATATACACACACAACTATTTGTATATGTATATGTGTATATATATGTATGTGTATGTATATGCATGTATATATGTGTATATATGTATATGTGTGTATGTATGTATATGTATATATGTATGTATAGGTATGTGTATATGTATAATATATGTATATGTGTGTATATAAAATAGCCTAGTTGGAACAGACATCACGATGAGGTTACTAAGATATTCCTGGGTCCTGAAGTCTTTACCCATGATATCAGAGGCCTCACCAAAGAGAAGCTGAAGTCATTGATGGTGTTTTCACTGACCTTTAAAAAGCTAAGTATCCCATCAGTACACAGTCCATAGAATGCTCAGTAAGGATGACTACTGGAGGTTTAAACCCAATGTCTAGCCACATTTTGGAATCAATTTATTCTAACAATGTTCTAAAGCAAATACTGTCCTTAGTGGGGGCACGGGAGACCTCTGGAGGCCTCACACAGATACTAGACTGCATTCTTTGGAGTTGACCAGGAATATGTGAAGTGACTTTTTTATCTAAGAGAAATTGACTTTAAGGAGCTCCCAGTGGCTTATCTCCTTGTCTCTGAGTCACCTTTTTATCTGAGTAAATGGAAATTTTTACTTAGTAAAAAAGAGAAATCCTTCTAGACAGGACCTAGATAGCACTTACAACAAGCCTTTCCTGTTCTCCCCTCTCTCTAAGTTCAAGGGGTTTTTCTTTGAACTTTTCATGCCATTATACATAAGTTTCTCTTTTGTATTTTTCCTATTTTATATTAAAGCTATTTCTGTATAAGTCCTGAGACCACCTCCTAAGAAGGGCTGTAATCTATATCTCTTGGGAGAGTTCTTGGATCAGGCATTCATAACGTCATGTGTCAGGGACCTTGCACCAGGCCTGCCAAAGCCTATGGACTCTTCAGAATCATGGGGTTAATTGGTGTGATGTGGTCCTACATGAGTTGTAGGGTTCACAGCTGTGGGGAAGAAGGATTGGAGTAGGGAGACAAAGAAGATGGGAAGACCAATAAGGAGGGTCTTGTAAGTTGTCTGGGTGAGAAGTGACCATGCTCTGAACTATGCCGGTAATTTTGTGGATAGAAAGATGGTGTAAGTAAGGTGGATTTAGTGTGTGTAAGGAGGATTTTGTTACTCCTTTTTAGATAATAGTTCCAGGATCGTAGATAATATTTCCCATGAATTGTAGTTGAAAACAACTTCTACTGCACACTTGCAGTAGAGATATAGGGGTGACATAACATACGCGCATGCTGTGCATTGTCATGACAATATTGCTAAAGTTAACCTGTGAGCTTAGTGTTGGCAAGATGCCTTCTTTGTCTGTTGCCCTTTAAATCAAGTGGGCACTGGTCAGTAAGTAAGTGGGGAACCCATTCTGGAGTTTGGGTAATGCATAGAGGAATGCATGCACCCATCTTGATCAGCCCCCATCAATGCTTGGGGGGAATCTGTGTGTTTGCCTCAACTGTTCTCTATTGAGACTTTAAGGGACCAGCAGGAGTTGTAGCTCCTATCATTCTCCCCTGCCCTTGTGAGAAGAGTGATTAGGGAATTCTGGAGGATTTGGTGCTCCCATTATCAGCAACCCTTTTGAGAAGACTAGACCAGAATAAAGTAAGCTTATTTAACCCCTCCGAAGAGGTCTTCCTGTCTGATCAGATCAAGAGTGAACCTGTTAGAGGGTGGAATCCTAAAAGTTCCAGTGCCTCCTGTGTTGTTATCCTGTCCCAAAAGAAGGGAACATGTTTGAGAGATGTTTTGGAAGTGGAATGAACAAGACTTGGAACCTGACTGGGTGTGGGGAGGAGAGGGAGAGGGGGAAGGTATGTCTAAGTCTGATGTCTCGGGTATCTATCCATTAGGGAATTGGGCTCAGAGATGCTTCTCACATCTGATCAGTTAATATTTTAGATTTTTTCCAATATGTAACCCTGGGTATGGCAGTGACCTCTTTAAAGTTCTTAAAATGAAAGAATGCTTGAACTGTGGTGTGCGATGTGTAGGACGCAAATGAAATTCCTCAAGAAGAGCAGGCTCATTCAGTTTAGCCTGAATGTCCTCCCCCAACACTTTCGCTCATGGGCATAAGATTTTAAAAAAAAGTTTATTCTAGTTTTGTATAATTAATGTCAGGGAACTGTGATCCTGCCTTGACACAGAGTATATCACCAAAAGCCAAATTTAGAGGGAAAAATAGTGATGACTCAGCAGTTTCTGCCCGAGTGAGAAGACGAAAGTCTTTTTGAATTAATGGCTCTCATGCCTTGATGCTGCCCTGCCACATCTCATAAATCTTTTGGGAACCAGATCTCCTGTGAAAGGGGGACTTCACAGTCACTTAGGGAATACCAAGTAGTAGATTTTTCAAAAGGGGACTGTTTTTACATTTTCTTTCAGATTTTGCCCTCTAGTGCGTAAACTCTTAAGGTGAAATTTGATTAAAATATGCTCTGCTGAGTAGGAAAGCTTGCATTTGTACATGCTGCCCAGTTTTATTGTCCGGTTCATTGAAGGGCACATTCTCCCCGGTGTTGATTTATACTTCTCCCTCCTGGGAACTCTGAAGGGAGGTTTAGAGCTAATTGAGAAGAAATAAGGTCATTTAAAAAAAACAACAAATGAAAAACAAAAAGACAAACTGTTTTCATGCATTGATGGATGTGTTTTTGCAAAGGTGACTGAGATGTTTGCTTTCATATGTAAGAAAATGTTTGAATATTATTAAAATATACTGGGAGTGTCTGTAAACATTTGGGAGACATTTCATATATGTAGAAACCCCATATTTTAAGGACTTTGCATTTGAATCTATGTAGAAAACTATTATCATTAACAAACTCTAAGTATTGTTAATATCTGTGTATTAGTATTTTAACTAATCATAATAGCTAACATTGATATAGCGCTTCAAAGTTTGCAAAACACTTTAAATATGTTAAATGAATATTCTTTTTAAAACACTGAACAGGAAGAACTTAGTGTCAATAGCAGTCATATAGTGACATATGAAAGATATGCTTACAGATGTTTCTGATGATACAGGCATAGTCTACCAAAATCATTATTGGTTCTAAGAATGTATGGGGCTAGATGAAACAAAATCTTAAGGGTCAATTCTATAGATAGCCTTCTAAATGTGATGGTAAGCAGACTGGCAATCATGAATGTTAATGTTACCTAACTACAATGTTTTTTAATTGTGTTGGAGAAATATGATGTTATATTTAATGTCTTGAGATACTTTATATAATTCAATCATATCTCAGAACTGGTTCAGTTCATAGTCTTTTTCTTAACTCATTTCCTTTAGATTAAGAAATGTGTCTTTTGTAGGTTTGATAGCATACACTATGGTTGTCTTTAATCTCTTTTTCCCCATTTGCACTTTGGAGAATAAGGTTTCAATTTTGGTGAAGCTTTGGCAAGCTGCCTTTGGTTTGGGGAAGACTTCTGTGAGAAGTGGGAGACGAGTCATGCAATTAAAAAGGTGCTGGTCATATCTGTGGAAAGGGCAATGGTGACTAGAAGGAAATGTCCCCTTGTTGCTGTGCTTCGTGATAATTGTGATATATGGTCTCAGTCATTTATTTGACAGGGAGGTGATAGAACAGTCATATCAAGTATAGTATTCTCCTGAGAGCTGGTACTCAGGTGGAAATACTTAACATCTTGAGTTTTTGGAATTGAGATGTAATAATCCATTAATCAACATAATGCATTGATCTTTGGGCAAGGTAGACTGTCTCATTGGGTCTCAGAACACAATATAGTAATGATGATGAGAAGGAGGATTTTACATATGTGTGTGTATGTCTTGGAATACAATATAATATTTATACACACATGCACATACACACACATATATCTTATCATCATCATTATATTATATTCTGAGACCCAATGAGACCAGTATTATGATGAATAGATGCCATTGGATCTCAACTCCAGAAGATGACGATGATGATATTGTATATGTTTATATACAGAAGTAGGTACATGATGATAATAAGTGTGTATGTACATATATATATATATATATATATATATATATATATATATATATATATATGTGTGTGTGTGTGTGTGTGTGTGTGTGTGTGTGTGTGTGTGTAATTGTTGTATTCTGAGACCTAATAAGACAGCTTATCTTAGCATTATATAGCTTTTATGAGATGCTTATATAATGCCTACAGGTACTGTGCTTAAGCACTTTTTACAAATAATACCTCATTTGGTCCACACAACAACCCGATAAGGCAGGTGCTATTTACAGTTGAAGAAACTGAGAGGATAAACAGAGGTTGTGACTTGCCCAGGGTCACACAGCTAGTTAGTGTCTGAATCTGGATTTGAATTTATGTCTTCCTGATTCTAAGCCCTGTACTCCATCCAACATGCCGCCAGCGATCTCTTACTAGGGAGGAGCAGAGGGAATGCCTTATGTTACATGTGTGGGCCATGATAGTTTTATCACCATGCTGTAGAAGCTTTAAAGCAACAGTGTCAAACTCAATAGAAGTGGACCCCTGTGGACCTCTTTTTGACTTAGAAAATCATAAATTATATTATGTATGTTGTATTTTATTTAGTTTGTTAAACATTTCCCAATATTTTAATCTGCAATACTTGGGAATATTGTTAGCATTTATCAGTCCTATCTTACAACATGCCTGGTGAGGTTCTTCCATTTGTAGCAGAAAGGGCAGGAACACACAAGGTCCTATTTGTTCCTAATAATAACACACATTGGAGCATATTTGGTGATCTTTCTCTTTTGAGGAGGGAGGGAGGGAAGGAGAAAGGGAGGGAGAGGGAGGGGGGGAACCTTCCTGCTCCAATTATCATTGGCTTGGGAATCAATGGAATGAAGATCTCAGTCTTGCTCAGAGAGATTCAGATGAGAAATTCTGCCATTCCTCAATCTGAAGGCTTTGACGGATCAGGGCAGACAAGATCATATCTTCTACTCTGATAAAATTGCCCTGTGTGTAATCTTAGAATCCTTCCAGGCCTCCCAGGCCAATTAGGTAGAACTTAGTCCATGGTCTATCTATATTTGCCTTTTTTTGAACTTAGCTAATAATGTTTCCCAACAAATTCTCAAGTACTACCAATTCCATAAAGTCCCCAAATGTATTGAACAGGGGATTATTCCCAGAAGTTTGGGATAAGACCCAATGAACAGCACTGCTAATCTGGTGAAGGATCAGGAAGCCCACTTATATGAGATTCCTTGGGATCAACTTAGGAAGTCACAAGTGGAATTGTACCAAGGATGTCAGCCAGTGCTTTCAAGGACCACTCAACTAATTTTTAGGATTCGTCTATGCATCTGTGTGGATAATCCCTCTGACGAGACAGATTGCTACCTATCCATGTCTGCCCATCTTATGCTATTTATTTGTATAGAGCATTGGACTCGATTATTATAAACATCAGTAGTAATTAATGAATCAATATTCTTACTAGAGGAGAGCATTCTACCCTGACACTAGATACAAATAGTGGTACTCAGAGATCCTGTGTTTGAATCCTTGTAACCTTGGACAAATCAGCCAACCTCTTGGAGCTTCACTTTCATCATTTATATAATAAAGAGGCTAAACTAGATGAACTTCTGAGGTCCCATCTAACTTTCAGTTTATCATTCCAATGAACTGAGCTGTATCATTACCTATGAAAGAGGTGCTTATGATCACATGATCTATATTTCATCTAAGTAATTGATTGCCTCTGAGAAGCCATAGAGCCAGATGAAGCAACATCAAAGGGGACAGCTCCATAGAAATAAGATTAATTAAACATGGGATAGTAAGTAGACAAGGGTGTTAATGTTGCTGGGAATATAGTACTGCCTCAGCCACTATGCAAAGATTTATGCTTTTAGAAATATGCCAAATGATGCTACAAAGGGCTTTTGGGATGCTGTAGCGGAGTTTCAATTCAACAAGCATTTATTTATTAAACTCATACTGTGTGCAAGGCAGTATGTGAGGTGCTGGGATACCAATTTAAAAAAAGCCAGTAAGCTGAAGGAAGCAATATGCCATATACATAGCAGAATATGATACCATGTAGGGGTAATGAGAGGGGGACAAAGGAGAGAGATCCAAACAAAATATTCTTAGAAAATTTGAGGAGGAAAACATTTGGTTCATTTGGGGGAAACAAGGAAGACTTCATTGAAATCATGGCACCAAAGCTGAACTTCAAAGGAAGAAAAGAATTCAGAGTGATGGAGATAAGAAGGCAGTATATTGTAGGCAGGTAGAACAGTCTAAGGTCAGTAAATACTCATTACTTTAGTTTTGCTGAAATTTAGTTTATAAAAGAGAGTGATGTAAACTAAGGTGACAAAGGTTATTTGTTTTTAGTATATTAATGGAATTGAAAACAGCATTTTATGGGTAATGTGATGTGACTTTTTCTGTACAAGAAAACACACTTTCAAACAGTGGAATTAGGATAGTGAAATTTTCACACATAGTAACTATAGAGATAAAAATAATAATTGTCTTCATACTGTTGCTAAAGAGTTCACCTCTTCATTGGCAAAATGAAAGAATAGGTTTAATTACCTTACTTTACCTTTTTCAAAAAATAATTTAGAATAAATGATTAAAAGTCAACATGACCAACTAAACTTGGTTTATGAACTATGCACATTTAAAAAATGAATTTCAACATTTAAAATGTCCATAGCCATTTGTCAATCAAACCTTCTGTGTCTCCATGAGTCTTACTTGTCTATTAATTCCCTTTCACTTTTACTTTCACATGGTCAAAGTTAGTGTGTACTTAGCTCTGGTTTTGATTTTCTTATGTGGCATACTTCAATAAAATTATTTCTAGTTTTCTTCATATTCCTTGTTTTTATCTATGCTAACTGCATCATGATATTGACTTGAATGAATGAAATGCATGAATGAAAAAGTACGTATTAAGTTATTACTGTGCCTGCCTTCAAGGACTTTATATTCTTATGGGGAAGATAATGCACATAGGGGAGTGGTGGGCAAGAAGTCTTTTCAGTACCAAAGATAACAAAGGTGGTAAGTGGGCAATACGCAAATTGTTGACATACTTTATCAGGAAAAATGGCAGAGTTGGTTCTATCATAGTTCATAATTATAGAACTAAGGTGAGGTAGGGTATGAGCATACTGAGGAAGCTGTGGAGAAGATGGACACCAAGTGAAGTAATTAAAATATGCTGACTGTTACTTTCCTGATGTATCAATCCAGGGGAGGAAGTTTTCAAAGTGTATGGAAGGAGACTATCTAGGACAGAAATTTTCCCTGGGCAGCAAGCCTAGGGAGGAGATGGACGGAAAGCAGGGAGTGATGTACCACAAGTTATTTAACCTGTAGGTTGTACAAATCTTTTGAAATTACAAATAATTCTGATAGAAATATCTTTGAACATATAACTTTCATGGAGGGGGTTAACTTTTCTTTAATATTCCCAATGATAAAGTCATTAAAGTGCGTAAAAAGTGTAGCTTTTCTGCAGGCTTCCAGATTGTTTTTTTGTTTTTAAAGATTCCACTAGTATGCATTTGTTCCAATAGTGAATGAATGCTTCAGTTTCTAGAACAACTTGGTTACTTTTAATTATGTTTTTGCAGTTTGATGGGTGTAAGTTAATACTTAAAAGTTGTTTAAATTTGTATTCCTTTGAATATCAGGGAGTTTGAGTATGTTTAAAACGTGATTATTAACAATCTCTACTTTCTTTTCATACCCATTGATCATTATTCATTAGGAAGTTAATATTGCTTTTGAATATTTTCTTTACCAATTTATTTTAAATATTAAATTTTTATCTGCCTTATTAATTTGATCTTTTTCTTTAAAAAATTTCAAAATATTTAATGCAATTAAGGAAACATATCTTATTCCCAGTTATTTCTTCTGTTTGTTTAGTGAATATAAGTATAGAATGATGGATAAAAGATTGGTTTTGGACCTTGGAAGGTTTGTGTTGATGTCTTGCTTCTTAATCAAACTAGTTATATAAGTATGTACAAGTCACTTGAAATTTCAGTTCTTAGGCAACTCTCTAAGACCATTTGTTGTTGTTCAGT
Source organism: Phascolarctos cinereus (assembly GCF_003287225.1). Lineage (NCBI taxonomy): Eukaryota > Metazoa > Chordata > Mammalia > Diprotodontia > Phascolarctidae > Phascolarctos > Phascolarctos cinereus. The sequence goes on along the minus strand of NW_027555514.1, from coordinate 50,885,219 downwards.
TATTTTCAATCACGTCTGACTCTCTGTGACCCCATTGGGATTTTCTTAGCACAGATAAATCGCAAGGGGCAGCTAGGTGGTGCACTGGATAGAGACCAGGAGTCAGGAGGACCTGAGTTTAAATTTGACTTCAGACACTTAATATGTATAGCTGTGTGGCCCTGGGCTGACTGATTAACCCCCATTACCTGGCGGCAACAACAACAACAACAAAAGGTAAATGGAAAAGGTTTACTATTTCATTTTCCCACTCATTTTACAAATGAGGAAACTGAAGCAAAAGATAGCTCATAAGTATCTGAGACCAGATTTGAACTTACAAAGGTAAGACTTCCTGACTCTAGGCCCAGCACTTTATCCACTATGCTGTAAGTTAAAGATAAATTGCTGATCTGTATTGACTTAAAGAATTTCCATGCCAGGAAATTAATCCCTGCACTGATAAAATCACAAGGCCAGACATGTGCCATCCTATAGAAAAAAAAATTTTTAGACAAATTTGTGTGCTTTTTACAATTAAGATAAATATATAATGCTCTCTTATTTAATTATTGTATAGTTACTTTTTTGTGCTTTATTATCTGACTACAGTTCAACATGACATACATTATGAGATAGTTTTCGAATCTATTTCCTACCATATTATATTGTTAATCAAGTTTCCAAATACATTTAAATAAGGAATCCTTTCCTCAATATTTCTTTTCAGTAGGTTCACTAAATAATTATCTTCTATATGGATTTGTTTGGATGTCTAGGTGCTCAATTCTATTTCATTTATAATTCTCTGCTTTCCCCCTCTTTATCATTCTGACAATATTTTATCTTTACTTTTCTTTGAGGAAAATTTCAATTGTTTCTATGATTTGTTGTTCAACCTAGATCTTAAAATTAATTCTTCAGTTGGTTTTAATTCTTTTCCCACAGGCTCTTTACTGAATATAAATTTATTTTGCTGTCAATGATAAGGGATAAGTTTCCATTTTCCATTTTTATAAAGGTGTGATGAATGGCTAAGACATATACATACTATTTTCTGTTCCTGTTCAGTAATCTCTAAAGACCTAGCATATATCACTTTTCTAAAATTCTACCTAGATCTTTAACTATCTTATTTATATTTTAATTAGCTCCGCATCTGAGAGAAGCATACAGAGATCCCCCAAAATCAGTTTTGTTGTCCATTTTTTCCTATAAAATTGATTAAATTTTAAGTATTTAGATGTTATCCCATTTGGTAAATACAACACACACATATAAAAATATAGATATTAACTCATCATGTATGATGTCTTTAAGCATCATGTAGTTTTTCTATATATCTCTTTAAATAAAATTTTATTTTTATTGCTATCTACTCTGAAATTATGATTGCTACCCAGTCATATAATTGACTTACCACTGCTTTTTTGAGTTCACTTGAGGGATAATTGATTTTTCCTTGGCCCCTTATTTCAACTTTGTGTGAATCTATTTCAAGTATTTCTTGTAAACACACATTCTTGAATTCTGTTTTCTAATCTATTTTGCTACTGTCTTCCATTTCATGGGTATAACTTTACCAGTTATGATTATTCTTTCAGTTATAATGATGAATTTTATATTTACCTCCTATTGTCTTATAGCTTTCCCTATCCCTTTCTTTTTTAAAGATAAGACTATTAAGAGATCAAGAGTATGCTCAGTATTAGTGAATTATGTTTAATGAAATCTGCATCTGTCCCTATGTTTCTTTTCTCTTTCTCTTGCCTAGACCCTCATCAGATTATTACCTTTTCTTTTTCTTTTTCATTCTCTCTTCATGTTCTATCTTCCAAAGTTAGAATTTATTTTATCTCTTTTTGAATCTACCTTCACTCTTGACTTTCTTTTCCCTTCTTTTTATCCATGTCTAATTCTCTGTTGAGTTTAGTGTATTTCTACACCAAACTCGTGTGCGTGTATGTGTATGTGCACATGTGAACACAGTATGCACATGTATTCAATCGTCATTTGTCAGCTTCATATGAAAGTGATGCTCATGTGTAGCTCGCTTCTTCCAACCCCACTTTCTCAATGTCTGGTTTGTTTTGTCATACATCTAATTATGGGAGTAAATTCTATCTCCTCTCTTCCTTACTTGATTTTTTTTCAACTTTTAAAATTTTTTGTTATGATTATAAAAATATAATGAAACTACTCCTACCACCTTTTCCTTATTTATTCCATTTCTAACGCTTTGAACTCCACAGGTTCACTTGTTTCTTCTCTCCTTTTTAGAATATAACCTTTTCATCAATGTACAGTGTCTTCTAATTGCATAGATGTATTTACCTTTCTGTGTTTCTTTTACTTCTTTTTTCATTTCAAAGCATCTACTCAGCTCCATTCTCTTCATCAGTAATACTTGAAAGTCCTTTATTTGATTAAAGCCCTGTTTCTCCCCTTTTAAGCTTATCATAAGATTTGGAAGACAAGTTATTCTTGGTTGTAAGCTTTTACATTTTGCTTTCTGGAACATTGTATTCAGAGCTTTCTTCTTAATGGTAGTAGCTGCCAGATTTCCTGCAATCCTGACTGTGATTCTTTAGTATTTAGATCTTTCCCCACCCCCTGGCTATTCACAGTATTTCTCCCCTTTATTGACTAAAAAGTTCCAGGGTTTTGCTATGACATTCCAGGAAGTTTTGATTTTGAGACTTCTTTCATTAGAAGAATGTCTGATGCACTCTTCCCATGCATTCTTTCTATTTCTAATCTTATTTTTAGTTCTAATAGGTCTGGGCAGTTTTTATTTGGGATTTTTTAAGGTGTAGTATCTAGGCTTTTAATGGTTGAGATTTTTAGGTAGTCTGATTATTCTTAGATTATCTCTCCTTGAGCTATTTTTCAGCTCACTTGTTTTGAGAAGTGATGAGATACATTACATTTTCTGATTTTTTTTTAATTTTAAAATTGTTTCCCCCCTAGTTTTCCTTATTATCTCAAGAGGACATTTATATCTTTCTGCTCTAGTCTAATTTTCAAGGAGTCATATTTCCTATACTAACCTGTTTATTTTCCTTCTAATTCTATATTCTCATTTCCTTTCCCATTCTTTTCTCTAGAGCTCTCATATTTTTACATAATAATTTTTAAACTCTTGCATAATTCTTCTAACAAATCTAGCACAGAATATAACACTTCTGTAAATTGTTTTGAGGCTTTTCTTATCAATAATTATGTAGTTATTCTTTTCTCCTAGGTTTGTTTCATACACATTCCTCTTTCCCCTAACATTTCCTTACCATTACTTGTATATTTTCTTTTGTTTCTTTGTTCTTAAAAAAAACCCCTACATTCATGAATTTAGATCTAGTGATACTATATACCTCCTAGAAGTTCCCCATCAGAAGTTCCACTTAAGGTCTGATATTTTGAGAATTTGATTAGGGTGCTGACCAGAGGCTCTTTTATCTTTAATCTACTCTGAGGTCACCTTGTGTTGATAATGCTCATTAGCAGAAAGAATTCTCTGCTGTGGGATAGATCAGTATCCATCCATGGTATTAGCATAAAAATGTCTAGCAGGAAGAAAGATTGTAAAGTGTAGCAAATCACATGTGGAGGATGTCATTTTTCCTCTATGTTTGGTTATTGCTAGTACATCTGAGCTATAAAGAGATGCAAAACTTGAAAACAGATGGCCCCTCTGTTTCTGGCTATGTGAATCATGGAGCATTTGAAGGAAATGTCAATCATATAAATTGAAATCCAAGAGCATTGTACCATCCCATAAGTTTTGTACTTACGAGCCATTTGTGACTGAGTGCCCTAGCTTTTCTATACTCCCTTATTTTTCTGGACTAGATCCATGCATTGAAAATATCCAATAATTATGAGGATTAATGGCTCCTTTCAATGTGACACCATTTATCTTTGAGAAATTCAAGGACTCCAGAAGCTTGAAAGAGCTACTATCCCCAGAATCACTTCACCTTTCCCAAATCCCCTAAGATTCAACACCTTAGCTCTGGCATACTGATGATATGTCTCATTTCTTCCCTTCCTACATAGAGTTGAGGTGACGGCTGGGATCACTGAATGAATGTACTAATATTATGCAAGGATGATTGTGAAGGTCATTGTACATGCTTTCCAGGGACGAAGTTATCATTCACATACTTTAAAGAGTAAGCTTAGCTTCATATAGAGGAGGTGTACAACATCTAAAAATGTACCTTTCATTAAGGGGATAGTCATGGGCAACTGGTCAGCTTGACACTCCTGGGCCAGTAAAGGTACAGCAATTTGTCATCCCCCTGCATAGACAGAAGGGAATTCTCTGGAATGGGGAAGAAAGTCTTTTCAGCAATTGCAAAAAAAAAAAAAAAAGGATAATCCTTTGCTGTAGCATTTAGCACTCATATCAGAAATGAACTAGGTTAATATATGACTAACAGTCTAATAAATAGGTTTAAGAAATTGACATAATTTAAACAGATAGGATATGGAAGGTATTTCAGGGCAAGGGAAATTAAACTATGAATCCAGAAGCTTAAGTTTTGCTCATGGCACTGCTAACTAACTTTATGAGTTTGGAGGAATTTCTCAGGACCTTTTGCCTCTAGGTTATCTCATCTGTAAAACACTTATAATAATCTCTGTTATTTTTGTCTCGCAGGATGGTATGAATTTCAAGTAATAGCTCATATGTATGTAGTGCTTTAAGCTCTACAAATCACCTTCCTCACAACAAGGCTTTATTATCATCATTTCACAGATGAGGAAACTGAGGTTTGGACGTTGTAAGTGACTTGCCCAGGAATTGCATATTTGGGCTTTGAACCCAGTTATTCTGCCTCTATAGTCTTTCCATAGTCTGTTGTGAACACCAGTCCTATCTCTTCCATTCTATCACTGTTGCCTATAAGATCATTTTCTTTTTTTAAGCTGTTTCTGTTACACTTATTGCTATTGTGAGCTCATTCTATGAGTTAATACTCCGGACACTGACCCAGTTCTTAGAGAATGGTGCCACCTCTTATGTTCCTCCTCAGTTATCTGCCCTTGCAGGTATCTTCTAGACTGGTCTTAAAACAAGTCTAAAATAGTTGACAAATCCCCTGAGGATCAATCATTCTGGTTAGATAGAATCTTCCTTGTCAAAATCATTTGTTTGGGGGTTGCTAGATTTGTTTTTTGTTGTTGTTGTTTGGGGGCTTTTTTCTGCAAAAAAAGGTTTGGCCAACTGATTTTCTTTTAGCATTTCAAGCCATAGATCCTACCTAAACCTTTCCTGAATGCTTCAGTATTTGTTCCCCAAAACTTATCAGACTATCTCCCCCTTATCTGTAATAAAGAATAAAAAGGATCTGTTTTCCCAGGGTTACCATTATTTATAGATCAACAACCCTTTCTCCTTTAGTGGTTAAACTCCAGCATCGAAGTTGTCTCTCCTTGTTTCTGCCACCTTTATAAGAATACAATTTTCATTAAAGAAAGTCAAGACTTTTTCAGCTTCTCTGCTTATAGCATAAGGAGGTCCAGCAGAATCCTGGATAGTTAAAATCTTCCAACAAGTAATTATGTCTCCATATCAAGTTTATATTCCTAAAAATCTCACCCATTTCCTCCCACTGGCTTGGTTGTCTATGGTACATTCTCCCCCATTATTAGCAAAACAAATAGTTGATAAAGGAATACTCCTACAGTCATTTTAAAGGATTAAAACGTGAGAGATGCTATTATCTACAAACCTTTTGGTAATAATAATTAGGACATGTCTTCATGACTCATTTTTCTCCATCATAGTACATATTCAATCATTTGCTGACGCCTAATTATTTTTCCTTTAGAATGTCTATATTATTTTCCCTGTTCCTTTGATTACAGTGGGCACCCCTTAATTTTGGGCTTTATCATCCCAAACTGACTTTTCCAGCTGTTTCACTAATTTTGAGAGTCACATGAAGTTTTACAAAACTTATATCAGCTGGGCCAACATATGCTTAGTGTAATAACCCTTTATGTATGTTTTAATATATGTAAGGAAGGACTTAAGGAAAAGTTTAGAAAAGCACAGGATGGTAGAACTAAGAGAAGGATACTACCAAGACACTGTGGGCCTCTACATCAGAGTCAGGGAAGGAAAATATTCTTTAATATAAACTTTTCACTACATTGAAACTGGCCTGCTCACTGTACCTGATTGTGATTTGCAATTTCCCACCTCTGCCCTACATACCTTTTCTCCCCCCAATCCCCTTTGCTAGGAATGCTTACACAAAATCCAGACCAGCCCAGGAAAAAAGCACTCTCTTGTTTATTTGAAGTTCTATAGTAATGCTCCATGGCACCCACTTGGCTTCACAAATGAATAAAGTCCTGGAGTTGGAGGTAGGAACTCCTGAGTTCAAATCCTGCCTCCAACAATTACTAGCTGTGTGACTTTAGGCAAGTCACTTAGCCTATTTCAACCTAAATTTCCTCATATATAAAATGGGAATAGTAATAGCATCTAGTTAACAGAGTTATTGTGAAGATTAAATGAGATAATATATGTAAAGTACCTTGCAAGCCTTTAAACTAAATAATAATAAATAACACATACGTATGACACTGTAAGGTTTGAAAAATTTGCAAATATTATCTCCTTTTTATCCTCAAAAGAACCCTGGAAAGTAGGTGCTATTATTATCTCAATTTAACAAATAAGAAAACTGAGTAGGTAGAGGTTGTGACTTGCCCAAGGTCACATAGTTAGCACATGAAAACAACCAGAGCTCTCTTTTCCTTGCCCTTTTCCCCTTATCATCTTTTCTCCTTTCTTTCTTTGCCCACTTTCCTCTTTTTCCCTCTTCTTTTCACCCTTTTCTCATTTTCTCTCCTTTTTTTTCCCCTTGAACTCCATTTAGATTTTATGTTAAGCTTACATTCAATAATAAAATCATCACTATTCATGCTTTACCTTTTCCTCTTAAGTTCATGTCCATAATTTTCAGTTATAAATGGTGTCCATTTCTGACTCTACCCACTAAAGTTACATAAAGTTGTCTGAGAGTCTTCTTTTTTTGTCATTGTGAATTTTAAGAATAAAATAATAATAATACTTGACATTGATATAACATTTTAAGCTTTGCAAAGTGCCTTTACATGCATTATCTTTATATTTCCTCTCCCTTGGAGCTCTCGTCATCTCTTTCCAGAACTCTCACTATCATAGTATTTTGGAAAGAACACTTGCTTGGGTGTTTAGGACAATGAATTTGCAATTACGCTGTACTTCCAACTAGCTGCGTTAAGTCCAATGAGTCAAGTAATGTCTGTAGGTCCCAGTTCCTTTAAGAGGTTGAAATACATATTTCTCAAATTTGTTTGGTTTCCTAAAATGTATTCATTTGAATCCATGATTCCTGAATCTGATCTGACATCAGTCTTGACATCTTTCCCAAACTATAGTTCTATACAGAATCAAATAAGATAATATATGTAAAATATATTAATTTTATATAATATAGAATTTTAAAGTGCAATTATTTTTAGAAATTATAAATTTCAACTATTAGTTGGACATTTATACCTTGATAGCTTTATATCGCATCTAATTCAGCATAGGTAAAATTAAACTTATTGTTTCCTTCCTTTTATCCTCCAAAGCTTCACTTTCTCCTGACTTCCTTATTTTCATTAAGGTTTGCATCATTTTCCAAGTCATGTAGGTTTAAAAATTCAGTCATCTTTGTCCCCTCCCTCTCTATCATCGCACACATAAAATCAACATCAAGGCTTCTCTATTTGTTCTTTCAAAGTCTTCCTTATACTGGTGCCTTCTTGACCATTTCTGCTATAATTGTTTCATGTCAGGACTATTGATTTGGCCTTTTAGCCTTATATTATCTTTGGTTTTGAGTAACACATTTTGGAAAAGCAAAGATACCCTGAAGCATGCTGAGTAAAGAGTAGTGAGGCTAAGAAGATAGGAGACTATGTCATGTGGCCAATGAAAGGATGAGTGAACCTTGAGACATTCAGATTGGAGGAAGGATGACAGTGGGGATATATGTGCCCTCAACAATTCTAAGGGTCAACATCTTGAAAAGTTTAATTTTTTTTCTTCCTTGGCCCTAGATAACATGAAAGAGAAAAAAATCATGGAAATTAAATCATTTTGGTTTGCTTTAAGGTTAAAATTCCTTATGATTATTCAAAAATGAAATGTACTGCCTCCTCACGGAGGCAGTCTTTCAGTAGAACCTATACAACAAGCAATTATTAGTCAACTTCTATTTATTAGGTGCCTACAATGTGCCATACATTGGTCTCAAACCCTTAAGTAAATTGGGGGTGGGTGAGTCTACCCCAAGCATATGAAGACTTCCCCTGGAGAAATTGGCAGATGAGAACAAGTTGCTCCAATAGCCTTGAAGGTGGCTGAAGCAGGTCCTGTGGAGCACTTAGAGCTTGGCTAGACATCAAAGATGCCAAGGTCATCCACTGCATCCTGAATTATCATCAGTTGTCTTGACTCTGTCATGCCATTGAACTTGGATAACTCTGGAAGAGAGAGTGAGGCCAACAACGTCACTCAGCTCTGCCTCGCTTAAATTAAAATTATGTACAAATCAAGACATCACCCAGACCACTTTACCATTTTTACCTATCTCAAAGTCTTGTGATGACAGGCAATTGTTAAAACAGCAGATGTGGTTACACAGGGAGCTGAAGTCACAACCTTGGACCCAGGTGGCCCAGGCTATAGGGTCATCTTCTCACTGGACTGAAGTAGTAGTAGGATTTGGCAGCCCCTTGGGTATCTGAGGGTTTTTTTAAAATTTTTTTTAGTGAGGCAATTGGGGTTAAGTGACTCACCCAGAGTCACACAGCTAGTGAGTTTTCATGTGTCTGAGGTCGGATTTGAACTCAGGTCCTCCTGACTCCAGAGACAATGCCCTATCCAGTGCGCCACCTAGCTGCCCCTTGAGTATTTTTTAAAAGTGCTGTTCTGCTTACTTCCTGGTGTGAAGGGGCTAGAAAAAAGTGCCCTAAAAATTGTCTTCTTTAGTCAATCCTGGCTTGCTTACTGCAGTAAGGCAGGGATCCCACTCTAAATTTGAAGTACAAAAAAATACGCAAGAACTTGCCATCGGTACATGGAACATGGGCACATTTAGAGACAGCACAGTAGACCTGAAAGACAAATGGCTTTTGTCAAACTTAGCAGGTATGGTATTCAAATAGCGGTCCTGAGTGAAACAATGCTGGCAAATGAAGAAGACTGAATTACCAAAATTAGGGCTGTATACATGGGTTTTTTTGTTTGTTTGTTTGTGGAGTAACCACAGTGAAGGAGAGTGCTGTGAAACTGGCATAGGTGTTGAAATCAAAACTAATCTAGTCAACAAGCTTATATGCCTACAAAAGGAGTGAGTGACAGGCTCATGGCAATGTGATTATTACTTGCAAGGAAAGTGCCACAGCATGATCATTACTGTGTATGCTCCCACCATGATGAAACTTAATGAGATTAAAGGAAAATTTTATGAAGACCTGTAGACCCTCATCATCAATGCGCCAAAAGAGGACAAGCTTATAATTCTGGATGACTTTAATGCAGGAGTAGGCACAGACTACCAGATACAGTAGGAAGTCCTTGGGAGAAATGGAATAAGACACAGTAAAAGCAATGGTCATTTACTACTGAAGACTTGTGTGTCTCATGATCTTCTCACCAATACTGTCTTCTGTTTACCCAGCACTATAAAACTTTGTGGATGCACCTTTGCAGCAAACATTGGCATTCAACAGACTATGTCATTTTAAGGAGAAGAGACAAACAAGATATGAGTGATGAAGGAGACATGAGGGGTAGAGTGCTGGACTGATCGCAGCTTTATCCTCTCCAAGCTAAATATTTACATTCAACAAAAGTGGTGACTCCCAAGGTAAGATGACTACCAGAAGACTTAATGTCAACAGATTAGAGCACTTCTCAGAGTGAGAACAGTTCATTACTAAACTGATCTGACACATAATTGGCAACAGTGGAGCAGAAAAGGAGTGGGCAGCTTTCAGATTTGGTGTACAGCACCACACCTACTAATCTGGGCCAGAACACTGGCAAACATCAAGATTGGTCTGATAAAAATGATGGGGAAATTCAGAAGCTGCTAAGTGAAAAATGAGAACTCCACAGGATTTATCATCAGGATAGTTCATCCCTCTCTAAGAAGGCAGCATTTGACTCCATTACAAGTAAAGTGCAAGTGAAACTTAGATGCAGAATTCTTGACTAGTAAGAAGGTAGAAGAAATTCAGTTTTACACTGATGCTAATAATCCAAAGTGTTTTTATGATGCCCTGAAGGCTATTTATGGTACAAAGACCTATGGTATAATTTCAGCTACTCAGCACTGATGGAGCCTCATTGATTAGTGAGAAGGACATGATACTGGAGAGATGAGCTGAACACTTTCATAGTGTTCTCAACAGAACATCATAAGTGCTACAGTCTTTGACCCTTTACCTCAAGTTGAAGGCAATCCCTCTCTAGCCAAATTTCCAACTGATGAAGAAGTTTTGAATGCCAGTAGACTCCTTTCAAGTGGCAAAATGTCTGGTGCTGATTCCATTCCAGTTAAGATTTACCAGGCAGGGGGCCCACAGCTCATACAAAAGCTGACTGAAATTTTCCAAGTTATATGACAAGAGGGAGGTTATCTCCCACAAGTTCAATCATGCCTCCATTATCCATCTCTGTGAAGGCAGAGGAAACTTACTGTGCTATGACAATCATAGTGGGATGGTCTCTCTCAGTCATTGCTGGCAAGATTCTTGCCAGAGTTCTCCTTAATAGGCTGATCCTCTACCTGGAATATGGTCATCTACCTGAGAGCCAGTATGGCTTCAGAAAGAGCCAAGAAACAGTTGATACAGTGTTTGCTGCTCAACAATTCCACGAGAAGTGCCAGGAGCAAAACAGAGGTGTATATGTACAGTTGTTCATTGATCTGAATAAGGTCTTTGATACTGTCAGTCATGAGAGCTTGTGGGAAATTATGGCAAAATTTGGTTGCCTACAGAAGTTCATTTGTATTGTATATCAGTTTCATGGCAGCATGTTTGCATGGGTTCTGGATAAAGGACGATGCTCTCATTCTTTCTCAGTTACCAATGGAATGAAGCAAGACTTTGTGCTTGTCCCTATGCTTTTTAACATGGTGTTTTCAGCAATGTTATCAGACACCTTCAATGAAGATGTAAATGATGTCAAGGTCAGCTACTATACTGACAGTAAATTATTTGACTTGAAAAAGCTACAAGCCAAAACTAAAGTGGAGGGAGAGTTGTTGCATGATATTTTTTGTTCACAGATGATTGTTTACTTAATGCAGTCTCTGAGGGTGAGATTCAACAAAGTATGGATCAGCTCTCTGCTGCTTGTACTAATTTTGGTTTAATAATGAACACCAAGAAAACATAGGTTCTCCACCAGCCAACACCACAGCATCTATACATAGAACCATCAGTTACAGCAAATTGAGAAACATTGAATGTTGTAAGTTAATTTACCTTGGCATAGATGAGGAGTTTGATGCATGTGTTGCTAGAGCTAGCTCAGTGTTTGGGAGGCTCTGAAGTCAAGTGTGGGAGAGAAAAGATATTAGACTGACTAGCAAACTTAAGGGCTACAGAGTTGTTGTTCTGACTTCATTGTTATCTTCCTGTGAAATCTGGAGATCTACTGGCACCATGCCAGGAAACCGAATCATTTCCATTTGAATTGTCTTAAGAAGATTCTGAAGATCACCTAGCAAAAGGAAGTACTGGACGCTAAGGTCATTTCTTAAGGTTGTCTGCCATGCATTCAAACTTTACTGCGGAGAGTGCAACTCAGATGGACTGGCTGCATTGTTTGAATGCCAGCTATAAGTTTGCCTGAAGGACTATTTTACACATAACTCACACAAGGCAAGAACTCACACAGAGGTCAGCAAAAGTAATACAAGGACACTCTCAAGGTTTCTCTGAAGAACTTTGGAATCAATTGTGTGACATTGGAGAAACTGTCATAGGACTGCCCAGCGTGGTGTATCTACATCAAAGAAAGTCCTATGTTCTATGAGCAAAGTAGAACTGTAATAGTTCAAAGGAAATATGAGATGTGAAAATTTAGAGAAATATCCACTCCAAATGTCTATATAGGTATCTGTGCCTGACCCGTGGTAGAGCCTTCCTAGCTCTTATAGGTCTGATCAGTTGGACACACTGTACCTTGATGCCAACCTAGTGATGCCATTTTGTTCCTCTTTAAGAATGAAGAACAACTAATCAACCAACATCTTCATGCTTTAGCTGTTTTAGAGTCTGGTATGAATTGGATTAACTGACCCCTGAGTTTCCTTCCAGCTCTTAGGTTTCGTCAGATTCTCTTTGACTCCTGCCTCTCCTTACTTGAATTCATTTTACATTCTACTGCCAGGTTAATCTCCCCCCAAATGCAGTTAGGACAACAATTGTGTTTTGCTCAGATATCTGCAGTGACTCCCTCCTGAACAAAGTCCAAATGCTAAGCTTGGCATTCAGGACTTCCACAGGTTCATTGCTATGTCCCTTTCCAGACTTGGTGTCTCCTACATCCTCACATTACTGCTTACTGGTAACCCCAGTAGCCCGCTTTCTATCTTATAAGCACAGTATGTAATTTTCCATTTCATGTCTTTATTATCTCCCTTCTTCTACCCCTCTTCTGCCGATTGAAAACCCTATTCATACTTTAAGACTCAAAGCAAATGCTATCTCTTTCATTGAATCTTCCCTGATTAGATTTGCTGAAAGTGACCTTACCTTCCTTTGATCTCCTTTATCACTTATGAACTGTACTACTTATATGGAATTTCATATATTCTGTCTTTTAGCATACTTATTTCTATACATGCCTTGTGTTTGTAGAGATTGTAGAGTATTGCATTAGAGGCACTATTTCCTATGAATCTTGAAATTCTCCCCCAGTGCATTGTATGCCAAAAGCACTGAATAAATTTAACTGAATTGAGTAAATTAGTGTAAAAGTGGTTTTGACCTATAAAATATTAAACAAATATTTTTAAATGAACCTAGAAACTTTCATTCAAAAATGCTTAATAATTACATGCTCAAAATAACATTGGCCTGGGGAACAAAGGATGGCATGTGGAAGATTAAATCCAGAAGAGCTGTCTAACAAAGGAGTATGGCCAGTAGCAGCATATTAGTTGACTATACCATGGAATATTTGACAAGCACACTTTAAATTGATTAACCACTTCAGAAAGTGGAATTATTTTGATATATGAAATATATTTTCCAGACTTCCATCTCTTAAACTTTTTTTTCCCTGTGAGTCACTTATTTTATGTGCATTTGTGTATGGACTCACTGTTATATCAAAAATTACCAGACCACATCATTTACTTTGCAATTGCCAATTCAAAATTGAGTTTTTGTTCAGACAGCTGATATTTTCCCCTAAATTGCCTGTAGTTAGGTGAAAAAGTGCCTGTCTCTTGGCTTTCTGGTTCAAAGAGCCCATAACCTAGAAGAATAAAGCCTGCTTGCTACTAATTACATTTGGTATACAGTGACACAAAATTTATTTTCCATGAGGACTCTATTACCACAGCTTCATTTAGTTACGAGTAATGGAGATTCCAGCAGGCTTAGTCACCCTCTTGTTATTATAGTAATGTCTAGCTTTTAAAAGAGAATGACTTTATGTTCAATTTAATTTTTTAAAACATCAAGGTGCATTTACTTTGCCCTGTATGAAGAACTGATGAGTATGCAAGATGAGGTTAATGCAATGAGCAAAATAAATCAATTTCATGTTTCCCATAATGGCCTTAATAGTTTGGCAAACCACATACAAGTTTTCTGTTCGATGGGCATTTCGGCTAATTTGACAGCATGGTTGCCATTAGACAACAATTACTACCATTAAAATGGCATTTCTTCCCCCTTCACTTTTAAGTCAGATATGGGTGAAATGAGGGGAAGGCCACAAGGAGAACAGGCTATTACGTTGAATGTTCCAGAGTGGAGCATAAGTCAAACTCATTTTACTTGTATGGTTTAAGCAACCAATAAATTGTAGGAGATGACACCTTGCCTCAGGACACTTTGCATTTTATTAGTTAAAATTACATGTCATTCTCATGATTGTTTGCCAAGAGGGGAAACAATTTTTTGAAGAGCTGTGTTCCATAACATAATTGTTTCCTTGCAATTCATTGATCATTATTTTCTACCAATTTTAAAACAAGTGAGAAACTTCCATTTTAAATCACACAGACATTAGGATTGCCAAAATTGGGTTAGCATTGTGTTTTATATAATTTAGAAAATGGATGAGTCTTCCTAGTTTTATTTTTGTATTCAGTAGGGTATGTAAAGTAGAAGAGAGTATTCTGATTTCTAAAAATTTCTACTATAGTACCTTTTCTCTGAAAATGTGTTATTGTTGTTCAGTTGTTTCTGTTGTGGCCAACTCTTCACGACCCCATCTGAGGTTTTCTTGGCAAGCATATTGGAGTGGTTTGCCAATTCCTTCTCCAAGTCATTTTACAGATGAGGAAACTGAGGCAAACAGAGTTAAGTGACATGTGCAGAGTGACAGAGTCACACAGCTTTTTCCCTTCATTTGCCCTATTTAGTAGTCACACTTTTAAATTTACCTTTTGATAAAATTTGTTCCTACTTGTCTGCTTTTATTCCTTTGCTCAGACTATGTGCCCCACCTGGATATCCTTCCCTTTCTTTCTCATTAATCCCATTTCTGGTTGTCCAATTCTTAAGCATCTTTCAATGTTTATCTCAAATTCCACATCCTCCCTGCTGCCTAACCAAGGATTATAGCATTTTGAAGTAGAAGGAAGGGGCATTAGGGATAATCTAGGCCAACACCCCCATTCTTTACAGAGAGCAAACTGAAGCCCCGACTGGTGGATTGAGTTGGCCATGATTGCCCAGGAAGTAAAAAGGAGAGCTGAGATTTGAACTAACTCTCTCTGATTCCAAAATTCACTGCCTTCCGCTGATATTTACAGCACCTATCTAGTTAGACTTTTGTGAGACTTAATGCCTTGAAAATCTATAAAACTTCGCCTGTGAAGCTTTTGATGGAAAAACCAGACATTATTTTGAGCTACGAAGTTTGATTCAGGAAAACCAACCAGGAGAGGGGTGATGGGCCAAACGTAAGAGAAAGTTCTTGGCAGCCAGAAATATAATTTCCAGGAGGGTGAAGGATGTGACAGATTTAATGCAGGATGGCCTAAAGCTCACACAGAGAAAGCTTTGGAAGCCAAATAAGGAAACATTTTTCTCCTCAAAGAACCAGGAGGCAAGGAAAGGACTTACAAAGATCCATAGCCAGCAATAATAATGTTGAAGGGAGCTATTGTAAGTACCTTGCAGACCTAACTCCCAGGAAAGGCTTAATGTAGGGACCAAAGGGAGAAGTATCTGCCAAAAGCCCAGGGCTCCTACATCTACAACATCACAGGAGCATAGACTTAGATCTGGAAGGGACTTGGAGCCATTGGAATTCAATCATAACGTTTCATAGATGAGGGAACAGAAATACAAAGTTAATTGACTTGCCTAGGGTCACATTGTTAAATATGTGTCTAAGGTGGGATTTGGATTCAAGTGTTGACTCCAAGCCCAAGTCTCTTTCTATCAACTTGGGAAACTAGAGGGATTGACTCATAGCATCCTTTCAAATGAAATTTATTTACTAGAAATCTGAAATTTGATTTAGCATCCAACTGAGACAGTCCCAACTCCCGTAGTTCTAAGGCAAGACTAGTAAGAGCAGGTTGCTAAATAAGTAATAGTGACACAAGCAAGACTGAGGCCTATGTTTTATATGCAACATCAACGTTATCTGTTAAAGTTGTGTGAACTTGTCAACATTCCCCTTTACTATTTTAAACCCCTGCAGTTTTTAGGAGTGAAATCTTTCAAAAACTAGAAAAGGTCATTTGCTCTTTTCAGGGAGTATAACCAAAGAGACAGAAAGCATAGAATGCTAGAATTGGAAAGGACTTTAGAAGTCACTGAGTTCAGCCTTTACCCACATCATGAAATCCTGTGTCTTGGAATTCCTGACAAGTGGTCATCCACCCCTGCTCAGAGACCTGAAGTTACTTGGAACTCACTATGACCCAAAGCAGTCATTTTCTGGACAGTTCTAATTGTTAGTATATTTTGAATTAAAATCTGTCTCCTTCTATGTCTAATCCATCCTTCCTCCTACTTGAGTCATTGGTAAGGCCAGGCACAAACAGAACAAGGAAAACTCCTGCTGCCTGAAGCCTCTAAAATTTTTGAAGAAATTTGATCATTTCCCTCTCAGAACTCCTATGGCAATCTGAGGAAGCCTAGATACCCTTTCTCAAGATATAAATGCCTAAGATAAAATACACAGGATTATAAGAGGAAACAGTTATACTGAACTATAATTATTTAAGTAGTCATATGAATATAATTAATTATTATAACTATAACATACTATATTAATGATCATAGTTTTATAGTAATAATAACATAAGTAATGACTATGTGAATATAATTATTTAAAATAAAATATAATAATAATTTTTAAAGTTAATTAACCTCAGTTTTAAAAGTCCTACCCTAATTTATCTTATCTGGGCTAAAACTTTCCAGAACTTTTAATGGATGCAGGTAAAAGTTGCATCTTCTTCCTTTAGGCAAAACTGGGTAACTAGGAAGACAGATCAAGAGGAGAAATAGCAACAGTGAGAAAATAGTTGGCCAAGAGACCCCAGCAAAACCAGCCCTGGAGCTTGCTAATGAGTAAACAAAAAATGGGGGTTGGGGCTGTAGGAATGCTGGGTGATTTAAGGTTGCAAAATGTCAGTAGCTGCTTTTCCCTAGAATCAATCTATTTATTGAGCACCTATTTTATGCCTGAAGTTGTGCTAAGACACTCACCTAATCCTTCAAACATGAAGCTAGAGAGAAAAAGGAATTCTAAATGTTCAAAGATCTTATGTGGCTCCCTATTGGCACTGATGTAAAATTCAAATATCTCACTTTGGTATTTAAAACTTCTTCCAGGACTAGCTTTACCCTACCTTTCCAGACTTATTTTGTATTATTTTCTTTTGTGCACTTTGTTTTTCCACATAGTGCTTGGTATATAGTAGTCAGTTAAGTGCTTGATGGCTGAGTCATTGCAGCCAAGCTATCCTAGTTGCTAGATGCTGAGTACCTTTGCACAGACTTCCCCCAATGTTGGAATGTACTTTGTAGAATCGTTTGCTTCCTTTATGGCTTACCAATGGGAAGCCTTACCTGACCATCTTTGTCTTAGAATCCTTACTTTCCTTCATGACTCACCAATGGAAAGCCTTTCTTGATATCCTGGTCACTCTGCCTTCTCATTGGATTTGCTTATCTGTGAACAGTTACATCCCCCTGTACTTATCCCTACTGTTCTAGTAGCATGTTATCTGGTCTTTGCATCCCCAGGACCTAGCACAATGTCTAAAAAAGAGTAGCTGCTTATTCAATGTTAGTTGGATTAGACTGCATTTAACAATGCCTTTCTGTCACTTGTAAATCTTTTTTTTCCCCAGTCATCATCTTAGAAACACATTCTGCACAGAAGCCTTGCAAAGGGCTTTTCCTCTGCACAGTCCTTTTCAGGAAGGTGGGGAGTTGCTAAAGAAGAACATTTTAGGAGAACTCGATTATGACAAAATTTGGATTCATGATAAAAATGAATGAAGGTTGCCCTCTCATGGCAGACCTAGACCCAGGTTCCCTCTTTATATTCTTAGCTACTAACTAATTTAGTTGGTTGTTGTCCTTTGTTCTCGAAGAGGACCAAAATGACATCACCATATTAGTCAAGTTACAGTATGTCCAACTGTGGCCAATCAGACCAATATGAGTTGGGAATGCTCTACTACAGGTTGGGCACAAATAGTCCATATGTGTATTTGAAGTGGGGATGTCTCTAAATTTGCACATTTCATATTTCTTTTGAGCCTACTGCAATTCTGCTTTGCCCACAGCACCTTCTTTGATGTGAGCACATTATGCTGGTCACTCCTTTGCCAGCATCTCCCATGTCATGCAATCATTTCCAAAGTTCTTCAGAGACACCTTGAGAGGGTCCTCGTATCACTTCTTCTGACCACCATTGAACAATGTGGCCAGCCCATCCACCCCAGTTGCAATCTCAGCAGTAGAGTTTGAATACTTGGCAATTTAGCTCAAAAAGGACCTCATTGTCCCGTACCTACTCCTGCATGGTGATCTTCAGAATCTTCCTAAGAGAGTTCAAATGGAAGCGACATCCATGTTAGGGGGAAAATATCAAAAAGAAAAGGGAGATGAATGGAAGGGGTGATTTGAAGAAGCGTATGGTAACTGTTGCTAATTATGCTTCCATAATGCTTCTAAATAATGCCTCTTAAGAGCTCAAAGGTTTCATTTAGTTATATACTGAGATGATGGAAAGGATCTGTGATTGGAAAGTATGTGTGCAGTGGATAGTGGGGTGATGGGCAAGGAGATAGCTGGGATGCAAAGAAACATGGCTGGGGCCCACCAGATATAATGGACCACATGGGGCACTCACCACCAATCAGGACACCTCAAGCTGTCTCCCCTTCCCCCACAGTGAACCCTGCTTTGCAGTCAACTATAACATCACTTGCAGCCATCTTCCTGTCTAACAACCTTTGGCCTTTGTACACATATCCCCGTATTCTTTTCAGTTCAGAAACTGCAATCACATCAGTATTGCTTTTGCTACTGGATATGTGTATAACAATCCACTCCCCATAGCTTCATTCACTATTCCAGTAATTTTCCAAACAATAATTCTTCCTGGCCACTGTTCCCCTATATGTGTTATACTAGAACAGAGAAGGGAGACTGAATTTAAACTTTGAAGGCAAAGGGCTGCACTTGAGGATCTAGAGGGCCACATGTGGCCTCGAGGGTTCAGGTTCCCCACCCCTGTATGTGAGCTTCTTGAGGCCAGGGGCTATCTCATTTTTATACTGGTAAGCCCAGAACTTAGCATGATTCCTAGAACATAGTAATCACTTAACAAATGCTTTCCATTCATTTCTTTCATTCATTAACTTACACTTGATTATATCTTTAGTAATTTTTATCATGCCCCTTTTAAATATTGTGGAATTAAAGTGGATCTACTCTGATCTCCATCTTGTCCTATTGGAAATATAAAGAGATCTTAGGATAGGGGCTGTGAATCTTTCACTGTGAAATACAGGAAGGTTTTCATGTCCTAGAAATAATGATACACAGAAGCGATAAATGTGTATCTAAAGAAAACTGGACAGCCTTATATATGGCATTGCTTATATGTTTTAATGTAATTTTATAAAATATTGAGCCTGTCTTTTGATGAAAGGCAAAATAGTATCAATACGATCTGTATGTCAAGTGTTTCTAATTATGTATTTAGTTTTGTACTAGGTACAGCACCCTGATAGAGCACTTTGATGTACTAAGGTCATATAGGTAGATATTTACTTATAGATACAAATTCAATTATATCCATAAAAGAGGATTAGAAATGAATAACGTGTTTTAGCATGGGAACTATGATAAACTGTCTTTACTTATTTTGTAACCCCCTGGAAAAAAAAGTATAATTTTGATTAAAACTTGATTGGTGAGTTTATCCCAGAACCCTTACTTTGAGTAAGTGACTAGACCAGCAATGCTCATTCTTCTCTACACTCCACTTCTGACTCTTAGGTGCAAACATAGCAAGTGCTTAATAAATGTTTGCTGACTTGATTTGACTAGGGGACTTGAGTTCAAATCCAACTTCTGTGTGACCTTAGTCAGCTGAATCATTCATGTTTTGCTTTCTCTTCATTCTCACCATTAGGAAAGTGGAGTATATCTGTACCTCTCACAATATTTGCATCCTAAGGAATGAAAGCACCATGCACAGATTTCTTAACATGACATATGAAGCAATGATACATCCTGAAACCACAAAAACAGCCTAAAACAACACACCTGGAATAAAAATGGGAATCACATGGGGATGAAATAAAGCTTATCTTATTCAGAAAGTGCGGAAACTCCTGCCTGTTCTGATTCTGGCCTTAATGCTTATGAACAAGGGAGATGTTTGCTGTTTCATTTGCATATAATGGCATTAGCTATCATCTGTGTGTGTAATTTATAGCCTATTCCCAAAGAGGGGGAGGGCATAATGGTAGAGCTGTGTACACAGCATAAACACTTTAATTACAATAACAGAACCACCAAAACAACCCAGGAAAGCAATGGGGATCAGGCAAAGACAGCAGACAGTGTGCTTTGTATTTGTTAAGAGGTAATTATGCATAATACAAAATATTATCTTATGATGGCTTTTGATGCCTTCACAAAGCAATCTTGTTGGGCTTTGGGCCTTGATTTGTGTATTTTATTTTCTCTGTAAAAGCGTGAGTTTTTGCAATTATGGAAATAGAGGGCATCAAAAAAGAATGAGCATGGCTACCTCTATAGGAAACTCTGAAGATTTAGGGTGAAAAGGGTTCTCAGAAGCTGGGAAGAAAACTTTCCAAAATAGATAATAGAACAGGGCTGTAATTTGCTTCGATTGTGGATCCACAGCATTTCCAATAGGTCTCCTTAGTTGGATTGTCTTGAAGCCAGCTTTATTCAGTCTTCCTGCAGATGAGTAAACGTCAGCCTAGATGGTTTGTCCAATGACCAGCAGAAATAATTGTGTCCCCGTGGTGGCCTCTGCACCTCAGGATATGAGCAATACCTGTTCTTCCAGACTGGAGTAGGGGAAAATGGGATGGCATTCTTAATAGTGCTTATGAGGAGCCAATAAGTATGGTTGGCCTCTTTTTCCTTAGGGTTCTCTCTCCAAGGCTCTATATAATATTGGAAATCTGTGTGTTTGCTGGAGTTGAGCAGAGTGGGGGAGAGAGGAAAGAGTGTCACCTCCACTCCTGCTTTTATTCTTTGATCACAACCAGAGTCACATTACTACAATGGGCTACTGTAAGGTCACTTGCTTCCTTTTCTAGTTAGGGGAAAGAATAGCAGAAGACCAGCTTCAGCAGAATTTTAAGAGTATAGTGAGTCCTGCTGAGAACTAATCATAATCAATTGTCTGCCCTGCAGCTGTGGCAGGTGGGACCCCATCGGTCTTCCCCCTCACTTCCTCCTTAGAGATGGTGACTTTGATATGGAAGGCAAGGTTGGAGAATCCTGATCACATGACTTTTTCGTACTCTGCAGATTTACTTCAGATGTACTAGCTACTATCTCATTGGAATTCTAGGAGAATTAAGAGGTTAATCTGGAGAATCTCTGAGAAACACTTAAGAGTATCTTGCAGAGAGCTGGGTTTTCTTATTAAAGAGGGCGTGTGGAGTAGAGGATAGAGTTCTGGACCTGGGTTCCAATCTTGCCCTCAGACACTTGTAGTTGTATGACCTTGGGCCTCTCTGAACCTCAGATCCCTCATTTGTAATGGCGGTGAATTTTAGTATCAGCCTCACGTGGTTGTTGAGAAGATCAAAGGAGATAGTATATAGAAAAGCACTGTGTAAAACAAAACACTCTGTAAGGAGGAGCTACTCTTTTCATGATCCACCTATTCTCTATGAAAGGCTGCATAGCAGAATGGACAGATGAGTAGCTTGGAAGTCAGGAAGGCATGGCTTTAAGACTTGTGTCTGACACGTACTAAGTGACTGTGTACAAGTCCCTTAACATCACAGTATCCCAGGCAACTCCCTAAGATGATAAATTTAAAGGAATAGCCTATCCGCATTGGGTGAGAGAGTTTCCACAAGGAAGAAACCAACATTCCCACTATATGTGTTATGTGTGTGTGTATACACATACATGTATACCTGCAAACATACATTATCTATTAGAGGCAGCTAGGTAGACATAGTGGTGAGTCTGGAGTCAAGAACACCTAAGTTCAAATCCAGCCTCAAATACCAACTAGCTAAATGACCTTGGGCTAAGTCATCTAACTTCCATCTGTCTCAGTTTTCTCAATTCTAAAATGGAGAAAATAATAATGGCACCTGCCTCTCCAGCTTGTTGTTAGAATGAAATGAGATAATACTAATAATGTACTTAAATCAGTGTATGGCACATAGTAGGTGCTGTATAAGTGCTTGTTTCCTTCTTTCATCCTCCCTCCCTCTCTCCTTTCCTCCCTTCCTTCCTTCCTCCCTCCCTCCCTCCCTCTCTCCCTCCCTTCCTTCCTTCCTCCCTTCCTTTCTTCCTCCCTCCCTCCCTTCCTTCCTTCCTCTCTTCCTTTCTTCCTCCCTCCCTCCCTTCCTTCCTTCCTCCCTCTCTCCCTCCCTCTCTCCCTCCCTCCCTCCCTCCCTCCACAGTTTTAACTAAATTGACTCTCAAGGAGCTTGGCCAAATAGCTAGTTCAAGTAGGCAGAGTTTGTGTTAGCTAACCTTCAGTCACTTGCTGGCCACTATTAGAGGCTGGTGGTCAGCCACTTCTATAGCTGTGGTCATGTCACCTGATGTGACAAAACAGACATATTTCAACCCAGAAAAAAACAAGGGCATTTTTTTTCAGTAATGAGAAAGTCATGGAGGAGAAATTGGAAAATTTCAGACAACTAATTAAAATATTTATTTTGATTTATGAATAGTTTACATTTTTTCTCCTTGTATGCTTTATAAGAGACATAGAATGATATAGAACATGTAGGGTGAGGCTTGTAGTTGGAGAGATCGGGGTTCAAGACTTGCTTTTGATACATATAGCTATGTGACCATAGGCAAGTCACTAAAACCTCTCAGTACCTTGCATAATCCTCTAAACAGGGCTTCTCAAACTTTTTCCACTTGATATTCTACTGGTTCAGTGCTTCTTACACCATGGGGTCTTAACCCCATGGTGTAAGAAGTGCTGCCTAAAACAGAAGTTGATAGACTCCATGTTTGGAAGGAATTTCCTCACTATTTTATGGAGCAATGAGCATACTGTTGGAGCATACTCCTTGTTCTCTGTTAACTGTTATGTACATAGAAATGAGCTTTTTCTTATAATAACACTTCCCTATTCTCAAATTCTAAAGTTAGAAGTCACAAGAGGTTTTTTTTTTTTAAGGAAATGATTTAATCTACCAAAAAAAAAAGACACCAAACACCAAGAGATGCTTGTATCTCTTAGGGAAAATTGTGGCTTATAAATATTTAACTTGTGCTATTCTTTACATATGTGCTGTTTTTTCAGTAGAGAAATCTGATGTCTACTTTCGAAATAAGGCAAGTAGAGCTCTTATTTACAGATACTTTCATTAACATTCAAAAATTGTTACGATAGAAAGAACCATTTTATGTAGGGCTGAATTTATTTATGTTATTTTGTTGATGAATCTGGCCCATCTTGCTTTCCTTAGAGAACAAAGAATTAAGAGAATGGCATGAATGACTTCCTGCCACTTGTACTTTTGAATTTATTAGCACTGTTAGGGGGCCACTCTTTTTTTTTTTTATTTTTTAAAGACTTTATTATGCACTGAAGTACAAGAAGCCAAAAGAAAACAAACAAACTTACAGAATATAAACCTATCAAGTTACAGAATGCAGAAATGTTATCTGAAAAAAAATACCTAATTTAGCCTCATGGACTGGCACAATGTCTTGCTTATATCTGCTATCATTTATGTGCATCTTTGCCACATTCTTTGCTATTCTTATGCCCTCAAAGTCCAGTGCTGCACATATTTTATTATGCTGATTGACCAAACTTCTATCTCCTTATGACATTCAAAGTATAACCTTTTCTTTGAGACCTGCTATATTTCTGTGAGACTGCTTTCAACTTCTTTTGGTCTACTACTTTGGCTAGGCTTTACCCACTCTGGAGAGTTATAACCCAACTCCATCTCTTCCTCTTCAATAAAAAAGTAACTTCCATATATAATTTCCATCAACTGTGAGAAACAGAGCCTCTTAGCAAGCTCAAGGGCCATGTCTAAGGCAATAATGATGAAATTAAAAGAAAAACTCAAAACAAATGAGAAAAATCTTTATCTTTCATAAAATGTCTCTTTTTGTATGTTTTAAATTATATAACAATTTGTAATCTAAAGCAACTCATGTTAGACCAGTAATCCTGACTTTATGATGCTATTCATTGATGGTATTTGTATACTTAATGGTTAATCTGTGACATTTATCTTTTTTTGTTTTGTTTTGGGGGCCATTCTTTTTGCAAGATAATAATGACTATGATTATGACAATAATAATAATGATAATAACTAGTATTTACATAGTCAGTGTTTTACTTATATTATCTAATTTGGTCTTCACAACAAGCCAGAGAGATAAGTGCTATTATTATCTCCATTTTATAGTTGATGAAATGGAAGAAGACAGTGAATTAAGTGATTTATCCAGGGTTACAAAGCTAGTAATTGTCTGAGGCTAGATTTGAACTTGGGTCTTGGATTTGACTTCAGGTATAGCACTCCATCCACTGACCCACTTAGCTATCTCTATTGTTATCAAATGATACGACATGTAAAATGCTTTGCACACCTTAAGGTGTTACATAAGTTATTATTATACTCATTAAACATTATTAATATGTTAATAATCGCTACCACCCTCATTATCACAATGGAGATAAGGTAGTTTTTGTTAATAAAAATTAGTGGAAGAAAAGAATTGCTATTTAAACTTTGAATCAGGGAAGCCCTCTGCCATTTTTCTTCCTATACCACCACCACCAACTAGTGCCACCTACCACTGCCACCATAGACTTAACCAGGGTCACAATGTCAATATGTTTTAGAGACTTGACTTGAAGCCAAGACTTCTGACTCTGTGGCCACCTCTCCAAAAACTCTGCCTCTTGTTCTACCATCATCACCATCATCACTCACATTTATGAATCTCTTTCTGGAAAGTAATATCCATTGTCTTATTTGAGCCTCATAATAAGCCTATGAGTTAAAAACTTCCTCAGGGGAAAATGAAATTCAGAGAGGGTTAATAGACTTGACCATGTTCACACACCTCATACTTGTAGGAGAGATGGTTCTAAATTAGGTCCCTCCTTAGTTGAAGCCTCCATCTTCTCTTGTTATATTTCTGTAGCACTTCAGAATTTAAAAACAGTCTTTCTACTCCATCATCCAGGTGAGAAATGAGATATTCTGACCTGGACCCCATCCTTAAATGGTGGTTTTGTAGCTCATGGTTCCAGCTTCCAATCAGAAGGACATGGAATACTCCATAATGTGGAGTATCAGTGCTGATAGGATCTTACGGGATGTTGAGGTTTTCCCAATAAAAAGCTTCCTGGGGCATGGTAGAAAAATCAGATATCTCAGAGTGGTATAGCCAGGTGGGAAATCAGGAGGAATGAGGGAATGGAAATAACATGAGAAGACTGGAAAGGTACGAAGGGCCCTGGTAATAAAGGTCTTTAAACATCAAATAGAAGACTTTATATTTGATCCTAGAGATAGCAGGGAGACATTACTCAGCCAAAGTATTTTGTCCCTAGGTGGCATGGTGGATGGAATCATGGCCTTCACATCAGTAAAACCTGAGTTACAATAATCAGATAATTATTAGCTGTATGATTTAGTCTCTCTTTATTAGTAAAATCATGATAAACATCAACTGCTGCCCCACAGGATTGTTATCGCATAAGAAACATGAAAAATGCTTTGCATACTTTAAAGTATTATATGTATTAGCCTTTAACTCTTATTTTCTGAGCCCCACCAACTAATAGCACCTTCCCCAACCAATAAAATAATACATTGTATTTACTTTGAATATATTTGCATGTCACTTTTCCCCCAATAGATAGAGAGCTTTTTGCTAGTAGAGACTTTCATTTTTGCTCTAGAATCTCTAGCATCTGATATTTAGTACATGGCACATATTTTGTGTTGAATGAATGCTTCTTGACTATTGTTACCTTTTTTTCTTCCCTCTTTGACTTCACCTTAAGACATGTTGCCTTGCTCTTATTTTTTCTCTGTTTAAGTTAATGATCTTATTTCTGAAAGATTTAATTATTTTACCACATTTCCCCCCAATTTCTTTAATTTTAACCTCCTCCTGTTTAATGCAGTTGATTCTGGAAATGATTTGTAATCTAATATGTCACTACATGTTTATATAAAGATTTAATGACAATGTTATAATAAAAATGCATCATTTTGGTCCATTTATTTCTATAGAAATTCCTTTATAAAATTCCCATTAGATAAGTGAAGCTCTCAGTTGTGTGATTTGTCAGTGCCCTTTGGCTAACTGCAAATCTGAAAGTACAAATTATTTATAAAATCATTTCCTCGTAAGCACAACCCATTTGATTTTAAAGTCCTCTTGATAAAGACTGCTACCAACCTTAGGACTTAGATTGAGAGTTTTGAAAATTCTTCTGGTCCTCATGACTGTGGATGTTTCCCCCCTCGGGTTAAACACACACACCCACATACACACACACACACACACACACACACATTATACCCACCCTCAGATTATATATGTCATAGATTTGATTTGAACCACAGTCTCTAACTTTAGACCTGCATTAAAATTCTAACGTGAAAGATTTTGAACAACCAAGAAAACTACAAAAAACTAGATAAATGAATTAGAGACCCAAAGTGTTTTCAGAACTACTTGATTCATTCATATATATGTACATATGTATACATATACATACATAGACATGTGTGTGCATGTATATATGTAGATGTATGTGCATGTATATACATACATATAAATATATATGTATACATACACACATAATTACACTGAATTAAAATTCCAACTTGGTGGACTTCAAATGACCATGAAAAGAAACTATTATAAATAAAAACAACTAGATAGATTAATAAAAGATCCAAAGTGTTTTGTGAAAAATGTGATTTTAATTTGTAGATTTAGATATATAACCATATGTATATATCTTATCTAGATAGATATCTAGGTAGATATTTTATACACACATACACACACACATACTTTGGATCTCTTATTTATCTATATAGTTGTAGATAAATTCCAAATTTAGAAGGCCCCTATGCAGAGAACATTTAGCAGAGTTCCTGGCACATAATAGGTACTTAACCAATGCTTGTTGACTTGTTAACTTGGTGTATGAGCTAAAAATTTCCACCTTGGGAATTCTGTTCACAGATGGAATCACATATTTAGAACTATCCTCCTAAAAAACACACATTTGGCATAAGTTACTAGATCCTAGCTTGGTGAATTAGATGTCCTTGGGCTTCAAGTTTTAAGGATTTCCTTTCCTTCCTTCTCTTATTCAGTCGGCCTAAGAACCTTACCAGTTCTCTCTTTTTGGATAATTCACTAAATTCTTATTCCACCTTAGTTTCCTCATCTATAAAACAAGGATGATAATAATAATAATTACCTTCCAGGATTGATGTGAGGATCTAAGGAGCTAATAGTAATAAAGTGCTTTCCAAATCTTAGTTGTTTATTATTATTATTCCTCCTCTGAATTGCCAGTCTGAATCCAGAAGGCAACGGATAGGGAGAGAAGGAAAGAGTTTCCCAAACGGTATCAATAAAGTTTTGACATCTTATACATTCAGTCAGCCTAAAAACATCTCTACCAAGGCAGAGTGGTAAGCCAGCCCCACTCATTTCCCACAATGGTTTCCATATTTAACTGTCTTAATAATCTGCTTTAATCATATTTTTTCTGTTGTATTTTATCAAATATTAACATACCTCTTAGCAATTCCTTGGAGCCCCCTGCCTTCCTAGGAGTAGCACATATTCACATAGTCAAAGAAATTCACATGGGGCACATTCAATGATAGTCTCTATACAGATGAATACAATAAATGCCAAAACCATCAGGGGTTTTTGTGAGGAGGCCTGACGACAGTCCACTGGTTTCTGCCAGAGAGAAATATGATCTTCTAAAAGGGAACTGTGTTTGGCCCATCAAGCAGGGTCTCTCCAAGACTATAAGTTGCTCTGGGCTTAAAGGGGGCTTCATAGAAACTTTTATTCAGTGTCACCCAAGTAACTGTTTACTAGCTGCTTCCAATAGTAAATTTTTACAGTCCACCAAACTTTTATATTCTGCACCTGTGACTTTTATTTCTTGTTCTTCCTTTTTTCTCTCCCACCACCCTGAGGCTTCAGCAGCTAGCTGGGAATCTCTGGAAATCAGTCAGTCAATAAACATTTACTAAGTGTCTATTATGAGTCAGGTATGGTGCTAAGGGCTGAAGATAGAAAGAAAAAAAAAACAAGGTGGGGACAAATTCCATTAAGAACACTCACACATTTTATACATCCTTATGATAGCTTGGATTGGGAAAGTTGACAAAGTATTTCTTGAGGTAGTATACATATGCACCTACATACTGGTAGCAAAAAACCAAAATCTTTTCAGATTACATCTGTTTCATTTGTTGTCTGAATTCACCAGCTTGATATTATTTCATTGATGAAATAGTCTCAGAAAGCAGAAACCATTTTTTCCATAACCTTTAGTAGGAATATTTGACCTTAGCTACACACCACCAAGATATGTATAGAAAAGAGTAAAAAAAGAGTCATTGGCATAAATAATATCAAACATTTATATACCTAAAATACTAAAAAGCCTGAACTTTAGAATTTTCATATGGATATTTAAAATTTTTTTTATAAATGCAGTTTATGCTTATTAGACATTCATGCCATTTACTTAATCTCCTGCCTTTAAAAATGACCAGTAGTTGTCTTGGCCAAGATGGTAGAGTAAAGGCAGGGCCTTACCTGACTTCTCCCTTAAATCCCTTGAAATAATGACTTTAGAAAAATTCTCCCCCAAATGTCTCTCTCAAATAAATTCTTTGTGGAGGAACCCACAAGACAACTTAGAAGATCAGCAGGAAAGGTTTGTTGCCTCAGGGTGAGAGTGGAGCACAGTCCAGCAAAGGCTGCACCAGCCCAGCCCCTACTCCAGCAAATCATGGAGCAGGTCTTGGGAGCCACTAAATCAGCAGTGGGAGCAACAGTGTCTGCTTTCCGAGGTCTCAGCCACAGATAAGGAAAATGAACAACTGGTTGGAAAGAGATTACAGGGCTCTCTTTGCTAACACTGAGATAGGACTCTGTTGCTTTGCCCATACTCAGATTCAGGTCACAGTCCTGGGTGGCAGTCCCAGGGAGAGGAGTACTAGCACATCAGAATTTGCAGCCATAATGGAGCAGGCTACCCTGGTCCAGGGCAGAAAAGAGTGCTTTTGGTCCCAGGGCACAGGGCAGGAGAGGAGTAAACACCTCTCCTTAGATCATGCCATCTTAGAAGAACTGAAAACTTACAGGTTCCTAGAAGTATCTCTGAAAACAGCTACACAAAAGCCCTGAAGCTTGGAACAGTGCACCCTCCACCCTGTGAACAGAGCCCTACTTTAACAAAGAGTTAAAAGTCAAGTAATAGGCTGGGAATATGAGTAAACAATAGAAAAATTCTGAATATAAAAAGTTACTATGGTGAAAAGGAAGATCAAAACAAATGCTCAGAAGAAGACAAGAAAATCAAAGCTCCTACATCCAAAAGCTCCAAGAAAAATGTGAACTGGTCTCAGGCCATGGAAGAGCTCAAAAAAGGGATGTGAAAATCAAATAAGAGAGGTAGAGGAAAAACTGGGAAGAGAAATGAGAGTGATGCAAGAAAATCATGACAAACGAGTCAACAGTTTGTTAAAGGAGATATAAAAAAAGGACTGAAGAAAACAGCACCTTAAAAACAGAATAGACCAAATAGTAAAAGAGGTACAAAAAGTCAATAAAGAGAAGAGTGACTCAAAAAGTAGAACTGACCAAATAGGCAAAGAGGCACAAAAATTCAGTAAAAAACAAACAAACAATAAAACAAACAAACAAACAAACAAAAAACACCAAAACTCTGTAAAAGTAGAATTGGCCAAATGGAAAAGGAGGTTCAAAAACTCTCTGAAGAAAATAATGCCTTAAAAATTAGAATTGAGCAAATGGATGCTAATGACTTTATAAAAAATCAAGAAACAAAGCCAAAAGAATGAAAAAATCAGCTGTGAATGACTTATCTATTGTCAACCATAAAATGATCTGAGACAGCTCTGAAGGACTTATGATGAAAAAGGCTATCCAACCCCAGAGAAAGAACTGATAGCGTCTGAATACAAATTAAAGCATACTTTTCTTTTTGCTTTCTTTTTGTTTTTGTTTTTTGGTCTATGTTTTCTTTTACAACATAATTATGATGGATGTGTCTTACATGACTACATATGTATAACCTATATCAAATTGCCCACCTTCTCAGTGTGTGAGGTGGGGGGAGAGGGAAGAAGGAAGAGAATTTGGAACTCACTTTTAAAAATGAATGTTGAAATTGTTTTTAAATGTATCTGAGGAAAAATAAAATACTAAATGATTTTTTAAAAAGACCAGTAATAAGTCTAGACTCTCTATCTGGCCCAATACTGTAATTTGAGCAAGCAATTTCTTTCATATCAGCCTTTTCACCTTAATATTTAACCTTCATAGTTAAGTAACATTTTGTAACATTTTAAAATAAATTTATCATTCATTTATTTGGAGCTAGGGTCCCTTGAAAATGCTACACATTTATTATTATTTTGCTTTAGTCACATTCATGAACATAATTTGGGCAAATTGAGTCTCATAATATATGTTTATCCCATTCACCAATTTCCTGAGGATTATTTTTCCATATTGTAGAATCATGGAATCTCAGAATTAGCTAGCTAGTATACCCAGTACATGGACAAAAATCCCCTTTGCTTCATGCAAGAGGAATTGGTGGCCAATTACTGCTTACCAAAACCCCCCTATGACAGGAACCTGTTATGTACCAAGGTAACCTCTTTGACTTTGAGTAAGCACTAATTGTTAAGTAGTTTGTTTTTTCCCTTGCAAAAAACCTATATTTGACTCTTTGGAATTTCTATTTCCAATTCTTCCCTCTGGTGTTGAGTGGAATCAGTTTAATCTTTATAGCTGGTATTAATACCTCAAGTGCTTGAAGACAATGATCATGTTTATCCTAAGTCTTTTCTTTTTAAGATTGAATGTCTACAGTCCCTTCCGCTGATCCTCTTATGATATAATGTTGAGACCCTTCATTCTCCTGGTTATTTTCCTGTGGACACTCTCTCAATGGCCTGCCCAAAACGGGTCCCCAGAATTGAATGTATTCTTCCTGAACAGATCTGACTAGTGCAGAATTTAGTGAGATTATCATCTCTCTTGTGGTATACCATATCTATGCTTTTCTTTATGCAGTCTAACATGGCATTAGCTCTCCTGGATCTCATAATCTTGACTAGTATTGAATTTTGTATTGATTTTCTATTGTATTGGCTTTGTATTGATTTTCATTCTATTAGAACCTTAGATAGCTTTCATCTATGATATTGCATAGTTAATGAATAGATCAGTTAACCTGGAGTCAGGAAGATCTGCCTTTAAAAATCTATATTGCCCTGGATAAATCATATGATCTCTATCAGCTTCGGTTTCCTAATGTGTAAAATGGAGATAATAGCACCTATTTTGCAAGGTTGGTGTGAAAATCATATGAAAGGCAAAATGCTTTGCTCACCTTAAATGATTATGTAAATGCTAACCTAATAAATTAGTTATTAAGATAAAGTATTATCTATCCATACCTTTTCCATGTTATACTACTGAAGCTGATTTTTTTGAACTCAAGTCTAAGAATATGTCTATCCCTCTTATGTTTCATCTTATTAGGATTTGCCTACTGTTAAAGTCAGTTAATATCTTCTTGAATCCTGGTTCTGTCATTCCATGTGTATAGCTGAAACTAGATTGGAAAAAACAATTAAGATCACATCACCTCCTAGGAATACTGGATCAATGCAAGCAGTGCAGCCGGATTTTTTCTTGTTTGTTTTATGTAAGAGGGAAATAGGACAAGGCTGCACCTTCTGAGATTTCTTCAAATAGGCATTAGAGGCCATATGAGTTAGTGGATAGAGTTTTGGATTTGGAATCAAAAAGATCTGGGTTTAAATTTTAATTATAGTCTGCAGGATGCATTAATTAAGCTAGCTTAAAACTCTTCTGAGACTTGTGGTATACCTTGCATAATAACTTCAACCTTGATTGAGTCAATTCAGCTCTAAGTTTCAACTTACTATTCTATAAAATTGGGACAATGACTGTAAGTGCTTCGTCTATGGGGTTGTTTTGAGACTCAGGACCAACGTATGCAAAGAATGTAACAAACTTTAAAATGCTCTAATAGTAGTTATTATTATTGGACCTTACATTAAAAGCTAATTTAATTGATTCTTTCTCTACTCCAACAAAATAGAGTAGAGGTTGACTATAGGTTTGGTGAATTAGAGGAAAAGTAAATAAATGAGAGTGAGAAAGCTTATATGAAGTTAAAATCAATGGAAGATATTGAGTGGTTCAGTAGTTCTGTGAGGAGGAAAAGAGTATAAAGTGAGTAGGAAACAGTGTGTGGAGATAATAATAGAGAATAATTTATTATTAAAAAATAACTACATTTATTGAATAGTCCCCTATTTTCAATCATGAGAGAGATTTGCCATTGATATCATGCCTTTAGGTATATTAGATGAAAAATAGATTTTGAATTTATAAAATGAACAGTCATGTAGATGTAGAAAAGTTGGATGAGTTGTGCTAACAGTATACTTGTATCAGAGAGCAGAATATCCATGTTTTTAAGTCAAATTATTAATAACAAGGGAACAATGTTAACAAACCCTGAAGCTATTGAAAATACCCAGGGATGTCTTTCAGAATCTCCACAAACTTCTTTATCTATTTTCTTATCTTTCTTTATATTTATTTTTTCTTAAGCTTCAGAATACAATAGAAATATTATTTTCCATTTAATTGCATTGCTTTTTTATAATTGTTAATATTGTAACAGCATTTTGCAACTATCCTTCATTGCAATTTAGAATAGTTCAATGACATTATAATTGACAGACATTTATTTCCAGCTGGCCTGTGGCCATAATCATCATTACTTCTATGGTGAAATGTTTTGCATGCGAAACAACTAAGAAATAAACTTTCAAAGACCAATCTTTTTGTACATTGGGAACTGTTTATAATTGTGGGAAACAACAAAACTTGTAGAAGATCTCCTCTAGAAAGGAGGAAACCATTGAAGGAACTTAGTGATGTCATGATTGGGGGGGATTTTTCTTTTTTTGTGTTAAAAAAATGGTAGAAAAAATACATGTGAAATATATAATTATATATAATATATAAATAATTTTTCAGCACTCTAGTGCACACACAAAAAATTCCAGAAGTACATCTGGAGTTTTTTTTTTTTCTAAAAGAATAACACAGCTACGTGTCACAGTAGGCACAGCATGGAACTCAAAGTCAAGAAGATCTGAGTTCAAATACAACCTTATGCTCTTACTAGTTGTTTGAGTCACTCAAGGAAAGATGCTTAACCTCTCTAAGCCTCAGTTTCATCATCCTTAAAAAAAATAGTACCTACCTCACAGAATTCTAGGACAACTAGGTGGCACAGTGAATAAAGTGCTGGGCCTGAAGTCAAGAGGACCATCTTCCTGAATTAAAACCTAGCCTCAAACATTTACTAGCTTTGTGACCCTGGGCAAGTCACTGAACCCTGCTTGCCTCCGTTCTTCATATGTGAAAGGAGCTGGAGAAGGAAATGGCAAACCACTCCAGTATCTTTACCAAGAAAAGTCCAATTGGGGTCATGAAGAGTTGGGAATGACTTAAATGACAACAACAACACAGAGAAGGATCAAATGAATTGATATGTAAAATATATTGCCAACCTTAAAGTTCTTATATAGACCTAATGCTATTTATTTGATTGATTTTAATCTGTTAAGTATTAGGATAGGCAGCATGGCATAATAGAAAGCCTTACCTTTCTGTTGAGTCAGGAAGATTGGTTCTGCCTCTGGTATACTGCCAGTGTGACCCTTTCAGTGCCCAGGCCAACTGTTAAGTTTCAGAGAATTTGAATATTTTCATTGGTAGACAGAATTCTTTTACCACTAGAGTTTTATGCCAATGAAATCACCGGTTGGGTTAAAAAAAGGCAAAGGACCTAATAAAAATAGTTGAAGTTACAAATTTAGCCTTGATTTAAAAAGAAAAAAACTAACAATGAGATATATACAAAAGTGGAAAGGACCATTTCAGGATGTAATGAATGTAGTGAAAGGCCCCTCAGGAGGTCTTGAAGCAAAGTCTGGGTCTCATGTTGTGGAGAAAATTTGTTATTGGGTATAGTTTGGACCAGGAGGTCCCTCCACCTCTGAAATTTTGTGATTCTGTGACTTTTAACTAACATATACTGGCTCCATGACCTTTGTTAAATCATTGAACTGTGAAGCCTTCTCTGATCCCTTAGCTACAAATGGTCTCACCCCTTCTTAGATTCTTCATGCCATTTTGTTTGGACTTCATGCAAATTATTATAGTATAATATGGTATGTTGAAATATGCTGTCAGCAATAGAAGTGATAGAGAGGTAGCCTCAGTTTTTGCATGTGTAAAATGAGAATAATAGTATTTGCATTACCTACCTCATGGGGTTTTTGCAAGAAGGGTGTTTTTTTTTTAAACATAAAGTAGCATCCACATATTTGTTGAGATTTCTTCTAAAGTGAGTAGTATATTGTAGGGGAGTAATTATCACTTATCTGTGAAGGGTTTGGCAAGGATAGAATGCTGAGTGGACAATGGGATATAATCCTGTCCACCAGAAAAAAAGTTAGATCAATCAGTCTTGATACAGGAGACTAAGAATCCTAGTGAAAAAATCATTTCAAGCTTACCGTGAGCACTACATACTTAATTTAACGTCAATATTTCTTGGTTTTGTTTGGACTTTAGTTTTTTTTTGTTAGTTTGTTTGTTTGTATGTTTTTTTGTGGGGAGGTTCCCACAAAACAGAAACTCCCTGCATCATTAATCCCAGGAAAGCATCTCCAACCTCTAATCTTAGAGGGCTGCCTGAGACACAGAATCTCAAACAGAACCAAATCAAATGAGAATCTAGAGGAAAGGAAGGGTGTGTTTCCTAGAGTTAGCCTCACTGTTTGTTTTATCAACATTAAGTAAATTTGCAGTTCTTCTCTGTAGCTTATAGAATAGAATAAAATAGAATATCCCAAAGTGGCTGTCAAAACATGGGCAAGGAGACATAGTTCAGTTATACATTATTTCTGAGTTCTTGCAATGTGATTATGAAAAATAGGGTGGCAGAAAGAGGAATAGGTGGAAAGGGCAACATTAGTTTTTACAAGAGAGCGCCTATCAGCTGCTCTGTGATTATTGCCACTTGGAGTATTGTTTCTCCGCCAGAAAGTTCTGTATCTCATTTAATTCTCTAAGTAAAAAAGAAAATGATTGTAATCAAAGAATTTTTATTGCCTTATGCTAGTTAAAGTTGGAAATCTTGCAGAAAGGAAAAAAGATGAAGGGGTGTTGAAATTTAAATGACTTCTTTATGAATTGATACGTTAAAAGATTTTTTTTCCTTTCAAATAAAACCTATTTAAAAATATTTTTGAAGTATGTTTCAAGAAGTGGTAGAGGTACTTGTCTACATTTATATATGTATGGATGTATCTATGGCTATAAATATATAGATACAGATGATATAGATAGATTAGCAGTAAGTTACCAAATAAGAAAATCATTTCTATGGTTTTTCGTAGCATGCATTAGCATTCTGTTTAATCCAATGTGTTAATATATGTGGTTTTCACGGCTGATCAATTAAGTGTTTATTAAGCACCTACTATATGTTAGGTGCTGAGCATATTAATATGAAAAATGAAACAATGTCTACTTTCAAGGAGTTTGCATTCCAACAAGGAAGACAACAAAATATATAATATAAGATATAATACAATATATGACTATATAAAATATAAATATAATACATAATTTTTTGTTCAGACATTTCAGTCATGTCCAATTCTTTGTGACCCATTTAGGGGTTTCTTGGTAGAGATACTGGAATGGTTTGTCATTTCCTTCTCCTGCTCATTTTACAGATGAGGAAACTGAGACAAATAGGGTTAAGTGACTTTCCCAGGGTCACACAACTAGTAAGTGTTTGAGGAGAGATTTGGACGCAGGAAGATGGGTCTTCCTGATTCCAGACTTGGCCACCTAACCACCCGTACGTAATTTAAAGAGATATAAATATAAAGACAGAAAAATACAAAATTGTTAAATACAAGGTTGTTTGGGAGGAAGAGTGCTAGCAGCTGGTGGTAGTGGGAACTAGGAAACTCTTCAGGAAGATGCTGCTGCTTGAGTATGTTCTGGAGGAAGAGGGGGATTTTATGAGTTGGGGGTAAGAAGGGACAGCATTCCCGGCATGGAGTGGGGGTAGAGGACAGCCCAGGTGTGAAGATACA
Source organism: Phascolarctos cinereus (assembly GCF_003287225.1). Taxonomy (NCBI): domain Eukaryota; kingdom Metazoa; phylum Chordata; class Mammalia; order Diprotodontia; family Phascolarctidae; genus Phascolarctos; species Phascolarctos cinereus. The sequence goes on along the minus strand of NW_027555514.1, from coordinate 50,848,742 downwards.
GAATTAGAAGATGGAGCCCAGTATGTGAGGAGTCAGGAGATGGAAAGTCTTAGGTAAGGAAGGGAGAGAAGACCAGTTTGTTTAGATTGCAGTAATATACAGTGAAACTGGAAATATGAGTTGGGTAAGATTGTGACAATGGATAATGTAATGGTGGATAAGCAGAAAAACTCTTTCTTTTGACAAAGTAGTCATGCTAGATCTTGACGTAATTTTAACTATATTTGACTCATTTCCATTAGCACAAATAGGACATATTTTTAAATGGAAAGTAAGGAGCCACTGCCTAGAGAAGAATTGACATTCTTCTTGTGGTTTAGAACTACTAAATGCCTCTTTGGGAGCCAGAAAAGGGTTATAGATGAATTTGCAGAAGTGATTTCCAAGATGAGTTTTTCCTTTCCATGCTTGTTTAACTTAACTGACTGCCATGCACATTTAAGGAGAGTTCAGATCTCACTGGGTAGTGTGGTTTATTGATACTCTTCAAGAGGAAAGAGACAGATGCAGTCAGGGATGGAGTCAAATATGGCCTCCCTTACACATCAACTCATGAAGCAGTACATTTTGTAGTGGTATGGACAAATGGTGGGATGTGTTCTCCAGCAGAAACACAAAGCTACTGGGGGCTTGAGGTTACACGGGGGTTTTATGCAAAGGGTCTTCATTAGGAGCTGTCATGTCATTGGTTAAGCAGGGGCATCAGAGAACATAAGCCCATAGCAAAAGAGAGGGAGAGTTCCTAAAACTAAAGCAGGAAAGCCTATAAAGGATAAGGAAGGTGGAATTGTCTAGGATGGTTACTACAGAGTTTCAGCAGCCAGATCTAACCAGAATGGACTACAGTTTAAACCTTAAGTAGAGGAGAGCTGTCTAAGAGAAGAGTTGGAATGTTAAGAGTTAGGAGGATTCAGGAAAGAGGTGGAAAAGAAGGCCTATGGTCTCCTTTGAGTAAGCTATGTATTTATTCGTTGTATTTTGTATGTGTGTAAGTCTAAGAAAAAGAAGCTGAAAAAGGTATTTTTGAATACTCTAGTACCACGTGTGGCCTCAATTCCTCATCATGGTCCATTTTGTAAAAATAGGTTCTCTATTGGAGGATGTATCTGGTGTCAATGGTTTGGAGTAAATGCATTTTAATTGCTCTCTGCTTATATGACAACTGAATCCTTGTATCTCAGAGTTTGAATTCAATTGGATAGAATTCAACCCAATGAGCATTGGTCAGGTTTTTGCTTTGTATGGGCATTTGTTACAGGCTGCTAGGGAAATAATGTCTAAAAAAAAACCAAATCAGTGCCTTCCTCTAAGACCTTACTTTCTGAAAGAGACTCCTAGCCCTCTAGTCCAAATGATATTTAAAAAAAAAAGAATTCTAATGATCTGTCTGACAAATCACCTAACCTTTGCCTGAGGATCTCCAGGAAAGGGAACTCAACACCTTCCAAATCAATGATGATTATCAGTGATTTTTTTTCAACTGCCACAATTATTCATCTAAAGCAGTATTTTATGCAGCAGTTAAAATAGAAATGTTTTAATTTTCTCAGATAGTGAGGTGATCTCAGTAAGTATTTGCAATCTAATTAGTGGCTTAAAAATAGGACTGGACTTTACAAAGTATTTCTGATAAAATGCTTTTCTATAATGTTAGTGTTGGCTAGTATGGAAAAAAAAAAATATTACTATCACTGCTACGTTCTGTGATTTTGGCTTGTCTGTCATGAAGCCATTTTTAGCTTGGTGAGACATATCCAAACTGTCATAGTCCCCCAATCTCCAACCCTCCGACATGATTCTCTCCAGCACAAGATTTCTGGTAACATTTGTAGGAATCTTGAACAAGCAAAAGTTACTTCAAAACGTAGCCTGAGTTAACATTCCATCCCATTTCTCTTGGATCACTTCCCTCAAGGAATCAATGGGGCCCCTCCCAGTGATCTATATTGAGAATCTAAATTGAATACAAGGTGAAAAAGGTGCTTCCATTTCATTTGAAGAAGGAACTTACTTTGGATGGGTCAAAGTGGAAGTAAGGGAGGTCAATAATCTTTCCTAGATAAAGGACAAGCTTTTGGTTACCACCATTAATCCATTTTTCTAAAAAAGGACTTTTTTTCTTTAATCAATTACCCACCCTTTTAGAGGGCTTCCTTTTCTATCCCTCTCCCCACCCCATACTCAGTGTGTGTGTGTGTGTGTGTGTGTGTGTGTGTGTGTGTGTGTGTGTGTGTGTGTGTATGGCCTATCAAACTTCTTCCTTTTGGGAATCTAAATTAAATTGTCCCAATTCCTTTTAATTTAAGCTTAAAATAGCTTTTGCAAGTCGGATGTTTAATTGATTTCATTAGTTGTAGATCACAAATGATAAGAGCCTTTCATGAAAACTTGAGTGGGGATTTTCTTGATTCCATTAAAAACAAAGGTGGGAATTTTGGGGTTTATAGTAAGCATGATCTATTAGTTTTGCTGTGCTGAAGAAGGCAAAACTTCATCAGCTAAGCATTGATGACTTAGGAAGAAACGTGTGGCTAAACATATATTTAAACAAACTTTTGTCACTTTAATTTATTAAGCCTATCCTGGCACTTTGGAACACATTCTATGTAATAAAGCCACATCATAGTCCCTGAGGAGGATGTCGATGAGCTGAAGACAAATCTACATCATTATTCAAGACATTGGCACTTAGGGGGAAAAGTTCCTGATTGTTGAGAAGGGTAGGTAGTTTTTCCATAGAGTGCTGAACTTGTAGTCAGTAAGACTCTTCAGATCTGTCTCTGACACTCACTACATAAATGATTATAAGAAAGCAATTTATCATCTTGGATCTCAGTTTCCTCATCTGTAAAAGTAGGGGACTGGATTAGATGGTCTTTGGGGTTCCTGCTGCATCTAAAATTATGGTACTATAGAAGGTGAGTCCCATTTGTTAGGTGATTTTCCTTGTAGAAATCAGGGTTCACTCAAGAGAAATTGAGTGGGTGACTTTGAGACAATGAGGTAGGCCCTCTCAACCCAGGACCAGATGAATGGAGGCATGGGACCATTTTCCTTCATTTGGCTCCAAAGAGAGGATCAGAGTTCCTTACCCAATCGCATTGAAATGTTACTCACTGGGGAGCTACAGAAAGGCTGTGGGAGTGTGATGCCAACTTTCTACCTATTCAGCTTCAGAAAATGTCAAAAACTCATTTGATAACGTATTTAAAATTCAAAGCATTTACAAATGAAATGTTGCAAGAAAGGCTCTGAGGGTGTTATGCTAAGTGTACCCTAAGGTTTAAGCTCAGTGCCGAATTTATCTAAGCCAAAATGTTAACATACAGATTTTATTTTTAAAAAGTTTTCATGGAACAATTCTTTTATAAGTCTTGTATTAAAAATAACACCCAAAATCTAACATTTCCAAGCTTCCATTTTCCCCACAAACATTGTTTATTTCATCTAAAGAAGGACCCTGGCATAACTCATAGGAACTCAATTACTATCATTTTCTCATCTTGCTTTTAAGGAAACTTTGAAGTTGTTTATATTTAATGAATAAAATCTGGCCAAGAGGGCAGGAGGCAGAAGGGAAGCCTCTCAAAATGATTACTTGGGATCAGTATTGATAAAAGGATGGTGATTTAATTCACTTATTATTGACTTTGGGGGGCATTTTAGTCAGTTTCCTTCCATCTGCTCCCACTCACAAAGGGCTGAATCTTCACCCCCTCCAACCAGGTAACAGTGCTTCTCTTGTCTATATGGCACTGACTATACCCTCCGTTTTCTTCTTCTCCTTTCCTCCTTCTTACTGGCCATGGAAGGGAAGGCAGACTTCTCTTTGCTCCCTCCTGACATGTTTACATTCTCTCTTTACCGCTGTGTGGTGGCAAGTTGTCCTCCTTTAAAATTCATTCTATTCAAATGTACTATTCAGTCAGTCAATAACCATTTGTCACGTGCCTGCTGTGTTCCAGATATAGCTCTAAACTCTGGAGTTACAAAGAAAGGCAAAAAAAAAAATTCCTATCTTAAGGAACTCAGTTTAAAGGGCAAGACAATATGCAAGATATGTACAGAATATGTGCACAAACAAGATATACAAAGTTATAGAGAGAGGCATTGTCATTAAAAGACACGAGGAAAGGCTTAAAATGGGATTTTATTTGGAACTTGAAGGAAGCCAAGAAGTGGAGATGAGAAGGGAGAACGTTCCAGGGGTAAGAGAGAACCAGTGCAAATGAAATAGTCACTCAAAATTCTAATAGCAGTTCTCTTTTGTGGTATGCACCATCACCACCAACACATTCTCCCTCCTTTCTCAAGCGATTTAGTATTTTGCTCATAGTTTCTATCTTCACCCCAACTCCTTCCATTACTTGCCATTAAATTAGGGGAATATTAACCTATGTATTAATGTCCCCTCAAAAGTTTACCTCCTAATTCTTCAGTCTCTTTCTCTCCTATGGCTTCCTTCTCAACTAGATCTCAGCTACATACAAGGATAGTTAGACCATCGATCTAATTACTATTCACAAACATTCCATGCTTTTGTTAACTGCTCAACCCTACAGTCTTCTGCTCTAAAATCCTTTGCCACTGTCTTGACTTGCCAAATCAATTGTTCCTCACACAAGAAACCCCATCTTCCAACTCTAGGATTTTCACTGGTTGTCCTTTGTGCCTAGAATTCTCTCTCTCCTTGTCTTATATTTGTACATAGTTGTTTGCCTATAGTCTTAGATAATTATAATGACAGGAAATTGAAAAGCTTTTACATGAACAAAAAAACAATGAAGCTTAGACAAGAGGAAAGCTGCTAATTTGGGGAAAAATTTCATCAAACATCTCTGATAAATTTATGATATACAATATATATAAGGATTTATCAGACATACATAAAGCTAGTAGGAAAGGAATCAAGGAATTTGAAAATTTTCTAAAGAAAAATTATAAACTATTAAAGACCATACAAAATATTTTCATACTAAGAGACATGAAAATTAAAACTACTTTTAAGTTTCACTTCATACCCAGAAAATTGGCAAAGATGACAAAGGGTAGAAAGTCAGTGTTAGAATGAATGTCAGGAGGCAGGTCCTGTGATAGAGTATTGATAGAGTAGTGACTTGGTCCAGTTATTCTGGAAAAAAATTTGAATTGTATTAAAAAAGATAAAAATATGTTTAAGATTGGTCCAGGTATCCCGGGTTAAATATATATCTAGATAAAAGACAAAAATAAATGTCGTATGTATTCCAAAATATTCAAAGCAACATTTTTTTGTGGATGCAAAGAATCAGAAACAAAATATGTTCCTTTCGCATTGTGGAACTGCTAAAAAACAAATTTGTTATGTGAATATAATGTTACATTATTGTAATGACAAGTTGGACAACTTCAGAGAAACATGGGAAGACTTATATGAATTGATTCAGGATAAAGTGAGTAGAACCAAGAAAAGTATGTGTGATATATGTATGTTTATACACACAGAGGCACATTCAAACATATGCGTATACTAGATATATGTATAAACGTATATAGACATACACATATATGAACTGGTGCAGAAGAAAGCAAGCAGAACTTAGAAAATTATGTGTGTATATATACATATATATATAAATATACAAAAAAGATTACATTTATATAGCATTTTGAAGTTTACTAAAGAGCTTTTAAACATATTATCTCACTTGATCCCTACAACCACCCTTCCCCCCTCCAGAGGCTCCCAACATTAATGCTGTACTTAATATAGACACATGATGAGATTTGACCAGCACAGCTTACAACTCACAAGCTCCAGAAATAGGTCAGCCCTCCCTAGAGCTGTGATTATAGATGTGGAAAGGTCAGCATGCTTAGGCAAACTCCACTTTTTACAGAGGAGGAAACTGGACCCTGGAGAGGTTAGTTTGGGAGTGGGGAACCTGTGGCCTCAAGGCCATATGCGGCCTTCTAGGTCCTTGGGTGTGGCCTTGTGACTCAGTCCAAGTTTTATAGAGTAAATCTGTGAAGTTGGATGCAGTCAAAAGGCTGCATCCAAGGATCTAGAAGGCTACATACGTGTGGCCTCGAACCAAGTTCCCCAGCCCTGGTTAAATGACCTGCCCATAGTCATCCAACTTAAGTGCAGAGAAAGGATTTTCACCCGGTCCTCTAGCATAAGATCAGTGTCGTCTCCACTGTATAAATGCTGAGGGAAAGCATCATTAGATACATTTTAGTTCTGTGTGTATGAAGGCTGAGAAAGGTTTCCTCCACTGTGAAAGTAGAATGCATATCAGTGACTAGTCTCTTTTATTAGGAGGAAATTGAATACAATTCACTAGCCCTCAAAATGGCCCTGACAGAATAGGAGAAAAAAACTGCCACCCCAGTCCTACCCTGGCCAAGATCTTCCAGTATGAAATTGTAATAACAGAAATAGCAAAGATAACCATACTCTACAATTACTATCTCTGTATCCCTGTACTAGTTGTGAAGCTTATCACTTAATGTGTAATATGTTATATTATCTCATTGCATCTTCAGTGATTCAGTCTTCATTTAGTGCATGCAGAGTGTGGCAGGTAGTAAAAGTGCTATAATCCCCATTTCACACCAAGGAAACAGGCTGAGAAATTAAATCGCAGACCAAAGGGACCCCACTAATACTCTTTCCCTTAAAGCTGTGGTGTCAAACTCGTATAGAAAAGAGCCTCCCAAACTCTATAAGGATGCCTATGAATTAGAAAAGATGACTTTGGAAAGCACATATTAACATTATTTGTGTTCTATTGCATTTTTCTTGTGTTAACTATTTCCCAGTTACATTTTAATCTGATTTGATCCATTTGGGAGCATGGCAGCTAGGTGGCAGCCTACTTGACACCTCCATATTTAAAACATATTGCCCAAACTTCGTCTTTCATGCTAACGCTCTTCAACGGTATGTCAATTTGTTGGCCTAAATTGCTTAACTTTTCTGGGCTCAGAATGTACCATTGGACAGTTTGTAATGTAAGAGCTGAGACCAGCTGATAAACAGAAACTGTTGGGAGGTATTTCACAAACTGCAGTTCCTAGAAGGAAAGTATCTTTAGTACTTTCAACTAATCAGAAAATATAAGAGTTGGAAGGGCCACTGTAGTGATCACCTGGGCCAACCTGCTCATTTTAGAAAAGAGAAAACTGAGACCTGTCAAGGTCAGGTGACTGTCCCAAGGTCAGACTTGATTAATGTTGGAAGCAACAGTGGAATCTAGGTCTTCTAACTACTAGTTTGGTGTTTTCTCACCTAGGTATGTCATCTTACTGGTCCTCTCATCTTTGGCGTCACCAATTTCATAGATTAAAGCATAGCTTTATTGCTGAAATGGACCTCAGAGGTCATCTCATTCAGAGGTGCAACCTGCAGGCAACACTTGCTCTACAGTCAAACCAGATTAATATATAATTAGCAGAAGAAACAGAAATATAATAAATCATGGGGCAGCTAAGTTGTACAGTGGCTAGAGCACCAGCTCTGGAGTCAGGAAGATCTGGGTTCAAATCTGAGCTTCAGACACTTACTAGCTGTGTGACCCTGAGCAAGTCACTTAACTGTTTGTCTCAGTTTTCTCATCTGTAAAATGATCTGGAGAAGGAAATGGTAAACCACTCCAGGATCTTTGGCAAGAAACCCCAAATGGGGTCACAAAAAGTTAAAAAAGACTATACAACAATAATCATAGATAACATTCCATTTCAAAATGTAATCACTCTGTAGCCCATAGAGACCTCTATGTAAGATTTAGTAGCTCTGTTTCTATTTGAGTGTGATATTATTGATTTAGCCCAGCCCTCTTATTTTACAGATAAAGAAACTGAGGCCTAGAGGAGTGAGGTGATTCGCACAAGATCAAATGAGTAGTAAGTGATGGAGTCAGAATTTGAACCCAGGTTTTCTTTATCCAAATCAAGCATACATTTCACTGTACCTCAGTTCATTACCTTATTAACACCTTGATTTAATGTGGGCATTGGCAATCACAGATTCCTTAGAAGAGATCTCAGAAGTCATCTTGTCCAACCTTTATTGAAAACATGGATTGAATCAACATTAATCCCAAAGTGGTCATTGAACCACTATTGGAATACCTCCAGGTACTGGGAGCTCATTACCTTATAAGAAGTTGAAGAGGGCCCATCCTACTTTCACATGGCTAGGGTCATCAGGTCTTCTTATCAATAGGATGAAGACCTGCCATCTTATAGCAAAGGGAACCACTTATTTTATTGGTAGTAACTATCAAGCCACAGCCGCCACAGCTGGCCAACATGTTCCTTTTCAACCCAACCCTCGCAACCCCCCATGTAACCATTTCACAAAAGGTATTTTAACATAATTTAAAATTTATTTTAAAAATGAATAGTTGCCTGACAATGTATGGCATGCAGCTTGTACAGTATGGTAATGAAACTTCCTCCTTTGCCTTCTAAAACACAAAAGGGGGAATTTAGAAGTAAAATGCTAGAAACTCAGTGATCAAGGCAAAACAAAATCTGTACCTTCTGGCTACAGATTTTAAGAGGTAATTGTGAAAAAGGAGTGATACAAAATGAAAAAAAAAGAATCAATGCAAATTATAAGACCCATAAATAAAGAATCATCTTTAATGAAAGCACCTAACATACTAAAACTCCACCATTCTTTTCTTTCTTTATCCTTTCATTCGCTTTATCCAGTACTTTGTAAACCTTGGGCCTCCATGAATAATTTAGTCACTATTACATGAAGTGTGATCTTAAAATTGAGGGGGCTCATGCAGAGTACCTTGATTATTCATGTCGGGAGTATGAGTTTATATTATGAAATTAGGGGCCTCGTTGATTTAAACAGCTTTGGTGGTTTTTCTTTTTTCCCCCCAAGATTGTTGTGTATTATGTTAGTCTGTAATTGTGTTATTCATCGGAATGAATTGTACAATCATAGTATGATGATGGCATGCAGGTAACCATGACGACCACTATTGTTTCATTCATTTTGCTTTTTTATGCAGCTGTGAATATTTTTAGTGTTCCTATTATTTGATTGTTTTTTTAAATAAAGAATCTAAACTACAAGTCTTTCTCAAGGGGTAACTTTGCATAATTTTGTAGCGTTGCTTCCATTTTAAATGCTTAAGTCTGGAATACCAAATAGGAGACCTGAAATTTTTTATCCTGGGAAAAATATTCCCTGTCATTGGCCCAAGCATCTTCCTAGTTGTCCCTGAACTTTGGAGTTCTTCCTCTTCTTTTTCCTTAAAGTTCTCTGACCAATCAAGTCTTCTCAAATATTTTCCTCCTCAGTATTTCTTGTCCTTTGGCTCTCTTTCTAAAGAAAGTCTAGGATCATCAACATAGCTATTTTGTGTGTGTGTGTGTGTGTGTGTGTGTGTGTGTGTGTGTTTATACATACACATATCAATATTGCCAGATGTAGAACTGAAAAAGGTATTAAAGATTATCTAGTCCAAATCTTTCATTTTTCTAGATAAGAAACCTAAAACCTTCAGAGGTCAAGTGGACTGTCTGAGGTCACAGTGGTAGGAACCATCAAAGGTGGGATTTAAACCTTCAGAAGCAGTGCTTTTTCCATTTTACTGGGGAGTCAGTGTGGTGTAGTGAGAAAGGTACAGCATTTGGAGGCAGAGAACCTAGGTTCAAAATCCTAGCTTTGTCACTTGGACCTTGAGCAACTTACTAAACCTTTGATGGGACTCAGTTTCTTCATCTGAAAAACAAGAGAGTTGGACTAAGTGGTCTCTGATTTTCTTTAATTCTCTAATTCTGCATTGTTATAACCCCTTTCCACCAATTCACTATACTTTTTGCTACTAGAAGAGTTTCCTTCAACAATCCTTTTTTTCTCTTTCCTCTCCTGGTCAAACACTTTTGTAGATAATGTATATTTCCTATTTTAAATGGACACCCCGATCTCGCCTAGCTCATTCCTGTCACTCTCTGCTGTTGATTCTCAGTTCCACCGAAATCAGTCATTCAACAAAGATTTCTAAAGCACTGAAGTGCCAGGCACAGGAGATGCAAATCCAACCAAAGAGAAAGACATTCCTGGTTTTCAAGGAACTTACATTCTAATGGGGGATGGCAACACTTCAAAGAGGTCAGAAAAGCTGTGGAGGTAGGAAGGGGATGTTCTTGAATGTGGGCATGGTTTTCAAGTCTACAGATTCAGAAGCATAACCTGGAGAGGAATGAAGGATGTCAGGCAGCCCCTAGGTCCTTCTTGAAAATTCTGTTTCTGGCTCACCAGTGGGAGAATGGGTTGCCTAGAAGAGCAAAGGCCTGCTCTAGAGTGAGAAAGCTTCAGGAGGAAAGAATGTTCCCAGGTGAGAAAAGTTCCAAGGTCAAAAGACAACTGAGGTATGGTGGTCAAGTCCAGAGAGAAGATCCAGGAGAGGAATTTTCCATTCTTTGTAACAGTTTGTGGTCTTCCACCCTAAACTTTGGCATTTCTCCCATGACGGAAACTACCTTCTTCACCTTTCTTGAATCTATGTCCCTCCATTCTTTGAACGTCCAGTTCAGAATGTTTTTCCAATTGGATGCCATCTCTGACTCATTTAGCCTCATTCCCCTTAATCCTTCATTTTTGTTCCCTCTGAAATCATGCACTCTCTTAATGTTATATTAATTTGCTCTTTTCATAAACAAGGTCATCTTTTTTGTTTTAAATGTATATATTCTGGTTATTCCTACCTAAGCCATAAACTATATTTTTTTTAATGTTGGATGTTTCTATCTTAAAGTGTTCTGTGTCCAATGGGCACTCAGCAAACATCATTTGACTGTTTCTTAACCAATGAGAAGTCAGAGGCATAATGACTTTACCAGATTTGAATGACAAGTGCTTCAGCTCATATGTTATACCTGGAGGCTCCTCCCCTGATTAATCTCATGGATATGTTCTGCTACTATCAACTTTCATTCCTTTTTTTCCTATATTGAAAATCTTCCTAATAGTAGATATTAGCCTCTCCCTTACCCCGTTCCCTTGAACTTAGACTGGAAAGTAGTCATAGTATCAGAGAATCTCAGTGTTGAGGTCATAGAATGCCATTACTGAAGAACTCTTAAAGGTCATCTAGTTCAATCACTCCCTATATTGAATTCTATTTATAAAATCCCTAATTAGGTCATCCAATTTCCACTTGAAGTTTTTTTGGCATGTGCAGGGGATAGAACTTGAAGGCCCCGGAGTAAGGAAGACATGAGTTCAAATCCACCCTTGCTAACTCTGTGACCACAGGCAGGCTACTTAACCTGTTTGTCTCAGTTACCTCAAGTGTTAAAATGAGAATAATAATAGCACCTGTCTCCCAGGGTTGTTGTGAAGATTAAATGAGATAATATTTGTAAAAAAGCACTTAACATGGTGTTGTTGGCACACAGCGGCTCCTATATAAATGCCTATTCCCTTCCCTTCTAAGAATGAGTAATCCATTAAATCCTTTATCTTTGAAATTTTTAGGTCTCAACCTATGATTTCTTTGGTAGAAAGAACTCTCCCCCTAATAAAAATCTGTAATCAATACAGGTTTTCAAGAGTCAGATTGGGTAGTTAAATAACTGCTTTGTCAGTTAAATAACCATCTTCCCCATGATTATGTAGCAAGTGTAGATCAGAGTCAAGAAGAACCCAGGTCTTCCTAGTACCAGGGCCAGCATTCTATCCAATAGACTAGGAAAAACTGCTTCTTTTTTCTCCCCTTTCACTGAGCAGAATTTCTCCTTATACCTTCCACTAGTCAGCGTTCTCATACACTGCACTAAAATATAAAATGTTAATTGTCCTTTCACTCGACAACCCTTCAAATATTTGAAAATGGCTGTGATATGTCTTCTAAATCTCCCTTCCCTAGGCTAAACATTCCCATTTCCTTCCATTGATCCTTGCATAACACTATACTGGTTATTCTGTTTAGATTGTGCATTACCTTCTTAATGTCTCTTCTAAAATATGGTGCCATGAACAAGACACAATACTCCAGATGGGTTCTGAGGAAAACAAGGTATAGTGGCACTATTATGTTGGAGTAAGAGTCTTTTGGTGTGGATCCAAAATGATTGTCAAGTCTCAAAGGCCATAAATCATGGAGATTTCCTTTCTCTCTTTCCCTCTCATGTACTGGTCCTCAGTCTTTGTTCTACTTACTGGTCACCACAGTCAACAAGCTTTCGGGTGAGCTACTGTTGTAAGTCTTTCTGCTTATAAAGAATTCTCAGAAGGATTCTACTGGCTGCGTCTTTCGGATGTGTCATCTAAACTATAGATAGCATAGCTCAAACTTTTTTTGTAATTCTACCCCCCTACACACATATGTACACATTCAATCTATAGTCTTGAAATGACTCAGTTTGATTTGGAGGGGGGGATTCAAATCTTTAAACATTTTCTATTCTTATCATTTGATATAAAATACCTATATTAAAGACTGAATGAGATGGAATAGACCATTAAATCTATGCTCTCTTAAAGTGTGTATTTCAAGTTAATAAAAGAATTGATAACAGTCTTAGAATTATAGGGTCAAAAAGCATTTGAGCTAGAAGGTTACTTAGAGGTCATCTAGTCCAACCTTTTTATTTAGGAGATATTGAAATAGAGGCCTACAGAGAGGTGTCGACTTCTTCAAAGCTCAGGACTAGAATCCATTTGTAAGAATCCTATTAATTAAAAACAAAGAACAGAATTAAAATCAAGTCCAGAAGCATTTATTAAATCTTGTCAGACAGGATTCTGAGCTCTGAATACAGATATTCACAGAAAGAGATAAAAGCATCCCTTGCCCTCTAGGAATTTATACTATGGGTGTAAGTGCTTTTGGGGAAAAACAAAATAAAAAGCAAAACAAAATGAACAAAACAAAAAACAGAAACAAAGAACAGAGGAGACCTTGGCAATTCATATTATGTAGCTTTGCCTTGGGGTGTAGCAGCTCATCACCCCTTTCCCTCGCCTCTAGTTGGCTCTCTAGCCACCTCACATCGTATCCAGCTGAAGAGAATGGAAGTTGGGGTGCAAATCAGAGAATAAAGGGAGGAAATTCAGTATTAGTGGAGGCACATGGATGAGGGTCTCCCTGGAGGCTCCTTCTCATCATTAGTACTCCCCATGTTTCCCTCTCTTGTAAAACATCTTCATCCTTACCAGGTTCCTTTGAGCTTCACAAAGCAGACCACCTGACATTAGATTCCTTGAATTCCTCCCTCTTTACTCTAAAATATACATCCTATTTTTTCCCCTTTTTATTCTTCTAGTCTCAAAGGAAGAGATTTCCTTTCTCCTCTCTAACGGCACCATTTCCCCCGTGCCCTGGACCTCTTCCCTTTCCTGCCTCCTCCTGAACTTTGATTCAATGATTAGCCATTTCCTCTGTGTTACGTTTGATCTTTCCTTGCTATTGACCTCTTCCCTTCAGGCTTCAAACATGTTCTGTTCTTCTTGATCACAGGAGAAAAGAATACTCTCAAAATCTCTTTCTTGATCCTGCTCAATTTAGTTAACATTTCATCTCTTCTGGTCAGTAACAAATTCTTCTAAGGATCATCAGGTTATACAGCCAGAAGAAATCTTATGGACCATTTAGTCCAATCCCTTCATCATACGTATTAGGAAAATGAGCTGCTGGGAGGTGAAGGATTTGTCCAGGGTAACAAAGGTAGTAAGAAGTAGCAAAGTCTATATTTGAACCCTGGCCTTGTGATGCCAAATCTGGTGATTTCTCCAGCAGCATTATGCTACCTTTTTAAGGTATGACATATATTACCTCCACTTCCTATCTACAAATGCCCTTCTTAACCCTTGAAATCTGATTTTTATCCCAAGCATTTTAATAATATTTATCTGCTCTTTAAGGGCGAGGGGGTATGTTTTCACTTTACTTTTAACCCTAGTAATTATCACAGTGCCTGGCACACAGTAATTGTTCAGTCGTTTTTAAGTCATATCCAACTCTTCTTGACCTCATTTGGGGTTTCTTGGCAGAGATACTGGAGTAGTTTGCCATTTCATCTCCAGCTCATTTTAAAAATAAAGAACCCAGGCAAACAGGGTTAAGTGACTTGACCAGGGTCACACAGCTGACAAGTGTCTGAGGCCAGATTTTAACTCAGGAAGAAGAGTCTGGAGCTAGAGGACCCAGGTTTGAATCATGACTCTACCTGTTATTTGTGTGACTGAGAAAAAGTCATTTAACTATCTGGGCCTTCTTTGTTGCTTCATTTACAGAATGAGAGGATGAGACTGGATGACCTTTGAGGTCCTTTTCAGCTCTCAATCTATTATCCTTCTGGGCTTGAGTTTCTTCAACTGTAAAAATTAAAGGGAAAGGACTAGATGAGGAGTTCATAAACTGTAGTCTGTGAACTTTAAAAAAAAATTCAATGGCTATTTCAATCTAATTGCTTTTCTTCATAATCTTATGTATTTTTTTTTCATTCTTTTAAAAGTATCAAAGTGTTCCTAGTTTTCACCAGACTGCCAAAGGGCTCCATGACACAGAAAACACTAAGAGCCCCCAGACTGTGTGTTCTTTATGGTCATTCTATCTCTTGCATTTCTCTTGGCACCTCCTAAGCTCTTGTTAATACTGTAAATGGGTTGGCTTTATTGGAGATAAACCCATGAGAGATAAGTTTAAACTGAAGATATTAAACTAGAGTATTCAGCTGTTAAGGCTGTAATCTTTTTCTGCAGGACCAGGCATCTTCCTCCTTCCTTCCTTCTTCCTTCCTTCCTTCCTTCCTTCCTTCCTTCCTTCCTTCCTTCCTTCCTTCCTTCCTTCCTTCCTTCCCTCCTTTACTTCCTCCTTTCCTTCCCTTCCCTTCCCCTTCCCCTTTCCTTTTCCCTTTCTTTTTTCCTTTCCTTTTCCTTTTCTTTTCTTTTCTTCTTTCCTTTCTTCTTTCCTTATTTTTTCTTTCCTTTCTTTCTTTGCTTTCCTTTCTCCCTCCCTCCCTCCCTCCCTGTCCCTCCTTCCTTCCTTCCTTCCTTCCTTCCTTCCTTCCTTCCTTCCTTCCTTCCTTCCTTCCTTCCTTCCTTCCTTCCTTCCTTCCTTCCTTCCTTCCTTCCTTTCCTTCCTTCCTTCCTTCCTTCCTTCCTTCCTTCCTTTTATTTACTTTGAGATAAGCTGCTCTTGGAGAAGGAAATGGGAAACCACTCTAGTATTTTTCCCAAGGAAATTCCAAGTGGAATTGCAAAAAGTTGGACATGACTGAAATGACTTACCAACAACCACAATGACAACAGGCTGGTCTGGAATTAGAATGAGGAAGGCTGTGACATTTATAAACTGTTTGATCATGAGCAAGTCATTTAATACCTGCAAGCCTAAGTTTTCATGTCTGTAAGATTAGTCTGCTGATATGCATCCTAAGTACCTCTCCTGTTGGTTGTAAGAGTCAAATGAGATAGTATGACATATATCAAGTGCATGGCCTACTTGGAGTGCTGTGTAAATGCCAACTACCATTAGAGATTTTGAGTATAGGTAGCATAAGGACTGCTGAATAAACACAAGGAAGCTTACAGTAAACACAGAAAGCACATTTGGGGACCAAGGTTGGGATCGCCTTCAGCCTGTTATGGGTTCCCTACCCTGTGGATAAGCATCACCCCATTTCCACTGCAAGTTCCATCTCAGGAGAATCTCTTGCTTTTCTTTTTGTCCATTGGAACTTCAGGGAAACAATTGTTTCCCCAAAGTAATACTTTCTTATCCATCAAGAACTGCCTAGGTATGTTATAGAGCCACTGTTTTTTTGAAAGTGCCGTCTGCTTACTGTATTATTAGGGGTTTGCGATTGTTACCTGCTTGAGACAACAGCAGTCAAATGTGGCTTTTGAGGTCATGTGGAGTTGATCGTCACTTCAACCCAGTTTGGGGAAATGCGTAGCAGTATTTATAAACATGTTTGATTTCAGTGGCGATACCAATTTTCTCACAAGAGCCACGCAACAAAAATTATTAATGCTTTTTGTTTATCATTTATTTTACGTTTTATTGTTAATTAATAGCATGTTAAATTATTACATTTATTAATGAAATGTGAAAAGAATGCTGCCCTATGGTGTTCCATAATAGATCTAGTAGACCAGTAGTCTGAGACTCCAAGAGAAATCCTTAAACCACATGTAAGGATCTCTGAGGGCTGCTTCAATTATATTTTAATATAATCAGGAATGTTATTACTCAGTGACATGAGGGTGGAGTATTTGACCCCTCTGTCAGGACAGGAATTATATTTATTTTCCTACATCCCCCAGTGCCTCACATAGTGTTCGGTATACATTAAGAATGTTGACTGGATTACTGAGTTGAAAGGAAAAGAATTCAAATAAGAATTTTTATTGGGACACGCTATGCTTACTTTAGCATTGTTGTCAAGAAGTGTGTGCTTTTATCAGAGAATAGCAGTTTTAAGTTAGCTCTATTCATGAGCTCAATTAAATACTCTAGAGTCTTTGGGGAATTGGAGGGTTATTGCTCCCTGGAGAAAAATTAGTAACCAATGAACAGCTTTCCTTTATAGGTAAGTTTCAAACTGAGCGTCAATTTTGTCAGAAGATCTACTATTTTCCTTATGGTCATGGATCAATTATATGGTCACATATATTTGAAGAACCAGCTTTACAAATAAAATGTTTTCTCTCCTGATCTCAGGTGACAATATGAATGTTTTTACTTTTTTGTTTCTGCTTCAAAGCTTAATTTTCATAATTTTCACTTGAGGTTTCATATGGTTTATTGATGATTTTTCATATTTTCTACCCTTCCAAACATATTTGAAATGGGATATGGCTCTTTAGCCATATAGGAGCAGCTAGGTGCTACTGGATAGAGTACAGGGTCTGGAGTCAAGAGGGCTCATCTTTATGAGTTCAAATCTGGCCTCAAACATTGACTAGCTGTGTGACCCTGGGCAAGTCACTTACCTCTGCCTCAGTTTCATCATCCGTAAAATGAGCTAGAGAAGGAATTGGCAAACCATTCCAGTATCTCTCCTAAGAACACCCCATATGGAGTCATGGAGAGCTGAACATGAGTAAAGTGAACTAACAACAAAAAAAAAAAGGCTCTTTTAATCAGATCATCTCCATCTATGTTTTCCCAAGGAAGTTATGCTGACTTGTTTCATGTTATCTCTGACTTCTAGAGGAGAACTCCAAAATACCCCTGTTGTATAACAGACAACAAAAATCACATTGTGTTGGCAAATTGAGTATCACCCCTCTTCAAATTTGTTAATACCCTCTCCCCTAATCCTTTTACCTCAAGTCAGATAAATTATTATGTGCAGCCCTAGGAAAGTCACTTAGAGAGGTAGTATGGTGGAGTGGATAAAGTACCATGCTTAATGTCAGCAAAACATGGATGCAGATCCTGTCTAAGGCATATGCTAGCTAGCTGGGAACATCTGAGAAAATCATTTAAACGTTAAGCTCAGGTTTCTCATCGCTAAAATGGGAGATGATAATAACACTTCACAGAGCTATCGTGAGTGTCAAATGAGGTAATGTACATAGATCACTCTGTATAAATGTAAAGCCTTACGTAAATGTAAGCTATTGTTTTTTTTTAAATTTTTCTGAGATTGTTTCCTCATCTGTAAAATGAGATAACAATAGTACAATAGGGTTGTTGTGAAGCTCAAATGAAGTACTGTGTCGAGTACTTACAAAACCTTAAATCTTTATATAATTGTCAACTATTGTTTACTTCTCTGAGCCTCAGTTTCTTCATCTGTAAAATGGGTGTTAAATACACTGCATGCCTCGCGAGGGAGGACTGTGTTCTATGAACACTAAAGAGCTGTGCTATGGGAATTGTTAATGTTATTCTTCAAGCATTTGTTGAGTATCAGCTATGCAATTATCACTATTCTCAGCTCCAGTGCTTCTCACTTCCCAAGATAAAATAAATATGGATACGTCCACTGCAAAACTTCTCTATGGATTCACACATGGTTTCACATGAGAATCCTGCAAAAAGGGAGGCAGCATAAATTAAAGTTCCATTAGACCCACTGAGTCCTTTCATAAGCCTCATGCTCAATATCAGTTGAGCCAACCGTTCCTTTGAGGCCCTGGGCCTATGGTCCAGTGTTTATTGGCTTGGCAATATGATAGCCCCATTCCTGCTACCCTTGTCGTCTCTCACTTTCTGTCCTTGGAATATGAAGGTTTTGTCTGATGTAAAGAAACCAGGGCTCATGTTGACTGCAGATTCCTGCCAGACTGTGGCCAGTCACCCAGCCACAACTGACAGCATCTGGTTCTGGGCTTCAGCCCTCCCTATATGGTTTTCTCACCATTATCCAATGCCGGAATCTTTACACACTTCAAACAATCCATTCAGAAGAGTGAGTTCTTCTATAGCCAGCAGCAGCTGCAGGTTTTGTGAGGTTCTCTTCTAATAATAGAGCATTGACTAGACAGGCTACTGCCTAGACCTCGTGAAACCCAGCCATGAGTAACCTTTCATCTGTCCAAAGAGCAACATTCACATCACTTTTTTCTCCTGATGGAGTCAACCCCATACTTTCCTTTCCAATCTCAGACAACTGTTTATTTTTCCAGCTAATACATAGGGGGCAGGGAGCAGAGTATTTCATTGCTTTGCTCTTGCTGGTGGATGATTGTAAAGAATTCTTTTTTTTTTCTGCTGCTGTAATAATCTTAGCCTTTTCTTCTCACTGATACTCATCTGCTTCTTTCCCAGGACATGCTGAGAAAACCAGTATATAGAGTCAAGAGATATACATCCTTTACAAGCAGTTAACCAAAGCTCTAACATGGTCGAGGGCCTCATTTTTCTTTCCCAGATAATACTTGGACAGAATGGTTTTTCCTCACATCAAGCCTGAAGTCTCCACAGATAACCTTTGCCACTTAACTTTTATATACCCAGTCCCACCGTCACAAATGTCCTTATGCCTGCCATTAATCTGGTTTCAGAAGCTTGTTACCCTTCCTGGCCCATAAGAGTGAATTCCTTTAGGATTTCTGTTATTGCCATAACTGTAGTGACCATGAGCTATCTGCTGGCCTAATCTCATGATTCATCATGAAGTACAGATGGCCCTCACTTCTCCAAGTGATGGTACCTCCATAGCATTTCTTGCAGTCACCTTCTTCTCTCCATTCTGACTCCTGCCACCTAAATTTAGGTGCTTGTCAGATTTCACCTGGACTCTGATGATATCTTCCTAATTAGGTTTTCTGCCTCAAATCTAGGTATTCCTTATGTTTTGTGTGTGTTGGGGGACCCTTTTGAGCAATCTGGTGAAGTCTATTGGCCTTTTCTCATAATAATGTTTTAATGGAAAATAAAACATCGGATTGTAAGGGAAACCAAGAATGTTGAATTATAGTTATCATCTTTAAAAAAAGTTCATGGACCTAAGGTTAAGAATCTCTACCTCTCCTCTCCAATCCTTCGCTATAGTTGCCATTCCTAAAACACACTTATAACCATGGCACGCCTTTCTCAAGAAGCCCCCGTGAGTCCCAATTGCCTATTGGGTCAAATACAAATACCTCTCCTGGACAGTTTTGTTTTAGTCTCACTTTGTGGGCTCATCTTCCATTGTTACCCTGTAACAATTTCCTCATCTGTAAAATGGAAATAATAATAGCACCCGTTTTCAAGAGCTGTTGTAAAGAGATAATATCTGTAAGGCACTTGGCAAATCTTAAAAAGTAAAATGAATGCCAGCTATTATCATGACGATGAAGAAGATGGTGGTGGTAGTGGTGGTGATGATGGTAACTATGGTGATGTTTACTATTTGCTGGGTATTGGGCTAAGCAAAAGTGAAAGGATATTTCCAAAAAGGCTCCCCACCTTCAAGGAGCTTACAAACTACTGCAAAGACATGTCCTCATAAAGCTGTGTACAAGATACCTACAAAGTAATGGTTACCTTCAGAGTTGAAAGTCTGTCATATAGAAGAAGGAATTCTTTTCTTTTATTTCAGAAGATAGAACCAGAACTAGTAAGTAAACAATATACATACATATAAACATTGATGTAAGAAATAACTTAATCATTAAAATCAAACAAAGGAATGAGTGACTTCATGACATTGTGAGTCCTGGCACTGGAAATATTCAATGCCAAAGGATGGACTTTCTATTGACTATCTCCAGGCTTTTCAGGGTCCCACATCCCATCTAGGCTTCCTTTTCTGGGAATGAGGCAAGATTCAAAATCTACAACAACCTCATCCTTCACAATTAAAACTTACCTTTCCTATGTCTTATTTCCATAGTACTCTGACTTGTACTTAATGAAAAAAATATATAAAATTAGTGTGTGAAATATTTATATATTTAAAGTAAAATATTTTACTTAATGCTAATAGGATAAATTAATCATTTTAGAATATGGATGCTAATATGTTAATATATTACTCCTAATGACAGCTAGGTGGCACAGTGTACCAAATGACAAACTTGGGGTCAGGAAGACTCATCTTCCTGAGTTCAAATCTGGCCTCAGGGACTTATTAGTTGTGTGACCCTTGAAAAGTTCACTTAACACTGTTTGCCTCAGTTTCTTCACTTGTAAAATGCACTGGAGTAGGAGATGGCAAACCACACCAGCATCTCTGCCAAGAAAACCCCAAATTGGGGTCATGAAGACTTTTGGACACAATTGCTAAATGATTGAACTATATTACTGCTTATTGGTAAAACGCATTTTAACAGGGAGGATTTTGGAGTTGATATTATAATTCGAAGACGGGAATCTATGAATAAGAATAAAAGTGTAGGAAATATTTCTAGATTGATAGAGCCTTGTATCCAGAACAAAAAGAAGGAATGATTCAGTCCATGAGCATTTATTAAGTACCTGCTATGTGTCAGATGTTAAGTGCAGGAGATACAAAGTGTTCTTTTTTTTTCTTTCTTTTTTTTTTAGGCAATTGGGTTAAGTGACTTGCCCAGGGTCACACAGCTAGTACGTGTCAAGTGTTTGCTCTGAGGCCGGAATTGAACTCAGGTCCTCCTGACTTCAGGGCTGGTGCTCTATCCACTGTGCCACCTAGCTGCCCCCAAGGTGTTTTTCTATAAGAAAAAAAAATGGAGGTTGTAGGGGGAATAAGGAGTTGCATTTAAAAAAAGCCTAGCATGTAGTTAGATTGCCCCCCTACACACCCCAGCTAGCTTCTACAAAAGGAGGAATTTTTTGTTGTTGTTCTTAAGAGCAGCCTACTACATGAAGGATGCTGGGATTGTTACAAAGTTATTAAATAAGATAGTCTCTGCTCTCATTAAATATACTAAAAGAAGAGGGATATAGAAGGTTATTTCACACTTCAGCAGAAGAGGTAGCCTGATATTATGGGAGATCCCGGGCTGACTTCCCTAAAGGCAGTGGATTTGTTGAGTATCACTAGCTTTACCCTCCTCTTGGCTTCTGCTTGATATATTTCTATGCTAGGTTTCTCTAGTGCAACCTGTTCAGTGGCTCCAAGGCAGACACAGCCATGTCTCTTTTCCTTGCTAAGTTTTCTTTGTGAAGCATGAATAATATATTAGCTAAGTTTCTAGCCCTGATCACCTAAGACATATCTTTTGTTGAAATAAGCCCTAAGCTGCATGATATGGTAGGACTAGCTTATCTTTTGCAACATTTCCAGGAAACTAATTTTTTTTTCAATGCAAGGGAAAAATAGTTTTCATTTTATAGTGATATGAATATTTCAAAGGACAAAAATGTTGTCAAAATGTTGTGGCTTCATATGTGGAAATGATGCCCTGAAACTTCTTTATGATACATTTCAGGGAACTGATTTTTTTTTTGAAAGTGACATAAGGGGAGTCTCAGACATAGGTAGATTTTGACAAAGTTGTTGCTTTTTCCCCCAAAGGGATTTCTATGTATAAGAAATTATTAAATAGAGATATATCATTATATTATTCACATATATAAGAAGGACAATACTTGCACATATTTTACAACAATAAAAGCAATAGCTAGCATTTATATAGTGCTTTAAGATTTACAAATAAGTTTACACACATGATTTCATTTGATTCTTACAAAAATCCTTCTGTGGCAATTTTTAAAAATTATCATCATTTTACAGATGAGAAATTGAGGATGAAGAAGATTAAGTGACTTGCCAAGGGTCACAGAGCTGGTAGATATCTGAGGCAAGATTTGAACTCAGATGTTCCAGACTCCAAGTCCAGTGTTCTATTCAGAGTGCACCCAGCTACACGTGTGAAAGTAAAAAGGATGTGTGATTTCATCAACACGATTCAACTCCCATTGTGGAATTTTCCTCCCCTAGAAAGCATATTGTACTATATCCAAGACTCTAACCTCTCCTTCTGAATGTGGAGTAGATGAATCTGCCACATGTGACCTGTGTAACCTTGAACAGACCCATAAATCCTAGGGAATTGTCTGAGGCCAAAGATGTTATGTGACTTGCCTAGAATCATGCACTCTAGTAAATGTCATAGCCAGGATTTGCCTCTGACCCCTAGCTTAGCATTCTTTTCACCATGACACATTGACTATTTTATATAGCTATATTTATATACATATATTAGTTACTATTTCCTTTTCTACAACCCTTTGGTCAAAAAGAATACTACTTCCGAATACCACTGAATTCCTTCAGAACATGACATTTACAAGCCAAAGTTGCGCTTACAAAGAAAGGTGAATTTATAGCACTCTCAAGGGAAAGCCTTAATTACCTCACAGGCTTAAAATGTGAGAGTTAAAGTCAATTTACAAACTGAATGAAATGCAATGTTAGCAGGAGTTTCTAAGAAAGGCTAGGATGTAGAAATCAGGACACACCTGGAAATAGGAGCAGTATTTCTCAACACCCTAGGACATGATGTGCTAGCTTGATTTCTTGTTTGAAATCAAAATTTTAACACAGACTTTTGAAAATCAGTTTGAAAGATTTTCTTTTACCCAATGGGGGGGGGGACATATTTTTTCTCTGTAGGAATAAAATCATTCAAGAATGAAGAAAAGACTTGTTGTTCCAGAGATTAAGGAAGTTTCAAGAGGGAGAAAGGATTTGGAGAATTCTATTAGGAGCTGAGGGCTCACAGGTCTAGAGCAGGACATTTCAAAAGACAGCTAGTCCATTTTACAGATGAGGAAATTGAGTCCCAGAGAGTTTAGATAAGTTTCCCAAGGCAGTATGAAGCAGACAGGATTTGATTTTATATGCCATGATTCCACATTCAGTAGGAAAGTGTCTGACTCTTTCCTCAGAGCTACTTTCCTTTGCTATAGTTTTTTTTTCTTCAATCATATTATTACAAATATTAATCAGAATGAACTACCATCAGAAACATTTTTACATCTGTTTTAATGCTTCTTTATGACATTATTTTCACACAAGCTTCTAACTAGAAAGGGTTTATTATCCCTTTTATTTATCGACCTAAAAGTAGACTTGGTGTTACAAATGCCTTTAGGTATATGAAAAATCTTTTTTCCCTTTCATCCACTCATTCTTTTTTCAGGAATAGTATTCATTAGGTATTGTAGAGCTGAAGAAAGTCATTATCAAGTGCCTTAATTAGGGTAGGACAGCTGGGGCTTTGCCTCTAGGTAATAAATTTAGAAGATGCTAATAGCACTTCCATGTGGGTGCTTCCTTCTTTGTCTACCTTGCTACTGACCTTGTCTAGTAGCCTTCTTACTTCTATGTCCAGTCCTGCCTCCAGCAGCAGCAGACCTGGAGTCTGCTATAGGTCTCATCTACCTTTGTCTTTCTTCTTTCTGCCCAACCTCACCTCTTATATCCTACCCAACTCTTACCCTTGGCAGTATAGCAGGTTTTTTCCCCTCATGGGTAATACTTAAGCAGTGAAGAAACTTTAGGGTTCCCAGGTACAATCTTTTCCCCTTTCCAGGTTATATTCCATCCAAGGTGAGTAACCCCACCCTATTGTCCCACCTAAATATTTGTTTTTTCTAGTTATGGCCCTGAACATGATATAGATCCCCTTATATGTAAGGAAGGAAGGATAGCTATCACTAAGTCTTTCCTTTAATTCATGTCACATAATATTTTGTAATAATAATGATAAGGATGTGATAATAAATAATAATAATGACTAGTATTTATGTAGTAGTTTGAGATGTACGAGATGCCTTACACACATTGTATCATTTGATCTTCACAATAGTCATGAGCTATAGGTGTTGTTAGTATCTCTGTTTTTACAGATGAGGAAACTGAGGCAAACATCACTTAAGTGACTTGTCGAGGTTTAAACAGCTAGGTTTCTGAGGCTGGATTTGAACTTAGGTCATCATTACTCCAGGGTCAGTGTTCTATCTGCTGTACCACCTAGATACCTATCTTTATTTAGTATTTTTTTGATTTTCAGAATACTTTTATATAAATGGTTTCATCTGCTACTACATGTGTGACCTTGGACAAACTGCTTCCCAGCTTCCTTGCCTTTAAAATGAAGGGGTTGGACAAGGAAGGCCGAAAGGTTCCAACTGGCTTGAAATCTGTGATTCTCACAACTATCATGTGAAATGAATCATTCAAGTATTATAAACTCTTCACAGTTAAGTGACTGTCCCATGGCTACACAGTTACCAAGCAGCAGAAGTACAATTTTCAAACCCAGGTTTTCTTATATTCAATCCCATAGTTTCCTGTCAATGTCTCTCTCTCTCTCTCTCTCTCTCTCTCTCTCTCTCTCTCTCTCTCTCTCTCTCTCTCTCACACACACACACACACACACACACACACACACACACACAAACAGACACACACACACATGGTTTAAGCGAGAGAGATAGGGACTGGACAGTGATTTATTAGTATAGAGAACACCTTGTATCAATGCAGATCAACAGCATCTCTGAAATGAATGGTCATAGAGAGTTCCCTAGACAGCAGATGTCAAACATGCCTGCCAATCTGCAACACTCCTGTGTTGCCCAACCAGATTAAAATGTAATTGGGAAGTATTTAACAAAGCAATAAAAATATAATAGTAGAACATAGATAATGCTAATCTGTGGTTTTCTTAGTTAATCTTCAACCCACAGGGATCCTTGTGTAAGGTTTGATGGCTCTCTTTTCTATTTTAATTTTGACGTCACTGACCTAAAGTATTGTGAGGGTAAGTGACTTACCCAAGGTCACACAGCCTTTATTCTTCCTGGTGTCAAGGCCAGCTCTCGATACCCTATGCCATGCTCCCTCTCATATGACATATTAAAGAAAAACTTAGGGAACTGCTCTGATTTGGTGCTGATTTTAGCCATCTCTTTTGCCTTGATCTGGTATGAAAACTTGAGGTATGCTGCCTTTCTGATAGCTCAGCAGCCCTTATATTTTCCGTAGAGTGCTGGATACAGCTTTGTGACTGTAGTATTTTCCTTTTAGGGGAAGGGAGATGTAGTTTCTTTTTGAAGACACTCATCAATAAAGCTGCTTTTTTATACGCTGGTAGGAATGAGCTTTAAATTTTAGTAACTTTCTTAAATAAGATATCACTCATTTTTAATAATCAACCTATTTAGAAAAGTCTTACCTGCTTAAAAGGAGCAAACCCTAATTACTGCCTTAATTATCCATGCAGATAGGATGTTCCAAGTAAGGATGCGAAGGCAATTTAATTAGGAACACTTTGGATAGATTCTGTCGATAACAATGAAAGAGTTTAATTTCATTTCATTATAGTTCAGAAGCCTCCTTAGGGTGCCGTTTCTGATTTCTTGCCACAGGAGTCCATTGCATGATTGGCAAAACAAAACCTGGTATTGTTTTGTTTTGTTTTGTTTTTTCAGCTACTTTGGCTTTTTTATTATGCTTATAGCTTGGGAGTGATATATAGATGTCCCATACACCATGAACAGAGTAAGCTGAATAAGATATAAATCTTTGGAATTAAAACCTGAAAACACAAAATAAATGCACCAGGCTTGGTTTAAAGTGGCACATGGTTGATGACTGTTTTTCACTTTGGGGTACATTTTTTATCTCTAACCATCAATTAGGGTTCCAGACATTTCTTAGTCTTTATTTGCTTATTTAAAAGTCCAAATAAAATGAGATTAAGCATTGGGAAGATAGACTAATATCTGTGATCTTACAATTTTGAAACAAGGAGGAGCCTCAGATTTTGAACTGGGAAATTTTGTTCAACTCCAAAGGTTAGAAGGATAAGAATTATTAGTATTAGGATCTGTTGGAAAGACTGCTGGATTTAGGGTCAATGGTTCTTCCTCTCCTCCCTACAGCACGTGTGATCCTATTCTCTTCCAATATTTCATGATGATGGTGATGATGATGATAAAATACTAGCTAGCATTTATACTGTCTTTTAAGAGTTTCAAAGTACTTTGCAAATATGATCTCATTGTCACCATAACCTTGAGATGTGGGTGCTATTAATGTCTTCATTTTGCTGATTAGGAAACTGAGGCAGACAGAGGTTAAGTGATTTACTTGGTCCATGGTAATGCAGAAAGTGTTTGAGGTCAGTTTTGTATTCAAGTTTTCTGACTCCATCCTCAATGCTCTATGCAATGTGCCATGAAACAGCTTTGATTTTAATCTGTACGACAATACTGTGAAATGAGTTCTATAGTTATTGTTATCCCCATTTTATAGATGAAGGATTTGAGGCTTAGAGGGGTTAAGTGACTTATTTATAGATGTGTAGCTAGGGG
The DNA here is from genome assembly GCF_003287225.1 of Phascolarctos cinereus. Classification (NCBI taxonomy): domain Eukaryota; kingdom Metazoa; phylum Chordata; class Mammalia; order Diprotodontia; family Phascolarctidae; genus Phascolarctos; species Phascolarctos cinereus. The sequence goes on along the minus strand of NW_027555514.1, from coordinate 50,822,034 downwards.
AGTGTGGGAAGCAACCTAGGTCTCCCTGAATCCAAGTCAATCATTCCATGTATTATAGCATGTTGCTTAGCATCCCAGAAAAAAATTATCTGGCACTTGTATGAAGGTCATACTCAAGGGCAATAAGGGTGGAGTGGAATAGTTGTTGTACTATACTTGAGTGGTAGCATTGGAATTAGAAAGGACAGAACAGATTCAAGAGATATTATAGAGATAGAACTGAGAACACTTGGTCACCCATTGGATATGAGATAGCAGTGCAAAGGAATGGCCCTAGAATTTTAGTATATAAGAAGAAGTAAATGATGATGCTTAACATTGTGTGAAGTCAGGAGGAAGAGGAGGAGAAACACAATCATCTCAGTTCTGGACATACTGAATCTGATCTACTTCTGAGATTTCTATATGGGCATGGTCTGTAGTAGCTGGAGTTGTCAGTCTGAAGCCCAGAGGTCAAGTGCAGAAATTCAGAGTTGAGGGCCACCTGGAATATAGGTAAAGCATTGGGAGTCAAGTGAATGAGATTGTCAAGGGAGAATAGAATGTGGTCCAGTACCAGACACCATAGGGACCATTCATATCAAGGGGTATGGAATAGGACATTCATCTATTGGCTGTTTTCTGTGCCTACAAAACAGTATTCCCTCTTCCCTTGGCCTATGCATTTTCTTGTCTTCTTTCAAGACACAGCTCAAATCCTCACGTTCTGTAGGAGGCCTTTTTCCTGTCTTCACAATGCCTAGTGCTTTGCCTTTTGAGATTATCATCCATTTATGCTAACTACATCTGCCGTATAACTAGCTACTTATTTATTGTCTCCCCCATATGGAATGCAAGCTTTTTGAGGCTAGGGGGTATTTTTGCTTTTTTTTTTTTGGTGGGGGTGGGATATCTCCAGAGATTCACACAATGCCTGGATCATGAAAGCTTAAATAAGTATTTGTTGACTGAATGATCAACAATAACTAGTATTTCTATAGTACTTTAAAGTTTGCAAACCACTTTAAATGCATTATTTCATTTGATCCTCACCATAATCCTGTAAGGAAGGTGCTACAGGTATTATGGCCTCCATTTTACAGATAAGAAAACTGAGGTGAAGTGACATTCAGCTGTTTGGTGTCAGAGGGAAGACCTGAAATCATATCTTTCCAACTCCAAATCCACCACTCTAGCTACTAAATAATGTCGGTCAGGGTGGTTGGTGGGGTTCAGAACCAGGAAAGGAATATGTTTCTAAATCCAGGGGAGAAGATAATATGCAGTGAAGAGGAGGTGGTCAATAGTATCAAATCCTGCAAAACGGTCATTAAATTTGAGAAATGGAAAAAAATCTGAATTAGATTTGGCGATAAGTGGGGTGTTCAAAAAGTTCAAAAGACAATTTCTGGGTAATTAGTCATTTTATTAATAATGCTAGCATTTTCATAAAAGGTCAATGGCATTCTTAAATGCCAAAGACAATCATGGCAGTAGGCTCACAGCTCACAGCTTATATGCCCTTGGAAGAGGGGGTGTTCCTGAGGGTGGCGTTAGGCTCTGATTGGTTAACAATTAATGAGAGAACAAATGTTACAATGGGCTGGACCTATTCTAATGAACTTTGATCATGTTGTTTACTTCTAAGTTACCCCAGCTTTGGGCAATCTATTCAAAGAATTTATCCCCACTCAAACTGAGTAGAAGGTTGGATGGGGTCTGACCAAGGTTGAGAAGAGTTAATTCAATCTCATTATCAGTAATGTCCTTCAAGAGACTAAACTTTAAAATGAGGACTACAGAAGAAAGGGGTCCTCTGGATCTCCCTGAATCATTGATTATTAATAATCTCCTAAGGAAGTCTTTGGTGACTTGGGGGAACAGTTTCAGTAGAATGGTGGGGGTGGACAGGGTGGGCATAAACCAGATTGCAAAAGATTGAGGAGAGAATAGGCGCTCATTTATGAACATTTATAGAAAGGTGGGCAGGAGCCGGTGGATAGAGACAGAGTAAGGGTGCCTGAGAAAGAAAGAATTATTTTTGGAACAAGGCACTGGAGGAAGGCCCAGCACTTACTACGTATAGTGAAATGTTGCTTGATTGAAGTGCAAAGGTGTTAGTGATGCAGCTAAGGAATTTTGGGGAGTACAGGAAAAGACAGGAAGCTTTTCAGATAGTTTGAATCTGTCCTGTGGAATAGGAGGCACAGTATTCTGCTTCAAGGATGAGGGGCATGTGGTGACTGAGAGGTTGGAGAGAGGGAAAGGTCTGGACCTGTTGCATGGCTAATTAGCTAGGGAGTCAATAAGAGAATAGTGGGGGGGATTCTGAGCAGATTGGAAGGTCTTGCTGAGGCTATGCCCCATAAATTTTTAGCGAGTGAAAGCTCAGTAGTTTCTTTCTCCAGGGATGCCCAGGAACAGAATTGGCAGAACCAATTTTATCATGGTGACCCAGGAATGAAGATTAGCAGGAAGGGGTGGAGATAGGGATTCCATCATAGTGACTGGTGAATCATTAAAATGGCTGACCATGGTCTCAAGGCTGGTAATGATGACAGTGAAGCCAGGATAAGGGAGATGATCCAAAAGAATGCTCAGGGTTCAAGTGCTTGAAAGTCAGAGTGAGATTAAGTACAAACTTGTGTGATTGAGAAGGTGAGAGATGTGGAAAGCTAGGAGGTTATGGTCACAGGCCACACTATCGGAGGTGGGCCCATCTGTGAGACTCTAAGAAATGATTGTACTAGGATGTGGCTGAGCTGAAATAGAGGAGGAAGCCCTTGAAGCCATTTAGGTTGAGACATGGCCAGACTTGTGGAGGCATGACTCACATACATCTCAAGGTCTCTGAGGATTGTAGGTCAAGAACTGGAAGGACCATAGACACCATCCAGTTCAATCATTTCACTTTATATATGAAAGAAACTGAGGCTGAGGGTGGTTCAGTGACTTGCTAAAGATGACATAGGTAATAAGTATCAAAGGCTGTATTTGAATCCAGGACCTCTGGCTCTAGCGTCAGTGTTCTTTCCCCTGTACCATACTGCTTTATAATGAGGCGAGAGGATGGGGTAGAGGGTCATGTCTCTACTAAAGCCATTGGAAAAGCTGTGAGAGTGAGGCAGCATGTCACAAATGGGAAAATCATGGCACTCAGAGTTGATGTAGTTCTGCTTACCTAATGTTTCTACTGATTAAGATCACGCTTCTCTGCAGAATAAACAAGTGACAACCAGATTTCTTGAAGTAAAATGAGGACCACTTTAAAGATAGGCACACAGCAGTTTTTTCTCTTAATCACAAATATATACAACCTGTCCTGCAAATTGCTTCATTGTGGTTTTTATACCATTAGGCAGAGCGCTTTTCATATTATCACACATCAACAGCCTTCATTGATTCAAATACGGCTAAACAAAACGAACTTCCAGATTTAATTACAAACAACTAATTATTTTTATGTTTAATTAAATTGAATTATATTTCCAGTTGTGGGTTGTTGACTAAAATTAGTTAAGAAAGAGCCTGAAAGTATCTGTGGCGTAGGGCCCACTATAAAGCGTTATGGTTGAAAGTAAATGCATTGGAAGCCACACAAAGGACCCCATTACCAGCACTTGGGAAATGAATACTTTGTCACCATAGATCTTTATGGGGACGCACACTAACAATTACTCTGTGCTTTTATTTATAAAAGCAATTACAACTCAATGCATCTGCTGATCTGGCTAATGGGAAGATCTCCAGTGAACTATAGCAACTAGAATATTCAAGAGGGTTAAATAATTGCTGATTTTCACATTCAGAGGGTTGGTGACCCCTCTGACTTATGCAGGTGCCTTCTACATTACAAACTGTGTCACTGTAATGGAAATAGAATGAGGGAGGGAGGTATGTCTGTGTGAAAGGAGTAAGGCCAGTGTGAAGCTGTTCAAAGAGTAGGTCACAGTGATCAGGAGGACAGAAGTAGATCAAGACACAGATGGAGGGAGGGGAGAGGAAGAGGAGAAAGGGAGGGAAGGAAAGGTAAGTTAGAGGCAGCAAGAGAGGAGGTCGGGAGGAAGGGAGGGAGAGAGACAAAGAGGGAGAGACTCAAGTCAATTAATTAAAATATTAAGTTGTTGCCATGAGCTTTATGTCTGTTTCTACTCTGGTTGAAATCAAAAGTGGATGAGCTATCCATTCATGACCTGACTCCACATCTGTCTTTGTAAAAGTCTTACAATTTCCCCTCACTCTACCTACCCCAGAAACAGCAATAGTAACAACTCTGTCATTTCTGGCCTGTTTTACCACTTTTAAATTGTCAAGATGAAGGAGTAAATAGATCTCTCAGATTTCAGATGATAATACTTATGCTTTTTTGGGTAGGAAAAAAGTCAGAAAGTAGGGTGAGGAAGAAGAACATGAAGATTTTAAGAGGGTCTGTGAGTGGGCAGAAAGTAGGCCAAGCTGATGAAGAGTGCTTAAATGTGATGTAATATAGTTACTTTGCTACATTAATGAATCTCTGATCTTGTTAATGTGGACACCCCCTTCAGTGATGAAGATTTCAATCATTCCATGTCTTTATACCCTTTTGGAAGGATGACTCTTGTCCATATCTTTCCTTCTTTTCTTCCCCCTTTTTCTCTCCCTGCCTCTCTCCCTTTCTCTTCCTCTTTCCTTCCTTCCTCTCTCCCTCTTTTCTTCCCTTCCTCCTTTATTTTTCTTCATAATCTCCAAGCATTTGATCGATTGCTCCCTTATTCAACCTTTGATTAAGGATATCATCCTAGCCCTCTTTTATATACCTCAGGAAAGCCAATCTGTGGAACATAAACTGTAGAGATGTAGTGACTGTCCCACAGTGCCACAGGTAATGATTAGCAGAGTTGGGACTTGGACCAGGTCTTTTGACTCCAACTAGTGAGAGGTAAAAAATGGTGCATAAATAATTAACAAATGTTGGGATTAGAAATAATTGTTAAGGGAAACTGATCATATTTAAAGCATATAACTTTACCTCCTGAGGTTGACATAATGGAGCACAACTATTTCCTTGTATGGCAAGTGTCCTCATTTCACTCTCATAAAGGAATAGAATCCTTGACATGATGACGTAGTGTTTGCCCTCCCTTAGCTCTTCATGCAAGATATCTGCTCAGAGCGTGTCAGTGGTTGAAATTCCAGTTGAATAACATGGATGGTGCCTTTAATATTAAGCAATAGAAACTGTGGGAATTTCTCTGATAATACAAATCTTTGGCAGTGTCAGGGTTGGAATGGACCTTAGAGGTGCAACCTGTATTCAGCTGGGAACCCTTCAATAACAAGTGGTCACCCAGCTTTCACTTGGGTTACTCTAGTGGTATGGGACTCACTACCTCCAAAGGCCCCCCATTCCTCTTTTGCTTAGCCCGGAAAGAAATCATTCTTGATCCTATATTTTACTTTTTGCTTTTACTATGTAAGTTATTTTATTCTGTAACCATATTCTGTGTTCTGAGTAACAAACCTCAAGCCTCTTCTCTGTCTCTCAGTGAAGAAGCTGAGGTGTGCAAAAGGGCAGTCTTCCAAGATACCAAAGGTTTAAGCTGTCCCACAATGATTGATAGGTAAAGAAAAACTCTGTGCTCAATACTCCAATAGAATGTTATCCGAGCATTTCTTGAGAGACGTGTGTTATCCTTGAGAAGCTGAACTAACTGACCCTTTCCCATCTTTAGCAATTAAAAAAAGGTGGTCTTATCTAATCCCCCAGTCTATACACTGGGTCCCTATCAATGACCTCAGGATGTAGCTGGAAACCCATAAAATTTACAAAAGTATTCCTTAGAGATAGAGATAGGTAGCTTTACCCCACATGGGAGCTATACCTACTTTAAAAAAAAAATGTAACCAATCATAGCCCCTCATCTCTGTGATACTGGCTGTTCTTTGTTCTATGCTATAAAAATGAGTTGTATCTTCAATTAAGTCTTTGGCATAAAAGGAGGCAAGCCATTGACCTCTTTTATTAATATGTATGGCTCTCTATTAATAAAGTGTTATGGTGCTTGGAGAATTGCCTCAGTTTACCTTTTTGTTAAATTTCACACATGATAGCTTCATTGGTTAGGAATTTTTTCCCCCTTACAACAAATGATGAGATCATATTTGTAAAGCACTTTGAAAGTGTAAAGCACTTTTAAAATGTCACATAAATGTCATTTTTAAGGTTGCTTTGAGTATTAGTGTTATTATATGAAGCCTAAATTTGCCTTCCATAACCTCTGTTTGTGGTTCTTGGTGCTCCCCCTTGGGTTCAAACTAAACAAATCTAATTCTTTGTCATGTGAAGAATTTTCAAATATTTGAAGATGGCTACCATTTTACCCAGGTCTTTTCTTCTCCAGACTAAACAATCCCAAAGCCCTTCAGTCTATCAGCATGTTGAAAGCCCGCAGGGCACTTCACCAAGCTGGTCACCTTGCTTTGGACACTTACCAGCTTATCAGTATCTTTCTAAAAATGAGATGCCTGTAACTCAACATTGTATTCCTGTTGTATTAATAAGAGACAGTACAGTAAGACCACTGCCTTCCTTCTCATCATTACATCTCTCTTAGTTCCATCTAAGATCACACTACCTTTTTTTTTGACTGCTTCTTCTCACTGTTGACTTATATTGAATTTAAAATCCATTAAAACCTCCTATTTTTTTATCCAGACAATTATTATCTAGATATATTTCTTCCATATTATATGTGTGCCATTGCTTTTAGTAATCCATACATAAAGTTTTGCCCCAGTGTTTCAATCTGTCAGGATGACCTGACTCTGTCATCCAACCTATGTGCTATCTCTCCTAGTTTTGGGTCATCTCTAAATTGGAAAAGGATGACATCTCTGACAAAGCAGAAGAACATTATCTCATAACAATTCATCATCATCATAAAATGTTCCAAGGTGTTGTTGCTAAAGGTCATTAATGCATATGGCTGTATTTCTTTAGAAACTAAGCGTAGAAATAAAATAGATTTTTAAAAAATGTACCAAAGAGAGATGACTGAACAAAAACTGGGAGGAAAAAAACCTTCTAGAGGAGAGGATAAAGGATGAAGTCATTCTTAATATTTTGAACATTACCTTTGGACAAAAAATTATGAGGGGATAAGATGGACATCATTCATCCATCCATCCATCCATATTTATATATTCAATTTATATAACAGTGTGTATATATGTATATACGTGTACACACACACACAACTTAATGCAATTAATTCTCATTATACATGGGAAGTGTCTATTAATCAGATGTTCTAATAATCTGTTGTGTGTACTTCTTGGGATGATAGAATCGTAGATATTGAGGTGAAAGGGCCCTTAGTGGCTATCTAGTTTAGATCCCTTATTTTACAGATTTGGAAACTGAGCACTGAAGAGTTTGCCTGGTTTTCCCCATGTCACTCAGTTAGTAATATATGACAGTTAAGACTTGAATCCAGGTCATGTGTCTCCAGACCCAGAGACCTTTTTACTACATAATAAATATTTCATTCCATATAGTTTCATTTCAGTATTCCAAACTTAGAGCTATAATGATACAGGTTACCCTGGAATGCCAGCATATTGCAGTTTATTGTATACTGTATTTGATTAATGTAAATCGATTTTTAATCATTTTTTTCTGCTACAAAGTAATGGAGCTGCTTTGGAAAATATAAATAATTTGAATAAATTACTTTGCCTTACCTGTTTTTTTAAACACGATTGTAAGGTAATTACCTCTCAGCTGCCATAAACAACATAGATTAAAATTAAATGGTACACCCACTGCTCTGGATTTTCAAGTTGGTTTATTAAGAGAATGGGCCTTTAAAACTTTTACTGAAACTCTCTTTCATTAATTAAAGATACATTTGTGGTTGCTTTTGGAAGACTGTTTAATTTACCTGAGCAGATTTTAAGTGCCTCTATTGCTTTTTCCAAGGGAATATGAATATTCAAAGTTTGTTAGAAACTGTTCAGTAGGGAAAACAGTATAGTTCAGCAATACCCATATACTGGCATTCATGGTGAAAAGTTGTTGACTCAAGAGATTGTGTGTGTGTGTGTGTGTGTGTGTGTGTGTGCGTGCGTGTGCGTATGTGTGTGCACATGCTGTTAATTTCACCTCACATGTGATGGGTGAAGGAAGATGGGTAGGTAGCTCAAGTTTTCCAGTTGTTGTGATACAGTAAGAGAAGTTGAGGAAGTCTCCAGCAAGTTGTGTCAGACCTGTGGGATGATGTGGATCAGTCTCATAGGGTGGGCAAACATGGATAGGTTGCAACCTGCATGGTTGGGAACATTGACTCAGTATTGACCACAAATTCATTTTAACATTCGTGTTTTTACTCAAAGTGCTTGCGACTATTTCTTACTTGTGGCCAAAAAATCTTACTTAAAGAAATATGTATTTCCAGCTGATGACTTATTTGAGAACTTTAAGTGACTGACTTTTCCTACTTGTTGGAAAACGGAGAAAGAGGAAAAAAGCAGCTCTTTATGGAAACTGGTAATTTAAAAATGTTACCATGAAATGATAACACTAGTGACCTTACTTATGATTGTTGCAAGTATCTATTTGGATGGTTTGTATGTTTTCCAAATCAGCTGTAATACATCATAGATTCTATTCATGAACGCTGGTATTTCTAACAAGTCAATTGTTTAATTGTGTAAAATTTCAAAAAAAAAGACTCACTTAATTCTACTTCAGATCAATCAATCAATGATCCATTAATTAAGCTCCAACAATGTACAAAGACGTGCGCTAGACACTAGGGACAAAAAGATTAAAGTGTTGCCCCAACTAAAAGAGTCATCAAATTACATTGAAACCGGTGTCTTTTAAAGACTTACTATGAATAAGTGCAACATTTTCTAACATTCTCTCCATCTCAAGAAGACAAAGATGAGTGTTTCTTTAAGATTCCATTCTGTATCAATACTACTTTGAGCTGGAAAAATGCTTAGTGTCTCCCCTGCTGATTAAAAAGAAACAAAACAGATTAGATTTCTATTTATAGAAGCAATTAATAGATCTACTAAAAATCATTAACATTTGTTTAATATAGACTGTAAAAAGGAACATATTGCCACTTATCAGCATTAATGGAAATTTCAATAACAGCAATATGCTTCACCATATGAATTTATCCCACAAAGTAATGGCAGGTAGTAACTGAATCCAAAGATCTCCATGAAAGCGTAAAGTGCATTATGCTCATATATCCCCCATGATATCTCATAAAATATATGGAACAGGCAACAAACCTTGAGTAAGTGCCTTATCAATAAAGGTCAATCTCTATAATGCAGCAGACTCAGTCTTTTATGCACAAATGCTTTGAGGGAACAATTTCAGTGGGAAATGCAGCCGCTACTAGGTTAAAAGTTAGTGAAACATCTTCCGACACAGAAATGATTTAACATTGATATATGGTGATCAAATTACTAACAGTCATTCTTCTCTGTATATGATAAAATGCTACCATTGCCTCCTGGATTTTATGCATGATACCCCATAAGCTATTCTCCAACCCTTACCTCTATTCTAAGAGAACAGTCACTTTATTTCTTCTCCTCATGACATTAGTTTTGAATTTGCCTACCTCTTCTTTAGATTTTAAATGAAGAGAGGAATTGTGAGATTGTTGATTTAGAGACAGAGAACACCTTAGCAGTTTTATAGTCCAATATCTTCATTTTAGAAGTGAAGAAACAGGTCTAAAGAGGTTAAGTGACTTCCCAAAGTTCCCATGGAAAATGGCAGAGTATGGATTTAAACCAAAACCCTCTGATTCCAGACCCACTCTCCCATATGACCACTGAGTAGTATGAGTTCATAACAGTAAGGCATTTAATAAGAAATCCTATAACATTGTAAGATGATAGTTATTTAGCCAGTCAAAAAGTGTGTGTGTGTGTGTGTGAGTGTGTATGTTTTTAATGTTTGTTATGTGCTAGCTGTTATGCTAAGCACTAGGGATACAAACGAAGGCGAAAACCTAATTCCTTTCCTCAGAGAATTCACAAACTAATGGAAGAGACAAGGATAATAGTCAATAATAAAAATAAAATTAAAACAAAACATTAAGTGGCTACTATATGTCAGGCACTGTGCTGAGTTTTATGATACAAAAAAGGGCAAAAGATTATCCCTGCCCTCAAGAAGCTCACACTCTAACGGGTGAGACAACAGATAAAAAGAAGGTGAAAAGAGGTTGGAGTTAAGGGGAGTCCCTGGTGGGGGGGGGCATAATAAAGTCAGAGGAGCCCAACATCCTGGGAAATGTTGAGATGACTGCTCTGGGCATCCTTCTTAAATGAAGAATCTGGCTGGGAGAAACTCTCCATTGTCCACTCACTATTCCCTCCAACAGAGGGAGGAGGGAGAGAGGGAGAGGCCAGACACAGGGGTAACTGAGGAAGTGCAGGTTTCAAAATTGATGTGATCTTATAGGGTGATGAGATTCAAAGTCCAAAGGAGTTCAGGCAGGTGAGAAATCATGAGTTAGCGGGTGGGCACCATAGAAATGACCAGGCATATATCATATACATACAGTTGTTTCTCTCTCCCATCTCTCCTTCTCTCCTTCTCCCCCTCTCTCCATCTCTCTCTCTCTCTCTCTCTCTCTCTCTCTCTCTCTCTCTCTCTCTCTCTCTCTCTCTTCTCTTCTCTTCTCTTCTCTTCTCTTCTCTTCTCTTCTCTTCTCTTCTCTTCTCTCTTCTCTCTCTCTCTCTTCTCTCTCTTCTCTCTCTCTCTCTCTCTCTCTCTCCCCTCCCCCTCTCCTCCCCCTCTCCCTCCCCCTCTCCCTCCCCTCCTCTCTCCCTCTTCCTCTCCCTCCCCCTCCCCATATGTATAGGTAAGATATGAATAGATTAAAAGGAAGACAAACTCAAAGGGGGAAGGCACTAACAGTTGGGGAGACCAGAAAGACTTTTCTAAGAAAAATGGCTTCAGTACAAGTATTGAAGGATTCTAGGGAAGCTAAGAGACAGAGGTGAGGAGGGAAAGCATTAGAGGGAAAGTAAGAAGTAGAGGAGAGGGGAAAGACAGAACAAAGGTATGGAAAGAGGAGTTAAAGTGTTATATAAAAGGAAGAGCAAGAAGGCCAGTGTCAGTGGATTGCTGAGTGCATGAAAGAGTGTAAAATTGTAAGAAGCCTGGAAAATGAAAACAACCCAGGTTGTGAAGAGTTTAAATATTAAACAGATCATTTTATATTCACTCCGGTAGGTAACTGGGAGCCATGCCATTTACTGAGAAGGGAAGTGATGTTGTCAGATCTGCACATTAGGTAAATCCCTTTGGCAGCTGAACAGAGGAAGAATGGGAAGGAGAAAACACTTGAGGCAAGGAGACCAATTAGAAGGCAATAGCAACAGTCCAAGTGAGACCTGATAGGAGCATGTATTAGGATGGTGTTGGAGTGATCGGTGAGATAGTAACAAATATAAAAGCTATCTTGAGACTTAGCACTGGAAGAGAACTTAGAGGTCACCTAGTCCTGTTCCTTTATTTTCAGAAAACTGAGACCATAAAGATTAAGTAACTCACCTACAGTCATGTACATAGCAAGTAGCAGAGCTGGGATTTGAACCCAAGTCTAATGATGACAAATGCACTGCTTTTCCCACTCTGCTAGCCACAGTTGATTCTGAAATATGAATGCTATGGAGAAATCGACAAGCGGCAAGCTGTTATATAAAATCATTGCTGATAAAGTGGAATCGAATATGTTTTTAAATCAGAAAGTAGGTAATTATTTATTGTAATGTTGCTAAAGCTCACATCGTGCTGCACCCCACAGGACTGCGGGATGATTTGAGCTTTAGCAATCTATCTTCCTTCTAGGTTTTCAGGATACAGTTCTCTCCTGGTTCTCCTCCTACCTATTTAATTTCTCCTCTTTAGTCTCTTTTGCTGGATCCGTATCCAGATCATGTCTCCTAACTGTAGGTGTCCCACAGGGTTCAGTCCTGTGCCATCTTCTCTTCTCTGGCTATACCATTTCACTTGGTGATCTCCTCAGTTCCCACGGATTTAATTAACACCTCTGTGCTGATGATTCCCAGATTTAACTATCTTGCCCTGATCTTGCCCTCCACCCTCCTACCTTCTCTATTACTGTGGAGGGCATCATCGTCCTTCCAATTCCTCAGGCTTGCAATTGAGCTGTTATCCTGGACTCCTCACTCTCTCTCACCCCTCATATTCAAGCTGTTGCCAAGTCCGATTGATTTCACCATTGCAACATCTCTCGAATACACCCCCTTCTTTCCTCTGACACTGTCCCCACTCTGATGCGTGCCCTCATCACGTCCCTTCTAGACTGTTTCAGTAGCCTGTGGGTGGGGCACCCCGACTTAATTCTCTTCCCCCTCTAATTCATCTTCCCTTCAGCCACCGCAGTGATTTTCCTAGAATATAGGTTTGACCACGTCATACACCCTTCACCCCCTTTCCCTCCCTCAAAAACTCCAGGGGCTCCCTATCACTTTCAGGATCAAATGTCAAATTTCTTGGTGTTTAAATCCTTTCATAACGCAGCCCCCTCCCAACTCTTCAGTCTTCTTGCACCTTACTCCCCAATATATACTCTTCAAATCCAGTGACACTGCCTCCTTCTGTTCCGTGACCAAAATGCTCCATCGTTCAGTGCATTTTCTCTGGTTGTCCTCCATGCTAGGAACCCCTTTCCTCCTCATCCTCCCCTACTAGCTTCCTTTAAGGCCCAAGTAAAATCCCATTTTCTACAGCAAGCTTTGCCAACCTTTCTTATTTTAATCCCTCCCCTCTCAATTATTTCCTATTATCCCGTATGTAACTTGTTTGTATGTTATTTGCTTGCTTGTCGGCTCCCATATTAAACTGTAAGCTCCTTGAGGGCAGGGACTATCTCTTGTCTCTTTTTATATCTCCAGGGCATAGCACAGTGCCTGGCACATAGTGGGTGCTTAATAAATGCTTATTGACTCACCAGTTTGTATATCATGTAGTAAATGCTATTTCTCATTAGCAACATCATTTTGCATCATTCAAAACTTTCACCTACAAACTAATGGTAGTCTCTGAATTGAGTTAAATAGGTAAAGAATCTCACTTGATGTACTCAAGATTATTCGAAAGGAGTCAATAATAGGTGACAAGTTTGATAGCCCAGTCCAGGATTCTACTAACAGGAAAAGCCACACCCAATGTCATTTTAAACTCAACCTGGATAATCAATGTGTAACTCTGATATCCTAATTATTAGCAGGGGTTGGACAAAAGGATGCTAAATTGCAACCCATGCAGATATACAGAAAAAAAAATTAGAAATGGACAAGAAAGGTCAAGTTTTTAGGCAGCTAGATGGCACAGTGGATAGAGCATTAGACATGGAATCAAAAAGACCTGAATTCAAATCTTTCAGCAAATACTTAGTAGCTGTGTGACTCTGGGCAAGTCACTTAACCTCCTTCAGTCTCACTTTTGTCATCTGTAAAATGGGGCTAATAACATTTACTTCACAAGATTGTTGTGAGTTCCAAATGAGATAGCATATGTTATTTCTTTGCAAATCTTCAAGTGCTATGTAAATGCTAGTTATTATTATTATTATTATTATTATTATCATCATCATCAGTATTATTTTGTCACTACCAAAAGTAACGAGGCATAATAACATCCTACACGCAGTCATTCTGATGGCTATATATGTTGGCAAAGAGGCTTTGGGGTATTGCTTGTGGTGGGGAGAGACAGAGTCAAGAGACCCAGAAACACTAAGAGTTTGCTTTTGAAGAGGCCACAGGTGGGGTTAACTGGCAGAGAAGCTTTTCTGAGGCACTCCAGGAACAGAGAAGAAAGTAGCTTCCAATTGGGTAGCTTCCAATTTTAAATAATTATTTTTGCAGAGTGTCTTCTAAACTTAGTTGTTTTTTTTTCTCCCATGGAAAGAATACAAATAATATCACCAATCCTTAAATTTTCAGTGACCTGGGACAAAGTCCTGATTTCCTCACCCTGGTAAAGGCCTTTTGGCCTTTCTATGTGGTCCCAAAGCACTGTAACATCTACTCAGACTTTCTTGATTGTCACAAACTCTTGGCTTGTGTTCTACAAATAAAAGTATAGTAGGAATACTAAAATATTTGATGGAAACATTGTATCCTTATGGAAAATTATCTTTTTTTTTTTTTTACAAACCTGCCCCTACCATAATAAAGTTGAGAAGCAATTGTTAAAAAATATTACAGTCTCAGAAAGATAATTTAAAACCATTATGGTTCTTACCAGTCTTAAATCCATTATCTTTTCCAAATAGAACCAAATATGACTTACAAATTAAGAGAGTTGAACCAAAACATCTTATTAATGATTTAATGCATATGGATAACATCAAGTTTCTCTACTGAGAAACAAATTAAAGAATTCATCACCTCATAGAATCTTCTGCAATGAGATATTAACACTACATTTGGATTTTATAGGTGTAACATTTTTAATGTAGACGAAGAAAGATAGACGCAGAAGGCTTCAGGCTTAAACTTAGAGGTCAAATTTAACCAGTAGATGAAGGCAGCATTTACAAATACCTTGGTCTCCTTCAGGCAAGACGCTGTAAAATGTTATTATTAAAAAAGTCATTTATAAAATGAAACACAGCAGATTTTGAAAGTATTCCAATCAAAATATGTGCAATAACGACAGGGCCCATCACCCTAAGGGGGCTATAGAAGTTTAAAATTTTGTCACCAAAAATTAGAAAAGAGGATCAATGGACATTCTGTGAGCACATACTAAATAAATAAAACAGAAATCTTTTTTTTGTGCAAGCAGGTATCACTTTGCCAAAAATAGCTTCTCATGTATAATTCTAACTACCAGGTCACATAGGGTAAGTATTCGGTGCACACTAAATTTTTGCAGCCTGCAGTTATGTGTTACACAGTTTATACCATTTCTTTGCAGATTGTGCATTCAACACAAAATCCTATCTCCTCTAGAAGAGGTGTTTGTGATTTCAGCTAGTAATGACCTAGTCCTGAATCACTATCGTAAACAGCTCCATTTTAACAAACAAATCTGTAAGACAGCTATTTCTTTGCAATTACTTTTTTGTCGACATATTTGCTAAGTTTCTGCAAATACACATTTTAAATATCCTTGAAAAGCCAACCAATTTTACTGGAACTGAACATTATTACAGAATGAACAGTTGCCAACAATTGCACAGAATTAATATTGACCTGTTGGGCAGCTAGGTGGCGCCATAGAGCACACAGTGCTGAGCATGGGAGTCTTCCTGACTTATCTTCCTAAGTTCAAATCTGGCCTCAGACACTTACTAGCTGTGTGATCCCTGGGCAAGTCACTTAACCCTCATTGCCTCAGTTTCCTTATTTGTAAAATGACCTGGAAGAGGAAATGGCAAACCATTCCAGCATCTTTGCCAAGAAAATCCCAAATGGGGTCATGAAGAGTTGGACACAACTGAAAATGGCTGAACATTGACAACATCTTTATTTGAGTGGTCCGTCTACTCCATCATGTTACCCAGGAACTATGGTTCTGCCTATCTAGAGTCATATTTTGAAGAAGCCATACTTTTAGAAACTTAGAACTATAGTTTTAATGCAGATGAAAAAGATTTTAGTGTTATTACCAAGGGACTTAGATAGCAGCGTTTTATTCATTAATGCAGCATCATGAACTTCCCATAAGACTTCCTTTTCAGTCCTAGATAAAGAAGGGGGGGATAATGCTTTATTGCCACATAAGAAAGCATAGAATAAAAATCTTCAAACCAATCAATATTCATGTGGTCTGAAATAATTGCTGCCTGTAAAACCAAGCCACACCATTTTCCATCTGTAATAAAATTCAAATCAGAGGATGGCAAGGTTCCAATGCTTGCTTTGGAGTTAGCAGTTTTTCAACTAATTCTTCACTCTACACAAACCTGATCCCCAGATTCATTTTACTGATGATCAGAGAGTCATTTTATTAGTTCACTTTTCCATCAAGACCTATATTTATGAGATCTCATTCTTCTGTAGGTGTTTTAAAGTTGCTAATGGTTACTGGGGAGCAGAATACAGATTTGTAAAAGTACATTAATGCCCTATCCACTAGGACACTGGTTAGTAAGATACTTCTTGAAGAGAAAAAAACAAGTACTTTATTTCCCAAAGTCTTCATTTATAACCTGAGAGCTGTACTATATGTGGGTAATGGAAGAGGGAACACAGTAGAGCACAATTTGGGAGGCTTCCTCTAATTTTCTAAGGGTGTGAACTCTTTAGCAGAGTAAATAATCACCCGTAAATAGGAACCTTAAAGCCAATTTCAATTCTCCAAACAAAATATGCAAACTTGAAAAATCTAGCAAAAGACCTACCAGTCATTATTCCTTCTTCTTCATCTTTTGACTCAAGACCTTATTTCTATCTTGTCCATCTCATCCTCCAACCTCCGTCAATAGATGAAAACTTAGGGGCATGTAGGGTTATCCCTTATTTGTGTCTAGGTGGGTTCATGGTGTTGGTTGAGGAGGAAAGTAAATGCCTCCCTACCTCATTCAAAGGACAGCAGCTTTGGATTGGAGTAACTCCAAAGTGTCTTGTTCCAACATATAGCTCTCTAAATCAGCATGACTAAGACCTTGGCCAAGGTTATTGCATGGTGATTCACAAATTTTCCATAATGAATTAATTGAAGGTGAGGCAGATTAGGTTTCTGATTGTCATTTTATAGCTAGAGATCCTGAAAGAAAATACTTATTACTAGTTCTTATTAAAGTAGTGTGTAAAGAACTAGGTAGCCTAGTGCATAAGATATCTGAACTTGGAGTCAGGAAAACTTGAGTTCAAATCTTGTCACAATCACTAGTTCTGTGACCCTGGGCATATCATTTAATCTCTTTGTACTGCAGATTCCTCATCTGTAAAGTAGGATGATAACAATAGCATCTACCTCACAGGGTTGTCGTGTAGGTCAAATGAGATAACATGCATAGTTCTTTGTAAACCATAAAGCATTATTAAATGCTAGCAATTTTTATTCTTATGAAATACATATTATATAAACTGTTAAAATATTACTATTTTAATGTAAAGTAGGTTACCTCTATCTCTTCCAAAATGGTTCAGATATTTGCTTTTGCTATTTACCACTAATTTTAGTTACAAAGCTGTTGGCTTTGTCTTATATATTATTTTATATCAAATAGATTCTGATTCTTGTGTAAGAATTTTGCCAAAGATGTTTCGGTTTGGATTTTCAATAGCCAAACTATTAGGAGCCCCTTCTGACAACAACACCAAAAAGAAATAAAATTACTTGCACCCAAAACATGCACCTATACTTCATTAACTCCTCATCTTCTTTGTAGCTACTTTGCATAACTGTTGATTTGACAGACGTGATATCTTGTGGCTGAACGTGGAGGTGTTCATTTTATTTCTTACATCGGGAGTTCTCTGCTCTATAGAAAGCATACATAAAATAGTTTATCCTATATTAGAAAGTCAGTAAGAGGAAATTCAGACATAAAATATTCATATTCAATCTCTATATCAGTTAAGATTAAAAGTAATATTAGCAGCTGCAAACCCATTTGTTACAAGTATCAAAGGAACTTTTAATATAGATCTTATTGCTTTAGGCAATTCTTTATCAATTCTCCCTGCCCCTAGGCTTTCCTGCTTATCTATTTGTTACATTTACCATTCTTTCCTAAGGTTGTAAAGGTGTGAAATATCTGCTCTGATTTATATGAAACCCAAGGGTCTGTAATTTAGCTTTTCATGCTAAGAAAGGGATGAAAGAAGTAATGGTGGTAATGATCATGGCATTTACTACTTGAATGGATGGTTTGGGCTATTGTTCTTTTAAAACTATGGAGAAGATATAGGTTTAGCATCCTAGGGTTGGCAGAGGGAAGAAGTGTCTGAGGCTAAGTTTAAGAATGCCTTGTTAATAAATGGTCAAAGAATATGAATGGGCAGTTTTCAGATGAAGACATCAAAGCTATCTATAGTCGAATAAAAATTTAATCATTATTGATTACAGAAACCCAAATTAAAACAACTCTAAGGTGCCACTTCACACCTATCAGATTGGCTGATATGACAGAAAAGGAAAATGACAAATATTGGAGAGGATGTGAGAAAATTGGGAGACTAATGTACTGTTGGTAGAATTGTGAACTAACTCAACCATTCCAGAGAAAAATTTGAAACTATGCCCAAAGGGCTATAAAACTGTGCATACCTTTTAACCCAATGATACCACCACTAGGTCTATATCCGAAGAGATTTTAAAAAAGGGAAAGGACCTATGTATACAAAGATATAGCAGCTTTTTTTGTGATAGTAAAGAACTGGAAATTGTGGGTATGCCCATAAGTGGCTGAACTAATTGTAAATGATTCTGATGGAATACTATTGTACTTTGAGAAATGATGAGCAAGATGATTTCAGAAAAGGATGAAAGACTTGCCTGAACTGATGCAGACTGAAGTGAGCAGAATGAGGAGAACATGGTACACAATAATAGCAATATTGTACCATAATCAATTATGAATGACGTGACTTTTCTCATCAATACCGCGATCTAAGGCAATTCCAAAGGGCTTATGATGGAAAATGCTATTCACCTCCAGAGAAAAAATCTGATGGAGTCTGAATACAGATCAAAGCATATTAAAAAAAAAACACCTTTATTTTTAGTATTCTTTTGTTTGCATTTTCTTTTATAACATGACTAATATGGAAATATGTTTTGCATGACTGCACACGTATAACCTATATCAAATTGCTTGCCATCTCAGGGACAGGGAAGAAAAGGAGAAATGGAGGGAAAGAAAAAATTGGAACTCAAAAAAAATTAAATGAATCTTAATACATGTAACTAGGGAAAAAGAAAAAAAAAGATAACCAAAAGGTAGTCTTAAAAAATGAATGTTAAAAATTGTTTTACATATAATTGGAAAAATATTTAAAAATATTTGGAGGGACCAAGCTAAGTTAATTGATAGAGTGCTTTTTTATATATAAGGCAAACAAAATAGGAATGGTATGATACTTTTTTATTTCAAAGTAAAATTATAACATCTTCATTTAATTATTGGTATTTTGTGCATTTGCAAAGAGAATAGAATTAATGGCAAAGTATAATAAAATTATTTTTTAAATAGAATTAACTCACCTAGTTCTTCTAGTGTTGAGATAGTTCTGATGTACTTCTGGGATGATTTCAATTTAATTCAACAAGTATTTATTAAGGAGATACTTATGCCAGACAATGGGCCAAGCTAAAGTAAAAATATAAACAATTTAAGTCATGGAATTTGCATTTTTTTGGATTACAGCTTCATATACACACAAAGTTTATACAAAGTGATTTTCAAAAGGTGGGATGGAATAGAAGAGAAGGGCTTTCATGTAAGCATATCAGAAAAGGCAGAATAAATATAACTTGGTGTAGGTATAGAATGTGGTTCTTAATATATATGTTTATATATACATGTAGCACACCTATGTAAACACACATATACATATGACTGGTGCTGAATAAACAACTTGAGCTGGTGTCAAAATGGAACTAGAAATTCCAGAAGTCAGAGTTAAATAGGAAGAACATTGAGGTTGGTGGGTGGGTAGGGATCTATTCATACAAAGCCATGAAGGCAGGCATTGGAATGTCATATATGGAGAAAAGCAAATGGGCCAGTTTTGTTAAAAGTTGTATGTAAGGGGGATAAATGGGAAATAAGTCAAGAAAGATTGATTGAAGCCAGATTGTAAACATTTTAAAAAGTAAAATGGAGAGTTTATATTTATTTTAAGGCGATATGGAAACAATGAAGCTTCCTAAGCAAGGGCGGGGCAGCATCAGACCAATCAATGCCTTATGACTAACCATTTGGCTGCTGTGTAAAAGAGGGAGAGGGGAGAAAATGGAGGCAAGAATTTTAAAAATAATCCTATAAAGTTGTATGTGACGTCCACCTTGAAGCACAACATCTCTTGCGTAAGTCCCCTTCTTTCCACTTACAACACTATCATCTTGGTACAAGTCTTCACCATCCATCACCTGGGATATTATCATGGTCTTCTAATTGATCTCCCTGCCTCACATTTCTTCCCACGACAATCCATCCTTCATTCAGCTGCCACAGTGATTTTCCTAAAGCTCAGGTCTAATCATGTCACCCCATGAATCTAACAATTCCCTATGGCTTCCAAGATAGGATGACAATTATAATATACTGTTATTATTATTAATTATTAGTAAATAATTATTAATGATATTATTATTAGCCTTTACCTAGGACATTAAGGTTGCAAATGATTTACACGTTTTAACTTATTTGATTGTAGGTATTATTTTTATGTCCATTTTACAGATGAAGAACGGAATCAGAGAGAGAGAGATTAAGTGCCCGGGTTCACCTAGCTAAGGAGTGTCTAAAGTAGAATTTGAACTTGGGTCTTCTTGACTCCAAGTCTTGCAAATCTTATGACCATCCCCTATCACCAAGTCTTCTCTTCTTCAGGTTCCAATATACCAAAAAGGTCTAAATTAGGAAGTTAGGCACTTTTTTTCTGGTGCAGAATTAAGTTATAGATTTAGAAAAAAAAAAGTGGTTTCATATTAATGTCTCTTCATCTGCTATTGGTACACTTATAGAATATGGTGTATACATACACATCTGTCTATCCATACACACATATATGTGTGGGTGCAGGTGTGTATATGTGTATACATATATATATATATATATGTATGTATATATACATGTGTGTGTGTGACACACATGCAGAGAGAAAGGGAGAGAAGGTTGATGAGAAGAAGGCAAACAACAGCAAAATTTTAAAAGAGGAAAAAGAGAAAGAAATTATGCATTTTATTCAGTAGTGTTGAAAAAAAGTTATGCCTCCCTATAATAGAATCGACGCATTAAAAATGGGAGATTTTGTTGAAGGATAACATTTGCAAAAGTTTTAGTCAAAATAAGCCAAGAGGAGGGAGATGCAATAGGTAGGTATTTGAATGACAATTCCTTAAGAGATAGAATTAAAATTTTAAAATGAAGGCTATGGTATTGCTATCCTGTGTTACACAGCAGAGACTACTTAGATGAATATAAAGAATAAAAGGGGGGATACTTGGATGTTGCTATAAATCTTTTCAAAGGAATGAAAAATTTGGGCTGGAAAATAAGGAAGGCTGTAAAAATGTCAGAGAGGCAGTTATATGGGATGTTAACTGTCCAGATATCTACTAGTAAAAGGATACTTATTCTTTGAGAAAGGAAAGAATTATTTCATTCTGTTATAAGTCATATGGTCTAGAAGGGCATAGATTATTCTCAATCTAATAACTGGAAATGAGCCACGTATGATGAATAATCCTAAAACCAGAAAGTGCCTAAGATCTAGTAAGTGTCATTTGTCAGGTTTGAAAATGCCAATATAGGTCAGGAGACAGGCTAGTAACTAGAAAGGATTGGATGATACAAAAGAGAACATGGAGAAAATACAGAAGTTTTAAAAATTGGGTGCACTTTTAAAACAAGGCTTGAGAAATCTGTGGATTGGGAGAGAAGGAACAGAAAAGATATTCAAAATAAGATGCAATGACATTAAATTTTTAAAAAATGAATTACATTTAGTTTTTTTTAACAGAGATCAACAGAATTATATGAGGTAGAAGAGAGAGGTGAATACCTGTATTATATTATATTCTTTTTTTAAGCATTGAGAATCTAGAAAGAATAATTGAAGGCATAATTAAAAGTGTCATTAAAACTAAGAATATAATAATAGCTAACAATTATATAGTACCTACTTGTTGTTCAACCTTCATACTCAGAGAAGCAATGACATCATGATGTTGAGGTCAGGGTACAGTGTGTTTGACTGTGCTTGGTAAGTCCATTATGAGCACGGAAGGTTCTGCCTTACGTCAGGCACAAACAGTCCGTTTGAGCATTGGGGATGGAGATGTCTCTAGATTTGTGCAACTCATGTTTCTTTTGTGCTACTGTGATTCTGCTTTGCTCATAGAGCAAAGTGTGCAAGCATGCATTTAAAATGGTTTAATGAGAACATGGGGTGCTTTTAGCCAGCTTTAGCTTTTATTCCAATTCAGGAAATGTTTGCTGCATCACTATTATGTAGGATGCATAGTCTAGGTGCTGAAGAGACACAAAGATGAATATGTTTAGTGGGACAAGTAAACCTGTGTGGTTTTCCCAGTGTGACAGCATCTATTTCCCCTAGCATAATGTTCTTAGGGAAGATACTAGCATCTGTAAAACATGGGGATTTCATTTAAGACTTGAAGGAAGTACTGAAAGGCAGGAGGCAGTGTTGAGGAGGGAGATAGGGGACAGCCAGAGAAGATGTTAGGAGCTGAGAGATGGAGTAACTAGTTTATTCCTGGAATAGCAAGAATTCATTATCTCAGGATTGAAGAGTAAAAGTGTGCTTTTTAAATCAACTAGAGTACAAAGGGAAACACAAAGCAATTCTCTTTAAGTAGCTCACATTCTACAGGAGAATGAGTAGTTAAAAAAAATTAAGTAGAAACAAAGTAATTTCAAGAGGGAAAGACTACTAATAACTGATGAAGGATACAGACCTTGTCAGACTTTAAAGGTCACCTGGTCCAGTCTCTCATTTTACAGAAAAGGAAACTGAGGCCCAGAAAAATGTGTGACTTACGCAAGGTCACATAGGTAGCAAATGACAGAACCAGGCTTCAAACCCATATCTTCTGATCCTTAAGTCAGAATCCTTTCCCCTACCTTGTTATTTTTTGCTGATCTGAAAAAAAAAAATCCATTTGACTTAGAAGAAAAAAAAAACATGCAGGCCTACAGGCTCTTTCCCGACAATGTGTCTTCTATGCATATATTAAAGTCATATGAGAGTTTATGACAGATGTAACCAGAGAGATAACTTTGTTCAGCCATCCACCGACTATCAAATCAAGTGAGGTATGAAAGAGGAAGACATATGTTCATCTAATGTATTTGCCACTGTCAGGTAAAAGATCGTGTGAAGAGTTCAGATGGAAGTTCAGAAGCTTCTGTTGACAGCTGCCATTGCCTCCAGAACCCTGGAAGGCCTCTTCAGCGAGATCCAGAGTCCCTGGAAACATATTGGCCTAAGGTTTCACACTAGGAAAATACCACTGTCGCCATCACCACCATCGTTACCGCCGCCACCACCCCTACCATCACCACCAACAAAGCAGATGTAAAATGCGTGTAGCCTAGATTACAAATATGTGTGTAAGTAGCCAGTGTGCCGGTTTATACCTTTGATGGACACTGACCTGGGCTCAGAATTCAACAGAAAGAAGAGGTCAGACCAGATTTCATTTCAAAAAGTGCATAATGCATCTTTGTTTTGTTTTAAACAATTTTCATTGATGTCTTTTGTATTTTTTACATATCTATAATTTCCCCAAGTACCTAGTCCCCTCCCCACTCCCAGAGACCCAACCCCTAGAAAAAATAATATATTTTATAGATAAAGAAAGGAAAAGAGGGGAAAAAATCAGCATAAGTGATCAAGACAACAGAAAAGTCTGAAAATGTATATGCTGTATACAACATTTGTAAACCTTCTGCCTCTGCAAATGGGTAGGGTGGGACTGTGTTCTTATATTTGTTCTTTGAATTATGCTTTTTCTTTATAGATTAAGTATGCTATACTATTAATAATCCTAAGCTTTTTCCCCCCAAAGTCCATATTTAACACCACTGTTATAATTATAACACCACCCTATAATTGTATACATGTATTTATAAGTGTATATGTTACATGCATACATGTAATTAAATATGGATGCACATGTTATGAATATATGTGTCATACACACATAGATATAACACGTGTGTAGGTGTATACACATAGTATATTGTGTATGGTGTGTGTATGTATGATTATACATCTGTGACCCATAGAATGCCACAATCTCAAAATAATAAAAACTCTGTGGGTCACCCAATAGGGAAAGAGAAAGATAGATGATGTAGATGAGTAGGCTACATCCACCTACCACCACCAATACCACCACTGCCACCACTACCACCACTGCCATCGCAACCATAGATCATGGTGGAAGAAGTTCAAATTGCCAGCCTCACTTTCCTGATTTGTAAATTGGAGACAATAATATAGTAATAACACTTTCATTATAGTACAGTGAGAATCAAATGATGCAACACATATGAAGTACTTGCAAACCTGAAAGGGCTACATAAGTACCAGCTATTATAGCTATTATTCCTAATGATAGCAACAGTGTTGATTTGTGTGGAATAAGTTATATAAAAAAATGTCAAAGAGAACCAGATTTGGAGTAGAGACAGCGGAATTCAAATCCCACCTCTGACATTTCTTAATTTGGCCTCTTTTTCCAAGTTACATGAGGCTCTTTAAAATTTATTTCCTAATTTATAAAATAGGGTATAATTTGTTTCAGTCACATCCAACTCTTCATGACCCCATTTGGGGTTTTCTTGGCAAAAACACTGGAGTGGTTTGCCATTTTCTTCTCTAGCTCATTTTACAGATGAGGAAACTGAGGCAAACAGGGTTAAGTGACTTGCAGGGTTATGCAGCTAGTAAGTGTCTGAGGCCAGATTTGAACTCAGAATCCTGACTCTAAGTCTGGTACTCTATCCACTTCATTGCCTAGCTGCCCAAGGGTATAATAATACATATCATATTCACCTAATAGGATTGTTAGTGCAGTCTAAATGATTTAATTTATGGGACATGCTTCGTAAGGCTTAAAAGTAGTTCGTGAAGTCAGCTGTTTACTAGTGCTGCTGTTATTAATGTCTAACAAAGGAGGTAGAGTGAAAAATAAAAAGCTGACAGTCTGAGTGTTGCAGCAACAATAAACAAAGGACAGTCCCTAGGACATTGGGTCCATACTCTATGTCACGGGTTCCCAGATTTATTTGGCCCACTGCCCACTTAAAAAAAAAAATTACTCAGCACCACCATGGAAATCTACTTACTTTAACCCTTTAATGATTTTTTGGGAAATGTTTTAAAATTTGAAATTTAAAAAAAAATCTTAAATTTGATAATTTATTGTAAATTTGTGGGGTTTTTCCTCCACTGAAATTTTGATGATGCAATATTGCATCATGTAACCATATAGCATCGTATTATAACCAAGTCATTACACGTACATATTTCTGCTGACGTATGCTGGACTTCCTGACAACGTGTGACATGCTCACCTGTCAGTACTTGCTTGTTGAGACTCCTTGGTGGACTTGACCACTGATTGGTTATAACTTGCGTTTTGTGTGTTTATTTGGAAAATAATGTAATCATTATGACTTTAACTCTATTACCCAACAGATGAAACATGTATGAACAGTTTTTCAAAATTTTCTTATCTCTTCTTTTCTCCTTATACTTCCACCACCCTCTTACTTTATTCAATGTGCCCCAATTGTGCAGGAGGCTACTACTGCCCCACCTTGGATGTTTCCAGCATCCCCCAGAGGGCTGTATCCCTTACTTTGGGAACCCCTGCCTATGTCAAGTTGATTGAACAAACATATACTAAGGGTTCACTTTTTGCCAGGCTATATGTTAAGAACTGAAGATACAAAGAAAGACAAAAAGATAGCTCCTGCTCTTTAAGGAGCTTAATAGAAGAGACAACAAATAAACAACTAGGTCAATAAAGGAAAACCACTACAGAATAGATTGAAGGCACTCTTGGAAGGACAGGCATGAACCTCTGGACAGGGCCTGGAGAAAGCCTTCCTGAGTAGGTAAGGTTTGGGTTAGGTCTTGAAGGAAGTCAAGGTAACCAAAAAGCTTAGGTAGAAAATTTCCAGGTATACAAAGCTCAGAGACAGGAGTTGGAGTGCAGTGCTGGAAGAGCTGCAAGTGGACCACTGTTGCTGAATCCTCTAGGAAGGATTGCTAGAAGTCACAGACAACAAGCAAGCAGGATGAAACTGATGGGGTTGCAAAATGTACCAGTGAAAATAGTACTCACACCATACAGGATTCATTGTGATGTCAAAGTGTTGAATAATGCAAAATACCAATTTTTTTAAGGTTCTTCTTAATTCTTCATGAACCTTATTAACCTCTGTAATTGACGTTGTTGAGCATGAGTCTTTCTCCCCTCTTCATAAGCATTATGGGGGCAGCTAGGTGGTGCAGTGGATAGAGTACCGGCCCTGGATTCAGGAGGACCTGAGTTCAAATCTGACCTCAGACACATAACACTTACTAGCTGTGTGACCCTGGGAAAGTCACTTAACCCCATTGCCTAGCCAAAAAAAACCCAAAACCAAAAACACAAGCATTATGGAAAATTTTAAAGTATGCAAGTGTTCTTTAGAATGAAAAAAAATTGCTTCAAGACACTGAGCAGGACACCAGATGGAAACACCTCCTCCTCCTCCATTTCCTCGTCATCTATGTCATCATTATCGTTATCACAGTCCTCACCATCATCATCATCATCATCATCATTATCATCCGTAGCATCCATATAGTGCATTTTCCTGGTTTGTGAAGTGTTTTTCCAAATATGATCTCAATTTATCCTTTATTTATCCCTTCAGTAGACTCAGGAAAGAAAAAAAGCCTTCTGGTAGAGCGCTTTCACTCTGGCCTGTTCCTGCTGCCAAGAAAAATGGCTAGAGATGGGAAACTATTAGAATCATAGAATACTTTTTTAAAAATTGTGTTTAATTGCACTAGGTGGTACAGTGGACAGACTGACAAGCCTGGAGTCAGGAAAATTCATCTTCCTGAGTTCAAATCTGGCCTCAGACTTACTCCCTGTGCGGTCTTGGGCAAGTCACTTAACCCTGTTAGCTTCAATTGCCTCATTTGTAAAATGAACTGGAAAAAGAAATGGTAAACCACTCCAGTATCTTTGCCACAAAAATCCTGCATGGAGTCGCAGAGAACTGGACACTACTGAAACAACTGAACAACTACAATTTTCAATTGTGTTTCAGTAACAACAATGACAATAGCAACAACAGTAACAATAATGATTATCAACATATCTCTGTGCACTTCTAATCTAGGAAGAATCCTAACAAATGGAAAGGGCATTAGAGGCGATACTTTCCCCGTCAGCAAAAGGCCTCTCTAGGAAGGAAAAAAAAAAGTCGTGTAGGAAAGGATAAGGCAGGAGGACAGTGTCTGGTAATAGAGCCCAAGAAAAGGATGGAGGAGACGTCAAGGCAGAGCTGGGGTGGAGTAGATGAGTGGCTGGCCTGGGTCCTCTTAACTTTCCTATACATACACGGATATTAAGATAGATTGCTATCCATGTTTATACATGCATGTGCACACATAAAGTATGTGTATATGCGTATACCCACATGTACGCATATTTACATGTACATTGTATGCGTAAAGTATTTATCATACATGTGAATGTTCACACATGTATGTATACTGTATCTATGTGTATGTTTGTGTGTATATGTATACAGTCACATGTGTGTATAAATATACAAACACACACATATGTGTGTACACCTATATGTATATATAATGCATGTATGTGCATGTGTATATATACACTTATATGTATATACACCCATATGTATATATACATATGTGGGTACACATATATACATATATGTGTGTATGTATACATATATACATGTGTATATATGTATATATATGTGTATGTGTATGTATATATATGTGTGTGTACATATATATATATATGTATATATATGTATATATGTATATGCCTAAGACATTTACTATGTATGTGACCCTGGGCAAGCCACTTAACCACTGTTTGCTTCAATTTTCTCATCTGTAAAATAGGGATAGTAACAGTACCCACCTCCTAGGGTTGTTTTGAGGATCAGATGGAATAATAATTGTGAAGTGCTTAGCACAGTGCCTGGCACAGAGTAAGCTCAATATAAATGTTAGCTAAAATTGAATTAAACTTAAGAATTAAGATACATTTAAATAATATCTATATATTTATAGCTATGTCTTCCAAATTTAACATAGTTGGTTCAGCACTGTCCTGTTTGCCCGTGTGATAGAAGATTCTAAGTATAATAATAAGTCTACGGTTAACAAGTCCACGTTGAGCTAACTATGTCTCAGGGTCCCTGCCTCCCATTTCTTTGGGAAATATGGGTCTCACTAGATTGGTTCCCTAGGAATGCCATTGCTAACTGGGATCATTTTCTCCTGCTCAGAGGCAGTGTTGCTTTATTGAGTTCCATGTTCTCTGTGCATCTAGTTTCATTCACCATAGTCTGTCCCTTAAAACCCAAAACTCGTCAAGAGGAAGGATCTATGCCATCATTAGTAGAGTGGCCCCTTGGGTTCTGGACTTCCATTATCTAATGAGGAAGCAAGGAAGAGAACAAACATTTATTCAGCATCCATTATATATGCCAAACACTTTTTACATACATTATTTGGTTGTTACAATAATCCTGGGACGTATGGGGTTATTATTAGCCCCATTTAAAAGTTGAGGAAACTGAGACTGGCAGAGATAACATGATTTGCCCAGGATCATAGAAATGTCTGAAGTCATTCTTAACTCTAGGCCAAGAACTCTGTCTACTGTACCATCACAGCAAAGTATCACATTTACCAAGTATCTGCTATGTGCTGGCTCTGTGCTGAAATATACCTGCCCTCCATGAGCTTAGATTCCGGTTGTCAGCATAATGTTTTCCTCACCACAACCCTTTGAGATAGAATAAGTATTTTACCCCCCTTTTTCTGTAGAAAAAGAAACTGGAGTTTTCAATAGTGGAATGATTTAACCATAATAATTGCTTGAGGCTGGATTGAAACCCAGGTCTTCTGACTGCAAAACCAGTGCTCTACTCACTAGGCTAAATGGCATAGCACAATATCTACATAAAGACATGTTTCTAAGTCCACTCTACTAATGACAACAGAATGGGAAGCAAAGTAGACATTTTTTTTTAAACAGCTAGTGTGAAGACAAATATGGTAAAGTGGTTATTTTGATTTCATTGCATATATCTATTGGGCTGGAACCAATTAAGATATTTTACTAATAATTTTATCTTCAAATAGTGCAAATTTAAATAAGGTGATTACTTTATGGAATTCATCATTTGCACTAATTAGTTTCCAACTGTGTTTGTTTTCAGCTTTCCTGGGTACATAAAGTAACCAGACTTAGTTTCTTACATGCCTAAAGAGGTGAGTCCTGCTAGGTTTTCATGGGTTAATAGATTATCATAATACGGAAGACAGGTACTTAAGCAGCGGGTCAGGGAAAGAGCAGTATTTACATGTAACTTTGATGAAAGCATCCGTCTATTTCCCATAGTGAGGTTGCCAGATTGGAACTAATTGCAGGATGACTTTTTATTTTGGGCTTCAAGGAGAGTGAAATTATGGCTCTCTGGGAGATGGGTCGACTTAATGGGACATTTAAATTGGACTCTTGGGTGCTGTCTCTAATTTGGGTGAGCTGCCTCACCCTGCTTGGCTTCTTAAACTGCCTTCTGTTCCACCAAGGTGTCAGTTCCAGGCTTCTTATCCCAACTCTTTTCTTTAGCTTTGGACTAGTTAAAATGTTCTCCACTATCCTGTAGCATAATGGAATGAATGCTGTATTTGGAGTCATAGAACCTCAGTTCAAATCTTGACCTCACCACTAACTTTTTGATTATTTGGTTTCTCTGAGCCTTGGTTTTATCTCTAAAATGGGGGAATTAGGTAGCTGCAAAGGTCCTTTACACCTTGCAATCCGTGATCCTGTAATTCCCCTGCAGTGTCAATGAATGATTTATCCCTGCTCCTGTTCCTCCTGTCTAAGAACAAGATACAAATATAGGTGGAAATTAAATGAGCATCATTATGAAGGATAGAGGACTGTCGGAGCAAAGACCCAAGGAGATCATTATTAAAAAAAAAACTGAGATTATGAGTCTGTCTATACATATAGAGTAAAGGGTGAAATTTAGGCATTTATCTTGATATTTATCAAGAAGGACACCAGGGGATGTTATAGTGCTCTCAGAGGGAGGCCCATTTGTCAAAGTGGCTGGTTTAATAAAAAGCCAAAGGAATATTAAAATAGTCTCACATTTTGATTTCTGTCTTAGCACCCCCTTCTGGCTGGGGCTTGATTGGCAGTGACATGGCTTCCTTGTTCTCATTAGAAAAGGGCTACGTTAAAGGGAGAAGGCTGCAAATGATACATGGTGTTGCCTTGAGGGTGAGAAAATAACAGTGAATTTTCAAAATGGTTTAGGTAGAGTAAAGGTTAATAGTTCCAGTGACGTCTTCATAATTACTGTCATCCCATCTCTCTACCTTTATGTTTTTTTAATTGTTAAAAGATCATAAAACAGAAAATTTAGTACAAGCTAAAAAAAGAGCTTTTATGATATAACATAATTTTATATTGATACTATCACCATAAAAATGATATGTGGAAACATTTTAATGGATTTCTTTTTTTTTTAACCCCCACACGTATTTGATCATTATCCTTTACTGTTGTTATATCTGGGAATTGGGTCAATCTTTTCTTTCTCCTTCTGGGCAAACTTAACCCTGATTTTACCTAGAGCATAATGTGGGTTCTTAGAATTCCCAATACCTTGGCCTTTATGATACTCTAAAAGGGAGAAGGGAAGCCTGGCCACACGATGCAGTTTAACAAAGAATGTTCACACTCCATTGGTATAAGACAACATGATATACTTTAACAACCTCTTAGGATTGTTCTCTCCTGGCCACATTGCTCTCTGTGACCAGATGCTCATTCCCTTTGAGTTATGCTGAACAGGAACAGATATTCATGAAGTTGCTCTAGCGGCCACTCCACAAGTATGCACGGTGGAGGGGGTAAATAGGAAGATGCAAATTGGGTGTTTTTAAACACAGGGTAACACCAGGAAATCAGGGGGAGCTATGTGGTGATAATTAAGATCCCATAAAATAATGCGCTGCCTACTGTTGCCATATTAGCGGATGAGAGTGCAATTATCGTCTAAGCCTCCTCCAGCTGTAAATCTAGGATTCTATGAACTCTGCAAGATACATTAATGTAGGTGGGTGTGTGAATGGTTGGTAGAGAAGGTAAGGATAATGCAAAATAACACATCTTCCCAGGTTGTTTGTAGTCATTTTTAGGAGGCATTTTTGCCTACTTAAATTTGAAAGCAGGAGGAAACATGGTAAGTACACACATGTTACATATACAAACATGGCAGACACAGCACACATGTGCATAATACACACACATGTATTGTGCATTTATGCACATGCATGTACACATCTGTATACCTGCATTTCTATGTGTATATGCATATGCATATATACGCATGCATATACATATATGTAAATGTGTGTATACGTATACATGTATTTTATTTATACACACACATACACTGTATGGAGAGCTGGTCTTATATCCAGGATGACCTGAGTTCAGCTCCTTCCTCTGACACATACTAGCTTTGTGGCTGTAGGTAAGTAAGTTAGCCTCTCAGTGCTCTAGGTAACATTCTAAAACTTTAAGTTGAAGAGAAGGTGAGGACATTTTTCCTCACCTGAGAGTGGTCTATGCCAGTGAAATTCCAGAACCAGATTGACTGTGTGCTATACATAAGACAAAGCACCAGACTTTTACTCTAGGTGTCCTTGCGTTCAAATTCTATCCATTCCTTCAATTTACTCTATGACAGTGAGTAAAACATAAGCATCCTGAACCTTAGTTTTTCATCCCTAAAATGCAAATAATGATACTTGTATTACTTTATCTCACAGGGTTCGTTTGACTTTAGCACTTGTCATAGCCAGTGTATGTCAGAGTCAGGAATGGAACCCAGGTCTTAATTCCAAAGTCAGCTCTTGTTATCGATATGGTCACATAGCCTCTTAAGAATGCTGACAATGGAGTCAGAGGCCTTGAGTTCAAAACCTACCTCTGTGTGATCTTGGAGAATCCATTTAACCTTCCTGAGCCTCAGTTTCTCACCTATAAAATGAAGCATTGCAAAATAGCTCTAGTGCTCGAGCTATGATGTTATGTTCCTATAAATAACACTGGGGATGAAATAAGGAAACCAGATATAACAGTCCTACTTCTGTTGGGAGGAGGTCTCACTGCTTCCCAGGGTAAACAAGCCCACTATTCCATAACTTTAATTGTCAGGAACTTGGGCTTCTCCCAATTTCCATCCACAACTCCTCCTTGTACCCCAGGAACAAGCCTAATCCCTCTTTCATATGACAGACCATCAGATACTTAGAGGCAATTAGCATATTCCATCCCTGCCAAGTCTTCCCTTTCCCCAGAATTCCTTTTGCCCTCTGCCTTCAATCTCTCTTTGTACCTTGACCCATACTGCACACCATAGGCAGGTTAAAATTCCTAAAATACTCCCTTCATTGTTACTAAGAGTTACCATAACAACAACAACTCATGTGTATTAAGCTGTAGAAAGCTCTTTCCTCACAGTTATCCTGTGTTAAAATGCATGGAGAAAGTTGTTTTCCAGTTTTACAAATGAGGAAACTGAGGTTCTCTTCATTCTTTTAATAAGCATTTATTGATCTCCTTCCTTTATTGTCTAATTTAAACTTCTCTGATTAAATGTCAAGACCTTTTATAATAGAGTTTCCTCGTCATTATTTAAATTTATTTTCCATCATCCCTAAATATAGACTTTCCTTAGTGAAGTCTCCTTAGTCTTTACTTATGGTGTTCCCTCTCCCTGGATAGCCTCCTTCTTTAGCCCATTTATTTCCTGTCCCTAATGAGCTAGATCAAATACTAGCTTCTCTGCAGTTTTCTAGGAAAGCTGTAGTCCACACTGATTTCTTTCTTGTCTGATTACATCTGTACATTTTTTTTGGAGGCGGTTGAGGTTAAATGACTTGCCCAAGGTCACACAATTAGTAAATGTGTGAAGCTAGATTTGAACTCAGGTCCTGCTGACTCCAGGGCTTGTGCTCTGTCCACTGTGCCATCTAGCTGTCCCTACTTGTGTACTTTTTAAAATTAAATTTTATGTATTTGCTTTGTTTTTACACCATCTGCATTTCCCAGTATGTTTTCCCTCCATCACCTTTCCCTCCCAAAGAACT
Source organism: Phascolarctos cinereus (assembly GCF_003287225.1). NCBI lineage: Eukaryota > Metazoa > Chordata > Mammalia > Diprotodontia > Phascolarctidae > Phascolarctos > Phascolarctos cinereus. The sequence goes on along the minus strand of NW_027555514.1, from coordinate 50,788,902 downwards.
AGCCCTTATGGAACCAGACCTTATAACAGAATAAAACAAGAGGGGAGAAAGTTCAGTAAAATTAACCAATGAATCAAAAAAACTTCGATGTTATCTGCAATGTTCCATGCCCATAGTCCCCCACTTCCACAAAAAAATCAGGGGACATTGCCATTCATGTTTTTTCTTTGGGTCCAAACATTATCATTATACTTTTGTAGTATTCAATTTTGATCCTTTTGTATTTATTGTCCACACTGTATAATTAGCTCCTTTATCTAATATCATTCTATTCTTTCATTCTCTATAATATATAATGTACTCATTTGTATCAGAATATAATATGGATATTTATGGATATAATACTGTCTGATTTGCTCATTGTTTTATATATGTGTGTGTGTGTGTATGTGTGTGTGTGTGTGTGTGTGTGTGTGTGTGTGCACGTATATACATGCATGTATATATCTTACTCTGCCTCTCCTACTTCCATCAAATAGGTTTTAAATTCCTGGTAGTCCTGAACCGTTTGTACTTCTTTTGTTAGTCCTCTGCTCAAGAACTTTCAGTGGCTCCCTATGCTTTTAGACAAAAAAAAAGAGTGCTTAACCTGCCATTCAAGATCCAACCTACTTTCTCCAGTGTTATTTCACATTACTCCCCTTTTGTACTCTATGTTTTAGCCAAACCAAACTATTAGAAGTTCACTGAAAATTAATATTCTTTCTCCTATGTCTGTGTGTTTACAAAGGTTGTATATTCTTCATACCTAGAAAGGACTCCCTCTTCAGTTTTTGCCTTTCAGAATCTTTCTTTTCCTTCTAGGGTTAGCAGAAGTAGACTGTCCCAAATGCTAGTGCTATTCTAATTTGGTATACTATAATGTGGTATAATAAAATATAACATATAATATAATATATCAATGTAATATATACACAATGGGATATGGCACTATACTATATTATTCTATAATGTGATACTATACATTATACTATGGTATATCATACCATACTATGATAAAGTATGACGTGGCCTTGAATTGTATATGCTCCCCCACCCACCCCTGTCAGGAGGTTTGTGTGCTTCTGAAGGGCAGGCACTATCAGAGCTTGGCTCAGTGCCTTATACATAGTAAGAGAGAGAAAGAGAGACTACCCTGTGATTTCATTTCTACTTGAAATGGAAGAAATTTCCTTGGCCACTGCCATTCGGCACTTTGGCTACAATTTTGTGTTCTTAGAAAATTTCCTAGAATGCTGACAGCTGAGGTGATTTTTCTAGTGTACAAGAGGCAGAACTGGAACTCAGATCTTCCTGGCTTTAAGGCCAACTCTCTTTAAGTCTACTGCCTCTTACATTTGAGAAGTGGGTGTTTAGGAACCATTTGTTGACTTGAATTAAATTATATATCCCATAGCTTCTTGCAGAAGCTTTCTTCATTTCTCAAACTGGCTTCCTAAGGAAAGGTGACAGTAGGGCACCATTTCCTTCAATTTAGTAACAAAAATTAGTTGCATTTATTAAACTACAAAATATTTGAGGTTAAATTAAAGTGGCAATATCCATTCACTGGCTACACAGCCCACTCTGGAGAATGTCTGATTGATTTCCATTTTATCAGTTTTCTTCATTAAATTTTCTTTCCTAGTTTGTTTTTTACAACTCATCTGGTATCCTCAAAGAATTAAAAACTATTTATTTATAAAATTGATAAGAGAAAAATGTGAAGGTGAGGAGAAGAGAATATCTCTCCAAGCTATGCAGGAGAGATTATATTGTTCTGGGTTTTAAAAGTTGTACTGTAAATCTCCTCATTTTTTGTTTTTTAGTGGCAGACCTGAAGATGGGAAGATATAAATCCTATCATGGTTTGGCTGGGTACAGATGAGACAAAAGAACATTATCAGTTAGTGATAATAGCCTCATTGATTCTGAAGGTGGTATTATAGTGGGAAGAGCTCCAGACAGGGACTGAAAAGAGACCTAAAACTGACACTATGGCAGTAATCCTGAGTTAGTTTTGAGCCACATCCATAACATGGGCATAATAATGTTTGCCATAAATACCTCCCAAGGTTGTTGTGAGGACAACATGTTGTAAATTCTACTTACTACCGGTATCTGTCCTTCAGTTCTTTCTAATTCTCTAAGTCTGATCAGCTGATTTGGTTTTGGAAAGGGAAATCTCCATCAAGACAGAAGTCCCATACTGACAGATATCTTTTATAATATGATAGTCAGCTTTTCCTACATTCCATTTTTATCCAATTCTATTCAACTCAACAAACAAATTTTAGGTGCTTATTTATATAGTTTATTAATGGAGTAGATAAATGGTTCAGTGGATAGAACATTGGGCCTTGAGTCAGGAAGACCTGGGTTCAAATCTGGCCTCAGATACTTACTAATCGTGTGACCCTGGGCAAGTCACTTAATAGTCATTTGCCTCAGTTTCCTCATCTGTAAAATGGAGATAATAATAGCATCCACCTCTCAGGGTTTTTATGAAGACCAAATGGGATAATAACTATAAAGGACACAGCATGATGCCTGGCAAAATAGTAAACATTATGTATTTTGTTGTTGTGTTAGTGATGGTAGTGGTGGTGGTGGTAAGGCATGGGGGTTACTTCTTGGGAAAATGAAGGCAAAAATAAAGCAATTTGCTTCCCAAAAAAGTCACATCTTACTGGAGAAGGAATGATGGCCACTGCTTACAGATATCTGGTCACATAATTGTACATAACCTGTGATTTCACTGATATCAGTGTTTTTTTCTCTCTCGTAGATTCTAATCACAGTGTCTTCATGTCTTAGTCATAAACAAAGCAAAAGCATTTTGGATCATCAGGATCAACAATACAGAGCTCAAAAAAGGAACTTTTTTTTTTTAGGCAATTGGGGTTAAGTGACTTGTCCAGGGTCACACAGCCAAGAAGTGTCAAGTGTTTGGTCTGTGGCCGCATTTGAACTCAGATCCTCCTGACTTTAGGGCCGGTGCTCTATCAACTGTGCCACCTAGCTGCCCCCTCAAAGGAACTTCTAATTCAATTCGTTTGCCCCCTTCCTTTTGTAGGTGAGGAAATTAGAACAGAAGGGGATATTAAGTGCAGCATATGGTCACATAACTAGCAAGTATCAGAGATAGTATTTGAACCCAGATCCTCCTGATTTGTTGGATAATTTTTAAGACTGGGTTCCTAGAGAACCCAGGAAGGATCTCATGCAGAGGTGGGACTGTGAGATAGGAGGTCAAATAAAATGAATGCCAAATTGAAGGGATGTTTGTTAGTGTACTAAGAAAGCTTGCATTGCGGGTAAAGATTTTCACCTTTATAGCTTTTTCAGGCCCTGCTTAAAGTATATAGCCGGGCAGCAGCATTCATAATTTGAATGTACTAATGGGATGCAATCCATCCCTATGAAGTAGTTGGTCTGGAAAATCCCTAGTTGTGTGTTAGGTACAGTATTTGTGGGATTGTATTCCACTAAAGAGTACTGTGTGCAGCAGGATTTCCTGTTTTTAGCCTAAACAAGATGGAAGCAGTTTTGTGTATTCAGTCTGTAGCAGAATGGGGGACACAATTCATATAGCCTATTCCGATAACAAGGTTGATTTTCCTTCGTAACTCCAATACTAGAATTCTGTCTGTTGCATTTCCAGGTAGGAACAATAACTTATATGCATGGTGCAAGTTGTAAAAATCAAAGTCTGTGTCATGTGTTTTTCCTGTGCCACATCCCATACATTACCAAACCCCAATCATAAGAATTGTCCGTGAAATTTCCTAATAATGCTTTTCTCTCCCACTTCTAAAAGTTTTTGCAGATAGTCCAAGGATATATGATTTAGAAATATGCTAGAGGTGTAGCTAGTCTGCAGAGACTTTAAATGGGAAGAACCAGGCATTCTGAGAACTCTTAGAAGTCTGCCTCTGGAAGTCCATTGTAAAAATTGAGTTCTAAGGGGAAAAAATTAAAGTCTTGCTGAGATCTAGCCATTTTATGAAGAACTATGTGAATCTCCCCTAAAATAAAGAAAAGTGAAGTCTTTGCCCCGAAGCTCAGGGATTAGGAAATAATGTTGTTGGTTATTGACCTAGAAAAAGGATGGACTGGACCAAAGATGGTAAGGTAGACGTTTTCCTAATGGTGCATAAGAAGCAAAACCATAGTCTATCCAAGAAGACAAAAGAAAAAGAATTCAAATTCCCCAGAGTTCCTCCATAATGGGATAGATCTAAATTGAACATCACTGTGGCTTGGGGAAGGAAAAAAAAATCGCTTCTTTAAGAGAAGGCTTCCTCTTTCTATGTTCAGGTATGAGAGGCTTGGCTTGTTGAAGTGCTGTACTTTGGGCTTGGCGGTACCCAAGTCCTACCTTCCTCTCAGGCAAGTGTTGCCTCCTTAAGCTCTGAAGATGTGAGTTCTTCCCGTTCTTGCTTAACTGCTTGTTTTTGTAGAATGCTTTTAAACATTTTTATGCAATTCTTTTTTCCCCTCCATCTCTTAGTGACTCTCTATCATGCTCTCTCCAGGGATATTTTCAAACCTGTTCTTCTCTCTACCTTCACATTCAGGCATTGGAACTCTAAAGAGGCAACTTTGCCTCCTTTGACTGGAGCAATTGTGTAGTATAGTGAAAAGAACTCTGAGATTGCAATCAGAAGAAACCTGGTTCAAATCCGAATACTGCCATGTACTCCCTATAACTCCGAGCCCCTATTTCTTCATTTATAGAATGGTTTGCAGTAGCTACTTCACAGGATTGCTATGAAGATCTAATGAGATGATATTATATATAAAGTATTCTGTAAATCTTCAAGGACCACATAGATGCTGGCTGTTATTAATTCAAAGGTGGAGAGGCAATGTGGCAGAGCAGATAAAGTTAGAAAAATCTGGGGGCAAATTCTGCTCTGCCTTTTCTCCTTTGAGACCTTGGCCAAGTCATTGAACCTCAAAAATTATATGTGACAGGTAAGTTGGCAACTTGGATTAGTAGAATTTCCTAGTCCCAATACTTCTTATTCTGATAAAAATATTGACACCATTCCCTATGAACTTGCTCCACTTCTCTCATACCTTTCTCAATGTGAATATTTTACCTGCCCGTATGTCTTCTTGTCTCAAAGGTTGGCTTCCTTCTGAGTATATATACTCAATATACTTGATGTCATCCTTTGCTCTTTCCTTCATTATTTTATTCCATAATACTGTGGTAGAGTATGAAGAGCACTAGAGTTGGAATTGGAGGGTGTGGGTTCTAATTTCACCTTTGCTACTGCCTACCTGTGTAACTGTGACCAAGTCTCTTCAGTTCTTTGAATTTTAGTCTCTTCATGTATAAAGCTGTAAATTTGGTGTCCTTGGTGACCAATATGGTGCCTATGATATATGAGGTTATTTATGCACCATGGTTTTTTAGTGGGTGAAGTCAGATTGATTTCATTAATTTCTCCAGCAACACTCAGCAGCCCAAAAGCAGAAATATGGATGATGAATCATGGTGATGGTGGTGGGTGTAGAGTAGACACCTAAGAATGAAGGTAACCAGGATAGGCAATGGCAGAAGGTTTAGTGAATAAGTGAACCCAGTGTGCTAGGTAATAAATTATTAAAATGGTGGTCCATGAGTTGCATCTAGGCATGGATTCGAGGGATTACAGAGTAGAGGAGATGGCCTCAGAAAAGGGTGGGGTCAGGTTGCTGGAGAGGGTAAATGGCAGTTGGTGAGAGACTGGAGGAGACAGATGAAAGAGGAAGACTGGAAGGATTTTTTTTGTGTGTGCTGTAAAGAGACTACTCTGAGTGTAATTCAGCTTCAAAAGAAATTATCAAATACCTGGCAATCAGACTGAACTTCCCTTTGACTGTATGATCATGGTGATCTCTGCCCTGATAATGCCAAGAAATCAGTACTGCCATTACTGCTGGGAAGGGTGTGTCAGTCTATTCCCCTGTGGCTTCACTAACTATCCCTTCCTGTCACTTTCCAAGTGAAAGCACCCTTCAGTGGCCCTATTCACCTGTATGTATCATTTCCCCCATTAGAATGTATGTTCCCAGACAGGGGCTGTCTACTTTTTATATTTCTGTTCCCAGAGTTTAGCACAGTGTTTGGCATATAGTAAATGCTTAATAGCCTTCTTTCTCCTTCCTTCCTTCTTCCTTCCTTCCTTCCTTCCTTCCTTCCTTCCTTCCTTCCTTCCTTCCTTCCTTCCTTCCTTCCTTCCTTCCTTCCTTCCTTCCTTCCTTCCTTCCTTCCTTCCTTCCTTTCTTCTCTCTCTTTTTTCTGTCCTTCCCTTCCCTCCTTCCTTCCTTCCTTCCTTTCTTCCTTCCTTCCTTCCTTCCTCCCTCCCCTCCCCCCCCTTTAAAATTCCTAATACTGGAGATAGTGTTGCTGCGTACCCTTGAGCAAGTCTGATCTCTCTGAGATGCAGTTTATCCATTTATAACATTAGGGCCAGGAGCTGAGAATTTCTAATCTAGAAATGGAAGAGCTATTGAAGACTCTCTGCTCCAATCCCTTAATTTTATACATAAAGAAACTGAGTCTTATGAAGGTTAAATAACTTGACTAAGATCACAGAGGCAGTGTCACAGTGGGATTTGAAACCAAGCCCTTTGACTGCGTGGCTAGTACTCTTTCCAAAATTTAGATCTACATGAGCCTCTCCAAATTGTTTTCTTTTTCTAGATGATATCAGATGAATATATAATAGAAAAAGTGACTAGAGAGGAGCTGGGAGCTTTAACTACAGGAAAGGAATATTTCATGAAAGAGTTAGCAGCAAGCTTTTGTGTGGGATTCCAGGAAAACTCATGCCACAATTATTTAGAATCAGGCATATATCTAGATATCTATGTCTAGATATTAATTATATATATATGTATATTATATATATGTATGTATGTAGTATATCTGAGATATATGCCTGATATATATACCTGATATATATCTATATCTGTATCTATATATCTGACAAATATACTATGTAGATATATATCTGAGCTAAATCAGATATATATATGTATATATACCCATATTTATCTGAGATATATTTCTGATATATACATATATGTATGTATGTATGTATGTATGTATATATGTATACATATATATATACATATAGATACCTGAGATAAGATTACACACATGCACATACCTGAGATATCTCTCTCTCTGTATGTGTGTATACATATTTTTATATAGAGAGAATATATAGTATATAGTATATGTTGTATATACTAGTATATATACTATATTATATATATAGTTATATTAGTATAATATATATTTTATATATATAACCAATCAGGTGTACATATCAAAAATATTCAGAGATATGTATCTCATATATAAATATGTGTGTGTGTATCTATCTATCTATCTATCTATCTATCTATCTATCTATCTATCCATCTCAGGAGTAGAGAGCCTTTAACATGTCTTCCATTTTTAGATTAGAAATTCTTAATTCCTACCCCTAATGTTATAAATGAAGAATATATATGTATATATGTACATATATATATACATACACATACATACACATGTGTGTATGTATGTACACATGTTCCCAGTTAGAATCAGAGTTCATATCCATGGTGTCCTGGAACTATTTCCAACTGGAGAGCTGATTGTTAAATTTTCACTGTGAACATTAATACCTCAGATAGTGTCCCACACTACAAATCAGGGACTGATTTATTGCTTTGTTGATTGTCTTGACCTACAGGGATGGAGAAAATCAATGTAGCTTAAATTTAAAAGTACGCAGCAGATATTTTTTTGGAGAGCATATAATTAAATATTTACCCATATGCCCCTATGTAAATCAAATTAATAAGAACCGTATTTAGAAGTCTTTTTTTTTCATACGCCTTCAGCCACAGAAAGCCATCAGGGCATGATTTCACCAAGTATCATCAAATGTTTACAATCCTATTAAGGTCAGAATGAGTGAGAATCTCCCTGGTGCCCATAGTAAGTTAGATACACACTGAGCAAGGCATATTAACTCTTTCGAGCCCCCAAGGTCCCCTTCAGTACATTATTGCTTCAGCAACTTGGGCACTGAAGAGAATAAAATTTAATCAGTGCATTATGTGGAAGGAGAAGAGAACACGCTACGTTCAGATTCCCTTCGGTCTTTTGTGATCTCAATGGAAATGCTCAATTAAGAGTCGTGGAATGTGTTGATCTTGCTGCTAACTTGCTGTATGCTCTGGGGACATGTGTATCAGTCACTGGAAATAATATATTAGGGGGAAAATGAAATTGTTTATGATTTGGGGGAGCTGACTACATTAGACTTGTTCTATACATGTTTTGATATGCCATTATTTCTGAAATGCTGGGGAAACACATGTAATGAAAACTGGTTTGGAAGTCCACTCTCCTCCCAATAGAATATCAGCTAAATCTTGGTTAAATTACTGAATGAAATATGGTGCTAGTATACACATCGGGGGAATATTATCATTTAGCTAAATTGTATTTCCTTTTGTTTTTGACAATACTTAACTCATCTTACCCTTTCCCTCACCATATATCACTTAGAGAATATCTCTGGCTTTGAAAAATATCTCTTATTTTATTTCATTCTCAAACTGTATGTCTGGAAAGGGATATAAGAATTGATGGTTGAGAAGAAGGGATTCTAAGCCAGTCCCATCTTTGCCCCAATCCCTTCCCTCTATCCACTTTTCCAATCCCATAGAACATTTAAAAGTGGGCATTTACTGTCATGAGACTGTCAAATGTGCCTCATGCCCTTACCCCATTACCTCTCAGTCTTCTTATAACAGAACTAGGAGAAGCTCATAAATTTAAGACTCAGGTTGTATAACAGAAAATCTGATTTTATAGATTTTCATCACCTCTCCATTGGTATGCTCTGGAGTCAGGAGCATTAGGACCTGAGGGAGATAACTTTCTCACCTTGCAGGTAGTGGTGCACCACTGGGGCTCCAACTCTGCCCTGGTCAGTGTGTGCCCTGATGTCTCCACTCCTGCCTCATGTGCAGAATGGATCACTCTATGCTCTTTGTCCTTGTCAGAGTTCTTTCAGATCGAATGCAATCTCTAATTACGTTACCATCCACATTCTGGGCACCAACTCTATTACTCTGAAACAAAGAATAGCTCTCTATCCATGTTCCTATCATCTCCATACTGGGGCCAGTCTCTGACTATTCCATGAATGAAATGCCGAGTCTGATGCTACACCCTGATGCTCTTGAATAGACCTGGAGATTAGCTCTAGCCTTTTTCTGTAACCTCTCTGATTCAACTGGTACTCTGTTTAGTCTTTACCCACTCAATTCCCCATCTATTGGCAGTGATGAGTGGGTCTGCTCTTGACTGTACTCCTTTGTTTCATGAGGTCCAAATGAATGATTTGTTAGACAGCAAGAACAGAATGCTAGACTTGGAGTTAGGAAGACCAGAGTTCAAATATTCTCTCATTCACATACTATGTGACCCAAGCCAAGCTTCTTAAATCCTCTCAGCCTCAGTTTCTACATCTGTAAAATGGGGATAATAATAGCACCTACCTCAGAGGGTTGTATCAAGGCACAAAGTACTCTGTAAACCTTTAAGCACACTGTCAGCTAGTGTTCCTGTTTCAGAGCTGTGTGTCCCCACGAAGATTTTAGAAGATAAGGTGACCGTGGCCATTTCAGTGATAATGCTGGAAGACCAGTGGCTTTTGGCAATTATGGTACAGAGGTTCAATATTCTTCCCAAGGTGTTTTTATAACTTATACTGTGTAAACAAAATGGATGAAAGAATTTTCTTTAACCTTGTGAATTCAACTAAGGATGAATGACTGACAAAGGGAAGTTTTCTTACTTCAGTTCAATTCAATTAATGTTATTTAGTTAGCATCTCCTTTTTGTCAAGAACTGTGCTAGTACTGGATCTGTTAAATCAATTATCATTTATTACCTACCATGCACCATGCCTTGTAAGATCCAATCTGTTCCTACCCCCAGGGAACTTGTATATAGTGTGCACTAGTTCTGTATCATACAAACTAGCTTATTGAGAAGAGAAGATTCAGATTTGGATTCAAAATCTGCTTCCTGCTACCTGTATGACCAATAGACAAATTACATGACCTTTGTGGGGCTAGAGCAGGGTATTCTAGGATAATCATACTTGGGGAAAAGTTCACAAGTTTTGGTTGTTGTCTGAAAAAATATCTGCCCAGGCCTGGCAAGCAGTCCAAGTTCTGAGAAATAATGGGTACGCCATCACATTGAGGGAGAATGATATTGGTAGATAGAAAATACCCCAATCCAGAAGCCTGACCTACTCCATTGCACACATGGCTCAGTTTGCTCTTCCTGAGGCAGGATAGACCTGGATCCCCAGTCTGAGGGCTTACCATGCTGCTGCACAGACTGCAGGATGGCTTTATTCTATTGCAGCTCAGAACTCCTAAACTAAAGCCATCCACAATCCTCAGCCCTGCCAGAACCAGGACCCTAACCTCAACCTGCAGATGAGGAAACCTAGCGAGTTTAAAAGTTTTATCCAAGGTGACATCGATAGTAAACATCAGAAGTCATTTTTTGTTTCTCAGAGAATTGCATAGATGGTTGTTTATCAAATTTAGCAATGTCACAAAGCTGGGAGGGAAAATTAAAACTCTGGGTGATAGGATTCAGTAAAATCTAGAATACTGAGCCTCATTTAATAGAACATTGAATGGAGGTAAATGTAAAATCTTATACTTGGCTTAAAAGAATTAACTTCACAAGTGTGTTTGTGATGGGGAAAACTCAGCCATTTTATCTGAAAGAGGTATGAGGTTTTGGTAAGCTGCATGTTTATACTACAAATAGTGTGATTTGGCAACCAAAAAAATCTCATGTGATTTTGTGGAGCATTAAAAGAGGGGAAGCTTCTAGTAAGCAAGAGGCATTAGTAATCCTCCAGTATCCTTCCTTGGTCAAACCCAATATAGACTAGTAGGTTCTGTTCTGGTCATCACACTTTAGGAAGTACAGTGATGACCTAGAGAGTGTCCAGAGGAAGACAGCCGAAATACTGAGGGACCTTGACTTCATTCTGTATAGTATCATTGGCTTAAATAGAAATCTTTAGTTTGGAAAAAACAAAGGAGAGTGGGGAGTCAAGTGGAGATATGTGTAGTACTGAATATATAATCACTGAGGAACTCCAAAGAACAGGAGTAAAGAATTTCATCAAGTAGTTGTAATGACTGGAAAAGAAGATGATCTGGTCACATGCCAAGAGTTGGAGATGATACCTGAACAGACAGAGGACTCCATTGGTACCTTTGGCTTCCACCACATTGGGCTGACTACCTGTAGTAAACTTTGGAGAGATCAAGGAAGAGAGTTACCTAGGATGGGCAGGCATGGTGGGATTTGCCATATGCACCCATAGAGGGAACTCCTTAATTGATGAGGTCACAGATCCATCAAAGAGATAGTGAAGGCCCAACATCCATACTACGAAATTTACTGTGTTCATTGGCAAGTGAATAATTTTAATTAAGATGTGTTTCATTACTCATAATTTTAGTATAAAATTATGATAAAATATAGAATCCTTTATTTCGAGTTTGAAGTCCTTTACATCTGTCTCCAGCCTGTTTTTATGGCGCTATTACACATTATTCCTCTTTGTTTACTTTATGTTCTAATGAAACTTGCTCTGGTTTATTCATAATTTTCCACCTTCTGTCTAAAGAGGCAGGAGATGCCTTTTCATAGGCCATCCTTCATGTTTGGAATGTACTTACTTATCTTCAGCCCCTAGTATTAATTTACCTAAATACATATTGTATCTCGTCACATCCATCTATCCCCTCCCATGTAGAATATACGTATCTTGAGGATTATTTTTTATTTTGGTCTTTGTCCTCAGTGTCCAGTATAGAATTTGGCCTGTAGCAGAGAATTAATAAATGGCTATTGATCAATGTTTCTGTTGGCTATTAATTTCAAAAATATTCAAACTAGAATGCTTCTCAGTACAAGGTAATATGTTATTGATTTCTCATTGCACTAAGTAGCACACTGCAAACTTGGAACATGACAATGTCTGTAAATAGTCATTCATACCATCATTTTATTAGAATGATTAAAAAAAGACAAATATTGACTTTGGGGGGGAAAAGTAATGTGGCTTTTTCATTTCAGGGGAATGAATTGATTTCATGTACAATTTCATTTTCCCTCGTGTTCTTCTTCTGCTAATCTTCACAAATTAAATTACTTGTTCAACATCCATCCTGTGCATTTAAAACATGACTGTCAAAATCAAAACTTGTTTGAAGAATCAGTGCCTTCTCAATTGTGGCCAGCAGTCATCAATGGACACAGTCTGTACATTAGCAACATTCAACTTTGGCGACGTGTTTTTCACCTTCTTCAGCATTTACTTTAGTGTTTGCGAGGATGAAAGAACGAGTTTTTTGCATTCCAGCCATCAAGGAAGGGGAAATTAACTTGGTGTTTCCTTTGGGTTTTGTGCTTAAAATTCCTGCTTGGCTCTTTTCCACTGCATAAAACTTTGCATCATTATGCCTTTATTGATGGTGAAAGGTAGTTCTTGGCAGTGATTGATAAAGGTGTGATTGGTGATAATTGCCTCCTTTCTCTAGTATGTTCAATTTGTAAAAATGATATGAATACAAGGGAGCCCAGTTGATGATTGTGTTTTTTTTGTAGCCTCTAAACATTTGTAGAAGTATAGACCTTGGTACATGCAAAAACTCCAAGATAAGGCAACTTCCCAATGCCTTTATGGCACTTAGTGGAGGCTTTTTTTTTTCCCCACTGAGTGAAACAATACAAGAGGCCCACAGCTGCTAATTGACAAGGTAAGTAATAATGCTTTGATTACAGTAGCTAAAGGCTGTTCTCTAATGGATTTTACTTGTCACTTTTAATTCTTTTTAATCTTTGTCTGCATTTCATTAGACTGGCTTTATCATCCTGATGGCCCTCCTGTCATTATTCTGATTGAGTTAATGGGTTGTCTTCATACCATAGAGATCCTGCATAAAATATAATCAAGGGATATTTATAGTCTTTGGGGACATTTTAAAGATGATTACTTTTCCAATCAGCTTTTCCTGTTTTTCATGTTACGTATTCGTGTGTGTGTGTGTGTGTGTGTGTGTGTGTGTGTGAAGGGAATGTGTTTGCATTTTCTCTTTTCATACATGCCCTGAGCAAGCTTCTGTTCTAATCTTCCATGACTTAATCTACCTACTAAATATAAGACAGTTGGAGAGGCAGCTAGCAGAGAACCTGTTATCATTTCCTGTTCTACATGTCTTCTTTGATTTGACTTTCTTATTTAAAAGCAATAGGCTCCCTCTATGCCACTCAGCTAACAGATGATTCAGGTACTGAAAAAATATTTGTAAAATTTGTCACAGTCTGTTGTATTACTGTAAAAGTGTGTTTTGTTTCAAAACCCTGCTCTTTGTGTTTTCAGCCTATAGAAATGTCAGGTTCAGGCCTTCAGGTATCATTTATTCTTTGAGAAAGAACTTTGTAGTATCCTAAAAGCTATCGTTGTAAGAAACTCGGAACTTGGGTGCAAATGCATGTTCTGTGATCAGTTCGCATTCTTGTATTACTCATGCGTTTACCTTAAGACTATTTTATAGGGTACATGGTTATTGTTGAATTCTAGAGATCAGGGTAAGACATTCTGATGTTGTCATAGCTGCAAGGTGAAGGAGCAGGGATGTAGGATTGGGTTTTTTAGGAAGAAAAGAATGTTATCCATCCATTTTGTGGGTTCAGTCCAATCCATCATGGGGACAGATATCTAGGATGCATGTTCAACTGAACTATTTAACAACAGTATCTGGCAATGGTTTTATGCTTGATAATGCTACCAGCAGATGGTAGAATTACAGGATGCAACCTTTTATGAGGCTCTTTCCCCAATGTTCTATAAAGTGTGATCTATGCATGTTTGTTACAATGAGTTAATTTTGCCGGGAAACTTGTATGTGAGTAATTCTGTTATGCAGTAATAAGAGGCATTTGTCTTCATGTGAAATAGAATTCATTCCAAATTATTCCTTTACTGCACACAGCAGAGAACCTCAGAAATGAAAGAAGGCAGACTTTTCAAAGAACTAGTTGTATTATTGATTTTTAGTCTCTATCAGGGAAGTAACAGCCTGTTGAAGTATACTTGTTAGATTAAATGGATTTCATTTTCGGCAATGCAACTAAGAGGATTTAAATTATAGAAACTCTTGTTAGTAAAATATTGAAGTGAATGAGATGAGCAATCCTTGTCTTCATTCCAGCCATTGTTTCTCATTTAAAGTTCAGTAGAAAGATTTGGTGATCTTATAGGCATGTTGCTTATTACAACTTTTCTGTTTATGAGCAGTGGAAAAGTACATTAAGAAGAAATATAGATCAAATGTAATTTTATATCTACAGAATATGTTTTCCTAATGGATATTTTTTGAATGTGTAGATAATGATAAAGAAAATTGATTATATTCTGGTTTGGTTTTGGATGATTTTGATTGTTTTTCCCAATTTTTCAGTTGACAGCTTTATTATGACACAATTCGGTTACTTTATTATATTCTGTGTGATCTTTTTTTTTTAAAGCACAACTGTATAACTAAAAATACAATTAACTATCCTAAGAGGTTTGGCATAGTACAGGAATATATTCATGCTCATTTGTTTCTTTTATTATTTTCCTTCTTACTGTACAAGAGTAGCTGGTAAGCATTGAGCCTGTTTCTCCCTTTTGCTACTAGCTGCTTCTACTTTCATCTCTACCCTTCACCTTCTAACATCCACCAATAGAGGAAGTACGGAAAGAATAGAAAGAATGCTTGGCTTGGATTGTCAGGAGACCTGTGTTGAGTCTCAGCTCTACCATTCTACTAATTGAAGCAGAAGAACTGTGTTTCACGATGGGGAAAATGTGATATTTCAATGATAAAAACTTGAAAATAAATATGCTAATAATTGATAGGAAAGACAATCTAGTTGAAATAGATAAGTCAAATGAAATCTGGCAAAAAAAGACCAAGTTTACATTCTTAATTTCCCATCTCTGTGCACTTGCACTGATTCCACCCCAATGCCTGGAAGGCACTCCAACTCCATCTCTCTTTCTGCTTCTCAAAAAAGCTTGTCTTCCTTCAAGAAACAGCTCAGGCAACAATTCCTCCATGGAGTCTTTTCTGAACTTCTAATAGTTACACAGCTCTCAAGGAGAGTTGTCTCTCCTCCTTCAAATTACCTTATATTTACTTATCTGGGCACTTGCTATATCTTCTCCCTCTTTCTTCTTCATGTTTCTATCTCTTGTACCTGGC
Organism: Phascolarctos cinereus; assembly: GCF_003287225.1. Lineage (NCBI taxonomy): Eukaryota > Metazoa > Chordata > Mammalia > Diprotodontia > Phascolarctidae > Phascolarctos > Phascolarctos cinereus. The sequence goes on along the minus strand of NW_027555514.1, from coordinate 50,773,560 downwards.
ACAGTGACTTTCATACAGTATTTCCTTATATGTTTATCATTGAATTATGTCACTTAAGTGATTAAAATGATGCTAATTTGTTTATCTGTGAAACTGGAAAACTGGTATGATCTCTGCATTGTTTCCCTTCATCTCCACAAATGTTTGTACTGAATGTTATGATAAAAGTTCATTGTAAAGTTTAAAACGGTTTTTAAGTTTGACTTGCTATGATGACAAAAATAGCAACAGTAATAAAGGAAAGAGAGCAGGATAGCTGCTTGGACCAGGAACATTGCACCTGAACTCAGTTGAATAAGATGAGGATGATTTTTCAATAAAAATAGCAATGTAATTTCAAAAGGCATCTATTAAGTATTTGTAATGTGCCAAGCACTGTACTAAGTTCTAGGGATATAGACAGAAAATCAGTACAGCTCTCAAGGGGCTAAAATTCTAATTGGAGGAGATAACACTCATGTGAGAGGAGACACAGCTGCAGCACAGATGGAAAAGAAGAGAGAGTAACTAGAGTTAGTCATTGTGGTTTTATGATCTTCTCTAGCTCAAATCAGTAGTAAATGAATAGGAGCAGTCATTGATTGGTGGAAATAAACTAAGATTGGGCTTTGGCAAGGCGTGATTGGTATAGCAGGAGGGGCAAGGGATTCAAGAGTAGAAAGTAGTATATAGTTGAACTGATACGTCAAGGAGTTAAATAGTTAAGGGTTAAGCCAATGTAGGGATAATGGCCTGGGAAAAACTGAGGGACTGGAGTTACTGGAGGTCCCAGTGAAGACAAATAAAGTGGTTAAGGGTCAAAATGCAGAAGGTAACATGGAGTGATAAAAATCTTTTAATGTGATATAGGAATTTGAAACTTCATGACATAGAAGAGAAACACTTATGGATGATGGCAAGATCAAGGGTATGCCAATCTCTGTGTGTAGCTGAGCTGGAGTAGGGGGCAGTTCATAGGAATTTATTAGGGGAACTGGGAAGATAAGATGTATAAGAATATATCAGTATATATGTTGAAGTCCCCTAGTGTGAGGGCAGGAATAGGGATAGAGAGATACTATGAGCCAGAGACAGTACTCATTGAAGAAGGAAAGAGAATGTCCTTGGAGTTTCTATAATAGTCACAGCATCTGGAATAAATGATAACCTTGAATGTCACATATGTCAAAGGTGGGTAGGTTTCTGGTAGAGGGTTAAGGTTAGGATCTAGAATTAGTAATGAAATCAGAGAGTATTCTGGCTCTACCACCAGCATCAGTCTGTAAGGCTGAGTGAAAGTACAACCAGTTATTTAAAAAGTGGCCAAGTATACAGCCTGAGGAAACCAAATCTCAGTAAGTCCAAGAAGATGGAAGGAGTGAAAAAGGTTTAATATGAAAGTAAGTTTGCTAGTTATGAAACAAGCATTTTAGAGAACACAATAAGAGGCAGGTAGACCTGGAACTGGACATTTGGGAGACATGCTTGAGGACATGGGAGTAAGATAGTGGACAATTCATGATGGGAGACAGGATTTGTTACATCTGTAGCTGGTTATTCAGAATCTCTGGGATGGGGAGAGTCTTGAGGTGGGGGAAAAGTCTACTAATCATTGAGGAATGAGTCCAAGCAGAATATTCATATATTGATAGAGGTCTATTAAGGGAGACAAATGATTAGATCGTTTAAAGTGCTCCTCTAGGTCTACCCTCATGGTAGTAGTGTTTTTGTTGTTGTTATTTTGCTTTTTTTTCCTTTGCTTCATAGCAAACTGAACCAGGTCTGGTGAATTTGGGCAGTTAGAAGTGGGTCCACAGTTTTCATTTAAAATGTTGTAGAAGGCCCTGGAGTTCAGAAGCCAGAGACATGTAGCCTGGATCTGGGACTGATGTGTTCCACATCCCTAGTATAGCCACTATAAGCAAGATCACAAAGTTGTGTTTCACGATCCTGGTTAGCTTGGCTCTCCATCATGGTGACTTAGCCTGAACTAGTCATACCTCATAACAGGAAGAAAACAATTATTCTAATTGGCCCTGAAAAGTGAAAGTGTAATGAGAAAGGGAGATAGTATGGTATTGCAGAGTTGGGTAGAGGGTGGAAAGAGACCTTCTGTATCAAAGAGTAAGGGTATTAGAAACCTAGCTGTGAAATTGGCAGAGATGACCAAATACCAGAATAGTTAATGTTGGTGAATTTGTGGAAAGACAGATACACTAATGTCTTATTGTTTTATTAAAGTCTTAATATAGCCATTCAGGAAATCAATTTGAAATTGTGCAAATATAGGAGGTAAAATGTTGCCAATCTCTGGCCTAGAGATTCCACTGTGAGGCATATACCATAGGAGGTCATTGATAAAAAGGAAGGCTCCATATACACCAAATACTTATAACAAGCACTTTTTTTGTGGTAACAAAGATCTGGAAACAAAGTCGATGCCCAATGACTAGTGAATGGCTAAACAACTCGTGCTAGATGGACATAAAAGAATTTTATTGTGCTGGAAAAAAATGACAAATAAGAACACAGAGAACCATTCAAAGATATACATGAACTGATGCAAAGCAAAGTAAACACATACAAGGAAACATGTACATGGAAAGAATAAACACAGAGCATTTGAAAGTGATTATTGCAAAATTACAAAGAACAAGCTTGATTCCAAAGAAGAGATTAGAGAAAATACCTCCTCTCAATCCTTTGCACAGATGGAGTGGGGACCCACAACTGTGGAATACTCTGTGTGTGTGTGTGTGTGTGTGTGTGTGTGTGTGTGTGTGTGTGTGTATTCAATGCATTGACCTGTATTTCTTCTCTTGATTTTCCTTTTTATTTTCTTTTTTAATCTTTATTGTAGAGATTGGCTTTCTGGAAGTAGGAAGATTAACAAATAGAGGGAGAAATTTAGACAATATGAAAACAAAATATATCATTAAAATGTATTTTCCAAAAAAAAAGTCTAATTGAGGTCAATCATCTTCTCATATAATTTACTCTGGGCAGAAACCTATTGTGGTCCCTCATAATTCACAAGCATAAGTGGGCCTAGAAAGTGTACTGGGATACCAACTGGTGTCCACTTACTTCTTCTGAGAGGAAGGGAAAGACTAAAGAAAATGAACACTTCAGGGTATTCCAGCAAGTCCACAGACCTTGTAGATATGTCTGTATTTATAACTCAAGGAGTTTATGCAGGACAAAAAGTATGTGCACATTACAGAAATGAAAGGAGGAAGGCAAAAGAGTGAGGAAGGAAGCTGCAGAGATAAGCTACTGGGAATGTAAGAAAAAGAATGAAAGATGAAACATTTAAAAGACACTGGACATAAGACTATACCTCAAGCAAATAAGCCAACAAAGAGAATCACAAATAAAGAGAATTAATAAAATCTGAAATGGAATAACATTGTACAGCTATTAAACAATAAAGAAAAAAATTACCCCTAAGCTTTAATAACAAAGATAATTTTGCAGACTTCTAAGATCTTATGAAGTAATAAGAAACTTTAGAGTGGTTCAAAAGAATGGCACTATCTTTAAAATAAGATATTAAGGTAGATATTTGATGTAAAATTGTAATTATCAAGCATAAATAAGGAAGACATAAAATAGTGTATATAACTTAAAAGACAAGATGGAGACTTCAAGCAAAGAAAAACTCTGAAAAAGTGACTGATAGATTTGGAACTCAGAAATGGAGAAGTATCAGGAAATTGGACAAAAGAGAGGCTAAAACCAAACAATATTGAAGTGTGCGCACACACACACACACACACACACACACACACACACAAATTCTATAGCAGATAAAGTGACAGACTTTGAAAACAAGATTCATATACATAACTTGAGTATAATGTGTTCCAGAAAAATAATGAAATTTTAAAACTATGATTTCTGTACTTTGAGGAAAATTACAAGAAAACATGCCAGATGTTTTGAAGGGAAAATGTGTAGATTGGCCAAATATACAGATATGCTCAAAAGAAAGTCATGACACTTAAATCATCAGTAGTTAAATACAGAAATTTCAGTGCTAAAAGAAATTTTGCAGGCATCTAGGAAAAAAAAAAGATGCAAGAACAGCAGTTAGTCCAGGATTATTCCGCAACCTTAAGAAATCAGAAAAAAAAAACTTGAAGTAAGATATTTCAAAAAGCAAACAGCCCATTCTGAAATCCAGAATAGCATATCCTGCAAAGATTTGCGTAATAATCAATGAAAAAGATGAATCTTCAAAGATATTCAACAGAAACAACACATATCAAGGAATTCTTACAACAAATAACAATAGCAAAGAAAGAGTTGAACAAAGCATTAAGCTGCAAACACCTCAAGCAAGAGAAACATGAGCAACATAAGTGTAATTATCAAGAAATGATTAAGCAATAAAATAAATTTCTTCACGATTCCAGCATGAATTTTTTTTTCCTTTGGTTTGTTTTTAATTTGGGTTGAAGGGTAAGAGAAAGTACAAAGAAGTATCATAAAGGGATAAAGGGGATCAGAAGGATTAAAGCTTTAAGGGGACCAAAATAAGCTAGATGACAGGAGGGAAAAACTGAATTAATACTACATCAAATCTCACCCTTTCTTATAACTGAATATACACATGCATGTATGTAAAGCATACATACACATTACATACACTATAATGCATGCATTAAATATGTGATATACATATATGTGTTATGTATATAGATATATATGTGTATAGATAGATGCATATAGATATATGTGTGTAAATACAAGGGGAAGTCAAAACAATGCTGATAATGATAGCATTTATATAGCACTTTAAGTTTTGCAAAGTATATTGAAAGTACTATCTCACTTGGTCTAACAACAATTCTGGGAGGATGATGGTAGTATTCTGATCTTACAGATGAGGAAAGCAAGGCAGAGGTTAGGGGAATTCCCCAGAGTCACACACAGTCTGAGGCTAGATATGAACAAGTATTAGATTCATACATGGTATATGCATGGTATATGCTGATCTTAAGAAAGGGAGTGATCATCATATGGACAAGAGTAGGACCAGGCTTCATGATTGAGATAAAAAATAAGTCTCACCACACTTTACTAACTCCTGTATGAGCTACTATTTCTAGGTGTATCGTGTAAGAAGTCTCCACCAAAACCAAAAAGAAACATGCACAAACACACACAGATGAAAGGCAAGATAGTGGGGAGATCTTTAAATGTGCTAACATGGAATTGGGGAAAATGAGAAAGCTCAAATTTGATAGAATTGAGAGGTTTTCTGTCTCATGAAGAATAATAAAAATGAAGAAGCTTCCCCATAAATGGTGGAACAGAATCCACATAGATTAAAAGAGGATAGAAATAAGGAGAAGGAAAAAAATGAAAAATTAGCAGAAAAAAATGTTACAATAGAATGCTCCTTGAACTAAGAGGTTGAAGGAAAATTAGTAGGGTGGATTTTGAAGCGTATATTTACCTTGAGAGAAAAAGTTCAAAGAGGTGGGAGCAAGAAAGAAAAATAGACCATTAAATATATAGAAGAAGAAGAAGAAAGGAAGGGAAGAAAGGAAGAAAGAAGGAAAGGAAAAAGGAAAGAAAGAAAGAAAAAAAGAAAGAGGAAGACAGAAAGAGAAAGAAAGAAAGAAACTGAAAAAAATTAAATATTTTCAAGAAAGTTGGAATCAAGCAGGAAAATAAGAGTGGGAGCAGAGAGAAAGCCTGTGAGAATCAATAAGTGACAAAATGATTCCACTAATAATAATCACAGGGACAAAATGCTGACTTAAAAGAGGATATGGATAAAAATCAATAGAACAGAAATAAATGTGAGAAAACAGCAGCCTAAAAATCATAATCTTAAATGTGAATTGATTCCACAATCCAAAAAACCCAAAGAGAATGGCAGAATGGATAAGAAAACAAGACCCAGAAATTTGCTACATATAAGAAAACAAAAAAAGAAAGAAATGAACCATAAAAACACAATAAAAAGAGTAGTTAATACAGTGATCACAAAGGACAAAGATCCAAAGTAAGAAATATATCATTTCAATAGTCACTATATAATAAAGCAATTACTGTGAGACAAGGTAACAAAATTTGTGTGATGAAGCTAACACAATCCTCAGAGGAGAATTACTTCTTTTAAAATGTACATTACAAAAGAGTAATGAACGGAGTATAAAGCTAAACATCTAAAACATCAATACCTTAATAAATGCAAAATAAACACTAGAAGTGAAAGTTTGAAAATGAGAAGAAATAAATGAAAAGCCAAATGATTATAAAAACAATAAGACTAAAAGATGGTTATCTGAAAAGACTAACATAATTGATAATTATTCCATTCACTTGATTTTTAGAAAGAGCAGGGTTATTTGAATTATCAAAAGTAGTTAAGGTGACTTCTTACCAGAAAAGAAATGAAAAGAATTATCACAATCTTCTATATGCAATTATATATGTATATGTGTACATATATACACACATATATTTCATTCAATTCTTCATTTTACATACACATACATGTACATATACATATACATGTATGTGTATATAGGTGATTACCTATAAAACTATAATTTAACAATCAAGTTACCCAAGCAAGGCATAGAGGTGTCTTTTTTTTAATTCAATCTCATAGTGAAATTGAAGAAGATATGAAGAAACTACTGAAGGAAAGAAACTTTAGACAAACTAACAGATTAAGTTTCAAAAGAGTAATTAATACCTATGCTATACAAATTCATTTCTGTAATTGATGTAGAATGTACTTTCAAACTCCTTTCATAAAATAAATATGATCCTGATACCTAAATTAAGGTGGTATAAAGAGGAAAAATAGAACAGTAGAATAATTAATGGATATTAATGCAATACTTTTTAAATAAAATCTTAGCAAAATATGCAAAAAAAAAATCTCTGACCAAATTGGTTTTAAAAGAAGAATGCAGAGTTGATTGAATGTTGAGAAAATAACAAATATAATATTATTAAATGCCAAACCAATCAAAACACCATTATCATTTCAATAGACTTAGTAAAAACCATTTGACAAAATTCATCAGTCTTTTTGCTAGAAACCCCAAAAAGCAGAGGCTTGGAAGGACTATTTTTAATATTATTAAAAGTATCTATCTAATATCATAATCATTTTAATTGCAATAGAGAAAAATTACCATATTTAACAATAAATAGAGGTCAAACATGGTACCTCTTTCCCCTGTTATTGAATGTAGTTCCAGAAATGCAAGTTATAATAAGAAAAAAGAAAAAAAGTAAGCATAGATACATGCAAACAGAAAACAGAAATACCCTTATTTAAATATAATGACTTATTTAGAATACCCTAATGAATCTACAGTAAATGTAATTGAAATAATTTATAGTCAATTAAGTAACAATGCAAAATAAATCCATAGAAATCATGAGCATTTTACATAGTAATTATAAAATACAGGAGGAAATGAAAGAGAGATAAGTCCCTTTCAAATGGCAAGCTGAATAGAATACCTTGGAAATGATTCTACTCGACATAAATAAAATTACAAAACACTTTTTAGAAATAAAGATTTAAATAACTGGAGCGACATAGTCTTTGCTCAGTTTTAGGTTACATCAATATGATGGAAATTATAATGCTATGTAAATTAATTCATAAATTTAATATAATAATAACAAAACAACAGAGGTACTAGCTTATCGTACTAGAAGAGATAACAGAATTCATTTAGAGGAAGAAATTATTTGGAATCTCAATGGAAATAATGGGAAAAACAGGAATGATGGGGAGAACAGCACTTTCAGACCTCAAGATTAAATTTTAAAGCAGTAAGCATCAAAAGAGTTAGATATTAGTTTAAAAAAATAGGTAACTAGCTCCATATTACATAAGCAATAATCAGAAACAAATTAACTCAATAATTCTGTGGTAGATAGTCCAAGGATGTAAACTACTTGGGGAAAAACTCTCAGTGTTGAGTTTGGAGGAATTAGAGGAAAGCTAGGAGGTTATTTATTGCAAAATAGGTTTCGACCAGAAACTTCTGTCATGTACCACAATAAATTCTAAAAGGATGAATAAACTCAATAGCAAAGGTCATTTAACTAAAAAAAAAAAACAGCATAGAAGAAAATGGAAGGACTTACTTCTTACAACCATAGCCCCTTGGAGAATAAGAGGAAATGTAAATTAAATATAAACTCTGAAGTTCCACACTCAGTAAATTGGCAGAGAGAAAAAAAAAATGGAAAGGGTCAATGCTGCTAGGGCTTTGGGAAGATAGCCCAGGCCCTGTGTTAGAGCCATCAATTGCAATCATGCTGAAAAACCAATTTGAAGTCATTAGAAAACAGTGACTGAACTGTTCATACTTTGTGGACTAGAGCTCCTACTGCAGAGTATGCGGCTGAAAGAAGTCAAAGGTGCAATATATACCATTGCATCACCTTTTGTGGCATCAAAAAAAGGTGAAAACAATGTTTATTTTCAGTTGTTACTAGTACTATTACTATTATTGCCACCATGGATTGGCTATGCAAAGCATCTTATATGAATGTAACATCGTCCCTTAATAAGTAGTTAGTATGCTGAATTCATACAAACATGGAAAATTGTAGATGAATTGATAACAGAGTGAAATAAAGAGAACCGAGAATGTGTTATTATTATCCCCATTGTACAGATGAAGAAGCTAAAGTTAAATGACTTGCCCAGGGTTGCATTGCTAGTAAGTGTCTTGAGGCAGAATTTCAACTCAAGTCTTCCTGACTCCAGGTACAACCCTTTGTCCACTGTGCCATCCAATGACTACAACAATGTAAATTAAGTAGATTATAAAATAAAGCTGAATTTTCATGATAACAATGACAAAGGTTGACGATGGAAAAGATATTTTAAAAAAATACCTTAACCCCTTAGATGGAGAGGGTGGGGATCTGTGGGCATGGCCTGTTGTATGTGCTATCAAATACGGTTTCTGTGTTAATTGATTTTGCTTAACCTTTTTCCTTTGTTACGAGGGAAGTAACTATCAAAATGAGATAGGGATAGGTATATCTGAGAATGGTTGATATAAATAAAGACAAAAAGCAGCAATAAAACTTTTAACATACTGAGAATAAAATAGGAAGCTAGTAGAGTATAGAGGCTGAAAGCTCCTCTCCCTTCCTACTCAAGGTAAGCTTTCAGCTGTTTGCCTGAAATACATTCTTTGTTATATTTTGTTCCCAACTCCTCCTTTTTATACTCCTCTTCCTTTCACTTCTCTTAGGTACCCAGCATTCTTACCATATCCTCTGCCTGCTCAGAGACACCCATGGCACTGGCCCATTTGGAACCACCCTCCAGTATTTGCCAACTATCTCCTTTCTTTTACGTCTCTAATAGAGGCAGTCCTGTCACTCCAATATATGCATATTTTCTGATGCCCACATTATTTTCTGATGATAGTGCTTTTAGGCAACTTGATGGGCCATTTGGGGAGTTGGGAAAATTTGAAAACTTACCTACTATATGCCCTTTAAATAACCATGTGATTTGCCAAAGTATCACATTGGTGAGGATGACTTACAGTCAGTGGATATTGCCATATAAGCAATGGTCTTCTAGAGCAAGCATGTATGTATATACACATGTATATATAAATGCATATACATGTATACCTACACACGCATATCTATTTCCGTACACATATGTGTGTGTGGAGAGAGAGTGAGCACATTCTGGAATGACACTGTCACCTTGAATGAATATGGCTTAGGATCATAGATATGTAGTCCGACCCTGTCATTTAATAGATTTGGTAGAAGAGATGCAGAGGGTTGTCTCTTGTCTCATGGAATTCTTAGAAAAGCTAGAATTTCGCAGTACAAATCCAACCTATGTAATACTGATGATGATAATAGACAGCATTTATACAGCACTTGAAGGTTTATAAAGAGCTTTCCGTGTTATCCTGTTTAATGTGATCCCCACAAAAATCATGTGAGGCAAATGTACTATTATTCCCATATTGAAGATGAGGAAATGGAGGCTGAAATAGGGTAGTGATTTTACCAGCATCAGAAGCAGGATTCAAATCCAGGTCCTCCTGACTACAAGTCGATGTTCTGTCCCATGGTGCAATCTCAGCTAGCTGCTCTTCTGTCTTCTGTTTTTAAGTCCAGGGCACTTTCTAGTCTACTCTCAAAAACTTGGTCATTATAATTCTTACCTTTATACTTCCTCTCCTACACCATCCTAGCCTCTCTGGTGCTGAATCATTTGTTCCCTATAATTCATCTTTCACATTTCTGATCTTTAACCTGTATATAAAGCAAAAAGCATCTCAGTTGTGGGACTAACTTTCCAAATGCCTCCAAGATGGCCTTGGGCTAAATCCTATATTGGAATTAAAGCTGAATCTTCAACTCCACTAAATGGGAAACGTGAGGGTGCATCTCCAGGTGGAACTCGTGTCTTAGTGTTCCCTGCGGCTATCCCCATTTATCAGCTGAGCCCTCCTGGTCTGTTGCAATTGCTTTAAAGCAGGCTCCATATTTTCTTTCATTTCCTCTTTATTTGCTAGCTCTCCTTGTCACTCGATGACTGACTTCTCTGTACTTGGATTAAAGATCAATTTTGGTAGCATGGATGTTTATAATATGCATAAATGAGTTGGATGAAGGTATTGAAACAAAATCTCTGAAACTGAAAATTAGACTCAAATAGGAAGCAGAGAAAATAATGAGGGACAATGAAACCTGATTCAAGGAGAAGAGGGTTTAGGTGACAGGGGCAGCCGACACCAAATCAACTTAAATGGAGCCACACAGAAAATGATTTGTCTGGGAGCAAAGAATCACGCTACAGAATGCTTGCTAAGTGGAGCAATGATTTAGCATGCTGAAAAGGTAAAGGGTTTGACAGTTATTTTGGCATATCACTAAAGCTATTGGCAACAAAAAGAACAGCTGATGTTGAATATAAATAAGATTATAGTTTGTGGATTGAGAAAAAGAAGATACTAATCAAAAAGGTAAAAATCATTATGACACATAATACCGGTTATACCTCTCCTGAAATGTTCTTAACAAAAACTTGGATGGAGTTTTATTACCTTAGCAAGTATGCTCAGTGGGGCAAAATAGAACTGATGTAAAGAGAATCTTGTAAGGGAATAACCTCTCAATCTAATACAATGCCCTCTTTCTCCCTGCCCCCAACCCTCATATATCATCCAACAGTACTGCATTCCTGGATCACCTTAATCATAAGGTCTTTGATTTAAAAAAAATGTTCAGTTCATCATTCAACTTATTTTCTTCTGATTCTTTGGGAAATCTATGATTTTGTTGTTGTGAATACTCCTTCTACTTATGTGGCTCATGTCCTCACCACACTTTCTCAACTGGTACTGTTCTTGTGCATGACTGTCTACACCTTACATCAAGGGTAGGCTTGATGCCATGGGGACCTTGCTCATCATTTCCCACATAATAGGAATAGAAGACTTAGATTATTTATCTGTCATTTCTCATTTTTTTCTACATGAACAGGCTTTTGTTCTGGGTGTACATGGCATGGATGTCTATTATACCATTTCTCAAATGTAAATCATTTTTGCAAATATATCACAACCTACGTTATATCTACCATATGTGTCTTTCCTTAGTATTTGAGTAAACTGTAATTTCTTTTAAGACTGTGGTCTTCCATGATTGGGAGTCAAGTACCATCACTGGGAAAAAAAAGGGACAGGATCTCTAGCAGCAATAGGTAGTCTGGAATCCTTGAAAGCAATGTGACATTTCCCAAATTAAGATTAGGTCAAATTTGTGAAGCTTCCAATTTCTTTCAAGGATTCCAATTTTACCTCTTCAAACTATTCATTTTTTGGACCAAGCTTATCATCCATGTATAACACTCATAAAGATATACATGTTTTAGTTGACTAACTTAACAGATGATCATTATAGCTGTATGTCATGATATTAGCAGACTGTGAATGCATGTATATAGACACTATATACATATATACTGCTCATGTATGTGTGTATGTATATCTGTATATATGTATATGTGTAGATATCGATATAGATAGATAGGTAGATAGATAGATAGATAGATAGATAGATAGATATAGATATGTAGGGCACCTAGGTGGTTCAGGGGATAGAATATCAGATCTGGAGTCAGGAAGACCTGAATTCAAATCTGGCTTCAGACACCAACTATCTGTGTGACCCTAGGCAAGTCATTTAACCCTATTTGCCTCAGTTTCTTCATCTCTGAAATTAACACAGTAGGAAATAGCAAACCACTCTAGTATCTTTGCCAAGAACACTCCAAATGAAGTCACAAAGATTCACCTGAAATGACTGAACAACAACAAAAAGTATATGTATATATAATGTATATGTGTTTATGTTTAAATATATAAATATACACATGTTATTATAGATAAATTATATACATATGTGTATACACACATACAAATGTACATACATGCTCATAGAACCTGTGTTCCCACTGTATACGGCCAGCAGAGAATTTTTCAGTGCTCAGGTGTTTGGTGCAGTGAGTATGGGTCATCTGGAAGTACAACATGTGAAACTTTGTCATGAATGAATGCTCCTTCTTTTGTTTGAACTTCACACAGATAATCTGTGACTACATGCCTTCCAGTGTTATTCCTTCCTTGATATCTCTGCTTACTAGATCATTGAAAAAAAGTTCCTTCTCTGGTTAGCTTCAGTTAAATTCTTATGTAACTTTATGACTCCTTTAAAGGTCACCAAGGATAATTTGATTCTCACATAACTTACCAGTTGTACCTTCACCAACTCCAGTAGTCTGGTTTCGCTGAATTGTAGCTGTTTCAAGAGCTCATTAGTCCATTTCCTGTGTTATCTGCATCAACACAAACAATTCCCCAAGTCTGGAAGGCATTCCCTCCTCATCCCTGCCTCGTCAAATCCTTGCATTCCTTTAAAACTCAAGGCTCACCTTCTTGGTTAAGCCTTCTCAAATGTCTTCACCTCCTCCCTCCCCATTCACCAGTTGTCAGTGCTCTCTGGCCTCAGATTAACTTGTATTTACTTTTTTGTCCCGTGATCTAACCCTCCCATTCAACTAAGAGAATGGACCCCCACATGGGACTCATTGTCTTTGCATTCCCACCTCCTAGCAAAATCCCTTGAACATAATGGCACTTAATGAATGATAGTTGAATTTAGTTGAGAGCTTTCAGATTTCTTGAACAAAGGAGTTATGACTTTATATTTATTCTCATTAAAATTCATCTTATTTGATTAGGCATAGCAACTGTCTTGTCAAGATCATTTTATTTGCTGTCACCCACCATGTTGACTATAACTCAAGCACTGTACCTGTAAATGTGATAAGCATCCTATGTCTTTATCTAAGTTATTGAAAAAAATGCTAAGTAGCCAGGAGCAAGTACAATCAGTGAGACACTCTACTAGACTTCAGTCTAAAAGGACTTAAAACAATAAATTACAAATCTTTGGTTGTGACTATTCAGTTTGTATTATCTTTCCCCCAAAATTCTCCTACATTCTGAGTGTCTCTATTTCTGTCGAGGGCAGCACGATCTTCCTAGTCTCTCAGGCTTGCAGCCTAGGTGTTATCCTCAAGTCCCACATGGACATAATACACATGTATATGTGTACATGTATGTATATGTATACATATACATACACACATACATACATACATACACATAAAACCTGTTGCCAAGACCTGTTGATTTTGCCTTCATATCTTCTTTACCCTGCAACCATCCTAGTGCATGCCCTTATTACATCATGCCTAAACTATTGAAATGGTCTGCTGGTTTTTCTCCATGTCTTAAGTCTTTCCCCACTCCAATACCTCTTCTACTCATCTGTCAAATTAATCTGTCTAAGATGCAGGTCTGATCATATCATGCCCGTATTTGATAAACTCAAATGCAAAAAAATGTTCCAGAGAGTTCTCTCTTCCTCCCACTCCCACACCCACTGAGAAAGCAAGCAATATGATATAAATTATACGTGTGAAATCATGCAAAACATATTTCCATATTAGACAAATTATAAGAAAAAGACATAAAAATGAAGAAAGTAAGAAAATTATACTTTAGTTTGCACTCAGAGTTCATCAGTTCTCTCTCTGGAGGCAGATAAACTTTTTTCTTCATGCATGCTTTAGAATTGTCTTAGATCATTGTACTGATTAGAATAGTCAAGTCTTTCACAATTGATCATCGTTACAACATTGCTGCTATTTTGAACAGTGAGGTCCCAGTTCTTCTCACTTCATTGCGTCAGTCCATATAGTTTTTGCTATGTGTTTTTCTGAAACCACCCCCTCATCATTTCCTATAGCACAGTAGTACTCCATCACCATAGGCCACTACTTGTTCAGCTACTCTCCAGTTGATGAATATCCTCCTGATTTCTAATTCTTTCCCGCACCAAAAGAGCTGCTGTAAATACTTTTGTACATACAGGTTCTTTTCTTTTTTCTTTCTTTTTTGATTGATTTGGGATACAGACCTAGTAGTGATATTGCTGGGTCAAAGGGTATGCACAGTTTTATAGCCCTGTGGGCATAGTTCCAAATTGTTCTCCAGAATGGTTGGACTAGTATACTACTCCACCAGGATTCATTAATGTTCCTATTTTTCCCTCATCCCTTCATCATTTGTCATTTCTGATAGCTATGAGATGGTACTTCAGAGTTGTTTTAATTTGTCTTTCTCTAATCAATAGTCATTTAGAGCCTTTATCTGTATAACTATAGATAGCTTTGATTTCTTCTTCTGAAACTGCCTGTTTATATCCTCTGACCATTCATCAGTTAGGGAATAGCCCTTATTTTTATAAATTTGACTCAGTTTTATACTTGTTATGTATTTGAGAAGTGAGGCCTTCCTTTATCAGAGAAACATATTACTTCATTGTCTATAGTACCTTTTAGAATAAGGTAGTTCTCTCACTATCTCTTTTAATTAGGTCAATTTTTGTTTTTGCTTTGCCTTTTTTGAGCTGAAGCATATTATATTCTGCTCCAACCCTTTATTTTAACTCTTTGTATGTCTTTCTGTTTCAAGTGTCTCTTTTGTAAACAACATATTGTTGAATTCTGGTTTCCAAACTATTCTGCTATCTGTTTCCATTTTATGGGTGAGCTCATCCCATTCCCATTTATGATTACTGCGTATTTCCTTTTATACAATTTTCTTCTGTTTCTTCATCTCTTTTTTTATTCTGTCCCTCCTCAAAAGTCTGTTTTGCTTCTAACCACTGACTCCCTTACTCTGCCCTTCCTTGTATCATCCTCCTGCTTTCTTTATCTCCTTCCCCTCCTCTTTCCCTATTGGGTAAGTTACATTTTTATATACACCTGAGTGTGTGTGTGTGTGTGCATGTGCACACACACACACAAACACATATGTATGTATTCTTTTCTCTTTGAACCAGTTTTGATGAGAGTAAGGTTCAAGCATTGCCTGCCATCTCCCCCTCCATTTTCTCCTCCATTACAAAAGCTCTTCCTTCTGTGCTTCTTTTATGTGAGAAAAATTTCCCCATTCTACCTCTCCCTTCCCCCTTCTCCCAGTGCATCCCTCTTTCTAACCTCTTCATTTTTTTTTTCTGGACATCATTCCAACAGTATTGACTCACATCCATACCTTCTGTCTGTGTAAACTCCTTTTAACTGTTCTGATAATGATGCAATTCTTAGGAGTTCCATGACTATCCTCCTACATAGGAATGTAACCTATTTAACTTTATTGAGTCTCTTATGATCACATTTACTTCTTTATACTTCTCTTGAGTCTTGTGTTTGAGTGTCATTTTTCCATTAAGCTCTGGTTTTTTCATCAGGAATGCTTGGAAGTCCTCTATTTCTTTCACTTATCCATTTTTCAACCCTGAAAGATTACATTCAGTTTTGCTGAGTAGGTTATACTTGGTTGTAATCCTAGTTCTTTGCCTTCCTGAATATAATATTGTAAACCATCTGCTCATTTAATGAGCAAGTTGCTAATTCTTGTGTGATCTTGACTATGTCTTCATAATTGAATTGTTTCTTTCTGGCTGCTTGAAGTACTTTCTCTTTGACCTGGAAGCACTAAAATTTGTCTATAATATTACTGGAAGTTTTCATTTGGGGATTTCTTTCAGGAGATGATTGATGAATTATTTCAATTTCTATTTTACCCCCTGGATCTAATATATTGGGTCAGTTTTCCTGGATAATTTCTTGAAATATGACATCTTTATTTGATCATAGCTTTCAGGTAATCTAATAATTCTTAAATTATCTCTTCTGGATCTATTTTCCATGTCAGTTGTTTTTCCAGTGAGATATGTCACATTTTGTCTATTTTTCATCCTTTTGACTTTGTTTTATTGTTTCTCAATGTGCCATGGTATCATTATCTTCTATTTGTCCAACTCTAATTTTTAAGGAATTATTTCCTTCAGTGATATTTTGCTCCACTTATCCCATTTAGATAATTCTGCTTTTTAAGGAGTTCTTCCCTTCAGTGGATTTTTATGTTTCTTTTTAGCATTTAGCCAATTCTGTTTTTTAAGGTGTTATTTTCTTCAATCCTTTTTGTGCCTCTATGAGCTGTTAATTCTCTTTTCATAATTTTCTTGCATCATTCTCATTTCTTTCTCCACTTTTTTCCTTTACCACTTTCATATCTTTCTTAAATTCTTCCACAATTCTTGTTGGGTTTGGGTCCAAATAGTATTCTTTGGGGGCTATTTTTGTAGCCATTTCCACATTGTTGTCTTCTGAGTTTATGTTTTGGTCTTTCCTAGCTCTTTATGATCAAATTCTTTCTTTATCATTTGCTCGTTTTTCAGTCTATTTCTTGACTTTGAACTTTATGTTAAAATTGAGCTCTGCTCAACTGCAGGTAGGATGCATTGTCCCAAGCTTCAGGGATTTCTGTGTTGCTATTTTCAGAGCTAGTTCTGGGGGGGTCTGCAAATTTTGGGTGCTTTTAAGGTGATGCAATTTTGGAAGAGGTGTGATCACTGCTTTCCTGGTCTGTACTTTGGTTGTACCCAGGAAGGATCCCTGGTCCCCTGCAGTCACAAGTGCTAGTGCTCCTCTTTGCCTTGGAATTGTAACCTGAGCCCCTACTCCTTTGTAACCAACTTCCAGCACTCCTCTCCACCCTGGACCTGCAAACCAGAATTATGTATAGGCAATAGATTTGACAATCAGTGCTAGCTATGCTCAGTTCCAGCAAAGGGTCTCTTGTAATTTCTTTCTTACCGTTTGTCTGACCCCTAAGAGCTTATGAAGTTGCTGCTGATGTTGCTATGACTGCTGTTGTCCCCCTGCGCACATGGTCTGCCAGTAGACCTCCACCCCTTTACTACAGATGTCTACTTCTGACCTCTTAAGTTTTCTTAGGCTGGAAAAATGTCTTACCTAGACTTTGGGACTCTGCTGCTCTAAAATTTTATTTGAGACATGATTTTAAAGTTATTTAGAAGAAATATTGGAAGAATTCAACCAGGTGGCTGCTCTTAATGCACCATCTTGATTCCTCCTCTCCATCCCTTTCTTCTTACATTTTATATATTCTGCTATCCAGTGATAATGGCCTCTCTTTGCTCTTCCTTGAACATGAACTTGGACATGTCTTCTAACTCTGGGCATTTTCACTTGCTGTCTTCCATTCCTAGAATTTTCTCTTTCATCTCTGCCTCTTGCTATCCCTGGTTTCCTTCAAATTCTGGCTAAACTCCCTCTTCCTTCTACAAGAAACTTTTCATAATTCCCATGAATTCTAGCGCCTTCTCTTGGTGATAATCTCTAATTTATTCTGTATATAGCTCATGTGAACATAGCTGTTTTCACATTTTCTCTCTCATAAATGTGAGCTTCCTGTGCACTTGAACTGTCCTTTGCCATTATTTGTATCCCCATTGTTTAGCATATTGCCTGGTACATATTAGGCACTTAATAAATGTTTATTGATTTACTGACTGACTGGCAATAGTTTGCCTTACATTTTTCTACATCATCCATACAATTGTAAGAAGCTACAAAATTGCTTGCTTCTGTAAATGTATTTTAAAATTACTTTTTAAATTGTGCAGGAATATATCTAAATCAGAAGAGCGTTTGGTTTATTCTCAGTAGGGCATAGCCACTTATAGTTGTGTCTATAAGACAGAAAAACACCAACTTAAAAACAAATTAGTTTCATCTTAATAATGAGATTGAACCAAAATTCTTAACCAAAATAATATGGATCAACTGTTAAGTGCTGCTTTATGTAAGCAAACAAGTATTTTATTCATGCCCCCTCTGGAATATGGGGCACTAGCACAAAATATTGAATGAAGGGTATGGTTGAAGTAGGTCCTCCTTACTCTTTGGGGAGAGAGAAATGATTGTACTTTTTGGGGAGGGGCACCTGAGGACAGGAGACTGAGCTGTAGAGTTCAAGTTCATGCATACCTCAGTTATCCAACAACAGTAGCAGATAGCTGAATGAATTACTTTGTGGCTAAGGGTCTTATTTGCATTCTCAGGTCTCTGCCTACTGCTTTTTAGTACAATTCCCTTCATCACTTTGGTCCCATTTTGTACAATGGGCAGAGAGGGAGGAAAAGTTTGAATATAATCTTGAAGTAGATCTGAACTTCATGAAGCCTCAAGGTATTTAAAAACAGCAATAGAAAGAAAAGCATTAGACTGGAGAAAACCCACAAGATTAAAAGGCAAGAGGCTCCAAACTTATTAGGGAGGAGGGGGATTGATCCAGAGCTCCACAGATGATCCCAACAAGCATCTGGAAAAGACAAGCGGATGGTCAAATGATAGTGACAGAAAAGAAGGACCATGCCCACTAGAGAGACCCCATGGATGAAGGACTATGAAGGAAGGAAGGAGGAGCCAGCCCTGGAGAATGTGGCATCTATAAGAGTAGGCTAAGTTTCAGTAAGCCTTGGAAGATGGAAGGAACTTGAGAGCAAAAGGCCTTGGATCCTTGGATCCTAACTCTAGAGTAGGAAGGGACTTTAGAGGAAGCCTAGTGCATCTCCCTCATTTTATAGATGAGGAAACTGAGGTCCAAGGACATTTTCCCGGGGACACATATGTAATAAATGACAGAACTTGTTGATTTAAATCAGGTTCTTTGATTCTAAAGCCAGGGATTTTTCTCTGCCCCACAAAAGAGAAAGACTCTTTTTAGGTACACTAGAGAGAGAGGTCAAGATCATTTTAGAAAGAGAGGGGCAGGATTAGGCAAATAGCGGAAAGGAGGGGAGTAGTTTGTCTCCTGTATTGATCCTACACTAATTCCAGTTGTCTCCCTGAGAGGTGGAAAGTTAGGAAGGGCATTCCAGCAGAAGTGAGGGAAGATAGGAAGCACTCTACTTTGATCTTCATGGGAAAGCTCCAGAGAGGTATGATGGCCATGGGACTGTGAAGGTTGGTAGGAAGTTCAGAGAAGGGTACATGTGGCCTTCTAGGTCCTTGGATGCAACCTTTGGACTGAGCAATTTGACAGAACAAATCGCTTTATTAAGGAGATTTGTTCTGTGAAATCTGGATTCAGTTAGAGGCCCTCACTTGAGAACCTAGAGGGCCACATGTGGCCTCAAGGCTGCAGGTTCCCCTCCCCTGGTTTGGGCAATCAAGTAATTGGTACCTGTATGGACACAGCTTAAGACTTTATAATTATTTCTTGAAAAGTAGGGCATTAAAAGATACCATGAAACAAATGGGATAAAGAGGAGTAGAAGATTAATGCCTGGATTTTCAGATTTCTCTCTTGTGTACTACATGTTCAATATGCTATATTTAAACAACTTGGCATTTATTAAAGTAAGTTTTCCAGACAAATGTATTTTACTCTTGAATTATTTATCTTTTTAACTTTGCAAAAAGCCCAAGAGTATATTATTATCAGGGTGATTCCACTGTCACATTCAATCTATATATCAAGTTTATATAGTAACTAGATTCATGATTTGCTTTTGCTTTGCTAGGAAATTTCCGCTGGAATTCAGATCAGCCAACATTCAGGAGACATGAATCCAGTCTTCTCTCTTTTTTCTTCCTAAACAAAAATTCATTAATGAATAAGAAAATGCAGGGCAATTTTAGAAAGAACTACTTTAATGTCGCTGTTTTGTTAATGTACATGATCTCGTTCAAAGATGCTGTGTTCGCTTACAGTCACTTACTGAAAATCATGGTAATCTGTATTCATTACATCAAGCAGCCTCCTATAGTAGGCACACTCAGCTCTCAAGAAACAGCTTTTAATGGTGTGCACTTCACCAGTTGGGTGAAGTTGGTATTCAAAGCAGATGCATCCAAAGTGAAGATTTTGCATTTTTATCCGACATGCTTAGTTTATTACCATATTAATTTTCCTTAGAAACTCTTAATATGAAATACCATACCACATAAACTCCTTTCTGCTCTAGCTGGGCTTTTGGTATAGTTTTAGTGGTGGCCCTATACACTTGCCCTCTCCTTTAAATTATATGGTCAGTAATTTTTATACCTTTTAAATTTCTTAATCCTTCTCTACTTTTAAAACTATAAAAATCCACCAAGTGTATGCCTATGAGGAGTAGGAATTTCTATTTCCAGAAACTGATTTTCTAAAGAAGGACTAGATATTGAGACAATAATCTCTGCTTATAAAAGCATAAAATGACAACCTTGATGAAACCATATTAAAGGTGAAATGGAAAACACATGCCCTTGCTTCCTCCAATTTGTAGAAAATGATAAGATTTGTAGCATCCCAGTTCTAGTAATAATGTGTTAGAGGGGATCAGAAATTTAGAGCTAAAATGTATCTCAGGGAAGATCTAATTTGATCCTAATATTTTTTCAGATGGGTAAACTGAGGCTCAGTGGCATTAATTAATTTGTGCAAGGTCAGAGAGGTAATAAGTGGCAGGTTCAGGACTTAATGTTGGATTTTCTGTCTTGAAAATCAGAGGTCTTTCCACTATCCTATATTGCTCCATATGTTTGCCAAGCAACCAGAAATATTTATTGAGTGTATATTCTTTACATGGAGAGGAAGCGCCTCATTTTAGAGAGGAAAAAACTGAGATCCAGAGAGGTTAGGAGACTTTCCAAAGGTCATGTAGATAATCTGTTTAAAGGCTCTTAGATCTAGATGCAAAAGGATCTTAGTTCAACCCCATAATTTTACAAATGAGGAAAATGAGGTGTCAGGAAGTGAAATGTCTTGTTCAGAGTTACATAAGGTGTAGGGTTAAAAGTTGAAATGTGAACCCAAAGCCAGAACTCTGACTCCAGAAGCAGTGAGTGCCCTTTCTGCTATACATATCATTGAGACCTGGGTTCAAGTCCTTACCTTTGACACATATACTTTTTTCATTTCACTGTTTTCCATTTATATATCATGCATTTATATTATACATACGCAAATATATATTACATATCATATGCTTGCATTACACTGTTTTTCTACACTTTTCTATAATATTAAGACCTGGGTTCAAGTCTTACCTTGGGTGGATATTAGTTTGTAACCATGGAAAAGACACTGAAGATTTCAGTATCACCACAAAACTCTTGAAGTAAGAGCTTCTCTTGTTGGAAATTCCATACACTGATGAAATCCCAGATTCAGGCAAAATAAACAAATAACATATATTAGTACTTGGGGAATATGTAAGAATTATAATGTACAACATAGAACATATTATGGAAATAGAGAAAAGTAGAAGACAGAGAGCAGCACTGTGTGGTGGAAAGAATATTCCACTAGAAATCAGAAGACATGAGTTAATATCCTGTCTCTACCAAGGAGGATTTGTCAAATCTTGGAGAAGTCATTTAATAGAATAAGCCTAATTCCTCTAGGTGGTACAGTTGATAGAGTGCCAGGAATGGAGTCATGAACAATTGACTTCAAACTTGGCCTCAGACACTTACTAACTTTTTCACACTGGACAAGTCTCTTAACCTTTGCCTCAGTTTTCTCATCTGTAAAAATGGGATAATAATAGTACCTACCTCCCAGGTTGTTGTGAGGATCAAATGAGATTATAATTAAATGCACTTAGCATAGTACCTGGTACATAATAAATGATATAAAATGTTAGCTGTAATAATAGTAGTAATATTAATAATAACATTGGTTGTTATTATTAGAATCCTGGAAATATTTGAAGACAAAAATATTTCTCCTTTAGTTCTCTTAGTTTCTTGTCAAAATGTCCTTAGCTCCTTCAGATGATCCTAGCGTGGTAGGCTTTCTCACCATCCTTTCCCCCTGTTCTTTCTAGAATGTGGCACACTGAACTGAACATGGTACTCCGTGTGTGGTATGACTAGAGCACAGTACAGCTAAATCCTGATTAGTGCAAATGATGAATGATGAATTCTGTGAAATCTTTGCAGTCTTCAAATTTGCACTATTCAAAGTTATCACAATATGTAAAATACAGTAATTGGTTCCAGCTCAATGGAAATATGCAATGAACATTTAAATAATGATACAATTTTATGGCATTCATCTGGACATTATTCCCTCTAGCACTTCCCAAAAGAATATTTACTTTTTTTTTCTGAGATATGATACTGCTGATTATACTTTCAGGCTACTAAAATTTGCAGATATCTTTTCACATGGATTCTTTTCTATCCAAGGTGCCTCCAATCACAATTTTGAAGTTGATTTTTTGAACTGTGATGTAGAACTTTGCACTGATCCCTATTCATTCTAGTATAGCAAGAAAAGTGCTGTCCAATGCTTTGCTGAAGTCTAAAGAGCTTATGCCATTTCTCTGATCTGATATCCCTTCTCCCTTCCCTCTCCCACCCTCTACCTCTCCAAAAAAGGAAATAATGTAGGTGAGCATCATATGTCCTTTGATGAAGGTATGATGAATTTTAGTGATCATTGATTCTGCTTTTAAATACGAAAAACAATCACTTGAACAGTGTGCTCTATAATTTTGCCAGAAATAGAAATAAAGTTCACTGGCGTATATATTAGAGACTGTATCCTCTTTTTTTTTTTTTTTTTTTTTTTTTACTTTTGGCATAATATTTGCTGTTCTTTAGTCCTGGGAACTTTTCCCATTCTCCACGATTTATACTATACCATGGTGACTAGACTTTGGTGCCTAGTTTAGATGTTAGAAGAAATCATATATGAAGGCTGCAGTATTCATTGAAAGCTTCATGAATGAGTTGGGGCTAGAACTAAGTCCTGAAACATTGGGTTGAATTTCAAAGGGAGGAGAGAATAGGGACTAGCTTTCTAAGCAGGGATAACAACAGGGTCTGATGGAGGAAGGAATGAGCATGACAGGTACATGGGAGAGTGCTGAGGCTGGCCTGACTGAAAGAATCAGTTTTTGGTGGTACATATTGTGAACGATGATAAAATGGGTAAGGACAGGAGTTACGTTATTCAAGGCTTTGAATATTTTGCTGTTGTTCAGTTGTTTCAGTCATGTCCAACTCTTCATGACTCTTCATGGCAAAAAATACTGGAGTGGTTTGCCATTCCCTTCTCCAGCTCATTTTATAGATAAGGAAACTGAGGCAAATGGGGTAAGTGACTTGCCCAGGGTCACACAGCTAGTAAGTGTCTGAGGCCAGATATGAATTCAGTTCTTCCTTAATCTAGTCATGCCACCTAGCATGGCACTGACATAATGAAAGCAGATTTTTATTTTTATTTTCAAAGCTAATCTTTTTCTATCTGCAGTGTGGATTGGACAGTAGAGCAGAAAGTAGTACCACCACAACAGTAATGGTCTTGTCTAGGGTTCTAGCTGTGGGAGTGGAGAAAAAAAGAGCGGCCATGAGAGAGATTTCATAGAAGAAATATATAGGTCTTAATGACTAGCTAAGTTAGGATCTAAAGAATCCAAAATTTCAGTCTGGGGAACCAGGATTTATTGATATAAATAAAGAATCTGGGAAAGGATGTTGTTTTGGAGGGAAGAAGGACATAGAAATGAGTTTGATTTGGTATACATGAGGTTTAAATTTATAGTGGAGGTGTATTTAGTAAGTAGATTGAGTAGATTGATTGGAAGTAGATTGAGCTTGAGCTCAGAAAGAGTTCACAGAATGATGATTGCAGAAATTGAATTAAAAAGGACCTTAAATCTTGTGTTGACCAATTCATAAGAGAACAAGACTATCTCTCTCCAACATCCCTTCTCAGTGATCATCCAACCTTCACTTGAAGATGTGTAGTAATGGAGAACCTGCTCCCTTCTAAGATGGTCTATTTCACTTTCGGATAGCTTTAGTGTGAAGGCATCCTTGCTTTACTTTTAGTCCAAGCCTAAAGTTTCTCTGTGACTTGTATACATTTTTTTTTGAGTTCCATTCTCTGGGGCCAGCCAAGCAAAATGATTCAATTTAACAAGCATTTATTAAGTACCTACTCTGTTCCAGGCAGTGCTCTAGAGGATAAAAATGGGGGAAAAAAATCGGCTCCATCCCCAGGAAACTTACATTATTCAGGCTCTAATTTCTACTCTACCTGGTAGCATTCACATATTTGAAGGTAGGTAGGTATCCTCGTCTGGCATAAATACCAGTTGGGTAAATTTCTCTGGATGCTCTCCAACTTTTAATAAATCATCAGTAAGCATTTACTAAGCACCTACTATGTGACAGGCACTATACTGAGCTCTGGGGATACCAAAAGAGTCCAAAGACAGTCCCTGCCAACAAGGAACTTACAATCTAATGGAGGCAACATGCAAACATACAAAATCTATGTCTACTCTATGTAAAAGATGGAAATGAGGTTAGTTTGGCATACGCTGTTGTTGATAAAGTAATAATGGTTCCTATTAGTCACCACTTTCTTATATGGTCAATAACCATTCCTTTGAATATCCATTTTAGGATTTTCCTAGGAATTAAGGTCATATTTTAAGAAGTGTCTATTGGAGTTCATAGCGTAGACAAGAACTGAATCATTGAGAATTGCTAATATCTCCAAGGATAATATATAGAGGGAGAAAAACAGAACAATTTAAGTACAAAGCCTTAGGAGATGTGCAGTTGGTGAAAAAGAAGAAATAGTATATTTAGTGGCATATGGAGAAGTGATTGGAGAGGTAGGAGAATAAGATGGTGTTCAATAATGGAACCCAAGAAAGGAGATATTTTCAAAGAGGAATTCTTAAGTAGTGTCTGATGCTACAGAAGTTAAGGAGAATAATGCCACTGGATTTGATTGGGAAAGTATCACCACTGACCTTTAACAAAGCTGTTTCAGTAGTGATGGTGACAACACCTAGCTTACTGAGTTCTAAGTGGGGAAGAAGTGATAGCAAAATGAAGGCAGTAGGTTCACCTTAAGAATTATTGCAGCAAAAGCTTAGTAGGAAGATGCTAGATGGGGTAGAAAAATCAAGTGAACAGGAAAACTGTGTATCTCTGAAGATTAAAAAGGGAGAATCCTGTAGAGAGGAAGAGACTGAAGATGAGAAAGATGTATGATGTTAAAGGGTTGAAGGATAGCTTAGCTTATATCTTAGGATTTTTAAAAGAAAAAAATAAAATGACACCTAACTAGAATTATAGCATTGGTAAAGGTGAAAGGTGTCCACTTAATGGCTTTGATACATTAATAAGTCAAATAAATTGTTTGGATATAATTAGTAAAAAAGGGCATTGATCAAGAAGAAATATTTTTAATCTACTAATAGCCCTTGAAATAAATCATGCGTTGGGGTACAGTGACTGGGAGAATTCCTGGACTGTTACAAAAGAGATGAAAGTATGACTTTAAAAATTTAGCTAGTTCTTTTAAATCAAAACTGAAGTTTGAATTTTATGTTATAATTTGGGATAGCATTGAGGTAAGATAGGGATGGAAACTAGATCTGTAATTTCATTAGGCTAGGGAACTCTATGGTCAGGAAATCCCTTCTACCAATGCATGTTGGTACCTTTTCAACAATTTAGAGTCTTAGAGGGATGCCTAGAGCCCTAAGAGGTTGTGGGACTAGCCCAAATTTCATTGCTAGTTTTTGTCAGAAGTGGCCTAGAAATCATGCCTTCCTGGTTCTGCAGCACCTCTCTATCCACTAGCATGCTGCCTCTCTAGGACTGAGATAGGAAGAATGATCTTTTTGAAATGATAAGGCTGATTTTTCCTTTATATATCCATATGAATAGAGAAAATCCCCTAGTTATACCTTGCATCAATACAATTTGCCTGATTAATGATGTTTCAATACAATAATAATAGTACAAATAACAACAACAACATTAACTAACATTTATATACCACTCTGGGCAGGTAGGTGGCTCAGTAGATAGAGCCCCAGGCTTAGAAACAGGAAGATGAGTCTTCCTGAGTTCAAATCTGGCCTCAAACACATTGACCCTTGGCAAGTCACTTAACCTCATTTTCCTCAGTTTCCTCATCTATAAAATGAGCCAGAGAAGGACATGGCAAACCGCTCCAGTATCTTTGCCAAGAAAACCCCCAAATGGGGTCACAAAGAGTTGGGCACAATTGAAATGAATGAATAACAATGTATCATTTTCAGGTTTTGCAGTGTGCTTTACGAATATCTTATTTGATCCTCACAAGGACTCAGGGAAGGAGGTGCAATTATCATCCCCACTAGACATGAGGAAACCAAGGCAAACAGATAGTAAGTAACTTGCCCAAAGGCATACATCTAATAAGTGTTTGAGACAGGATTCAAACTCCAGTCTTCCTGACTCAAAGTTCTGCTTTGTCCACTGCAACACCTAGTCACCTCCCTTCAAAATTACTGCCTGTAAAAATCTCTCTTCTGAATTAGTCAGAGAATCATTGAGGTGAGCCCAAAAAGGCTGCAGATAATCTAAAATGATGATTGCCTAAATTGCTGGATGTGCATTTATTCTGTGGCTAAATATAGCCTTGAGTAATGTTGGCTAAATCAAGATGTCTTAATCACCATTCCTGTGTATAACTCTCTCTAAATCCTATTACTCTTACAGCAAATAAACACTACACAATTCAGTATTTCAGTATTCTTTTGTTCTTTCATATGTGCTGGTTTTGTCTTCCCATATTGCTTATAAATTCCATGAGGGCCCCTTTACAGAGTTTGGTACAGAACCGACCATCTATATGACTAGTGCTTCATCAATACTTATTGGTTGTCCTCTGAATCACAGGAAGCAGGCTAAAGAAAGACCTGATAGGATATATGAAGTAGATTTAAATATGAAAGAACTGGATTTGAATTCCAGGTTTGCAGCATAGTAGATAGTTGATTATATTACTCCTCTTCCTTGGCCCTTTATTTCTTCCTCTGTGCATTCAGATAACACCTGCACTACCCATTTCAGATTATGGTTGAGAGAAACTATACAATGATATGAGCAAATAACTTTATTAACTGAAAGCTAATACAGAGATGCCAGTTATCATTATAATTGAACAAATATGCTTATTTATTACAAATCTGAAACAAAAAATAATATTACACCAGTAACTCAGTGAATAGCTTTGCCGATAGTAGAACTAGCAAAATCAGAAAGAGGTCAAGGCACGTGGTTTTTTTTTTTGTATGTTGGTTTTGTTTTGTTTTTGTTTGTTTTTACCATTTTGAGCCAGAGCTGCCATTGGGGAATGCATGTGAACATATGCTGTCCATAGGTCTGGATCTCCATTGGAAGATTAGCCAAGGAGATATAAATTTGGAAGTCATCCGTAAAAAAAGTGGTGGGATTGTTATGATAAATTGGGGTCTGAGGAATGTGGAGAGAGAAGAGAAAAAAAAAGTGTGAAGAGGACAAATAAAAGAGTCAAGGAGAGAAAACTACTGAATGCCTACTCTAAGGACTCTGAAAAAGAATGAGAAGTCAGCAAGAGATTGAGGAGCAAGGAAAAACTCAGAAAATACAATGACCCTGGAACCAAGAGAGGACTGAATATCTGGAAGGAAGTCAGGAGCATCAAATGCTTAAAATTTTAACAAAGAGACTACAGAAACGTATTACAAAAATTATATACACTGACTAGTTTGGATTTATACCAGGAATCCAAGATAGTTGTAATATTAAAAAAAAAAACACAAACATAAAATACTATATTAATGACAATAATTTTTTAAAAATCATGTTTGTATGCATTGATGTAGAAAACAACCTTTTAATTAAATACAGCATGCATTTGAGAAGGTGTAGTAAGATGAAAATCAGAAAAAGCCTTTGGGTTTAGTGATTAGTGGGTGATTATGTTCCCAGGCTTGTCCACAAATGTAGACTTATCTCCAATGTAGCAGACACATATAATCCTATACTAAAGATGTTAAGATGTATACATCCTAACCTCTAGGTAGACTCACAATTCTAGAGGAAAATACATTCAGAGTTTCAATTCAGCATGCCATGAATACATTTTTGCTCCATCACACTGGGATTGAATAGTTTTCCTACCTACAAATTGAACTCCTGCAACTCCAAGTCCCTAGCGATAATCTCTTTGGGATTCCAACTAAGGTTGGAGAATTTAAGGCAAGTATAAAAATATTGGGAAGTTGGTAGGGTCAGTTGGGTCGAAGAATTGGGACAGGAGTTCATGGGGGTGGGGACAAGGACAAGGAATTCTTAAGAAGCAGGATACCTTTCTGCCAAGATAAAAGCTCCTGAAGATACTTTACTATCTTGGTTCTTTCTTAGGCTAGGTTTGGAAGATATGGTAAAAGGAGGCTGCTTTATTCTTTAGTTACTACCAATCACCAGATCAACCCCAA
This sequence comes from Phascolarctos cinereus, assembly GCF_003287225.1. Classification (NCBI taxonomy): domain Eukaryota; kingdom Metazoa; phylum Chordata; class Mammalia; order Diprotodontia; family Phascolarctidae; genus Phascolarctos; species Phascolarctos cinereus. Next base: position 50,744,823 of record NW_027555514.1, on the reverse strand, counting down.
GGTGTCCTGGAGTGGTCTTGGGTCAAGACAAACTGGTGAATGTAAAATTGAATAAGATTTACACTCAGGAATAATGATGAATTCTCTACAAAGTTTTTTTTTTAATTTGATATAATTTTGTTGCTTTAGGGAACTTCTGATTGAGAAACTTCTTCCACGAATACAGATTGGTGCCTGCTCTGTGATTTATAATCTTAGACACTTGCCAGGAGAATCTGCAGTTTAAGTGCCTTGTTGCACAGCTAGAATGTATTAAAGGCAGGACTTTAAGCCCCTTCTTCCTGATCCTGAGGCCAGCCCTGAATATGCTAGACTGCTTCTCTCCAAAGCTTATGATTAGGTTTTATAGTATAAAAATGGGACAGGGTTAAATTTGCATTATTCTGCTGTACATACAACATAAATGTTTGCTTGCTCTTGTATGACACAGTTCCCCCATGGCATCAGATTATTAGAAAGGAGTTTAGGGGAACTTGAAGTAGGTCATGGTGTGCAGGAGAAAACCATTGAATTAATAAATTGTCATTGAGAGTCATGAACATAAAAATGTCAAATGGTTAAATTTGCATTAATCAGCTGTTTAGTCGAACATCTGGTCAAGAAATAAAAAAAATCAGATGCTTTGAAAGAGGCTATAATTGTATTATAATTTTCATCCAGGAGAAGTATATAAATTAAGGAGGGAGAGATTTTATAGATACATAACGGTAGGAGTTTTGAGTTTCTAAATTTTTGGTATGTGTTTTAAAGATGAAGTATTAATGAAAGATTCTGGAATAAGAATACTGCAAATGGAAATACCCTGTTGTGTAGGATTTATTTTGCATTCTGTGGAGTTTTAAAGGAAATAATTTTATGGGGAGAAGAGAAAAAAATCACACAGAGTTCATTGGGGATGGACATAGGTGGATATTTGAAAATGACTGTTGTAAAAACAAGGATATCACTAACATTTTGTATGTGTATTTGGGGGTGTGTGCACGCGTGTGTGCATGGGGGGTAGGTTTCATACATGTTTTCTTGTCATTCTTTTATCTATACAACATTTGACTGATGTCATTATGTAGCCATAAAATCTTAGCCCTCCTTAATTTATGCAGTCTTTTTAAATTAGAATTATAATGCATTTATAACCTCTTTCAAAGCACCTAATTTTTTTTTCTATTGCTTGCCCAGATGTGGACTTAATAGCCAAATGATGCAAATTTAACCAGGTCTTGATATTTTCATATTTATGATATCCAAGAGGAATTTATTAAAATAATTGTTTTTCTCTAGCACTAACAGGAGTTACTTTATGTTATATAGGATGAAGTAAGCTTAGGAACACATACATGCATGTATACACATAAACCTATGCACACATGCGTCTCCATATACATGCATGTATGTACATGTGATTGTTCTTTTTAACCAGATACTAAATTCTGTTATTCCAAATGCTCTTGAAGGGTGGTAAACATTGTCAGTGTCATTAAATCTGGTGCCCTAGGCAAAGCCTACATTGCCTCACCTATTTAATGTTCTTATTCTAGGATTTAGAACAGAGTAGTAGGTAGTGGGAAGAGGCTTACTCTTACACAAACATGTAGATACACACAGGTGTTTGTGTTTTCCACACGTATACAAGAAAAATATTTCTGTAGAATCTTAGCATCTCTGATCAAGGCAAAATTACACTCTCAAAAATGGTGCACATCCATTTCTGGATGATATTTTGCTGACTTCTGTTTGACTCATACTTTGACCAATGACAAATACTCTTGGTAAAGTTTTTGTCCTTTGTCATCCTTGTATTCATTGTACTATGTTTTCCTTTTTCTGGGAAAAAAAGTATGAAAGAAATTTCCCAAAGCATATGTCTTCACTTGCCTAAGCTATCAAGTTTTATTTCTTTCAACCCCTGCAGCTGTAGGTTTTATTTTCCAATAAGACAAATGGAATGATCCCTCATGTGTACAATCTTGCATCTATATCTCTCATTTGGTTTCTTTCTATTTTCCTGAACATAAACAAACTCACTATTACAGGTTCCTTAAGAAATAGAAATAAAGGCAAGGTAAAACTCTATAAGTTAACTCTCAAACTCTTAAGATCTGGGGTCCACAGGCCAAAGGTAGGGTCAAACTTGGCTTATTACTGTCATCATTAGTATTTAATATTACTTAGAAACAGTTATTGGAGGTTCAAAGGCCACAGTAAAATTTAAAATAAAAAGAGTTGAGAGGAGAGAGAAGAGCATGTTTATTGAATAAAATATTCGAGCTTCCTATGGCTCAACATGGGCAAGGGTTGTGACAGCATAGTTATTATGAATCTTAGGTTACTGTGTTAATTAAAGGAATTGTCAAAAGACAAGCTAATTTAATTTTGGCTAACTGAGTATGCAAAGGCAGCTGTGTCAGGACCTGGAGACTTCAACAGCAGTGTTCCCAGATCTAGTGCTATGCTTTAAAGATGTTTTCTGGAGGCTCTTTAAAATATCTTTTCCAGTGCCTTTCCCTCTACTCTAATGGAAACTGCCTTTTAAAAGTGATTGTTTTTGTTCAGTCATTTTCAGTCATGTCTAACTCTTTGTGACCCCATGTGAGGTTTCCTTGGCAAAGATGATGGAGTGATTTGCCATTTCCTTCTCCACCTCATTTTTACAAGTGAGGAAACTGAGGCAAACAGGTTTCAGTAACTTGTCCTGGGTCACAGGAAGTGTCTGAAGCCAGATTTGAACTCAGGAAGAGGAGTTTTTCCTAACTCCAGGCCTGGCACTCTCTCCACTGTGCCACCTGGCTGCCTTTAACAGTGAAGTACAGATGAAATCAGCACACTGAAAATGTGTGCCTCATTCTGCATGGATGGCTCACCACTTCTTTTTTGAAGGGAAGCAGACGTGCTTCATCCTAATTCCCCTGAAGTCATGATCGGTCATGGCATTGACCATAATTCTAATCTTTCTTTGTTATTTCAGCATTATTTGTATTCATCGTATACACTGGTCTCTTTCTTCCTACTTTGCTCTATGCAGGTGTAAGATTCTCTGTGTTTCTCTTAATTCTTCATGTTCATCATTTCTTGTGGTTCAAATAATCTTCCATTCGGAATCATCCATGATTCACAGTTGCTTCAGCTATTCTACCGTTGATGGATGCTTACTTCCCTTGGCTGCTATAAAAAGACTATTATAAGTATTTTTGGCTATTTCAGAATTTTTCTTTGTCTTAATGTCCCAGTAGCAATATCCTTGGGTCAACAGATATGTACAACTTAATGACTTTTCAAATATAATTCTAAAGAGATTTCCTGAATGATTGAACTGATCCATAGATCCATCAACACACGTGTTCTTGTTTTCCTACAACCCCTCCCACGTTTGCCATCCCATCTTTTGTTATGTTTGCCAATTCATTCCTTTTATAAAACAATGCCTTTTCTTTTTTACAGACTTCTGAACAAGTCTCTAGAACAGTCATGTGATACATAAAATCTTGAAAGTGAAATGAAAATTTACAAACAAGTAATTTTTATGAGATATGTGCATACTTACATAAACAGTGGACTAAAGAATGTACTTATAATGTCCCTTTGAAGTACTGACACCATGGGGTCTCAGTTATGTGGCTATAAATTTTTCCCTCTCAATTATCATGTATATAGTTGAGATACTCCATTGTTAAGCAAGTTAGGTTTTTGCATATGTGATCTTAATTCCTGCTTGGCAAGCCAATGAGTAATTAGCTCCTATTACAGAAATGTGTTTCAAAATGGATGAGGCTTATGTGACAACTATGGAGAAAAATCACACTTCCAGCACACAGGTGATTATTAAATTGTTCATTATTACAGTTCTCTTGTGTTTCTTTTAAATTTAAAACCACATAGATGAGAAAGTGCTGAAGTTTTCCCTACCATTTTAACTGTATTATCTACTGTCATTCTTTGAATGTGGTAATTGATCAAGTCCAGGATACCTTTTTAAATAATTAAAATTTTGCCTTATGAAAGATCTTTTCAGTCAGAAGCATAAAGGCAGCTGTTACTCAGAGAGATGCTCAGTTGGCCAAGTTCAAGTAATTTGCTTTATAGGATTAAGGTTAAAAATACTCAAATTGCAATTGCTTTGAATCCTACCACTGATGCCCTAGTTCATTATTCATAGTGATACAAGTATTATGAAGTTATGGTATCTTTCACTATGCAGACATTCCTTATTAACCTTACTATATGCATGAAAAATGCACATACACACATATCCATACATACATATGCATGTGTAAACATAGACATATTTCTGTGTGATTAAAAGGATGAGATTTCAAAGCCTATAATATCTGAATTCATATTTAGAACATAATGCTAGTCATAGCATTGGTTTTTGAAAACTACACAGAAAGGGTTTGGAAATGTTATGCCTTTGATATATTCTCAAGATTCATCATCTGTTTTTCTCTTTCCCTTTACCCTTTTAAAAATCGAAAGCTTAATATACTTTTATATTTGGCTATTGGTTTGATATCAAATGGAAAATATTCTTGGATATGGGACTAGATCCACAGAAAAACATGACATTGACCCTCTCATTTCCCCCACATATTTTGAGCCCTCCCTGTCTCTTCCCTGGCTATTATTAGCCTCCTAATATGTTCTCCCTTCCTCCAGTCTCTACTGTCCAGCCTGTCCTCTCACACTTGCCAAAATAATCTTATTTTGTGGCATTTAGCAATGCCTCTCCTTTACTCAGAAACCAGTGACTCCTTGTTATCACTCAGGAGCAAAGCAAACTCCTAAAATCACTCTATGAGGCCTTCTACAACTTTTCTCTAACTTACCCTCCCAGAATTACTTCACATTATAACCCCCCATCTAGTCCATGTTTTAGCCAAACTGGACAACTAACTGTTCTCTAACCTCCGAGTGTCTCTCTCTTCTCTACAGATATATACCAGTCATGCCCCATGACTAGAATGTGTTCACTTTTCATTTCTGCCTTCAGAAACTTCATTTTCCTTCAAGACTGTTTCTTCCATGAAGCTTTCCTTGATTCCTCCAGATAAATATGGTCTCTCCCTTTACAAAATTTCTTAGAGCACTTTGTCTGCTTCTTTATTTTGCCCCATCAAGACGACTTTGGGTTGTCCTTATGATACTATAAGTCAAAAAGTTGTAGAGTGGAAAGAGTCCTGAACTGAGAAATCAGAAGGAAATGGTTTTCCAGTCCCACTTCTGACACTATATGTACCACCTTGGACAAGTCTTTTTTTTTAAGCCTCAGTTTCCTCATCTTTCAAATGGGGATAATGATTTTACCAACCTCACAAAATTTAATGAGAAACATACATGTGTATATATATATATATATATATATATATATATATATATATATATATATATATATAGAGAGAGAGAGAGAGAGAGAGAGAGAGAGAGAGAGAGAGTTATGTGTGTATATACATACATGTGTATATATACATATACACATAGATATATACATATGCATACATATACATCCATACATATATACACATATACATCCATACACACATATATAAATTCTGGTTGCATGTCCTGTCCTTAGCACTGAAATTAGAATTTGGTTCTTTGAGGATAGAGACTGCGACTTAATTATTTCTGTCTTCTCCATCTGCCAGCATAGAACTCACACTTTGTTCAGAGCTGGAATTGCATCAGTGTAGGGAAACTCCCAGAGTGAAATTCCCTTCACTAGTAAGGATCGCTACCTCCTCTGTAATTTAGAGCCTTTAAAGGATAACCTGTGTCACTGAGAAGATAAATGACTTGGCCATGGTCATATGTACCCAGATCTGGCTAATCCCAAGGCCAGCATAGAAGCAACATCATACAGCAAAAGAAAAAAAAAGTTATGCCTGAATCAGAAGACCAGGGTTTAAATCCTAACCCTGAAATCTTCCTTTGGGGAAGACTTTTAATCTTCCTAGACCTCAGTCTCTTGTCTATAAAATGAGCAGTTTGGCCTCTGAGGTTTCTTCCAACCCCAGATCACTGATTTTATTAGTAAGTAGGCACCTAAGTGGCACAGTGGATAGAGTACTAGGTGTGGAGTCAGGGAGTTCTGAGTTCAAATTGGTTGAAGACACTTTACGAGCTGTGTGACCCTGGGCAAGTGACTTAACCTCTCTCTATCGGTTACCTTGTCTGTAAAGAGGAGATAACAATGCCATCAACATCCCAGGGTTGGTGTGAGGGTAGTCGTAGGTAGGTGATGCCATAATGCATAGAGTGCTGGGCCTGGAGTCAGAAAGATTGATCTTCCTGAGTTCAAATCTGGCTTCAGACACTTACGAGCTGTGTGACCCTAGGCAAGTCACTTAATCCTGTTTGCCTCAGTTTCCTCATCTATAAAATGAACTGGAGAAGGAAATGGTAAACTGTTAAAATACCTTTGCCAAGAAACTCCCAAATGGGGTCACACGGACTTGGCCCAGACTGAAAAATGACTTAACAATAACAAAAAATGAGATATTTGTAAAGCATTTTGTCAACCTTAAGTGCTATATAAATGCTAGGTCTTCTAATTATTATAACTATTATTATTATAATAATGATGGTCCTTAAGCATTACGCAAGGCTGAATCTTGCTCTGCAAAGTATATATAAATAATATTTCAAAAGCCTTTTATTATGTACCTACTTTATGCAAAGCACTTTCTTAGTTGTTGAGGTTACAAAGATAGAAAGTGAGTCATACCCTGCTCTCAGGAAGCTTACAATCCTCAAAAGGGATGGGATACATGTGTAGTATGCAATAACTCTAATATAACTAAATATCCATATAATAATATGGTACCATTTAACTGGTATAGTAACCCCATTGCTTCTAAGACTAATTTTTATTTTACATGCAGGAGGGAGAAAATGGATTTCAATTCCCTGTGTGTATTGCAATTTCCACCTTCTTTTTGAAACAACAGGAAAAGAGTCACCATATTCGGAATATAGTGGAACAAGGGCACAAAGTTGATTAAACGAAAACAACTTGCAATCTCCTGAGCTTTCAAAGGCAATGTAATGAGTTTCTCACAGGAAAACTAGCTACCACATAATGTGCCCTGGCCCTTTCACTTTTAATATGCTATTAAATTAAGTTCCTTAGGCCCTTAACCAGAAAGTTCTATCCCAAAGCCACTCAAAAATTATGAATTACTTCCAGATGATTGTAATAGTTGGCTGAAATGCCAACCTGTTTAAATTCCCTTTTGCCAGTGATTACAGAATTCTGAGATTCTATGGGGAACTGCAAAATTTGTCCCCCAAACTGTTTGATTTATAAAGTACTTTATAGATCCATGTATAAGTAAGGCATGGGCTCATACATTTTTATGATGGTAATGGTATCTATGAGAATTGAGGCAAGTAACTTCACTAAGTTAGTCCTCAAGTTCCCATTTCTAAGACAAAGACATGGGACAAGAGCATGGGTTCTCAACTTGGAATCCATAACTTTGTCTATGTTAAAGAATATTTTTGATAACTGTATATGAATATAATGTTTTGGTAATCCTATGCATTTTATTTTGAGCATTTAATTCTGAAATTCAGAGGTTTTACCAGACTGAGAAAAGGTGACTAAAAAGAAAACCAATTAAGAACGCCTGGACTAAAGTTTCTAATCTTTTATGGTTCTGGGGTTCTCTAATAATAACAATAGCCCAAAATTCCTGAAAATTTTGCTACAGGGACAGACAGAAGTCTCTTTTCTAATCCTATTTCTGACATTGACATAGTTAAGACAGACAAAAGAAGTCGTAATATTCATTCCTGAGCACTGTAGCACTTTACATATTTTTTAATTACTGTTATCAATAAGTATTAAGTGCTTACTACGTGATAGCTACTGTGCTAAGAAAGGTGGAAAACACGGCTCCTAGCCTGAAGGAGCTCATATTCATCAAATATTATGTTATTTTATTATTTTATATAGCATTTACATATATCATATTTTCAAACATACAAACAACTATGTACCTACAGTACATATACAGTATAAATGAGCAAAGGTGAAATAATCTCAGAAGGAAGGCATTAGCAGTGGAAGGTAGAGGGAAAGGGGAGAGCAAAATCAAGAAATGCCTCTTGTAGAAGATGAGATTTGAGGTGAGTCAAGTCAAATCATCAAGCATTTATTAAACATTTGCTGTTTGTTAGATATTGTATTAAGCATAGGGATACAAAGAAAAATAAAACAATGCCTGCTCTTAAGTTGAGTCTTGAAGGAAGCCAGGAATATTTTAATTATTGGTTCAATTTCATTAGAATTTGAGAGGATTCATACTCTTTCCATATAGTATTCTATATAGCCACCAAGTACTTGACAGAGGTAATTACATATTATATCCACTTTGTTTCACTCATAAAAATAAAAGAATGTTTAGCCATTGAAAAGCCTCTCTACAGAGTTTTTGTTTTGGGTTTATTTTTTTATTTTTTGGCCATTTATACTCCTCAAACTAAAGTTCAGATGATCATTGTGCATTGGTCTTTCCTTCTTCCTCATTTTCAAATTAAAAATCATTAGAGTATCATCTCCTCATTGCTTGGGGAAGATGGCAGATGAATGAACAGGACTAAGCTCACTACATTATTGCAAAACAATAAAACATGCCAAATTAAAAAAAAATCAGAAATGAGAAGAAAAGAAAAGGACTATCACAGGAAAAAGTATTGTAGGAAAACTAACAGACAGATTAAAGAAAAGAGTGAAATAAGTTCTCAACGCAACGAACAAATAGTACTCTCAAAAAGAGAATTCAACTATACCTCACTGAGGAAAAGAGTAGTCATAACCCAAGAACCTTAGCTGAGAATCACAATGAGAGATGTAAAAGAATAAATGGCACCTATACGATTGGGGGAAACATCACTGAAAGAAGACTTTGAAAAGACACACATGAGAATTCACAATTTAGTAAAGAGGAATCTTTGAATGAAGTAGCAGACTCTTTCAGGAGCAGTGTGGTTCAGAGAGGAAGAAAGAAAATGCAGCAATGGAGGAAGTAATAGAGATTGAGATAAAAATGGCAGAATTTGGAGAATACTTCAGATTTCTACAAACTAAAGTACTGGAAATAAAGAATAGAACTTGCTGAGATATTCTGAGAATTATTGATCTCCCCAAAAAATACAAGGAAAGAAAAATTCATTCAAGTAAAACATCTGGAAGTATTGGAGACAGAATGGTCCTTACAAATTTATAGAATCTGTAGTATAATGACAGAGAGAAACTCCAAATTTAAGTAATCTAAAAAATGCCCATATTCGAGATTTGTAGTAAAACAACTTTTAATATTCAGGAAGAAGCAATTTATTTATTTATCTGTTTATTTATTTGTTTATTTGCTTATTTGCTTATTTGTTTCTTTGAAATTCTTATATATATATACATATATATAATACAAGTTTATTTATTTTTAGTTTTCAATATTTACTTCCACAAGATTTTGAATTCCAAATTTTTACCCTACCTCCCCTCCCCCCCAAGATGTCATGCATTCTGAATATCCCTTCCACTAGTCTGCCCTCTCTTCTATCTCTCCCCTCCTTTTCTTATCCCCTTTCCATTTCTATTTTCCTGTAGGGCAGGATAGACTTCTGTACCCCATTTCCAGAATTCCTTATTTCCCAGTTGCATGTGAAAACATTTTTTTTAAACATGTGTTTTTAAAACTTTGGGTTCCAAATTTTCTCCCTTCCTCCCTCCCCACCCACCATCATTGAAAAGGCAAGCAACTCAATATAGGTTATACATGTGCAGTTATGCAATCATATCCATAGTAGACATGTTGTGAAAAACTAACTCTATTTCCCTTAATCCTATCCTTCCCCCCCCATTTATTCTATTCTTTCTTTTGACCCTGTCCCTGATCAGAAGTATTTGCTTCTGATTACCCCCCTTTCCCAATCTGCCCTCCTCTCTATCATCCCCCTGCTCTCTTGTCCCTTCCCCCCCCCATTTCCTGTAGGGTAAGACAGATTTCCATACCAATTGAATGTGTATGTTATTCTCTGTAAGCGAATCCTATGAGAATAAGATTCATCATTCCTCTCACCTTCCGTGTTTCCCTTCACTGTAAGAGCCTTTTCTTTCTGTTTTTTTTTGTGAGATAATTTAACCCATTCTACCTCTCCCTTTCTTCTTCTCCCAGTATAATCCTCTCTCATCCCTTAATTTTATTCTCCAGATATGACCCCTTCATCTTCAACTCAACCTGTGCCCTCTATCTATATACATACATATAATTTTTTTCCTCCAACTACTGTAATACTGACAAAGGTGTCATGATTATAAATATCATCTTTCCATATAGGAATGTAAACTGTTCAACCTTAATAAGTCTCTTATGATTTCTCTTTCCTGTTTACCTCTTCATGTTCCACTTGAGTCTTGTATTTGAAAGTCAAATTTTCTATTCAGCTCTGGTCTTTTCAAGGTGGTATGATAAAGGGCGAGATGTTTACTCCTTTCCTGGCCTGTGCTCTGGTCTATTAGTGACCACAAGCACTCCTTTCTGTTCTGAAACTGTAAGGAAGGTTTTCTCTTCACAGCCACTACAAGCTCCAGCATGCCAGCGCTCCTCCTCGCCCCAGGACCTTCCCAGAATTGTGACCCAGATCCAAGCACGGGCAAAGCAAGAGATTCCTGCCTCAGCACTGGCAAAGCAATCCCTGTAATCCCCCTCTGATCAGCCACTCGATTCCCCTTCATTCTGTGGGCTAGAAGTTCAGGAGGCAGTCGTCACCCTGGGGCCTGTGCTCTTGGGGAACTGGAACTATGACCCTGAGCTCCTCTCTCAGCACTTCAGAAACAGACTTTTCTCACCTACCTTCTAAGCTGTCTTTGGTGTTCGTGGATTGAGGAGTCTGGAAGCTGCCACAGCTGCCTGTGATTTGGTCCTCTGAGGCCCTTTCCAGGTTTGTTGCAGCCTGCGCCTAACTGCACTCCACTCCCAGCCCAGCGTGATATACCTTTCTGATCAACCCTCCAGGTTGTCTTGGGCTGAAAATTTCTTTCACTCTGTCTTTTTGTAGGTTCTGCTGCCTTAGAATTTGTTTAGAGCCATTTTTATAGGTATTTGGAGGGCTTTGGGGGAGAGCTCAAGCAAGTCACTGCTTTCACTCCACCATCTTGGCTCTGCCCCCCCAGAAGCAATTTAAATATAAGCAAACATTTTTAACTTTACAAAACTGCTTAATTATTCTAATGAAAAATTGAGAAGGCTAGAAATATATGTGTGTATACGTGTAGTTGATTTTTATATTCTTATCTATACATATGTATAATACGTATTTGCATCTATATGAGAGAAATTAGCCTGAACTTTCAAATTACCTGTCTTTTAAAAAGGAGTATACTGTCTTATAAGATACAAAGGCTCTTTAAAACTATTAGACTTTTCATTCTTTCCTACAGAGAAATGGACAAATGGGTAGGGTCTTTAACATGCGAAAGGACTAAAGCAGCTAAAACTTAAGACAAACTGCAGATAAGTAAAGGCTGATACCGTTTGTAAGCTATAAGTATTCTACAGATTTTAAGTCATATGTAATGTGATGGTCATTGAAAATACAAAGGCTTTGGAGCAGGTAGGTGACATAGTGGATGACAGAGCACCAGCCCTAGAGTCAAGATGACCTGACTTCAAATGTGACTTCAGACACACAACCCCATTGCCTAGCCAAAAAAACAAACAAACAAACAAACAAAAATGATGTGAAGGCTAGGAGAGTGAGGAATTTCTTGAAGTTGGAAATGACAGCATTAGATCATTTGGAAGACCAAGGGAAAGGAAGGAGTTGGCAAGTGAAATACTATTTTTTTTAAGTGTGTCAACACAGGTGAAGTTAAAAAGAGTTCTGGGATGTGGGAGAGAAGGTGAATCTTAAACCACATTTATGTCTGGGTTAAGCTAGGAAAAAACAATTTTTAAAAAAGATCATATCAGTAAAAAGAATTCAGAGAGGAAAGGTGAATTGTGTGTGGTTTCAGGGCTTAAAACAGCATTGTAATGAAGAAAGATAAACTTTATTTGTATTATAGGTGAATGAAAATTGGTAATAAATGTATGTGACTGCAGAGAGTAAGATTAGGTTGTTAAAAACAAAAGAGATAATACCTTAGGATTTAATGGAAGTGAATGGAAACTTTAAAATTATAACATTGAATGCTCACGTATTAAGTTTACCAATAAAAGGGGAAAAAAGCTAGAAAGAAACTTCATACAAATAAGAAAAATGCAACTAGAATAAGAAAATATGTAGAATGCAAAAATGTAAAAATGCTTTAATAAAGCCTGACATCCAAAAGTTAACTTAAAAAAAACCCCATAAAACAAAGAACCATTCCCCAATTGAGTAGTGGGTCCAAGTGATATAAATGAACAGCTGTCAGAATGAGAAAGGCTGAACTATCAATAGCCATCCAAACAAATGCTCAAAACTGCAAATTAAACTCTGAGGTAACAGATTGTACACATGAAATTTGCAAGGACAGTATAAGATTTAAAAAAAACCCACATCAATATTGGTAGAATGTGAGAAAATAAGAACACTGATTCACTGGTGCAACTGTGTATCGATCCAACTATTTTGGAAAACAATCAGGAATAATGCAGGCTGGGTTATGAAATTCTTCATGCCTGTTGATCCAACGATTTCACTATTGTATTTATGTTCCAGGCAGGAAGTGATTTACAATAAGAAATAAGTATTTCTAAATGATATCTTCAAAGCAGCCCTTTTGTACAGTGGCAAAGATTTAGGGGGGAAATGTGCTTAATAATTAAGAAATGATGTGCGTATGAATGCAATGCATTATAACTAGAATAATGACTATGAGGAATTCCGAGAAATGTGGAAAGACCTATATGAACGATGCAGAGTGCAAAAAGTAGTCCTGAAAGGGCAGTGTTTTCAATTGCTTTGACTGTATGAACCAAGCTTGTGTGTGTGTGTGTGTGTGTGTGTGTGTGTGTGTGTGTGTGTGAGGCAATTGGGGTTCAGTGACTTTCCCAGAGTCTCGCAGCTAGTGAATGTTATACATTTGAGGCCGGATTTGAACTCAGGTCCTCCTGGCTCGTGGGCCAGTGCTCTATCCACTGTGCTACCTAGCTGCCCCATAAACCAAGCTGACTTTAAGCAGTAATGGAACTCATCAGAAACATTGGTCAACATGGGTACTAATTGTATATTAATAATACACATTTCTATCTTATTAAAAAATAAATGATAAACCACCAAGGGGCAAGATTTCATATGAAGTATAAGCTTTCAGAATGTGTATTGTTGGGTTTTCAAGTGTGATTCTACTAGGGTTTTGTATGATGCACTGGATAGAATTTATTATTAAAAAACTCCCTTTGCATGACTACGCGTGTATAACAAAATCTGAAAAACAAAATAATGTTAAAATTGTTTTTACATGTAATTGGGGGAAAATAAAATATTAAATTAAAAAAGGCAGCCAAAATGCGTGTATCTCTGAGATGACTAATCATAATGAATGATCTAGAGTATAATGGAAAGAGTTCTTAACTTTGAACCACAAAACAAATGTTTGATTTCTTGCTCTGCAATTTATCAGTTAAATGATCTTAGATGAGACGTTTCAACTTTCTGGCCCTCAGTTCCCTCATCTTTAGAATGAGAGGCTTTGCTTGCTGGCATCTAAAGTCATTCCAGCTCTATGATTCTGTGATCCTCCCACCCCTGTCTAGACTCCATCGAATCATAAGATTTTGTTTCTGGAAGGGACCTTAAGGATTAACTGAATCCAACAAATATGCACTGAGATTTGGGTATTGTGTCAGTCCACATGGATACAAAGAAATTGACCAACGTCTACCCTTAAGGAGCTTCCATTCCATTTAGGGTGAAGGAGGATATGTCCTGTTGGGGCTGGGTTTAGTGCTTACCATTTTCTCATTCCACCCCCACTTCTTTAAGCCTAGTTTCTATGAAATCAGAAATCTAGTTGCCTTTACTGAGTGATTAGATCAAAGCAGGAGATTTGATAATTTTTTGGCAAGACCTTGCTCATGCCAAAAAACCCCCAATTATTCCCAATTCCTTTTTAGAAGAATAAGATCATTAACATTATACATGTGTGTATGTATATATATATACATATATACATGTATGTTTCATGTATGTTTTCACCCCTTATGCACAATTACATTGTAAAAAACAAAAAGAAATTTTAAAAATCCCTACCTACCTATTCACAGATAGGCTTTGTTTCTTTTGTCCTTTCTCTCTTCCATCTTTCCTCCTTACAGACTCTTCTGGGAGGTAGAAGCAAGGGACATGACTGCCTGGGAAAACCAATTAACTCTGCTTCTGAGGCAGAGCAGGCATTTCCCAAAGAAAAACACTTGCCTCCTGAAATGATACAGCACAGTTGGTGGGGAGGGAGGTAGAGCTTTTATTGTAATGGGCGATTAACACAGCTGGCCAAGATGGGGGCCGGGTGACAATGCTGCTGGTAACAGAGCTCCAGCTACAGGTGCAGCCATTCCAAAATTTATTTTTTTAAGACCTACATCCGCAAAATAATCTGTCCTTAATCTAGTTCTGCCTGAAGGCTCATACACAAATTTTTCACTTCCCTTAAAACAAAAACAAAATCATTCCATGCATGTAGAAGATATAGTTTTGCAATCTTGTTCTATAGGCATATAAATAAAAATGTATAAAACACCTTCAAACATTTTACCAAGGAAAATGGTACTTCCCTGTAGAGAAATCTCCTTGGGTTTTTTAGAGAACAAGTGTGCTGAGCCCAGATAGCCAGATGTGTAAACCTGGCAGCGAGATACTAAAGGAATGTGCATTCTTTCTTTCTTTCTTTTTTTTTTTTACTAAATGTACTAAGGAAATTTTTTTAAACTATTTTTTTAAAACTTCTGAACTTAATGAACACCAAAGAAAATGGGCTTTTCCACATGCAAAGTAGAACAGAGAAAGATCATTGTCTATGAAATTGTGAATCTATATCATGTACAGCATTTTTTGTTTTAGGTAGTTAACCATTCAACTACCATTTGTCAAGTGTCTAGTATGTGCCAGCTACTATGCTAAGCACTGGAGATACTAGGAAAGGCAAAAAAGGTCTCTTTTCTTGAAGAATTCACAGTCTAGTGCCACATAACCAGTTCAACATGTAATTTTCAAAGCTGTGGACCAAGAGCATGCTATTTAGCAAGAAGCACCATGGCATAGTTGATAGGGAGTCGTTAAGATCTGGCTCCATGTCCTATGTCCTATATATGGTGAATGTTGGCAAGTTACTTAACCTCTAAATGCCCCCAGATAACTTTCCACAATGATATTAATTATGCACATTATTAGATAAAGTTTCTCTCTGGAACAAAAGTTTTTGTGGAAGACAACATCCCTTGAAGCCCTCAGTTCACTCCTTTGATGTAGCAAATTTGGCTATGATTCCAGTCATGTGTATAAGAACTGCAAGAAGTCAATAGGGCATGCCCTTCAGATGTTGGTACCTCCAGAAGTATGAGATTAGATTGAGTAATACTCATGTATATAATAGGTTTCCAAGATTACAGTTTACTTCCTATTCTTGAACATCAGTCATTAGAGTTTTTTTTATAAATGCTATGAAAGATAAAATCTTCAGAGGCCTTTTCCTTGCATTATTCCTTACTATACTTGTATAGCACTGGTATTTTCAAGGATGCTGAGTTCTTTTGCTTTGTGCAACCTATTTGGTAAGAGTTAAAATATAATTTAGCCATGCCTCCATGGTTTCAAGAGCACCCAAGGTCATAAATGTTTTCATACTTTTTTAAAAAATGCGGCAAGTTTTGAAAATCCCCTTCATTCAGATTCACTTGCACTTGTGAACGCGGCACTTTGAGACTCTGCATTCATGCTTGTTGGTGAAGGCCTGCCTATTCATGAAATAGATGGTGTAAATGAAAGAGGCCTTTAGTGGCTACTGACCGTTAAGGCAGCTTTCTGATAAGCATGACTTGGTTCTAGAATTGCTTAGCTGCATTAGGGAGCCTACATAATTATTTCACCCAAATAAGGAGACTTCATCACAGTGTCCTCAAGTGTGGAACTATCATGATATGTCTTTTTTTCCTGTTTATGATTTGTTTTATTTTATCTTATTTTTTAATTTACTTGATTAAGATCTGTTCTTTCAATATTTTGATGCTTAAATGGAGTGGTGATTTCACCAGGGCGGGAACTTTTTCCACTAATGTAGCTCTTTATCCCTCCATGCCTTATGATGGTATTCCATTCTCTTTAATGTTTTCCCTTACATTGTCTATCAAGATCCTTCCCTACATTCTTAGCAAAATGAAATGTGGTCAGAGGACCAGATCATTTACTCATGGCCCACAGACTAAAAAGAACACAGAAACAGATATCTCATCACTCCTGTATCTATCTTACTCTGTCACAACCAATTGGACCAATCATACCCATTGTTCTCATGTGTTGGTGCAAGTTTCACATACAGATATGATTCAGAGAGTGATATTTTTGGGTGAGGGAATTGAGGTTAAGTGACTTGCCCAGAGTCACACAGCTAGTGAGTGTTATACATTTGAGGCCGGATTTGAACTCAGGTCCTCCTGACTCCAGGGACAGTGTTCTATCCATTGTGCCCTCTAGCTGTCCAGAGAGTGGATTCCAAGTGGTATTCATCATGTCAAAGGTATATCCAGGAGGAAGGGTTTTCCATTACTTCATGGAATACTAAGAATTATACTTAATGTGTGGCTTTATCTTACTTTAATGTCTTAGCTTACTGTAATATGTTGTATCATACCATACTTCATCTTACCCAATACACTATAGCATTATATTCTCAAAAATTGAATAAAGCTCTATTGAAATAATGGCTAGTCTGTTTAAAAAGAACCAACCTTGAAATCCCTGGTTGTTTAGGTCATGCATTTCACCTTTGATATCATCAAGGGGCAACTGTGCAATGTTTGTAAAGAAATGTAAGGCTCAAATATAAATTGTGTCAAGGCTGAAAATTGAAAGAAAACAATATTCCCCTTTGGAAAACATAGTAGTGAGGACATGGTAAATATGGATGTGATTGTGTCTATGGGGGTCTCCTGAAAATTCAAACATTAGCTCTGATAGAAAACTACCCATGTAAATCCCAGTAAAAATATGAAGAAAGGTAGAGGTGGGTAGTGGGGTTTTTTTTAAGTTGTTTTGCCATTTTTTTGTCCTAGAACATTCAAGGGATACAGCTCCCAAAACATTTTTTCAAGTCTTTTTGTTGTCCAAGTTAGAGTTGTTTTGAATGGAAAATCTCTGAGGCAGTGCAGCAAACCTAGGAGAAAAGCAGTCTTTCAGCTGCATTCCTGAATGCTTCCTGTCATACTGGGGGGAGAAAAAAAGAAAAACTCTTTAAAAGGTATAGAGCAGAAAATTCCTTTGGACCAGGTTGCATTCTCCAACTAATTCCCAAATGTTTTCATAGCATCTGGAAATCTGGAGAAATGGCAAAACAGAGAAAATATAAACCCACCAGAATGTTGTAGTTCTCTTAGTGACTGAATAGTTAGGACGAGCAGCAGTCTACCAGCTGGCTGCCTCATGGGAGCTCTGAATAGCATGTGGCCCACATACTAGGCTGTCTTGGTCTTGCACAAATCCATTCCAATATATTGAAATATTATTTTAGTGCCTTTTGTCTCCTTTCTCCCTCCTATAGATTATACCCCCAGCAGGAGAGAAAATGTGTGGTATAGTAGATAGGGAGCTGGCCTAGAACTAGGAAAGCCTGGATTCAAATACTGCCTCTTGAGCTTTTTTACCCTACTCCAGGCACCTCTAAGACTATGACTATAAATTGCATAGAAAATGTCATTCTGCATTAGTGGAGGGAATTCTTCTACACTGATGAAATCAAAGGGGGAAAAAACCCAACCCCTGTGTGCTAATCTTTGTGGTGTTGATGCTGCTAAAGCATGGGTAAATGCTGTCAGCGCCTTCTAAATCCAGCCCTTTGGGGCAGAGCCCCAGTTATGCTGCACTGTTATGACTCTGCCTGTGCTTTCTATAAATTGCTTGTCCTTTGGACTGTTGTCATCTAGGTATTAGGTAGAGAAGAACTCTGTCAATGGGATTAAATCTGCTGTCCCCTTACAGGATAAAAGAAAGTACACCCAGCTGTGAAGATCTTCTTGATCTGAGTGAACATAGGATTGAAATTGGTTTTCTATAGCTCTTGTGCAGAGAGGGATGAACAAGCCAAGACATCTAAGCCCCCCCTTGTACTAATTTAAAAGATAATCAAAACGTCTGAAACACAGTGGGAAATGTATCAGTAAACATGGCTTTGGATTTAGCTCCATTTATTTGGAAACCGGAAAGGCCACCAGTCCCAATCTACAAGTGAAATCACAGCTGGCATAGACATCTTGAGATGAGTCAGAAGTAATAAAATGTTGTGAGTCGGCATGGCCAGCTCAGTGTCTGCAACATGTGTTCTTGGAGATTAAAAGAAGCAGATATGCATACATTGGACAAATGTTGATTAAAGGGTAGACTTCATAATAGTCTGCAAATGTTTGAAGGGTATAATCATAGAGGAAGGGACAGGAAGTCCTGAGCGTGGCACCAAAAGCTACAAATGGAAGCCATCTGATAAAAGAGAAAAAGGGAGAATCGAAAATGAATGTCAGGGGAAATTACTCAGTGGTCAGAACTTTGCTAATGCCAGACTCCCAGAGGAAATTGTCTCCCTAGGAAATGGGAATTTCTCAAATCACATTAAATTTGAAAAGGCTAAGTACTTTGTGGGTCATACTTTGTATTCAAAGATGACTTCAGTGATGCTCTTTCTACTTGTCACCAACCCTTCAACTCTCCAGGAGGGATGGAGAGTTCAGTTAAATTGCATAACCAATCATTAAACACCAGCAAAGGGTCTGGATGGAAATCTTGGCACTGCTGCTTCATATATATGTGACTTTGGGTAAGTCACTTCACATCTTTGGGACTCAGTTTCCTCAGTTGTAAAATGCAGGGATTGGATTAGATGACCTCTAAAGTCCCTTCCCTCTCTGTATCTATCATCCAAAGACTCTGTAGCTTTTCACCTGTTTTACTTTAGACAAGTTACTTGGACTCTCCAGGCTTTAATTTCCTCATCTGGAACATGAGAAGGCTTGACCAGGTGGGCACAGAGGGCCCTTTTAGCTCTATTTCTGTGACACCAAAAGTTAGGCACTGGAGATATAAAGACAAAAGGAGAGAACAGTTCTTTTCTTTAAGAAACTTCTCTTTTCCAAAATACCTCCAGGTTACCTCGATCCCCCCCCCCCAGGGTATATGCTTTTTTTCTGGGAATTCAGTAGGCAATCTCTATGCTTTTACTCTATTAACACCAAGGTCAGAACTCTGCCAGCAAAGATCAAACCTCACACGTGTAACACAACCTGTAATTAGCTACTCTTAATCCACCACCTACTATGTGCTCCGCACTTTCCTAAATGTGGTGCGAAGTAAAGTATAATGTAGCTGGGGGATGGAAGGTCCAAAGACCTCAAAGGGCAGAAAGTTCGCAGCCTGGGTAGGTATCATGTTGGGTTTAAAGAAGAATAGGATCTCTCCATTTTAAATTATTGTATTGCTAAAATACAAATATTGTGTAACAAAATACAACTTTAAAAAAGAAAACAAACTATGAAGACATAGTCGATATAAACATTAAATGAAATAAATATTCATTATTTTTTAAAAAGAAGAATAGGAGATTGGGAAAGTTCTCAGATTTTGACTGCGGATTCATGGAAGGGGATGTGGGGAGGATCACAGGGTGCATGGTGATGAGTAGACTTGCATATGAGTATGAATAGTGGGAGCTAATCACAAAGGAAGGATGTTGCTAATGCTACTGACTATTATTTTGAGCAACTGGAAACTTGCTTGGCTTACTTGAGGAATATTGGGATGGAATATGCTATTTGGTTGACTATACCTACTTCAAAGTTTAAGAGCTGGTCTCCATTCCCCCTCCTCCTTATCTTATTGCTGCCTGGTAAACTGGCCTCCATTTCCTACTGTTTTAAGCTTTGTTTAATTCCTGTATGCTTTTATAATGGGTTTTGTCTCCAGATAGAGATAATCTCATTTTTATTGCATTCTGAGTGACTATTTGCTATAAAGGAGTGAGTAAAAGAGGGAACAGGGGAGAGGAAGACTTCTTCCCTTGTCTGGAGTCTTGGCATGATTAGCTTTCTGAAACTGCAGGAATTAAGAATCAATGTGAATCAATGATTGCCTGGGATGTTAAAGAAGAAAGAAAGAAAGTAAAATAATGTGAGCTTGTATTAACTCCTCTGGAGACACAAAGGGGAGCTTTGGTGGTGTAAGAGGAAATCCCTGCCATCAAGTTGCTTACCATCTAGACAAACAGACAGGACTAATACACATGAATTAATCCGTCAGTTGATTAGCATTTCTCTGCTAGGCACTGTGCTAAGGTTCTAGACAGCAATGCTCAAAATGATTGTAAATAATGAAGTGCTAAACTGTGTGGAACAGTCCAATTATAATAAGCTGGGCCTTATCTGGTCACTTGATGCTTTAGGGGGAATGAAATAAAATACTTTTTGTAATTCAATAGTTAAGAAAAAGAGGTTTTTCTTGAAGGATACTCAAAAAGGATGTAGCATATGTCTTTATTAGATATGGCCACTCTCTTGAGGTCTGCTCAGCAGAGAAAAATGTGGTATCTCATTTGGATGTGAGCCATCCACCTAATCTGTAGTTCCATGTTCATGAGTCAGGAAGCCATATCTAGACTGAGGATTAGTCTACCAACCCAATCAAATCTTCAGGATGATTTCTTTTTACCTTTTTAATTAATTTTAATTAATCTATTGTTAAGTAGCTTACATTTTCTGCTATATCCTTCTCTCTCCCCTCTCCTAGAGAGCCATTATATTACAGCATTAAAAAAAAAGAAAATAGAAAGAAAAAAGGGGAAAGTAAGCAAAGCTGATCAATGTTTTGAAAACATTGACAAGATATGTAATGTTACATAACTGTAAACTCCATACCTCTGCAAGTAATTTTTAACATTCATATTTTTATAAAATTTTGAGTTCCAAGTTCTTTTCTTCCCTCCTTGATGTAGGTTATACATGTGAAAGAAAACACATACCAAAAAAACCCAAAAAAGCAGAAAAAATAAGGAAAATGAAACACAGTATGTTTCAATATATATTCAGACTCTATCAGTTCTTTCTCTGGAGATAGATAGCATTTTTTATCAGCCCTTTGTAATTGTCTTGGATCATTGTATTGTTGAGAAGAGCTAAGTCATTCACAGATGATCAATATATAATATTGCTATTACTCTGTATAACATTCCCCTGGTTTTGCTCATTTCATTTTGTATCAGTTCGAAAAAGTCTTTCCAATTTTTTCTGAAATCTGCTTGCTCATTATTTCTTATAGCACAATAATATTACATCACAACTACACACCTCAACTTGTTTAGCCATTTCCCTGTTGGTGGACATCCCCTCAAATTCTGATTCTTTGCTAACACAAAAAGAATTTTTTTTATACAAATAGGTCCTTCCCCCTTTTTTAATCTTTTCGGGATACAGAATTAATAGTGGTATTACTAGGTCAAAGGGTATGCACATTTGATAGCCCTTTGGGCAGAGTTCCAAATTGGTCTCCAGCATTGTTGGATCAGTTCACAACTCCACCAACAATTCATTAATGTCCAAATTTTCCCACATCCTCCCAATATTTATCATTTTCCTTTTCTGTCTTATTATGCAATCTGACAGGTGTTATTTTAATTCTCATTTCTCTAATAATAGTGATTTAGTGGTTTTTTTCATATGATGATAGATGGCTTTGTTTTCTTTGAAAACTGCCTGTTCATCTTTTGACCATTTATCAGTTGGGGAATGACCTATATTCTTGTACATTTGACTCAGTTCTCTATGTATTTGAAAAATGAGGACTTTTTTCAGAGATACTTGTAAAAAATTCCCCACAGCTTTTTGCTTTCCTTCTAATCTTGGTTGCATTGGTCTTGTTTGTGCAAGCGCTTTTAAATTTAATATAATCAAATTTGTCCTTTATAACTTATAATGCTCTCTGTCTTTTGTTTGGTCGTAAATTGTTTTCTTATTCGTAGAGATGACGGGTAAACTATTCCATGCTCCCCTAATTTGTCCATGATGTGACACTTCATTTCTAAATCATGTACCAGTTTTGACCTTATCTTGAGATAGACTGTGAGATGTTGGTCTATACCTAGTTTCTGCCATGCTATTTTCCAATTTTCCCAGCAGTTTTTGTCAAATAGTGAGTTTTTGTCCCAAAAGCTTGTATTTTAGGTTTATCAAATACTAGTTTACTATGATAATTTATTACTGCGTCTTGTGTACCTAATGTATTACACTGATCCATCATTCTATTTCTCAAATAGTAAAAATAGTTTTAATGATTGATGATTTATAATATAGTTTTAGATCTAGTATGACCAGGCTACATTCCTTTCCTTTTTTTTCTTCTTCATTAATTCACTTAATATTCTTGATGTTTTGTTCTTCAAGATGAATGTTATTATTTTTTCTAGCCCTTGAAAATATTTTTGACAGTTTGATTGGTACAGCACTGAATAAGTAAACTAGTTTAGGTAGAATTATCATTTTTATTATATTAGCTCAGCCTACCGATGGGCAATTGGTATTTTTCCAATTATTTAGGTCTGACTATATTTGTGTGAAAAGTGTTATATAATTGGGTTCATGTAGTTCCTGGGTTTGTCTTGGCAAGTAAACTCCCAAATATATTATATTGTCTACAGTGATTTAAAATGGAATTGCTCTTTCTATCTCTTGGTGCTGGGCTTTATTAGTAATGTATAGAAATGCCAATGATTTATGTAGGTTTATTTTATATCCTGCAACTTTGCTAACATTAATTATTTCAATTAGCTTTTTTTTACTTGATTCTCTAGGATTCTCTAAGTTTACCATCATATCATCTGCAAAGACTGATAGTTTTGTTTCCTCATTTTGTATGCTAATTCCTTAAATTTCTTTTTCTTCTCTTATTGCTAAAGCTAATATTTCTTGTACAATATTGAATAATATTGGTAATAATGGTCATCCATGTTTTACTGCTGATCTTATTGGGAAGTCTTCTAGCTCATCCTCATTGCAGATAATGCTTGCCAATGATTTTAGATAGCTATTGCTTATTACTTTAAGGAAAGTTCCAATTATTCCTATGCTCTCTAGTGCTTTTAATAGGAATGGATGCTGTGTTTTGTCAAAAACTGTTTCTGCATCTATTGGGATAATCATATCATTTGTGCTGGTTTTGTTTTTAATATGATCAATATGCTAATAGTTTTCTTAATATTGAACCATCCCTGCATTCCTGGTATAAATTCTACCTGGCTATAGTGTATTATCCTGGGGATAAGTTGCTATAATCTCTTTGATAATATTTTATTTAAAATTTTTGCATTAATATTCACTAGGGAAATTAGTATATAATTTTCTTCCTTTGTTTTGGCTTTTCCTGATTTAAGTATCAGCACCATATTTATGTCATATAAGAAATATGGTACAAACCCTTATTTGCCTATTTTTTTCCCAAATAATTTACAAAGTATTGGAATTAATTGTTCTTTAAATATTTGGTAGAATTCACTCATAAATCCATCGGGCACTGGAGAGTCTTTTCTTAGGGATTCATTGATGGCTGTTCAATTTCTTTGAATGGGGTTATTTAAGTATTTTATTTCCTCTTCTGTTAATCGGGGCAATTCCTTTTTTATGTAAGCATTCATTTCAGTTAGATTGTCAGATTTATTGGCATACATTTGGGCAAAATAGCTCCTAATTATTGCTTTAATTTCCTTTTTATTAGTGGTAAATTCACTCTTTTCATTTTTGATACTGGTAATTTGATTTCCTTCTTTCTTTTTTTTAAGTAAAATTAATCAGAGTTTTATCTATTTTATTTTTTTTTACAAAACTAGTTCTTAGTTTTATTTAGTAGTTCAATGGTTTTCTTACTTTCAATTTTATTAATCTGCCCTTTGATTTTCAGAATTTCTAATTTGGTATTTAATTGAGGATGTTTTATTGGTTTTTTTTCCCTTAGGTTTAATTGCATGCCCAATTCATTGATCTGCTTTTTCTCTATTTTGTTCATGTTCATTTAGAGGTATAAAATTTCCCCTAAGTACTGCTTTGTCTGAATTGTCATAAATTTTATATGTTGTCTCATTGTTATTCCCTTTGTTGAAATTATTGATTATTTCACTGATTTGTTGTTTGACCCACTCATTCTTTAAGATTAGATTTAATTTTCAATTAATTTTTAATCTATCTTTCCATGATTCTTTATTACATGTAATTTTTATCACACCATAATCTGAAGAGGATGCATTTAATATTTCACTCCTTCTGCATTTGAATGTGAGGTTTTTAATGCCCTAATACCTGGCCAATTTTTATGTAGATGCCATACACCACTGAGAAAAAGGTATAGTCCTTTCTATCCTCATTCAATTTTTTCAGAGGTCTATCGTATCTAACTTTATCAAATTCTGTTCACCTCCTTACCTTTTTTGTTTATTTTGTGGTTAGATTTATCTAGTTCTGAGAGGGGGAGATTGAGGTCACCCACAATTATAGTTTTGCTGTCTATTTCTCCCTGTAACTCAACTTCTTATCTAAGAATCTGGATGCTATACCACTTGGTGCATCTACTTTTAGTATTGACATCACTTTATTGTCTATGATACCTTTCAGCAAGGTGTAGTTTCATTTCTTGTCCTTATGATTAGATCTTTTTTTGATTTTACTTTGTGTGAGATCAGGATTGCTACCCCAGCTTTTTTTTTTAAACTTAAGCTAAAGCATAATAGATTTTGCTCCAGCCTTTTACCTCTCTTCTGTGTGTATCTCTCTGCTTTAAATGTGTATCTCATAAACAACATATTGCAGGCTTTTGGTTTTTAATTCACTCTGCTATCTGTTTCCATTTTATGGGAGAGTTCATTCCATGACAGTTATGATTATTCTGTTTCTCTGCATCCCATTTTTCCCATTTATACTTTTTTCTCTCTCTTTTCACCTTGTCCCTCCTCACAAATGTTTTGCTTTTGACCACCACCTTCCCCAATCTGCCCTCCTTTCTATCACCCCTCCTTTTTTTTTTCTTTTCTCTTTCCTCTCCTGCTTGTCTATAGGGTAAGTTAGATTTCTTTATGCAACTGAATGTGTATGTTATTCCATCTTTGAGCCAAATTCAATAAGAGTAAGGTTAAAACAATGCTCACCCCCTCTTTTCTTTCCCTCTGCTGTAATAAATCTTTCATACCTATTCATGTGATATAATTTACTCCATTCTGCCACCCTCTTTCATTTCCCAGTACAATCCTTTTTTCTACCCCTTAATAAATATTTTATTTTAATAATAGATATTTTTATCATCACATCAAAGTTAACTTATACCCATGCCCTCTAAGCTAAGTATACTCCTTCTAACTGCCATAATAAAAATGCAATTCTTTTTTTTTAATTTAATTTTTTTTATTTTTAGGCAATTGGGGTAAGTGAGTTGCCCAGGGTCACACAACTAGTAAGTATCAAGTGTTTGGTCTGAGCCTGGATTTGAACTAAGGTCCTTGTGACTTCAGGGCTGGTGCTCTATCCACTATGCCACCTAACTGCCCCTAAAAATACAATTCTTAAGAATTAGCAGTACCGTCTTCCACTGTAGGAATGTAAATAGTTTAACCTTATTGAATATCAATTTTTTTCTTTCTTGTTTACCTTTTTATGTTTCTCTTGAGTCTTGTATTTGAAGATCAAATGTTCTGTTCAGTTCTGGTCTTTTCATCAGGAAAGTTTGAAAGTCTCCTATTTCACTGAATATCCATCTTTTACCATGAAAGATTATGCTGAATTTTGCTGGATGGTTGATTCTTGGTTGTAGTCCAAGCTTCTTTGCCTTATGGAATATCATATTCCAAGCCCTCTGATCCTTTAATGTAGAAGTTGCTAAATCCTGTGTAATCATGATTGTGGCTCCATGATATTTGAATTGTTTCCCTCTGGCTGCTTATAGCATTTTCTCCTTGACCTCACAATTCTGGAATTTGGCAATAACATTCCTTGGAGTTTTTATTTTGGGATTTCTTTCAGGAGGTGATTAGTGGATTCTTTTGATAGCTATTTTACCCTCTGGTTCTAGGATATTAGGGCAGTTTTCCTTGATAATTTCTTGAAAGATGCTGTCTGTACTCTTTTTTTGATCATACCCTTCAGACAATCCAATAATTCTTAAATTACCTCTCCTGAATCTATTTTCCAGGTCAGTTATTTTTCTAATAAGGCATTTTACTGGTATTTTATTTAACTGGGGAGAGCACAAGCAACTTCCTGGCTTCTCTTGGCCATCCACATGAATTTTATTTTTTAACAAAAACATTTTCATAGTTTGATGTGACATTAAAATTACTTTGCTGGTATTATCACTTTTTTTTATTATATTGGCAGAGCCTAGTCATGAGCACTGAACATTGCTCCTGCTCTATAAGTTCTTCTTCTTTCTTTAAGGAACATTTTGCAATTGTATCTAAGCAGGTATTGAGTGCTTTGGTATATTGATCCCTAATTATATTATTCATTTTGTAGTTAATTTTGAATGGGATTTTTCTTTCCATTGTTGCCTCTTAGATTTTATTATAATTGTAGAAATGGTATTGATTTTTATGGATTTATTCTGTAGCTTACAATTTTACTGATTTCCTAGGATTTTCTAAGTAAACCATCATGTCATCAGCAAATTGGAAATAATTTTATCTTCTCTTTGCCTATCTGAAATATTAATTCCTTTCTCTTGCTCATTGCTATTGCTAGCATCTCTGGAACTATATCAAATAACTGCAGTGAGAGTGGGCCTTTTGTCTTATTTCTTCATTTATTGGGAAAGCATCTAATGTATTCCCATCACACACAATGCTTATATTTAGTTTTAGATATTTATTGTGATATATAAAAATCCCTCTAGGCCTATACTTTAGAAGGGTTTTTTTTTTCAAATGCTTTTCCTGCATGTATTAACAAATTTATGTAGTTTTCGATGCTTTTGTTTTCAATATGATTAATAATATAGATTGTTTTCTTAATGTTCAACCATCCTTGAATCTCTGGTATGAATCCAACTTGTTCATAACTTCTTGGGAAAATTGCTATAATCAGTTTGACTTTATTCCTCTTTGGTTTGGTATTAATACTGTATTTATCTCATGAAAGGAGTATGATTTCTTTTTTTTTGAGAATAACTCGAATTGTTTTGGTACCGTAGGGATTCTTTTGTAAATTCATCTGGAACAGGTACTCCTCCACCTTGCCCCTTTTGGTAGTTCCTTTACAATTCTCTTTCTTTTAGTGAAATTGGATTATTTAAAATATATGTTTTTGTTTCTCTGTTGATTTGTTCATTTTATATTTTTCAAAGCAATCATTTTTTTTTCTCTTTTGTGCTCTCAATTTTGTTAGCACAAAACTGGATGGTAGGTTTTGATGAGTCTTTTGTTTTTTTCCCTGAGTTTGTTGTGTTTTACTTTATTTGCTATTTTATTGATTTGATTTCCTGTTTTTTTAGTAAGATTGGCTGAAGAGTAATAATTTTCAGGAAAGTTTCAATACATTTAAGGGAAAAGCAGTCTGATTTTCATGGGGCACATTTTTAAAGAAAAGTTAGTCCAGTCTACATGGCAGGGGAATACAGTAGATAATACTGTTCTTACCATACTGTTCATATTCATAAGATTTAGATTAAACTGAAAGACACCTTACAATTGTTTTTTTCTCAGAGGAAAAAACCAAGGACCAGAGAAGTTAATTGATGGAATAGAACTTCAGAAGCTTTTAAAAGATTTTGAGTGCAGGAACAGCTTACTTAAAGGGATGTCCTGTACAATTATTCTCACTGTGGTATAAAAGAGAAATTATATAGTTGTATGAAAAAATGCTCTAAATCACTATTGATCAGAGAAATGCAAATTAAAACAACTCTGAGGTACCACCTCATGCCTATAAAACTGAAAAGTATGAAAAAGAAGGAAAATGTTGGATATTAGATGAGATGTGGGAAAACTGGAACACGAATGTACTGTTGGAGTCATGAACTGATCCAACCATCCTGGAGAGCAATTTGAAACTATGTCCAAAGGGCTATAAAGCTGTGCATACCATTTGATCCAGCAATACCTCTACTAAGTCTGTATCCCAAAGACATCCCAAAAAAGGGAAAAGGATCTATTTGTGCACAAATGTTTATAACAGCTCTTTTAGTGGTAGCTAAGAATTGGAAATCAAAGGGATGCCTATCAGTTGGGAAATGGCTAAACAAGCTGTAGTATATGATTTAATGGAACATTATTGTGCTATAAGAAATGACAAGCAGGATGATTTCAGAAAAACCTGGAAAAACTTACATGAACTGATACATAGTGAAGTGAACAGAACCAATGGAATGTTGCACATAGTAATAGCAATATTGTTCAATGAAGAATTGCAAATGGCTTATCTATTCTCAGCAACACAATGATACAAGACAATCCCAAAGGACTAATGATAAAGCATACTATCCACCTCCAGAGAAAGAGTTGATATTGACTGAAGCATGCTATTTTTCCCTTTCTTTTTTTTTTCTTTTGAGTCTTCTTGTACAGAATTACTAATATGGACATATTTTAATAACTGAACATGTATAACCTGTATCTGATTGCATATCATCTCAGGGAGGAGAGAAGGGGGGGGGATAGAATTTGGAACTCAAAACTTTAAATAAAAATGTTTTAAAAATTAGAAAAAATAAAAGAGAGATGAGAAAGAAGAGATACTTAGTTGTGTCAAGGACCCAGCTAAGGGGCTATTGTAGTAAATGCGTTATAGGTGATCAGGCTTGGACTAGGGTGGGAGAAGTGGGAAGAAAGGGACATTTATAAAGACAAATCAACAGGTTTTGGTGATAGATAATGAAGTAGAAGACTTGATGAAAGATAACACCAAGGTCTGGAGCCTTAATGGCTTAGGGAAAAGTAATTCTACTTACAGAGTTCACCTCAACTTTCTTATCCTCCATAATCATCATGCTCACACCCATGTGTCTTGGAAAAACAGAATGAGAGTGGGAATTGTTCTAATGATAATCACTCATATGTATATAGCACTCAGATTTACAAAGTGCTTTTCTTGAACAAGCCTCTAAGGTAGGTAATACAGACATCAGTATCTCCATTTTAAAGATGAGGAAATTTAAAGGGAAAGGAGTCTGGGACTTACCCATAGTGACATGGCTGCTAAATGGCAGAGTCAAGATTGGATTTCAGGCTTCCTGACTTTAGAGTACTTCCTGACTTTTCCCATACTACGTGGATGTGTAGAGAGGAGTAGATGGATGGATGGATGGATGGATGGATGGATGGATGGATGGTTGGCAACCCTTTCTAAGACACTTCCTAACTATGTCAGTTTATCTCATTTAAACTCAGTCTTTTTTTTCCTCATCTGTATAATGTGTACAATAATAGCAGAAGGATTGTCCTTCCTGGGTTTTGTGAAAATCAAATTTGGACAATCTACAAATGGTGTTTTGTGAAACAAAGTGCCATATAAATGACTGTAATTATTGTACAAAATGAAGTATTGCCTGTATGCTTGCTTATTTGGTCTATGTGCTCAGCCCCTTTCCATGATTAGTGAATGTCTAGTATATTGCTACAAGTTGTATTTCAGCTTGCCCCTTGGGTCTTTCGACTCACCTTTTCTGGGTGACCTCACCCTACAGAAATTGCTTAGGGGAGAGAACCAAAGTTCATCAAGAGAACAATTTTTCCTACTGCACTTTTTGTGATTCCAATGCAATATCGCCTTGGAGCCTTTATAAGAACAAGGGAGGCATGGGCATCATGGGTAATGCACTTTAGAAACAAAAAAAGTCTTGGAAAGGAAACTGCAGTGGATGGTAATCTGGTTATATAAAGGAAAGATAAATCATAATGATGTAGTAATTTGAGTTCCTCAGGGAACTCCAAGTGTTCTGCAGACACTATGTCATTACTCCTCTGAATACCCATGTGAAGGGAGAAGTAGGTACTGCTTTCTCTAGTTTTCTAGACAAGGAAACTGGGATTTGCTGATTGTTACACTTGTCCCATTGACAGAGTAGAGCTGGTAGGATGTATAGAAATACATCTTTCTCTGATCTTTTTTCTCTAATGTGGGTGATTTATTCAGGGAATCAATGTCAGACTCTCTGAAACAACTCATAGATTTGGTGAATTAACTTGAGTATTTCCTGCCTGAATCTTGCCCCTATCCCCACCTCCCCAAACACACACACACACACACACACACACACACACACACAAAATACATACTGCAAGACACACAAAGTCGAACCATTCAATCATTTGCATAGTATTATTTAGGTTACTGAATGAATTTGAAGTCAGGAAAAGTTCATTTTAAATCTTGCTTGGACACTTACTAGCTGTGTGACCCTGGACACATCTTTTAACATTCTCTCAGCCTCAGTTTCCTTATTTGTAAAATAGGAATGATAATATTACCTACCTCCTAGGGTTGTTATGAGGATCAAATGAGTTAACTTAGGTAAAGCACTTTATAAACCTTAAAATGCTATATAAATGTTAGCTAAGACACTGTTTGAGTCAGAGGATGCTTGTAATAGAACTCACATTCTGACTTTAGGCAGGAAAGTAATTATTCCTAACATTATTGATAACAAAAAATTATTGTATTTGAAAATGAATGATGATTCTTTGCCAAGGGAGGAGAAAATGAATGGGGACTAATACAGTGTCAGACTAGACTAAAGTCTTGGTTACTTTTACTGCACTGCTCCCCTCCTCCTTTTTTTTGTTAAAGACATGGCTAGTTAGAGGAATAGGGATAAATACATTTTAAATGTAGTGATATAAAAATAAGTCTAAGGTTCTGTACTGCCCTCCTTCCCCCTAATCTTCTTTGCAAAGAATAATAATCAAATCACCACTTTTATTACCTCTGGAAAGGGCATTTTCATGGACTGCTATAGTACTTTGCTCATCTTCTTTGTGATTTCCCAGACCATAATCCATCCCCTCCCCCACCCTTGTTCTTTTTATATAGTTTCTAATGGAGAATATAAGCTTCTTGAGGGCAGGTACTGTTTCACTTTTGGCTTTGTATTCCCAACATATAGTAAGTGCCTGGCACCTAGTGAGCAATTAATCAATGCTTGCTGAATTATGGGCCAAATACTGTTAGTTAATTACTTAGAGAGGGAGGCTCTTAGCAAGCTCTTGATAAATGTTCTACATTTATTCTTTAATTCACTCTGAGTAATATTAAAACACAGGAAGGTGTCTTCCCCTTTTCTGGTCAAAGGTGGGCTTTCTAAAGACATAAAAATGTCAGTGGATTAGATGAGTCAATTGTCACCTTGATCTAGGCTTACTTTTCTTAATAAGTACTTTAATACATTGATATATCCCTGACCTCATCAACATGTCAACCCTTACCTAGGATAGTATTTAGATTATTGGCATACGGTCCACTACCAGGCCCATATTCAACACTGTTTGACTCATACTCCTCTGAAATAGTCCTAGAGAGCCCAGAATATCTCTATGCTTCAATGGAGTCTCAGTAGAAGACAATAATGGAGGTTTGGCTTGACATCATAGGAAGCTTCTCAGTCTACTTTGCAATGGCTATCCATCCCTGAAACTGATATACCATTTATTTAATTTCCTTTTTTCTAGTCTCCCCCTCCTCTAATGCCCACTGGTAGTAAACATTTCTTCCTAATTCTCTTCTTAGGAGGCTAGGATATGTCAAACTTTTCCATGATTCACTAAATATTCTGAAATTTTAAGTGACTTATAGTTGAAAAAAGTAAAGAGATCCACACCCACCCCAACCCATACTCTTTTCCTCTGTGCCCACTACTCATATAGCTATTTTGCCCATAAGGAAACTCAGGTTTCAGAGGTACTTGTTAAATCAATATTTGCTCAGTTACATTAGCCCAAAGGATATGAGAGAAATCTCTGTTTTCTTTTGCTCTCTTCGAAAACAAACAGGTGTAGTATCAAATGCAGAAATATATGATATTGAGATGAAGCTACTGTATTTACAGTCATTTTGCTTCTACTATCTAACTTCATCTTTAATATACTTTGGTTATGAAAAAAATATATTTTGTCCCTTTTTATCTACTATAAGTATCATTTGTTATATTCATGTCTAACAGAAAACATGAATTGTCTCTCCTCCTCTTTAGTTGTACTCAGTGATGAGAGATATCAGGAACTGTCTTTTACATAGGGAGTAGGGAGAGGAACTGGTGTATGTGTGTGTGTGTGTGTGTGTGTGTGTTGTGTGTGTGTGTATCTATATAGCTATCCATCCATCCATCCTAACCTAGTGTAGAATGTGGTATGAGCGGATTTAGTTGTAAACCCTCCTATGTGTAGCTCAATGCTCTTGGTTGACAATGCAGACTACAGAAAACATCCCAACTAGGGATCCTAACATTATCACATCATCTTGAAACTTAAGTATCAGCCCTTGAGTTTCCTGCCTGTGTTACTTTCATATGTATATTTGTTGATCACCTCACTTCATAGATTTAAATGAGCCTGTAGTAGCTAGAGCCCATAGGCATCTTATTATTCTGTGACCATACTGCTTGCTGCCCCATATAGGACATGTTATACCTAGAGAATGGTCTATGACAGCTTGTGCCTCAGGTTTGTCAAATGGCTCTATATTTGGACTGGTAGTTGAAGGCTCTTCATTGAAGGACAAGGAACATGGTTCAACGAAGCTTCTTCTAGTTACTTAGAATGAGTTGGTGAGTTCTTCCGATTTCAGCTCATCTGTGTCATGACCTGTACTCATGATCCAAAGATCTCTAAAACAGCCATGTCCAGTCAAGAACACACTGGTTGCTGCCCTTGAGACACAGGGTCATCATTTCCCAAGCTCTTTAGTGTTTTCTGTGTCCAAGACCTCATTCAGCTTACAACACATAAGACTTCCCTTGGGAAATATCCTCGAACGTAGATACAAAAGTGAAATTACCCAGTGCCTCATTGCTCTGCTCTGAAGAGGTCTTAACCTGGTGTATTATTTCTCCTCCTAGCCAGAAAAAAGCAAATCAAAACTCTACAATTGCCATAGTTTATATATGATAATAAATTAAGTCATATTTTAAAGGAACAATTGGATTAAAACTAAAAGACATATAAGTGGGAATTTCCATTTCTTCTATTCTGGGTAAGAAGTACGATATTTCATGTTTTGGGTTCT
The DNA here is from genome assembly GCF_003287225.1 of Phascolarctos cinereus. Taxonomy (NCBI): domain Eukaryota; kingdom Metazoa; phylum Chordata; class Mammalia; order Diprotodontia; family Phascolarctidae; genus Phascolarctos; species Phascolarctos cinereus. Next base: position 50,711,410 of record NW_027555514.1, on the reverse strand, counting down.
ATGCATTTTTAAGAAGGATTTGAGGTCCAAAATACCATAATATTTTCTAAGAAATAAATAACATTTAGAACCTTTGTGTTTAATATTTCACCAATCTTTTATTAGCCAAAGGATTTGCAATCTCTCATTTGGTCATGGAAAAAAGTTTCATGAATAAATTAGAAAACATGAGGGGGAAATTTTGTACCAGTGTGAAACAATTATATTTCAGTCCTGATTTCAGCATGTAAAATGATTAAAATTGGATCTATACTGAGCCAAAGACCACCAGATAGATGAAAGTTCAGAAATTCAATCAGATGATCAATTTATTTCTGCTTTCTATAAAAATAATTCACTATATTTTAAAATGAAGGACCAGTAGTTTTACAAGATCGAGAGAAACAAGTGATTTTCTTAATATTAGTGGTACTTTCAAAATAAGATAGCTTTAATCCAGAAGCATCTAGATATAAAGTAATTTCAATGAAGAAATTAATTTAAATAGCTATAGGTTCAAGGATCCAATCCACAGAATTATTTACTCAGTTTCATTTATGCTAGGACATGTTCTGAATGTTCTTTTTTTCCAATTTAAAGTTGCAAAAACAAAACATATTTTCCTTTTACTTACTGCATCCTATGTTGTGTTAGCCCCTTTCACAAAGCCTTTGGCAGGGAACCAGAATGAATTGGGATCTTCAACATGCTCTGAATCAGTCTCCAAATAAAGAGATCATTGAGCTTCCAAATGATGTTTAAACTCATTATCCTCCAACAGAGAGACATTAAACCATCATCCCCTAGGAGCATTATTACCATCTAACATCTGTAAACATCAGTACGTGGTCAGGGATGTTGATGGAATCTACTTTTTGTGAATTTCAACATACCAAAAGATGATCAAGAAGAGAAAATCAATGAGTGTTTGTCAGTAATGAGACTGTAAGAAGGTCTTATAGCCTAATCCCTCTTGGAGGAATGTGATAATGTACCTGTCGAAGTACAGAATTGCTTCTGAGGGTAGTAGGATGTGGAGATTATTTAACTGTGCGCAAAAAATGTACAGTAATTGAAATCATTAAAACCCAATCTGGAATCTTTAAGAGATTTCATATTGACAGTCTTGACTAAAGTCTTACTCTGCTGCCTCCTTGTGGTGTGGTGATGACCTGGGCTTTCTGAAGATCAAGTTCTGGGAGTTCCTACTAATACAGAAAGGGACAAAAAGGCTTCAAGAACAGTACTAACAGCAGAAAGTAATAAAGCATTTGGTTACATTACTTTCATCTGTTGGTTGTTGCATGTTATAAGCCCCACTTTAATTCTTCTAAATTGCCTGTAGACCTGGCAATCAGGCAGGCACAGCCATTTATTAAAGCTCTTCCATGTACCAGGTAATATATGATGGGGATACAAATACAAGCAAAAAGATACAGCCCCTGACTTCAAGGAGTTTACATTCTACTAGGGGGAAGAAGAGACATCAGAAGGAGCAGCCCATTGAAATGCAAAATATCTCCCTTTGGCCACTTGCCTTCCCCCCAGGTAATCTTAAAGTAAGGAATTTATTTTTGCCCAAAGCAACTCATGAACAGAATGAGTACATGAGTTCATTTGGGAAGGGTTATATCTTCTTGGTTCAGGGAATGCCCAAACACTGTTTTTATCTTTAAAAAAAAAATTCTATTAAAGTATATTAACTGGTCATTTAAGTAGAATTTATAAAATGCATCCTATGGTTGCTCTATGTAGGCACTACGCTAAGTGCAGAGGATACAAAGAAAAGCCAAAGGCTGTCTTTGCTCTCAGAGTTTAATGAGGAAAACAATATTCGAACAATTATGTACAAATAATGTGTGTGCAGGATAAATTGGGGCTATCAAGAGAGAGAAAGTTCTGGCATTAAGAAGTAATCTTACAGAAGGTGGGGCTTTAGTTGAGACTTGAAAGAAATCAAGGAAGCCAGCCTGGGCTGAGATGAGGAAGGAGAGAGTATATCATGAGCTATTCCTGTATCAGGTTTGTCACCTGGTAGTTTAGGTCTGATATTGGAAGGAAGTGGAATATTCCATAGATAACAAGAGAAGGTTTTCGTGGCTTCAGCACTCAGCTTGGGTAGATGTTTCCCCTACTCCACCATAGCTTCCATACATAGATGGTTTGACATTGTGATTTCTAAAACCATGAGACATCTGGCAAGTCTGAAGATCCTCTACTTCAGGTGGATGGGTCTTTTTAAGTCCTTCAATGAGTAGGAATTGATCAACATGGCCTGAGTTTACCAAGAAGCCATGGCAACATTGAGACTTGCTCCCCTGGGGTGGTCAATTTTTTTTTTTGTTTTGTTTTTAGCTAGGAAATGGGATTAAGTGACTTGCCCAGGGTCACACAGCTAGTGAGTGTTATGTGTCATGTGTCTGAGGCCAGATTTGAATTCAGGTCCTCCTGACTCCAGGGTTGGTGCTCTACCCACTGAGCCACCTAGCTGCCCCTAGTCAAATGTTGTTGAGAAAGAATTTTTACACTTTCAGACAAAACACTAGCCTAATCTCCATGAGAGGGAACACAACTCTGGTAGATATTGGCCTATCACAAAGTAGGACCATTAAACTCAGTCAATTCCACCTTCCTGATTGGTAAGTTGGTGGTGCTAAATAAACTGCCTATAGTTTCCCTTTAAAAAACCTTAAAAAAAACACTCATGGAAATACAATGGAGGCAGTATAAAGTAGTGGCAAGAATGCTTGAGTTGGTACCAGGCAAAATTTAGATTTAGATTCTGCATCCATTGGTTAGGCTGTGACACCACAGACATAACCTTTAACCTCTCTAAGACTCAATGTCCTCTTGTGCAAAATGGAGCTGAAATAGTGGTAGTGTCTACTTCACAGCATAGTTGTAAGGTAAAAATGAAATAATATATGTAAAGGGCTTCACACATATGAAATACTCCTTACATTTCAATTATTATCATTTTTGGGAAAGTATTATGAAATTAACAGACAATTCTTCAAAAATAAAATGAGAATTTCATAGAAATGAATAATCTCCAGAAGAGGCAGCCATGGAATTCTAAGGCACTAGTGAAACTTTCACTTGTTAGAAACCATGACAACAAGGAAATATGGTTTATTTCCTGGTGCAGGGATCAATAAAGCTATATGTAAGTTACAGGAGGTAGCTATGACATATTGGTCACTCTAACGCAGTTCTTTCTTATTCTCTCTCTCCCTCTCTCCTTCTCTGACTGCACATCTATAAACTCTATCACTAAAAAGTCAAAGTAATGATTTTGCATGGCACCCAGGAATGCCAATTTCATTGCTTTAGAATCACAATAATTTGCCATTAATATCAAGCAATTGTTACCTGATTCCCCAACCTGTGTTAGTCTGCCAGACATACTTAAACCTGTAGAATCTGTGGACTAGAGCCTTGGCTTTATGTTTTCATGGACAGAGTTCAGTCCTGGGATTGTCTTAGTTAAAATCTTGCTTTACTTAACATCCCTCAACAAAGTTTTCATGCAGGAACATTTGTGTTTGGCATTCATCTGAGTCCCCATGAGAAAAAGGAAGAGGCCCTTAGAACCCATGCAAGCATTAGGGCTAACATCAAAGATAGAAAAGACTTTAGTCTACTAGAAAAGGTTATATGTGGTATGAGAAGATTTGAGTCTGATTTTCTCCTCTGATTTTATTTACCTGTATGACTTTGGTGAATTCATTTAAACCTGTTGGACCACAATCCTCACTTCTATAAAATGAGTGAGTTGGAGGACGATGATAATAATGACAATCACCACCACCACCACCACCACCACCACTACCACCACCACTACTTCCACCACACTACTACTACTACCACCACCACCACTACCACCACTACTACTACTACTAGCACCACCACTACCACCAGCACCAGCACCACCATTACTACTATTACTACTTCTACTACTATTACCACCACTAATACTACTAATAATAACTAACATTTATATAGTACTTACTATGTGCCAGGCACCATACACTTCATAATTATTGTCTCATTTGATCCTCACAAAATACCTGGGAGGAAGGCATATTCATTTTACAGATGAGGATAATGTGTTACACTAGATGTTCTCTCATTATGAGACTCCTGTACACTTTTGGGTAGAGAGAGGTCACAGCAGTGGAGACTGCCTGCCTACCCCAACCAGGGCCTTGCTTTGATCACCACCAGGGTTGGGGAGAAAGACCCTGTTTCGTGACTTTTGGATGCACACCCAGCAGCCAGTCAAAAGCCTATTTCTTTATCACATGGTAAATGAGCTAGAAACAGTCTTACTGTACCTGTTACTTCTGAAATAGAAAGTGAGATCTCTCCAATCCACATTATCACACATTTCCAAGAGCTTGCCAAATGTACACGTAGTCTCAGGACTGAGCCTTCTGGCCAGTCCTCCATTCCACTATGATCCTTAGAATCCAACAAAAATTGAAAAATTCAAAGGACCAGAGAGCCCTTCCCTCCCTACCAAAAATTTTCCTTCTCCAGAGGGCTTCCCAAGAACCAAAATACAGTAATCCTACAGTACCATGGGTATGATAATAGGGTTGAAGATATCCCTTCAGGAGAAAACATTGACTCACTATGGAGTCAATTCCTTTCCCTCATCCCAGTCCTGAAAAATTTGTGATTAGTAAAAGACACGATCTAAGTTTATTTTGCCACATTGTGGCTCTTTCTCTAGAGCAGGCTACTCTGGCTGTTGTTCTGTTCCAAACCTCCTTCTCTTCTCCAGCAGCCTTGATCCAAGAAATTCCCTGTTTGCCTGGAAAACCCATATTTTGATCTGCCAACACCACTCTTGCCATTCCACTGTCACCTTGCTGTTGCCAGCCATCATTCCCCAGCTTCTAGCTTGGCTCAAGAATTCATCCTCACTGCAACACTGCCCTTGTTGGCCAACATTCCTCAGTCCATGTTATTACATGGCTTCCCACAGAGGCTATTGGCTTAGAGATAGTCCCTGCCAGTTAACTCTCTAGGGAATCAGTGTGTCTCTGGGAAGTCAGATCATGTTCCTTTTTTTCTTTTTTGCTCCTCCAGCTCTAGTTCTCATATTCTCTCTCTCTCTCTCTCTCTCTCTCTCTCTCTCTCTCTCTCTCTCTCTCAAGATCAAGTCCAAGGTTGTATCTCAAGTGCAAGAAAATTGTCCATGAATCAATCACCCTCAAATTAGATTTTTAAAAAATCATTTATTTTTAATATTATTTTAAAAATGTGAGTTCCAGATTTTCTCCCTCTCTCCCACCCCTCCCCCATCCATTGGGAAGGCAAGAAATGTGATATCAATTGCATATGTGAAGTCATGTAAAACAAAAAAGTAAGGAAAATAAACTGGAAAAAAAATGTTTCAATCTGTGTTCAGACTCCATCAGATCTTTCTATGGGAGTGGGTAGTATTTTTCATCATTATAATTCCCTCAGAATTGTCTTAGATCATTGTATTGCTAAGACTAGTTGTTATTCACATGATCATCATACAATTGCCAAATTGTTGCTATTACTGTGTACAGTGTTTTCTTGGTTCTGCTTACTTCACCTTGCATCAGTTCACGTAAGTCTTTCTAGGTTTTTCTGAAAACATCATGTTTGTTATTTACTATAGAACAATAGTATTCTAACCAACACATACCACAACTTGTTCAGTCATTGTCCAATTGATGGGCATCTTCTCAGTGTCCAATTTTTTGCTACCACTAAAAGAGCTGTTGCAAATATTTTTGTACATATAGGTCCTTTTCCTTTTTCTTTTATCTCCTTTGGACATAGACCTAGTAGTGATATTATTGGGTCAAAGGGTATACAAAGTTTAATAGCCATTTGGGCACAGTTTCAAATTGCTCTTCAGAATGGTTAGATTAGTTCACAGCTACACCAACAGTATATTAATGTTCCAATTTTTTCCACATCCCCTCCAACATTTGTCATTTTCCTTTTCTGTCATATTAGCCAATTTCATAGGTGTGAAGTATACTTCAGAGTTGTTTTAATTTTCATTTCTCTAATCAATAGTGACTTAGAGCATTTTTTCATATGACTATTGATAGCTCGGGCAGCTAGGTGGCACAGTGGATAGAGTACTAGCCCTGGGGTCAGGAAGACTTAAGTTTAAATCTGGCCTCAGATACTTACTAGCTGCATAACCCTGAGCAAGTCACTTAACACTCTTTGCCTCAGTTTTCTCATCTGTAAAATGAGGTAGAGAAGGAAATGGCAAGCCATTATAGTACCTTTGCCAAGAAAACCCCAAATGAGTCATGATGAATGAGATATAACTAATCAACTAAATAACAACAAAAATTCATGTTTTTGATTTCTTCTTCTGAAAACTGCCAATTCATATCCTTTGACCATTTATCATTTGGGGAATGACTCATATTCTTATAAATTTGGCTCAGTTCTCTATATATTTGAGAAATTAGGCCTTTATCAGAGAAACTTCCTGCAAAATATTTTCCCCCAGTTTCCTGCTTTCCTGCTAATCTTAGCTGCATTGGTTTTGTTTTTACAAAACTTTTAAATTTAATGCACTCAAATTTATCTATTTTACCATCTTTGATCCTCTCTATCTCTTGTTTGGCCATAAATTCTTCCTTTTTCATAGCTCTGAAAAGTAAAATTTTTCATGCTCCCTTAATTTGCTTATGATACCACCCTTTCTATCTTACTCATGTATCCATTCTGACCTTATCTTGGTATAAGGTGTGAGATATTGATCTATACCTAGTTTCTTTCAAATTGCTTTTTAATTTTCTCAGCAGTTTTTGTCAAATAGTGAATTCTTGTCTCAAAAGCTTGGATCTTTGGGTTTATCAAGCACTAGATTGTTATAGTGATTTTGCTACGTGTTTTATACCTAATCTATTTCACTGATCGACCCCTTTATTTCTTCTCTAGCACCAAACTGTTTTGATGATTACCACTTTGTAAAAAGTTTGAGATCTGGTACTGCTGGGCTGCCTTCTTTTACATTTTTTCATTGATTCCCTTGATATTCTTGACCTTTTGTTCTTTCAGATGAATTGGTATTTTTTCTACTTCTATAAAAGAATTTTTGTTAGTTTAATTAGTATGGCACTAAATAAGCAAATTCATTTAGGTAGAATTCTTGTTTTTATTATGTTGGCTTAGCCTACCTATAAGCAATTAATATTTCTCCAATTGCTTAGATCTGTCTTCATTAGTGTGAAAAAATGTTTTGTAATATTTTTCACATAGTTTCTGGGGTTTTTTTGGCAAGCAGACTCCCAAGTATTTTATATCATCTGCAATTATAAGTAGGGAAGCATACCCAGGCAGAGTAAGTTTTACCTTATGGATAGGATCATTAATGTTAGGAGGAATGACCCACATACAGTAACTGGGAGTTAAACATGTGACGTGTTGGCACAGGGAAGCCTTACCAACAACAAAGGCTAGTCTGGGTGTAGCTTGTGGGTAGAGATGTTGTGCCCCAACAAAATAGGGCAGATGTCTCTGCACTTACCTTTTTGCTTCTGAAATGTCCAGGCCATATGAAAGATTCCTATATCCTTAGGAGTAGTTGGGAACATGGCATGAAGGTCCTACAGCTAAATGATCCCATTCAGCAGATCTCTCAGAGCTGGAAGTGGGGTTCGTACCTAAGGCCATACTCTCGGGCCACTGATCCTTTTCTTGGAGATCGCCTGAAAGAAGAATAGACTGTGAGTCACTGACAGGAGACAGGGATCTGGTTACTGGTTGTAGAAAAAGTCAAAGTTCATCTTCTAGGAAAATTCAGAACTTCATTTTTTACCTTACTCCTAACCTTGCTCACCATAGACAAAAATAAAGTTTGGATGAGGCTGTTTGAGCGATTTCATAATAAACTTATGTGCCTGGAGAGCTGTGATCAGTAGTTCATAAGATAAAATGAAAATTAGATCCATAATCCCTTTAAAGAACAACAAAAAGATCTGGCTTACACAGGAAAACGTTTATAAACAGAAATGCAAGCACTTAGGGATTTACTAATAGAATTCAGAATAATCATGCACCGAAGACCATTGCTTCAGACAGACAATACCTAGAAGAATGTAACTTATATTGTCCAGACTGCATCTATGATGAATTGTTTCTTAAGTGGATTCACCTCAATCTCTTAAGTGTCCTTCTCTATTTTCTCTGATGGATCTCCTAGTTACTGAGCCTCTGTTTCATTGTCCTTTCTTTCCCTCTCTCTGCCTCTCCCTCTAGATTACAAAGAGAACATTTATACCACAAATCATCAATTAAACAGATAAGCACAGGGAATATTTGGTCTATTTGAGATCATTTTCTAGGAGCACTTTAGGAGAATCACCAAGTACCTGCCCCTAATAGGATTTAGACTAATTTTCTGCTTTTGGTTTAGCACCCATTTATTCTAGGGAAGGACTTATCACTCAGTGGCAAGAAAGCTAAAACTGGTGTCAGAGACATTGACCTCAGGCCCTCATTACTTCCTGCTCAGGCTATTGCATTAGCCTCTTAACCAGTCTCTGTACCTTCAATCTTTCGGGGATCTAAACTGTTACACATTGCTGCCAGATTAATCTAGACTGCCGCTCTGGTCATATCATCATCCCACTCATGGCTTTTGAATGGCTTCTCCTTTCTACCAAAGTCTACACTCCTCAGCTTGAAATCCACAGCCTTCCAGTGCTGGGCAATGACTTGCTTTTCTCTCCTAACACTAGCTGTGTAATCCTAAGTAAATCACAGTTTTCTCATCTGTAAAATGGGGATAATAATAGCACCTATTTCCCAGAGTGTTTGTGAGGATGTAATGAAATAATATTTGTAAAGCTTTTAGCACAGTGCTTGGCTCATAATAGGTGCTTATTGTCACTGTTCCATCATTTTTCAATCTTGTCCGACTTTCATGACCCCATTTAGGGTTTTCTTGGCAAAGATACTGGAGTGATTCACCATTTTCTTCTCTAGCTCATTTTACAGATGAGGCAAACAGGGTGACACAACCAGTGTCTGAGGCTAGAGTTGAACTCAGGTCATTTGACTCAAGGCCAGACATTGTATCTACTGTACCACCTAGCTGCTCCATAGTAGGTGCTTAATAAATGCTTATTTCCTTGCCCCTCCCCTCCCTTCTTGTCTCATACTACATTCTGGCTAAGCTTGGTTACTTAGCATCCTTACACTTTGCTACCAGCATACCTTCATTTAATTCAATGCAATGCAACCAATAATTTATAAAGTGCCTTATTACGAGCAAGGCATTGAGGTAGGCACCAGTTTTATATCTGTATTTCCCTAAATCTTACCCCCATACTTCAGGGTCTAACTCAGGTATTGTTTCCTTTGTCAAGACTTCCCTCATTCTATCCAATATCTTCTTTCTCAGACTTCTCTTGATGGGATAGGCAGGTCATAGATTTAGACTTGGAAGGGACTTTAGATCCCATCACATTTAGTCTCCCTCCTCTCCCCTCCCCCCTGCCCAGTACGTATAAATGAACTGAGGTCCTGAGCAGCAAATTCAAGATTACAAGCAAGTCATACTCCAAATCTCCTGGTTTTCTACTTTATGCATTGTGTACCAAAGTCTTAGTTTAGTTTCAGCTTTTAAAACTGCACTAAGACTTTTGGGATATGCCATATTTATTTTATTGGTCTTTTACCATTTTACAAATTGCTCTCTGAAGAGATAGGTAGTGCATGTGCTATTATCCCCACTTTCCAGAAGGGTAAGCAGAGGCCTAGAAGGGATAAATGATTTGCCCAAGGTCACAAAGCTAACATGTTACATAACACATAATTATGAACCCAACTGATATCATTTTCTTAAAAACAGATGAGTAGGATGAATGCAAAAGCATGGTATGGTTTTATAAATGTCAGCAGTGCTAAAGTTGAGAATGAAACAAGGCTCGTAATGAAAGCTAAGGGCAACAGGGAGGTTTTTGTATTTTATTTTCCATTTATTTTTATTTATATTAGAGAAATTTGGAAAATCAGGGAAGAGACGGTAGTGCTGCTCCAGACAAAACTATGATAATGAATAACGGAAGGAAGGTAGAACTGTCCAATTTTTAAGTTGTTTCTGATTTCTCTGCCAAGGAGAATGATTCTTGTGTTGGTAGTGATGGAACCAAAATGGCTCATTAGGGAATGATCATGAAGTTAAGAAGAGGAAGAACACAAGTGATCAGCTGCCTCAAGTTGTGAGGTCATGTGACCTAGAACATGAGGTCATGAAAGAACTAGAAGGTATGAGGAGTGGGCCATTGCCAGTGGATCTTTGGAAGATCATGGGGTACAATAAAGGTACAGCAAAATAGGTTAAGGACAGCTGTCCTCATTTTCAAAAAGAAAAACAAAAGAAAATGACAACACATGCTACAAAGCATAAGCCAGTGAGCTTGACTTTCATTCTTGGCAAAATTTTAGAATGCACTATTAAAGCAATGTTAGTGAACCCAGTGACAGTATTATCCTCAAGATATTAAAACAAGACAAAGAAAGTCCCTAAACTGTTGAAAAAGAAAACAAGCTGATCAGACAACAGAAGTGAGAGAGAATAAATAAAGTCTCTGCATTGAATTGACTCCTAACACATTTGGAGGACTGTTGGAGGAATTATGAGAACTTTTATTGTGATGTTGTTGTTGTTCAGTCCTTTCAGTCATGTCCAACTCTTTGTCATCCTATTTGGGCTTTTCCTGGCAAAGATACTGGAGTGGTTTGCCATTTCCTTTCCCAATGAGAAGTTATGAAATATTATCGAAAGAGATCCTATGTGTAAAACACTGCCATGTTTAGCTCACATCTAGACTACTGTGTTGAAATTTAGGTGGCATATTTTAGAGAAAACACTGATAAGCTAGAGAGTTCTCAGAGGAAGGCAGCTATGATAGTGAAGTTATTCAAATTATTGCCAGATAAGAATCAGTTGAAAGAACTAGAGATTTTTAACTTAGAGAAAAGAAGATTTAGGGGAACATGGTATTTGTCTTTAACTATTTGAAGGACGATCATATGGAAGAGGGATTATTTTGGGCTTGGACCCAGGAGGCAGAATTAGGAATAATGGATGGAAGTACCAAAGAGGAAAATTCAAGCATTCTAAAAATTAGAAGGATACATCATTGGAATGGACTGCCCTAAAAGTTTGTTAGGCAGCAAGCATATATTAAGTGCTGACTATGTACTCGGCATTGTGCTAAGTGCTGGGGATACCTACCCATCCCCCTAAAATGAAAAATAACATCATCCCTGTCCTCAAGAGGCCATGTCTTAATGGCAAAGTCTGCATGCAGATAACTGCCTACATAAAGGACATGCACAGAGTAGACATTAGTTATTCTGAAAGGTGAAGCACGAGGAGTTGGGATGGGTAGGGTGGGAAGGAAAGACCTAGGAAAAGATCTTCTGTTGGAGGGAGAAGATAGTGAATTTCCTCTCTTTGAAAGTCTTAAAACAAAAGCTGGATGACTATTTGGGTATATTATAATAGGAATTATTTTCCAGTTTGGAGTTGAACTAGTAGGCTACTGACATCCTTTTCAACTCTGAAATTCTGTGATTCTGTGAACTGAGTTGTAACAGAACAGAAAAATTCTAAGAGTTAGACTGGAAGAGGCAGCCTACGTTCTAGTCTTGGGAAGAGCATACTGAGTCTAGAGTCCAGTTGGTAATTTATTTTGGTTGAAATGCAGAGTATGTGAAAGGGGGAGGATCAAATAATAGGAGAAAGATAGTACCCAGATTGTAGATATTAAGAACTTACTGTGCACTACACGCTGTGCTGGGTGCTAGAGATATAAATACAAGGATGAGTGCTGAGGTTGGAATCCAGATTGAAAAGGGCTTAAAAGTCATAGAGAAGAGATGAAATGGAGGCAGAGAGTATAGATAGCTTTTTCAAGGAAATTGGATGAGTAAGAGAGGAGAGATACAAAGTAGTGAGCTTGAGGGGATGGTAGGATCTGGTGAAGATTTTTTACAGATGGAGGAGAAAGTAGAAAAAGAGCCAATAGATAAGAAAGTTTAAAGATTTGAACAAGGGGATAATTAGGGTTGCAATATGCTAGAGAAGACAGGAGGATTGAGATGGAGTGCATATGTAGAAGGATTGTTCATAAACAGCAGTGTCATCTTTTTGTCAGAGAATTGAAGACAAGAGAAGAGGGTTGGTGATGCTGTAAGGGGGTTGGGGATCAGATTTTGAGATGAATAGAAAGAGATGAGAGGGAGCTCTTATTGAATGACTTCAATTTCTTAGTAAAGTTAAGTGGCAAGGTCCTCACCTGAGAGATCAGAGGAGAGAAGTAGAAGGCTTGAGTTGAGAAGAGAAAGTTTGCATAGTTTTGAAGGGAAGATGATATAGAGATTCAATTAGGGAGGAATAAACAGACTACCTTACTATAGTGAGGGCCCACTTGAAGTTGGAAAATGTGAATTTATGCCATGCTAAGGAGTTTAATATTATCTTATAGGAATATGGAGCCATTGATGAGGTCAGACCTTTGCCTTGGGAAGATTGTTTTGGCAGCTGTTAGAGAAAATAGATTGGATAGTGGAGAGACTTAGAAATAAGATTAGTTAGAAGGCTATTATAGCAATCTAAGTAAGAGTTATTGAGAGTCTTTACTAAAGTTGTGACCATATGAATGGCATATGAGACTTGTGTAAGTAGAATTCACAACACTTAGGGAATTAATTGGATATAGTTGTAAAGGATAGGGAAGAATCAAGGTTAGATGTGAAATGTACATCTGGGTGACTAGGAGAATACCAGTATTCTAAGTAGAAATAAGCAAGTTTAGATGAGTGGCAGATTTAATGGGGAGGTAATGAGATCTGTTTTGGACAGGTTTAGTTCTAGATCAGAAGGTTTCCAATTGGCAGACGGTCATACATGAAAACTTCATGGGAAAGATAAAGTTAGACATATGGATTTCAGGGTTATCTTCATATAGATTATACTTCAGATTGTGGTGGATGTTGATATCTTCAAGAGATTACATGTAGAAAGAAAAGAAAACCCAGACCCGAGGCCTGAGTGACATCCATCCTAAGGGGTCAAGAGATGGATGAATGATTAATCCAGACATAGAAAAGGAACAAGCAAGGAAGAAGGGATGATTAAGAGAGAACAATGTGAAAGAAACCAAGGGCACAGAGAGTACCCAGCAGAAAGGTTGGTACCTAATTGTGGAAAGGTGAAAGAGGATGAAGGCTAAGAAAAGGCCATAGGATTTAGCAGCTAAGACATCACTGATGTCTTTGGAGGAAGGCATTTCGAGAGTTTGAGTCAAGAGTTTGCAAAGGCTTAGGAAGTGGGTTGATGGTGGTGTTGGAGGGAGGAAGATTACTTCCAATAATGTGGCAGTTAAAGAGAGAACAGAAAAGCCAGAGAATCCCTTGTGGACATGGCAGGGTAAGTTACTCATTACTGAAATTCAAGGAAAATCTCAAGCTTTAACCATTCCATTCATGTTTATAAGGTAAAAACTGTATGCATAATTTCTGTTGGAAAGTTCTTTAACTTATTTTTGTGATTGTGTACATCTACCTAGTCCCAGGGAATTTCTCCTCTTAAAAAAATGTACCTCTTATTTGTTGGTTAGTTTTGCTGAATTATATTTTTTCCCCTTCCTCTTAAACTCTTTATTAAAAGAGGTGGTTTTCTTGGTAAAGGGGTAGAAGGAATACATTTGGAAATAGACATTAATAAAAATGAAAAAGGAAAAACAAGCATCAACCTAGCTCTTTGATTTCATTTCCTATTAGTGGCATAGAGAAGGCAGTGTCACATGTGCAGAAGGGCACCAGGAGACTTGGGTCATAGATCTGGCTCTGTTTCTAACTATGTGAACTTAGACAAGTCACTTAGCTTCTTCTGGCTTCAGTTACTTCATCTGTGGAATTATGAAATTTAATTAAATGACCTCCAAAGCACCTTCTAGTTAAATGTATGATTCTTTGTTGCCACCAAGGATGACTATAATATTCGAGAGACAGAATTGGGAATGAAATGGACTCCAATAAATGTATATTGGGAAAGCATAGAAAGAAAAAAAAGACAGTTTTGATGAGTTTGGAGATACCAGGCTGTTGAGTTCTGTTGAAGCTCATTGTGAAAACAGCTATTTCCTGACAATTTGGTAGGTACCTTGGGAAATTGTTTTCACTTTTTTTGGCCCTTAAGCACTTATTCAGTAACTTACTGCTTCAGTACCCAGCGTATAGTTAAGGCTCTAAGAGATTCTGGCTCATTACTTAGCATTTATTAAGATAGAAGAGAATAGATGTGTGATTGAATAATATGATCTGAATCAATATACAGGAACTATACCTCCTTAGAGAACTTTGAGCTACATATATTGAAGGGAAAGAAAATTAAGCCTAAGCACCCAGAAACCAGTTGAAATAAAGTGAAATCTTTTCTGGTTGGATGCTGATTCATTCTTTAAAGAAGAAATTAAATATAAAGGTCAAGATCCAATGAAGGAGAACCAGACATTTTGAACTTTGGATACTATAACTGATATCTCAAGTAATGAAGATAATGCCCTTTTGGCAACTTCATCAACAGCCGTTGATTTCTCACATAGCTTTGTCCATTATATTTTGATCATTTATAATCAATCAATATGTGTTTATTTTAGGCACCTATTTCTTGTCAGGCACTGTGCCACAAAGACAAGCATGAAATACTCTCTATCTTCAAGGAGTTTACAATCTAGACGTAGAATATAGTGTGTACATGTCTGGGTATGTAGAAAATGGATATGCAGTGAATTGGGGGGAAAGGCTCTAGAAGCTGGGGAAGCAGAAAAGGCTTCACATGTCTCAAGCAATGGAATTCTAAGAGGTAGACGGGAGAAGGAGATGCATGGCTGACAGACACGTGAGATAGCCATATACAAATATAAGGAGATGAGAGATTAAAGTGCTATCCATCAGGAACAGTAAGAAAGCTAGTTTATCTGGACCATAGAGGGAATAATTGTAGAGATGGGTAATTAAGCTGGCAAGGTAAATTGGGATCAGGTCATGGAGGGCTTCAAATACCAAACAGAGGAGACCAATTGACATTGAATCTTCAAGGTAATGTGGAGCCAGTGCAGCTTCTTGAGTGTAAAAGGGACAAAATCAGATCTGAGTTTTAGGAAAATCACTTCAGCAATTGTGTGGAGGGCATGTTAGAATGGGGACAAACTTGAGGCAGGAAGACCAATTAGCGGGCTTTTATAAGAGTCCGGGTGAGAGGTGATAAAAATCTGAATTATGTTGATGACTGTGTGAGTATGAAGAAGAGGATGGTTGAGAAAAATGTGGAGGGCAAATAAATAAGCCTGAAAAATTGACTGGCTGTGTGGGATATGGGAAAGTGAGATGGAGAATGACATTGTGGTGGTGAGTATGGTGAATGATATTAAGTACCCTTGAAGAAAATAAGAAAGCTCCTAAGTAAAATGGATTTGATGAGGGGGAGCTCTGTTTTGAACATGTCTGTGGAACCAGCACCAACCCTATGTAAAATGAAGTCCAAGGTGCTAAGGGAAATAAATAATAGCAATAATAATAAATAACAAATAATTATATAATGCTTTAAAGTTTGCTAAGGGCCTTACCCATATTATCTCATTTGTCAGAATTTAGATAAAATGGTCCCTGTCTTTGCTGAGCTTATAATCTAATGAAGCAATAAAAAATAAAACCCAGGCAACTATAATATATATATTTCATGATAGGTACATAAGAATTTTTATTAACTATACTATTTGAAAGGCATGTTTTTTACTGACTTGGATGTTTTTCTAGTTGTTTGGGGGATGAATCAAAGAAAGCTTTCCAAAAGATATGACTGACTATCTATATCTATCTATCTATCTGTCTGTCTGTCTACCTATTTATCTATGTATATCTATCTAGCTATCTATACATCTATATATATGGCTTTAAAAATATATATGGAAGAACTCATCTAGAAAGGGGATGTAGGGAAAACTTGAGCAAAAATACAGAGGTGGAAGTATCATAGCACTTTGGGGAAACTGAGATCAAACACATTTGGCTGAAGGGTTAACTACATTGAGAGGATTAATGGAAGGTAAGGCATTAGAAGGCTCCCGATCATTGCATGCCAGGCAAATGATTCTGAACTTCCCTAAAAAATAGTAGAAAATCCAGGATTTTTAAGCAGAAAAATTACTGAACCATACCCATGTGTAGGGATGATTATTCTAGATTTTTTTTGGAAGACTGCATTGAGGAAGAAGCAACTGTTACAAGACCATTGTAATGGTTCATGTGGATATTAATAAGGATTGAAACTAGAGTGATAGCAAAGGAAATGGAGAAAGGAAGCTGGATATGAAATAAGCTACTGAGGTTGAATTAGCAGAAGTCTGGAATTAATTGGTTGCTTTGCATAAAGGAGATGCAAAGATCAAATTAACACAAGGTTTTTATCATGAATGGCAATGCCACAGAAGTAGTAGTTTCCAACAGGAGCAGGTTTAGGGAATGAGATAATAAGCTCATATTGTAGCATATTGACTTTAAGGTTCTACTGAGAAATAAAAAGTGAAAGGTGTCCAGGAGGTAGATGGAGGAAAAAGTCCTAGAGTTCAGAAAGTTTAGGGCCCAGAGATGTAGATTTGAGAGTCATTTGTGGAAGGGTCAGAGTTGAAGCCATGGAGTAAAGGAGATTGCTGAAGAGAGGAAACTGTAAAGATTGAAGAGAAAAGCAATAAGGCAGACCTTTGAGGAGCACCAGTATAGTCCACAAAGAGGGTGACTGGCCAATGAAGACATGGAAACAGAGAAGTAAGAGGGATAGCAATATAATCATTTATGTTAGAACTTTGGAGCTTATCTAGTCCAATTGCTCATCATGCAGGAGGAGACTCTAAGTTCCAGAGAATAGGAATGATTTGCTCAAGGTCACATAGCAAAATGGGAAGGCTAGGATCTAAACCAGGTCCTTTGACTTCAAATCCATTGCTCTTTCTATTATACTACATTCATTTCTAATTGCAAGCAGCATGGTATGGTTAAAAAAAAAACCCATAGTGGCAGAAGAATTCAGGGATCAAAGAAGAATCTTGGGTCTGCTATTTAATGGAAATAACACTTTATCAAATGACTTAACCTCTTTGAACCTTGGATTCTTCTTTTTTTCAAATGAATATACTAATTCCTGCAATTCATTACTTCTTAGTGTTGTAAGAATCCATGATGGAATCCCATCTAGATTAAATCTCTGGTCCTGTGAAATTATAGCACATGAAAGATTGAAATAAATTGGAAAGAATGGTCTAAATAATTGTCATAACTTTGCCAATACTAATTCTCAAGGTTTTCTGTGTCATTTTCCAATGATTCAACTAGTTAACCCATCACTGGTGTTCTGGGGAAGGTCTGACTGAAGCCATTCTGGTGGTAGTTCAAATCTTGGATTGGAAGAAAATAAAACATTTGTAAAACATTGAACATTCCATAAAATGATTTTTCCTTGATAACAACACATGAAGGACATTGAGCAAAGACATCATATTGGTTCAGTTGAATGGAGCTCCTCTCACCTCTATAGAGGCGAGGAGATGTACCCAGTCAAGTGTGTTGACTTGATCAACTCTGCTGACTCACATGCCTGTGAGGCTTCTGTCAAGCCCAAGTGTTGACTTCTATGTCAGGCTTTTTATACCTTTGGCGAATGGAAAGCTACATAAACAGGTAGCGACTTAGGCTTGTGGACCAACTAAAATTTGAGTTTGGCTTCATTACCTTTTTAGGGGAAGAAATTATCTTGGCCCACACAGGAGACATTTCAGTCTTAGTTGGTATTGCTCCAACCACAAATGACATGTTATTTTTTATCATACACTATGTCTCCAAAGGAATCTCTTGACTTGTTATTACAAGCAAACATGTTCCCTTATTGTGGCCTACCATTCTTCCCTACCATTAGAAGCTGATGAGAACTTTTGAACATGCCTGACTAAAAAAGGTATTAAAGTTAATATTCACAAGAACTGCTTTTCTTCTTTCTGTAATCACCAACAAAAATGAATATTCCTGTTGGGTGTTTCCAGTTGCACTGTTTAGTCTAATGAATAGTATCCACCTATGCTCAGAAATTTGTCTAGTGTAACCAAAATTTGTTATCACTTTTTAAGTGTTCTATATTCATGATTAAAAAAATAATAACTTGTAATAGATAAAAAGATGTATACTTTTCTCGCCTCACAATTTATCACATTTTCTTACTCTCCAAACATAGGTAGTTCCAATGTGTGAAGTTCATTTGTAACTCGTGTGATTGGGATTAAGAAAATATTTTCCCATGGAAACAATGTTATAAATGATAACTGAGTTTGGAACAATCTCACAAAATTCTATTTAACCCATAATGCTGGTTTTTTAGTTTTAAATAGCTTCACAAAGTCCAATTCCACAAAAATCATTAGCATTTCTTGTATGGTATTAGTAAGAACCATAAAGAAGGAAAAAAAAAAGGCAAATGCCTGTTAAATAGCAACAAAATAAATAAATGTCCAGAGGTTATCCTGCCAAGGCATTCAAAGACCTTCTATAAATAGCTGAGTGGTACATTGGATGAGATGTTTGACTTGGGGTCAGGAAGACCCAAGTTTGCATCCAGTCTCAGACCCTTACTAGATGTGTGACTCTGGGCCAATTACTTAATTTCTGTTTGCCTCAGTTTTCTCATCTGTAGAATGGGATTGTAAGTTTATATTGAGCTAGACATTTTCCCCAAACTCCATATGCTTACTAGTCCTCATTAAACATCTCTTTCCCATCCTGAACACACTTCTTCATTTGTGCGATGGGGTTCACCTTCCTTGCAGGATTGTTGTGAGGATAAAATGATAATATCTGTAAAATGCTTAACATAGTGCTGGCACACAGTAGGTTAGCTGTTACTACTAAAATGTTAGTATTCATGCTACTACTACAATTTTTTTTTCAAAGAAACAAAGAAAAACCAGAAACTTGAACACATTCAGTATTCATGAATGGGCTATTTCATTGTAATAGAAATGGTAATAATAACCATAGTAATTTAGATATTTAGTGCTATTTCTTTTTTTAATTTTTTTTTCCATATTACCTCTAGTATTTGGAGGCTAATTTTATTTTGTGTATGGCTGGTTTCTACTCTTCCCTTTTCTTTTCTTTTTTTTATTTTTTTGCTTAGGCAGTTTGGGTTAAGTGACTTGCCCAGGGTCACACAGCTAGTAAGTATTAAGTGTCTGAGCCTGGATTTGAACTCAGGTCCTCCTGACTCCAAGGCCAGAGCTCTATTCACTGTGCCACCTCTCTGCCCCTATTTAGTGCTATTTCAATCAAATGATCAAGCATATGTTTCAGAAATAAAATAGCCAAATAGCACAATTATTTGTAGATACAATTTGTATGTAGAACAGACAAATAGACTATCAAGGAGAAGAGTTGGGCAGGGGAGCATAGTGGGAATGAACAGGGCTTGGCAATACCGAATCTCATTATGTTATAAAGCAATGATTATCTTGTACTTTGATGCAGAATAAAATAGCTTTATTTTTTTTTAAAGCTGTTAAGTGGAACAGATGATTAGATAAATAATACTTTGAAGGCTAGACGTACAACAGTTATGCTTCAATAAACCAAAGAACACAATGTACATAGGAATGAAATCCTTATTTAACAAGTGTTGTTAGTAAAAATGGGTTATTGTTTGGTGGAAAATACGCTTAGATCAGCATTATATGCTAAAACCTAAATAAATTTGAAATTAATTAAATTGAAATGGAGGCACCATAAAAATTAGAAGAGAATAAAATGTTGTATCTTTTTCAATAATGAATATGGGATGAATAAAAATATATACAAATAAGAATAGGCAATTTTGATTGCATAATGACATATTTTGCACAAATAATCCCAGTGCAGCTAGAATAAGAATAAACATATGAAGAAGGGAAATTGTTTTCGTTAATAATTTCTGACAAAAGTATGATTTCTAAAATATACGATAAATTTACACAAATCTATATAATTATCATTCTGCAAAATAAAAGTAGCTAATGGATATGAATGGTTTTCAAAAGAAGAAATGCAAAATGTTTACAACCATATGGAAAAGTGCTCAAAATTGTTAGTCGTCTGATAAATGCAAAATATAACAAACCTAAAGTAGAACCTTAACTTTGGCAAAGATGGTGAAAGATGAAAAAAAATGAAGATATTCACTGGAACACAGGAAACAAACACAACGATTCACAGCTAATACAGGTATGAATTTGCCCCAACAATTTTAGAAAATGATTTCTAATTATTCATAAAAAATTCCAAATTTCTTTTTTTTAGTTAATTTCCCCCCAGTTAACAAAAATCTATTTTCTGTCCCTCCCATTTAAAAAGAAAGAAAAACAAAACTCTTGTAACAAATATGCAGTCAAGCAAATCAAATTTCTATATTAGTCATGTCAAAAATATGTCTCAATCTGCAGCCTGAATTCATCACTATTCTCTCAGGAGGTGGGCAATATGTTTCCTTATGAGTACTCTGGAATCATGATTGGTCATTGTGTTTGTCAGCATTCTTAAATCTTTCAAAGTTTTTGTCTTTTAAATGTTGATTTTTTATAAATTGTTCTCCTAGTTTTGCTTTCTTTATTCTGCAACAGTTTCCAAGTTTGTTTGAATGACTTAATGGAATATGAAGAATTTAAGTAAACATGAGTTATCTTGTTAGAAGCAAAGCAGAGTGAAAAAGGCAAAATCAGAAGGATATATAAATTGATCACAGCTGTAAACAATAAGACAGTCTTAAAGGGCAGCAAAAGAAGTCAGATATATAGAACAACTTTATTTGTAACTTGTTAAAGTACCCTATCTTTTTAAAATTTTAAGTATATTATTTATTTTTAGTTTTCAACATTCACTTCCACAAGCTTTTGAGTTTTAAATTTTCTTCTCGTCCTTCCCTGACTCCCTCCCCAAGAAGGCTTGCAATCTGCAATAGGCTCTACGTATACATACCTATTAAACATATTTTCACATTAGTCATGTTGTAAAGAAGAGTTAGAACAAATAGGAAGAACCACAAGAAAGAAGAAACAAAACAAAACAGAAGAAAAAAAAGAGCAAATAGTATGCTTCTATCTGCATGCAAACTCCATAGTTCTTTCTCTGGATGTGGATACCATTTTCCAACATGAGACTTTTGGAGATGTCTTAGATCCTTGCATTGCTGAGAAGAGCTAAGTCTATCAAAGTTAGTCATTGCACAACGTGGCTGTTATTGTGTACAACGTTCTCCTGATTCTGCTCACTTCACTCAGCATCAGTCCATATATGTCTTTCCAGGTTTTTCTGAAGTCTGCTTGCTCATCATTTGTTATAGCACAATCGTATTCCATTACATTCGCAATACCACAACTTGTTCAGCCATTCCACAATTGATGGGCATCCCCTGAATTTTCAATCCTTTACCATCACAGAAAGAGGTGCTATAAATGTTTTTGTACATGTGGGTCCCGTCTTTTTTTTTTTTTAAGAAAAGAAAAACTGCTTATGGATAAGGTTGTATGTATTGTTAGTCACAATGACTCTTTTTGTGGTTTTGATGAATTGATCCTTGTATATTGTATGCCTGTGTTTTGGTGTGTGCATGGGGAGGAGGGGTGGTTAATTGTGATCTTGTTGTGTGAAAATAAAGTCCATAAGTAAATATTGTAGAATACTTGGAAACCTGAACACCATTGCATAAAGGAAGAAGTGTGTGCAGAATGGGGAAGAGATGTTTAATGAGGACTAGTAAGCATATGGAGTTTGGGGAAAATTTCTAGCTCATTATAAACTTAAAATCCCATTCTTATAAATTGAAATGAAAACTCTCAATAATAACTCTAAAGATATAACACATAAGTGTCCTTGAAAAATGAGTGAAATTAAATTGCCTCTCTGGCCCCATTGAGGTCAACTTGATATAAGACTAAGGCTTTTAACTCCAAACCAAAAAGAGGGAGGAGAGAGGATGGAGAAGAAGAAGAAGAAAGGGGAACATAGAGAGGAGAGAGAAACTTTTACTGGGTTCTTTTATGCTCACTAGAGGATCTTTGCTTCTAGTATTCTATTTATCTAGCATAAAGAGGATTAGTAAATCACACAAATTACATATGTTCTTATTAGGTTTTTTGTCAGGTTTCTTCTTGGCAGGATCTAGGCCTGTTCTCAAGACCTGGAGGCAATGGAAAAGTTTCTTCAGTAAGAGTTCTGTGCCAAATGTAAATGTCCTCTTCTTTTCAAGGTACTAGTCAGCCTGTATTCAAGGAGGGACTGTAATAACAGAGAGCTGCCACTTCAGTCTGGCCACATGATTTATTCTAGTCTACTCTTTTGAGACCAATAGGTCAATATCAGAATCCCAGCAGGAGAGGAGTGACATTCCACTAGAAAGCAATTCAGTGTCAGGTGATAATTATGACATTGCCAAGCACAGCTAAACAACATCAAGAAGGGGTAAGGAGAAGAAGGGGAGAGATCTCAGTGATGTCAACGAGAAACTTTCCTGTCTGATGGACCCAGCAGGGGTGGCTGTTCATATAGAAGGGGAAGAGCTAAATCGGGTAGACATAAGTATTGCCCATACAACTTTGAAATCTCTTGAACTCAAAAACTTGAATTCTGAAGCACAAATTAATATATCCTAGTTAATAAAAGGGAAATGTCAAGATCTGCCAAGCTAATTAGTGATTCAGCTTTCCTGGCACTATCACTTTTCATCCAAAATAGTGAAGCCTTTTCATTTTTTTTAGCTATCATCTTTCATATTTGAAACTGCAAAACATGCCCTAAAACAGGGCTAGGATGAACATGGTGTTACTTAGGAAGATATTGACACACACCATTTTTTCCAACCTAATGAAAAAAATCACTTGATAAGTCTTCTTTGATGTCAGAAAATTACCACACTTCAAGTGTTGTTTTCCATAGTTTTGAAAAGGTTTCATTAATCACTGTGGAATAATTATCTTCCTGCATTGTCCCACAGAGCTGTTCCAAATATAGCTTTCCTCTGAAAGTCCTCTTCATGTACTCTACACTCCAGCCAAAGGGAGGGAGTGCTCACTGCCTATCACTGTACCATATGACTTTGTTCCCCACGCTTGGATTGATTTCCCCTCAACTCTCTACCCATCATTTAAGAGAGAGAGAGGGAGACACACACAGAGACAGAGAAGAGAGACTGAGAGAGAAATGGAGAAAGAGAGAGACAAAGAGACACAGAGAGAAACAGACAGAGACAGACAGAGAGAATGAGAATATGTCCCTATTTCAAGTGGTTTTTTCACTGAAGTGAGCCTGGAGTGCCTCAAACACCAAACCAAACACTTCCTCTCCCAAGCTTTTACTAATTCTACCTTCTCACACAGAAATGAACCAGGCTGGAACCCTGGGCTATATATGTGATGATATGGAATACTACATAGGTTTACAGAATCCTAGAACTTGGAGGAATCTTGATGACTGTTCAGTTCAATCCATACCCACACAAGAATGCCTTTTACCACATCAACTTTCACTTATTCTTCCGAGTTCCTCCTTCTAGAGTCAGTAGAACAAGAAAAAGAAATATGAGTGGGGGTGGGGGATTAGCACAGTTCCCCAATATTGATATAGCTGCATTGGAAGAGGGAAGGAGAAATTGGGACACAGAACATATCCCCAGCTTCTGCCACAAGCATACACTCAGTTAACTCAACTAAAGCTGGAACCTTTATACAAGGTAATTTGCACAAACACTGTGAAATAAACACAATGATTTGTCTGAACACACTCTACTCCTCTCTAATATGCTGCTCTTAAGGGAGAACACTGAGATTCAGTTTCCCCTTCTTGGTCTTCTGAGCATCAATTCCAGGGTAGATCTGATAGCTTAAAAGAGTTCAGAGTTCTATGAGGAAAGAAGGCACTTTTGAGATCACCTAATAAAAGGGTCGTAGGATCACAGATTTAAAGCTGTTGTCTTGCATGGAGTCACACAGCTAATAAGTGTCTGAGGCAGGATTCAAATCCAGATTTTCTAGATTCCAAATCCAGCACACTCTCCTTAATATGCTGCCATTCTAATACCATCATTTTACAGATGAGGACACTGACTTGATAACCAGTCTTTTGAAAGGGAGTTTTGTTGAGAATTGCTCTAAATATTTTAATTTTAAGAAAAATGTGATTTTTGTGCCTGCTATTCTAAGACAAATTCTTTGGAAATTTTTTTTTTGCTTCATGATTTTATTTTTCTTTATCCCCTGCAAGGACTCAAGTTTAGTGATGTCCATTTTATCCACATTCCATTATTTTGTGTTAATAAAATGAATGGCATTAGGGAATGGGGTATTGTATCCCTATTGATGGTGCCACCTTGGGAAATATTCTTAAAGTATCCTGTTTATGATGCTTTCAATGCTTTAGCCATGCTTCCACAAAGTTAAAAGGACTCTAGTGAAATAAAACTTTAGATCCATGAAAAGCAACATTTAGGGCTTTAGTCCCTGAGTCTTTGAGGAAGGTTTACAGTTAGATTTAGATAGAAGCCAAACTAGTACATAGCAGAGAAAGATAAAAGCAGAGCATCTCTAGGAATGATGCTACATGGAACACAAAACCTTTGTGATCTCAGCAGGGCCAAAAGCTGCAAGTCTAATCTTCTGACTATCCCCAGCCTATAAAATTAACTGCTTTTCATCCTGACCATTGTGTTCAGATGGATTTGGAGAGTGTCAATATCTTATATGAGCAGACAGGAGATGTAAGAGGCCCTGATAACAAGGGGAAAACCATTTTTCAAATAGTAAAAAGCTCAGTCTATTTTGTTTTCCTTGTTTCTCCT
The DNA here is from genome assembly GCF_003287225.1 of Phascolarctos cinereus. Classification (NCBI taxonomy): domain Eukaryota; kingdom Metazoa; phylum Chordata; class Mammalia; order Diprotodontia; family Phascolarctidae; genus Phascolarctos; species Phascolarctos cinereus. Next base: position 50,686,503 of record NW_027555514.1, on the reverse strand, counting down.
TTATTTTTCTCCTTTCCCGAAACAAGCATCAATTGTGTGAATGCTGAAAGAAGGAATTACAGTTCCCAGTTCTTGACGTGTGACCCTGGAGGTCTTTAACTCACCTTTAGCAATACTGCAAAATGTGCATGTAAATTCTACTGCATGTAAGGCACTACATTAGTTGATGGGGACAGAAAGTGGGACACGGGGCTTTCTTCTTTGGGCTTGTGATCTAGGACTATTTGATGAGTGTAATAAAAGTCAGAATACAATCAAATTCATAGAATACATTTTTGTTTGAGGTTTTGTTAACTAAGAATGGCTAACTCATGACCCTGAGCAATCTGTGGCTTTTAGTAAGCATTTTGGAGCCCATGATAGAATATGTTTTGTTCATTTATTGAGTTTAGGAACTGTATTTTGTATTTGTATCTTCATTGCCTAGCATGGCACATGGCATATAATAAGTGCTTTATAAATCCTTGTTGATTCGTTAGTTTATTGTGAAATACATATTACTAGAGGCTTTTAAGTGGAATAATGGAGACAGGGCTGGGCTTGGGGACAGGAAGAGTTCAAATCCTGCTTCAGACACTTACTTTCTGTGTCACTCTAGGCAAATCACTTAGCCCTTCTCTGTCTCAGTTTCTTCATCTATAAAATGATTATAACAATAGCACCTAATAATGGGGATGTAATAAAAATGATTAAATAAAAACAATTAAAATGTTTTGTTTGTTATTACCACTCCTGATTTAGCTATGCTTATTGTTACTACTATTACTGAAACTTCCGAGATCAGGTAACTTTGAGAATAAGCAATAATTCTTTTTTTTTAATTTAATAAAAATTTATTTTTTCCAATTACATGTAAAAACAATTTTCAGCATTCATTTTTTTTGAAAGACTTTGAGTTCCAAATTTTTCTCCCTCTCTCTATCCTTCCCCTCCCCCCTCCCCAAGATGCCAAGCAATCTGATATAGGTATACATGTTAAGCAATAATTCTTGAGCAGATTTCCTGTCAATTCCTTCCTTGGATCTAAAAAGTGTCAAATGGCACTAAACTTGGAAAATAGAGTGCTATATTATCCTGATATAACATTTACTTGGCCCAGGGTAATTGTCTATAAAATTATGTCTTCTTGTCTATTTAGGTCCATAAGATCGAAGGAACCTAAGAGGTCATCTAATCAAACTTCGTTTTACAGATGAAGAAACTGTCACCTAGAGATATGACATGGTCAAATTGCCAAAGGTCACATAGGTAGAAAAGTGGTAGAACTAGGTTTTGGAACCAGGTCTTCTCAAGTCAGGTCAACAAACATTTATTAATTGTTAGTCACTTTCCACAAATTGGTCACCATGACTGACTCCTACTCCACCATTCTTTGAAAACCTCCTGAAGTGTATCCTTTATTACTAAAAACACAGCAATATACCCAGGACCAGAAGCTTAACACACACATACACAAAACACCATAGTATGGAGTCTCCAAGGCTCATCAATATTTGCTTTGGTGACTGATATGCTAAAGAGATTCCCTATAGAATTTGATGTATATTGAATATAAATATTTCTGTCATCTTGGATTATAGATATGGCCTAGTCTTGTAGGGTACATTTTTAAGGCAGGTCTTCTATGCTCCTTTTTCTAGGAAATATAAAATATGCATCATAATGTTTGGGTAAAAATAATTGCTTTAACTCCAAGATGATGGATTTTAAAATTACCTAGATGTGAACAAATTTTCAAATATTTTCAAATGTGTAGTTGCTAGTAGATGGCAATAGGATTTAAAGGTGGAAAAGAATATTAGAGGTCATCTAGTACAGCTTCATTATTTTACAGATGAGAATGCAAGCCCAGAGAGGTTGTGACTCGACCCAGATCATACAGCTTTTACTTAATGGCAGAGACAAGACCCAAATTCAGGGCCTCTGATGTCATAGAGAAGCTTAGCACTCAGAACTGAAAGGAACTTCATAGACCACTTAATGTGGTCCATACCTGCATAGGAAATACCTCTATACTATCCTTGATAAGTATTCATTTGGCTTCTGCTTAAACACTTCCAGGTAGGGGGAACACAACCCATTGGTAAGCCAATCATTCTGGTTTTGAACAGCTCTAATTATTAGGAAGTCCTTTCTGATTTAACCTTGGCTTCAATTCTAGAGTAGTTGCATAAGACGCATCACTCAGAGCAAGAATGTCCAGTTGAATCTTCATATCTATCTACTCTTACATGGAACCTAACACTTCTTCTCTACAACTTTCCTCCATGACTCCTTATTCCACCTTCTGAGCTCAGGTAGAAAAAGCCTAATCTGCCTTCTGACAACCAATCTGCAGATAATTGAAGAAAGCCGTCATCTCCTTATCTTCTCTTTAAATACTCATATACTGTTGATAACAAGTATGTGCTCATCAAGGGATAAGGGGAGACCATTTTGTATCCATTTTATCTGTGATTATTAGTCCTTATGAGATACTGCATTAGAATTTTTGTGATTTGGCTATCAGTTTCATGTCCAGTAGGTCAATATCACGTTTAGAAAAAAAAAAAGGCTCCTCTTAGAATATGATACATGTCATTTTTGACTGAGAACTTGCTTGGTGTTTCTTAACAGGAAGCAGAACTTTTTGCTCCTCCTCTCTACTCTTCAGGAATTAACTACTTTTAATAGCCCCTGTTTAGGGGCAGCTAGATGGCATAGTGAAGAGAGTTCTGAACTTGAAGTCTTGAACTTGTAGTTCAGATTTAACTTCAGACACTTACTACTTGTAACCCTGGGCAAGTCAAATAATCTATTTTTGCCTCAGTTTCCTCATCTGTAAAATTAGCAATATTATTAGCCCCTATCTCATAGGGTGAGGATAAAATGAGGAAAATATTTGTAAAACCACTTAACACAGGTTTTACTGGTACATAGTACACTATTGATAAATGTTGTTAATTTTAAATTAAAATTCATATAGCAATTTAAAGTTTCAGGCATGGCTTAGAGGCATGGCATAATAGATAACTACTTGGCTAGCATCTGATGCATACTGGCTTTAACCAAGTGAGTTAACATCAGTTGCAGAGAACATGTTGATCTGCCTTGATAGCGGGAGACATCTGACCCAGGAGTTCATATATATGTATATGTGTGTGTATATATATATATATGTGTGTGTGTGTGTGTGTGTGTGTATATTTGCACAAATATGCACAAATATATACAAATGTACATTAATATATACAATATATACAAATATATTCACAGATTTACTCACTGTCCCTTTCATTTTAGGCTGACAAAGGGTTTTGCCTCCCAACAGTCACATTGTGTAGTATAGTTATTATCATTACCCTTGATTTTCAGATAAGGAAACTGTGATTCAGAGAGGTGGTGACCCTTACTCAGGGTCAAACAGCAAAGTGTCTGAACCAGGATTTGAACTCTGGTCTTTCTGACTCCATTACACACCACGTGTCCTCTACGTTTTCTTTATTTGTGCTCATTGAAACATGTAATGAATTCTGAATGTTTCCATGGGAATTGTTTCTAACTCTGTGTGATGTCTACTAAGGAGTCATAAGAACTATAGAATCTCAAAGTAAGAAAAAAGCCCAGGACCTGGTAGGCCCAACTCACACCTGAATAAGATGCCTTCTGCACATACCTCACGTGTGGACTTGCAGCCTTTATTTAAAGACATAAGGCAGGGGTCCTTACTCTGGTGCCCCAATTTTTTTTAACTGATCATCAAATTTCAACAAGATGTGTTTCCTTTGTATGTGTATATGTATACACACATATATACACATGTATATAAAATGCATATATATACACACGTGTTTATGTGCTTGTATATACATGTATATGTATACATACACGTATGTGTGTATGTACATTTATATAGACATATGTGCATGTGTATGTGTATCATAGAAATACACACTAACTTTTTTTTTGAGAAGGGTCATAGGCTTCAACAGACTGTCCTGGGGTCCACAGTACAAAAAAAAAAGGTGAATAATCCCTGATATAAGTAAAGGGAATCTAGTATATCTTAAGGCACACCATTCCACTTTTGGACAGCTCTAATTTTTAGAAATATCTTCCTTGCATTAAGCTTAAATTTGCTTCTTTGCAACTTCTTCCCTTGAGGACTAAGGAGAATCAGTGTGTGAATCAATCCATGAGCGTTTATTAAGAACCGATAGTGTAACTACACACTTCACCTTTTAGTGAAGCTTCATGAGGATTTTCATGGGAGGAAAAATAATCTCTAAATAGCATCCCTGCAAATTCATAGTCTATAACTGTACCCATTGTTAGGGTGTTTTTTGGGGGAAGTTCTTATTTTGTTTTTTTTGCATTGCTTTGTGGGGTACCCACCATAGTGGGGTACACATTTTCTGAATCAGAATGTGCTGCTCCACATCATGCAAACATGGGGCCTATTTGCAATTTGAAGAAAGCATCATAGTCCTAAAGAAATCATGACTTCATCATACATCTAAGTCCAGAGCCTGCTTACTGCTTCAGCCTTCTTTTAAATTATTTTAAATTTACATGTATTTTCCCCTCCCCCTAATAAAACAAAACAAAAAACAAGACCCAGATCACAAGCAATTACAGTCAAGCAAAATAAAGTCCCCTTGACACCAACCACGTTCAAAAGCACGTGTCTCATTCTGCGTACGGAGTCTTTTAGTTTCCATCAGGAGGTGGGCAGCACAGGAGTGAAACATCTTATTTTCCTTCCTCTGGAATCCAACTGCTATTAGAGTCTTTAAGACTTAAGAACTATAGCTCTCTTAAGAGATCATGAATAGTTAGGATAAGGTTTGTTAGAATTAAAGTATGGTTTTTATGAGAAGAATAAAAAAACCCTACTATAAAATTGTTTTAGGGTCCATTGAACTATGCACATTTTGTCTTAGATAGGATGGCGATCGCTGACATTCGCTATTAAGCTGGGCTAAGATCTCAGTGCAAAAATGAGGGACACAAGTACTGATCGTTAAGTTATACAACTGGTCATAAACTCACTGATTACACTAAGTAGCCTCATTTTTTATTACATCTTTAAATAAAAATTAAAGAAACCGCAAAATGACGCCTTTTCTAGCAATAATAATAGAGTTTTTTCAAAAAAGTATTAGGCATAAATTTTAACATTTAACAATAATAATAATATATGGCTCATTCGAGCAAAATCAGGGTTCATGGTTAATTCCAAAGCCTAGTGATCTGGATTTAAGCATGATTTTCAAGGAAATGATTAGGCAAATTCACATCCTCATTAATAGTGTCAGCCCGGGTCGCAGACAAAAATAACTACATCATCACTCTTTCTTTTAAGACTTCTTCTTTTCATTTGTTTTTATAGATGTTACGTACTAATTACTCTAATATGACACAGAAGTTCTTCCTGCTAAGTAAACCCAAGTGGTTGTAACCAGTGAAATTAACAGCTGAACACCTGAAGCCTCCCACCCAGAATGAGATTGCCTGGAATGTTTATTCCTTCTAAGTTCTTAACAGTTTCAGAAGCTGGTGGATTGAGCAGGAGTGTGGCTGATATTTTAAAATTTTATACTTGGGGTTTGCAAAGGAAAATTTAGAGCTCATTTCTCTGTGCCGTGTCTCATAACACTGTTTGTTTCAGACTTTCTGTATCTTGTTTATAGAGGTCTGGGTTAAGTGAGAAAGTAGTTCATAGTGACTTTTCATGCACGTTTCCTTTCCAAGCTTTTCCTTTCTAAACACTGAGTCGACTTGGGGAACAGCAGTTGTGAGAGGTTACTGGTTAGAGGAATGGAAATGTGGGCATTATTTTCCTCTAGAAGCTTTGTATGGAGATAAAACGTCAACTTGCAACGAGAGATGATTTGGGAAAGAGGTACGGAACCTGTGGCTTCGAGGCCACATGTGGCCCTAAGGGTCACACTTGTCCTAGAGGGACACATGTGGCCTTAAGGCCACAGGTTTTCCACCCTGATGGGACAAAGTGAAGTAAATAAGACACTGGGATTAGAGTCAGGAAGCTGTCCAATGTTTCAGTCATGTCCAACTCATTGTGGCCCCATTTCAGGTTTTCTTGGCAAAGATACTGGCTTGGTTTGCTATTTCCTTCTCTGGCTCATTTTACAGATAAGGAACTGAGGAAAACAGGATTAAGTGACTTGCCCGGGGTCACACAGCTCATAACTGTCTAAGGTCAGATTCAAACTCAGGAGGATGAGTCTTTCTACCTCCAGGCTGGACACTCTATCTAGTTGCCCCTAGAATCAGAAAGACCAGGATTTATATCTTGTCTCATAAACTTCCTAGCTTTGTGACCCTAGGCAAATCAAGTACCTTTTCTGTGATAGTAATGATAGAATTCAACTTGATGGCCTATTCATTTTATGAGCCTCTTATCCTACAATTTTAAGATGTGAGAAATATATAGAACATGTTTGCATAGGTTGGAATTATGGAGAGGGGTACTGAACTTGGACTGTGTGCTTTTAATGTATTCGCCTCTTCATGGGCTGCTTTCCTCTTTAACTGAGATCATCAGGGTGTGAAATGTGTGTTCACTTAAATTTCCTCGTGTCTTTCCTTTGTAAAAAGAGTGAGTAAAATTGGTGCAGGAATATACTGATCGGTCATCTTGGACTAGATAATATTACTGACCCTTTAAAATAAATAAGCACCGAAGGCTGTTTGTTTTATTTGAGTATACTTTGGTGTGTGAGTGGTCATTTTGTTGTTTGTAGAGTTAAAGGTGAAGACAGAGGAGTAAGGTCTAAGCATTCCATTCCCCTTCATTTTAATGGGCTTATCAGCCACTCAACTATTTTGTGGCTCAATCTTTTCTAGATTCCACCTCCTCACCTCCTGCTATGTTGAGAACATTCAAAGAATGTTACTGTCTGTATTGAGTCCAAAATAGAAATCAGTATAAAACTTGGATCAATTATCTTAGGAGTTCTAATGCAAAATAGCCATCACTGTGTGAATACGTGTGTATGCAAACAGACTGAGGTTGATTTGCTTCTCGCCAAAATTAGCAGCGAAGGCTCTGACCACTTTTGACTCAAGTTATTTAGAAGCCTTATATGGGGGATCCCTGGTATTCTAAGTCCAATCTTAAAAGCAAACCTTGGCATCCATATAAAAGTAGATCAGTTTACATGTAAAAAGGCTTAGACTGAAATAAACTGTTCTTATGCCCCATTGGATCTGAACCAATAATATCAGTAAACAAAGAATTAGTAATAATACCAACAATTGATATTTGTATAGTATGTTAAAGTTTGTGAAGTTCTTTATTAACATTATCTCAGTGGGGCCTCATAATAACCTAATAAGGTAGCTACATATAAGTATTATTATTCCTATTTTACAGAAAAGGAAACTGAGGTTCAGAACAAGGAAGAGCCTTTATCATGGTGACACAGCTAGCATCAGAGGCAGTATTTGAACCCAGATATTCCTGACTCCAAGATCCTCATGCTATTACTCACTATGTTATGATACCTCTGGAAATCAGTTGTTTTGGAGGCAGCTAGGTGGCGTGGGGCTTAGAGCACTGGCCCTGGAGTCAGGAGGACCTGAGTTCAAATGCAACCTTAGACACATAACTCTTACTAGCTGTGTGACCCTGGGCAAGTCACTTAAACCCATTTCCTAACCCTCCCCCCCAAAAAAATCAGTTGTTTTGGTCATAGGGAATAACAGTCACACTTGTTTTTGTTGCTGCTTTTGCTTTGATTCCCTTGATTGAATGAACCCCTGAAGAGAAAAGTCACTTTATCAATTTAAACAGGTGCCATTTCTATAGCTCTTAGACAGTTGCCTGAGATATTGTGACTTAATCAGTGTCGCAGGCCATGGGCCACACTTTACCAAACCAGATTAAAATGTAATTGAGAAATATTTAACAAAATAAAAATACGGCAAAACAGAGTTATCACATTTGAAAACTAAGTTAATATGTAATTCATAGAGATCCTTACACATAGATTAGTAGCCACCTATTTCTATTTGAAAATACAGAATAAAAGCCCATGAATGGAAGTTCCTTTAGCTCTAAAATTCCATGATTTAGACCCTCTCTTTGGGAGTTAGACTAGACCAGTTTTGAATCATGAAAGCAATGACAGAGTGTTTAATACTACATTTACCTGAGTACATTCAACTCCCTGTTGATGGCAGTTCTTAATTAGGATCATTGGAGGAATACTTGACAATTAGAACTCGCACAATGCATGTGTCTGACTTCAAATGACAGAATGATTTAGAGATTGTACAGATGGTAACAAATAAAAATGGTTATTGTTGATTTTTTAAATTTTTCATCATAAAATAAGTACCATAATCTGGCTAATTTTGTCACAACTATTATGCCAACAAAGAGTACATTACTGGAAAATTAAGAGAATCCTAAATTGGATTCACAGGTAGAATTCACAGGTAGTTCTTTGGCTGTTTTCCCCTAAATAAGCTTTTAGAAAGAAACTTCTGAATAAAATAAAAATAGAACTCCTTCCTTCAAAAAAGTCCATACTTTAAAAATCATACTTAATTGCTGCTCATTTTCAGATAGGAAACTGAGTCCCATTTAGATGAATTTCCGAAATTCTTATAAGTAATTATTGATGAGGCTGGGACTCAAGCTAAGTCTCAATTCCATGTTTGGTGTTCTTTCTAGTATATAAAGCTTTTCTTGGCTTCTTAGTCACGCAAGATCACAATACCATCCTTGGTTCCTCATTCTTCCTCACCACACATATCCACTAGATGCTGTCATTCAGGTAACAAACCTATAGCTATGTATAGGTATAGATACAAATATAACAGCTATAGCTATAGTAAAATAACCCCAGATGATGAATACCTAGAGGGGTCAGTCAGAATGAGGAGTCTATAGTGGCACTGAGATAGCGAGCTTGGGTGATTAACAAAGCGGGAAACACGTCATATAATAAAAGGAGCAGTGAATATGGAATTGAGAGTCCTAGTTTGAGGTGGTTTTGAAATCGAAATGTGTATGCATTCACACACAAGTATGCATATATGCATATATTCTTATCGCTAAGAGTAAGTGTTCCTTTACCAGTCTAGGACTATTGTATAGTGTTATCTGGTGAGCTAAGCTCAGGGGATAGAATGCTGGGCCTGAAGTCAGGAAGACTCATCTTTCTGAGTTCAAATCCAGCCTCAGACACTTGCTAGCTGTGTGACCCTGGGCAAGTCACTTAACCCTGCTTGCCTCTGTTTCCTTATCTTTAAAATGAGCTAGAGAAGGAAAGGGCAAACAGCTCCAGTATCTTTGCCAAGAAAATCCCAAATGGGATCATGAAGAGTTGGACGTGATTGAAACAACTAAACAAGAACAAAAACAACCACAACAACAACATGCCCATTAACATTTCCATGAACAGAGTATATGTTGGACGTCTTGCATTTGAATTCCTACTAAGAATCAACCTCTAGCTGGTTTAGTTTTACTTTGAGGACCATATGTAAGTCATACCTAGAAGACCATGGATTATCTGTATTCTTGATTTGGGAATCATTCATACTTGCCACAAAATGATGTTTCTGAAAAGAAAATTAAAACAAAAAATGAAAGGATGAATAAATTAGTGATTAATAGCACCATTCCCAATTAGAAAATGCCCACCGTAGTGTCATCTTCCAGGATGGGTAATTTCCCATATAGTTCTATTTGAATTAAATGTCATCTGTTCAATGTTAATTCATTGTGGCTTCTGTTTCAATTAATTCTTTACTTAGAAAGCCTACAGATTTAATCATTAAAGAAACATGCTATCAATTGGGTAGCTAATAGGAAGTAAACTAGCATATAACAGGTCTTCCAGTAGGTTGCATGTGGTGCAAAGACTTTAAATAAAATATAGTTAACACTGATGCGATCTTCAATAATTTATACTCCTTTTTAGACATTCTGAAATGACTCATTTGAAATCTCAGGTGAAGTCCACAGAGGCTCAGATACTTCTATAATGTCAGACCTTTTTGAATTAATACCTTCATGGAAACAATGGCCACCGTGGAATTTTCTAAAGAAAAAAAATGTTAAATGTTTTTAACCTTGAATCAAAGACTTGTTAATGTATTGATGTAAGCTGCTGGTGGAGCCATAGATACTTATTTCTGATAGACAGGGATCATCTTTCTGAGACAGAGACATTTTTGTCATTAATTTCAGGTCCTTTTGGTAAATAAACGTGGAACAGGATGAGTTCAAGGGATTAATTGCCGCCCCAGGAGGGCTCATGAAGCAGCATCACACTGTAATCAGCTCTTGGAATTGTTGTTTCAGGAAGCCCCGGGTCTCTGCGGCTCCTCTAGAAGTGCTCATTACTGTCTGGGTAATGTATTCTCACCGAGTAGCTGTAATAGAATTAGCTCTACATTTTATAGGTTATTCATTGGAGGGCAGTTGGGGATGGAATATGTTTTATTGGCTCAACAACATGTTTATTTAAACTCTTGGTCTGAGGTACCCCAATCAGAGGTAGATTCAGACACTAAAGTTACATTTTAGAATATTGAAGGGGAGGGCACATATCCATGGTTTTAATTTTAAATAAATATCAAGGTATGCTTCTTGGAGAGCTCCAGTGATCACGTTGAACTTACCGGACATTGCCGTGGAATCACTACATCATAGAATTAGAGGCAGAAAGGAGCTATGTATGGGCCAGTGAGTCTGAACCCCTCATTTGACAGATGAGGAAACTGAGGCACAGAATGGTTTTAGTGACTTTTCCAGGGTTACAAAGTACTAACTGAGGTGTGATCTGAATGCGTGTTTTCATAAGTCCAAGCTCTTTCCACTATACCAAGGCCAACTTAAAATGTGCAGTTCTTATAATGGCAATGATTTAATTAATTCAGTGACCACTTCCTGGTATTCAGATTTCTCCTGAGAAGTAGACCATCAGCTCTTATGTAATTTATTGTCTAGAGAGTTGCCTATCTTTCGAGACTTATTACACATTACTCTCTTTGGCATGGTCAGTGTCCTAGACACACTGGCTTACTTACTGTTCCCAATACATGAAGTTTCATCTTCCATCTCCAATACTCTGTACAGTCTATTCCTCCCCTTCATGCCTGGAATGCACTTTCTCTTCACTCCTTTCTCTTATGGTCCCTAGTTTTCTTCCACATTTAGCTCAAATTACCTTCCACACCATTTCCAGATCTTTCTAGATCTTAGTTCCCTACTCCCCTGGAGGAACAGGCAGATGAAAACCATTTGTTCCAATGGTCATGATGGCTGTTGGAGTAGATGCTGTGGAGAGCTTAGAGTCTGGTCAGACATCAAAGATGTCAAGGTCATCTACCGCATCCTGAACCAGCACCAGTCATTTTGACTTTTACCTTGCCACTGGGTTTCAGTGCCTCTGGAGGAGACAGTGAGGCTGACAACTTTGCACAGCTGTGCCTCACTTAAACCAATTCACACTTGAGTCAAGACATCAGTCTGTGATATCACTGGTCCCTTTGAAAATGAAGAACAAACAGCAACAAGGTCCCTACTCCCCATATACCTTTGTGTACATGTTTAAAATGTATTTTATGTTTACTGATCAGAATTACACACTTCTCCCTAAAAGAATGTAAGCTCCTTGTGGACCTTCAATTTTGTCTTGTGGCATAGTACCTGGTCTATTTGCGGGTTTGAGTGGAGCCCTCAACCACCCTCCATCTTTCTGGCACCCTTTGCGGCCTTGCCAGTTTAAAGGATGACATTATATAATGTCTACGTATTCATCGATGCCTCACTTTCTCTCCTCCCACATATAAGATGAGTTGCTCGTTGTTTCTGCCTTCTCAACCTATCTCCTATAAATCCCCTCTTCATCACGTACATCAGCCAACACCTTGACACAGGCCCCCATCACCGCTCCCCAGGGAGCTTGCAGTAGTGTTCTGATTAGCCTCATACCACAAGTCTCTATGAGGAAGTGCTGGGGTAGAGTGTAAGCTTATCCATGTGGAATTCTCTTCCTTTTTCCTTTCCCACTTCCTGGCTTCCCTGGGTTCCTTCAAGTTGCAGCTAAAATCCCACCTTCTGCAAGAAGCCTTTCCTGATCCTCCTCAATGCAAGCGCCATCCCTCTGAGATTGTCTCCAGGTAATCGTGTGTGTATCTTGTTTGCGTGTCGTTTTTGCATGTTGTCTCACAATCACAAGCTGCTTGAGAACAGAGACTGTTTTTACCTTTCTCTCTATCCCTAGCACTTAGCACAGAGCCTGGAACATAAAAACTACTTACAATTTGAAGTGACCTGAGATTTCATTGTGTTAATATAATACCAGAAAAAGAACATTACTTCTCACATTGGAGGACCCGAGTTTGGATGCAGCCTTCAACACTACTTGGATGATTCTAGGCAGTTCACTTAATCTCTTTGGGCCTCAGTTTCCTCAACTGTAAAATAAGGGGGTCAGGCTAGATGATTTCTGAGATTCTTTCCGGCTCTCAATCTCTGATGTGACGATATAGGGAATTCCAGATGAGGGAATTCCCTTTATCAATGCATATCCTCCACAAGTTATTTCCTTAAAGAGTTGCTTGATGAGGGCATTGAGTAATTTAGACACATTTATATTACACAGCTAGGATGTATCAAAAACAGAACTTGAACCCAAATCTTTGTGATAGCAAGGATGTGGTCCCATCCACTACAACAGTTATTATCACAGGTAAACTGTCTGGCTAGGTGGCACCATAGTGCATAGTGTGTGGGGCCTGAAGTCAGAAACTCCTCTTCCTGAGTTCAAATGCAGCCTCATACACTTACTAGCTGTGTGACCCTGGGCAAGTCATTTAACCCTGTTTGTTTGGTTTTCCTCATCTGTAAAATAAGCTGGTGAAGGAAATGGCAAATCACTTCAGTATCTTTGCCAAGAAAATCCCAAATGGGGTCACAAAGAGTTGGGCATGAATGAAATGACTGAACAACCACAACGAAAAAGACACAACAAATTGTTCACATACACCAGAAATCCATTAAGTCCTTACTGTTTATAATGCACTATGCGGAATGATGAGGATACAAGAACAAAATTTTGTATATGTATATATATATATATATATATATATAAAATTAAAAATTTATATATATACATATATACACAGAAGTGTATATATATATATATGTGTGTGTATATATGTATACATGTGTACGTGTATATATGTATACGTGTATGTGTGTGTATACACACACACACACACACACACACACACACACATATATATAAGCCCTATCCTACAAGTAAAAAGCTTATCATGTCCTAGAGGGGCTGCAGCCTGTAGATAAATATGTATGACCAAAGGTAGAATGTGATGGAGACAAAGCATAGATGCAGATAAAATGCTCAAGGCTCATTCACAGGAGGATAGAACATTGCCATCTTGGAGTTGGGGATGGGGCAGCATGGGTTATAAATGGCTTCCATGTAGAACCTTGGAGACAGGAAAATACAACTTTTGGGTTAGTGACTTATATACAAAAAAGTAAATGAGGGGTCAATTGGTATGGCTGCATGAGCTAGTCCTTTGCCTAAACTATGGATCTGCCACTCTGGAACATCCAGAGGCCAGCTTCTGAACCCTATCCTTGAGTTTTTGATGATTCAGCTTGTAGTGGAAAGGATCCTGGATTTTGAGCAGAAAATCTGGCTTCAAATCTCAGCTCCTGCACATCTTATCTCTGTCAGCTTCAGCCAAATCTCTTTCATTCTCTGGCCTCCATTTCCTCATCTGTAAAATGAGAATATTGAGACTAGATCAGGGATACTTAACCTGGACTCCATGGTCTGTAAGCTTGAATAGGAAAAAATGAATTGCATCTTTAACTTCATTAGCCTGTAACTAAAGTTTAACATTTCATTCAATTAAAATATATAATATATTATATAATATACTACATTAGATATATTACATATATTATATAATATACCATATTATATATTACATATATATTATATATTATGAGAAGAGGCCCACAGGCTTCACTAGACTGCCAGAGAAGCATCTCTCTCTCTCTCTCTCCTCTATCTCTTTCTGTTTCTTTCTCTCTCTGTCTCTCTTTCCTTTCTCTCTCTCTCTCTCTCTTTGTCTCTCCATGTCTCTGTCTCTCTCAACCCCTTCTCTCTCTCTCTCTCTCTCTCTCTCTCTCTCTCTCTTGCGCACACACACACACACACACACACACACACACACACACACACGCACACACACACAATTTAAGAACCCCTGGCCTAGGTGGTCTCTGTAGCTTCTTCCAACTCTAAAATCCTATAGACCTTGAGCCACTTTATGGATATTGCCGGGCCACTTGCTGCCAACTTTCTCTTGACCCCCATCATCAACTCTAAATATATTTCTGATATTTTAGTTTATTCACTTTTGAGGGCAGATCAGAATAGAACACATTTTTCCTCGAGTTTATTGGCTCAACTGAATGTTAATTGAAACCATTACTCTTGAGAGTCCCCTAATTGATGGACCATCTTATTTTGGGGCCTCCTGATCGAGTTGAATTCCCCTTAATGACTTCACCTATGACTGTTTTCATAAGGGAACACAAAGGAGAACAGAAAGCTTTAGAAAGGTGGGAGAAACATTCATTTTGACACTGGTTTTGAACCTGAAAATAGCCTCGGAACTCAGGGCAAGTGTGATTCATGTTTGTGAAGCATCCCTTAGCGCCCTTCACCTCTCCTCATCTCTCTTGCTTCTCTGGCAGTTTTCGAGTTCAGCTGCTTTCTGTTGGACTACATATCTCTGCTCACTGCCTTGAGGGGTCCAGGATCTGCAAAGAGCTTCCTCCTTGGGGAGTCATACTGTCAAACTCTGCCCAATGGGGTCCTACCTCCAAATGACTCCCCTTCAGGCTAAGAGGATGTTGCAGGTTTTTTTTTTCCTTTGCATTTTTGGCTTTGGCTGTGATTTTACTTCATCAGATATATTCTCTAGGATATCTAGGAACTGTGGAGTTCAGCAAAATTCCTTGCAGCTGCCACTCCTGAGCCTACGTTAATACTGAGAGGGTCAATTGAGAAGGTAAAAGCTCAGGAAGACTGGCTTCTTGAGAACTGCCTTTTAAGAAACACCAAATAAGCTAAGCTTTATGAAAAACTTTCTTTAACCACTTATCCTCGGGGCAGCTAGGTGGCGCAGTGGATAGAGCACTAGCCCTGAAGTCAGGAGGACCTGAGTTCAAATCTGTCCTCAGACCAAGCACTTGACACTTACTAACTGTGTGACCCTGGGCAAGTTACAACCCCAATTGCCTAAAAAACAAACAAACAAACAAAACCCAACTTATCCTGTTAGCTATCACAGTTATTAATACCCCTGTTTTTAAGATGGGGAGACTGAGGCTCAGAGAATTTAAGCATCTTGCTAATAATTATACAGCTTCTAATTGTTGGATCCAGGATTCAAACCCAGATCTCCCAATTCCAACTGCAGTGCTAAGGCATTATAATTTTTACAAGGGCATCAAAGGAAAGGGTCCATTGAGTAGATGCACCCAACCAAATAATACCATTGTAATGGGGCAGACATTTACTAAAAGTTGCAAACTGGATATTGTGGAGGTATGTTCTGAACAGTACTGTTAATAACATGGTCAGTATGATGGTTATATATACACTTGGCAAGTGAAAATCTTTAGCACTGGAGGACTCAGAGAGTAGAATCATAGTTCTTAAATACTTTTGTGAATACTTAATTATTAAATCACATAGGGTTAGCCTTTGAGGTCTCTTCCAACCCTTAGATAGAAAGGTGTGGAAAGACTTGAACGAAATGGTGAAGAGCAAAGTGAGCAGAACTGAGAGAACGTTGTATGTACAATTACGGCAATATTGTTTTAAGAATGACTTTGAGAGACTAAGTCTTTTTGGCTATTATAAATACAAAATTAACTATAAAATACATATGAAGAAAGATGCAATCAGCATCTAGAGAAAGAATTGAAAAATAGAAGTATGTACAAAACAATTTTACATATATTTACCTATTGGTGTCTAATGGTAGCCATCTCTAAAGTGGGGGGGGGGAAGGAGGGAAGAAAAAAGGAAAAAAAAGAAATTTACATGATGATTTTCTGATATATTTAAAAGTAACAGCAATCTGTACAAAATGGATTTGCAGTTTCATGTGCAGTTATCTTTTTATTACACTATGAAAATGCTTGCTTCATTCTACAAATTAACAATAAAATAATTGATTTAGCAGCTATGTGGAGGACAGATTGGAGAGAGGGTGACTGTCTATTTCAGGAATTCAGGTGAGGTGATGAGATCATGAACAAGGGAGGAAGCCATCGGAGTGGAGAGAATGGGACAGATGTGAGAGTTGTCATGAAGGTAAAGTCAACACGACTTGGCAACTAATTAGATATGGAGGATGAAGGAGAGGAAAGATGGGGATATGACTGAGTGATGGTTAAATCATCCTTGATCTTCTGTACCTCTTTTTAATAGACCTTCCCTGCCTTTCATATAATTTTTGTATCAAGTTAGAATTTTAGAGCTAGGGTAGACTTCAGTAAATAGCATGAGTGTAGGATATCGATGAGATGAAAGGAAGCAAAACTTTTTGATTTGCAGAGTTGAACACTAGAATTTGTTGCTGTTTGATAGTTTGGGTGATTATTCATGTAATTTCCCATGTAGCTGTAACCATGTGTTGTTCCACTGGAGGCTTGGAGAAGTTCACTATTTCACCATCTCCTCTCAAGTTTCTTGCTTTGATGAATCTCCACCTTTTGTGTCTCATAACTGCCATTTCTTAATTTCTACAATGTGCCAAGTACTGGGTTAAGTGCTAGAGATACAAAGAACGACAAAAGATAGTTTCTGTTCTCAAGGAGCTCATAATGTAAAGGGGGAGACAACATGTGAGCAGTTACGTACAAACAGGGCATAGTATACCCAGAGAAAGTTGGAGATAATCTCAGAGGGAAAACACTGAGATTAAGGATGGAATAAGGCTTCTTGTATAAGGAGGGATTTCAGATGATATTTGAAGGAGGCCAGGAGGCAAGAATAAAGAGGGAGAACATTCCAGGTTTGGCAAACAGCAAGTCTTGTGTAGTAAACAACAAACTCTACATATTAGAAATTCACAGTCTCAGGTACAATCCTGTCCTGTTCTGCAGTATATACAGAAATATTTATCTTATTTGATGTTTTATAAATTCAGGATAAAAAAAGATGAAAAAAAATTTAAATGATCTGAGAATAACGTTTTTATGTCTAGTCAAGTATTTGTTAGAGAATTCAAGTGTTATTGGAGTTTAGGAGGTATCTCTGTGACAATGTGGACTGTTGGGTTTTGGAAAACTTTCAAGAAGGTTGGGTAAGATTTAGAACAGAGTATTCCAAAAATCTTGATGCCATGAAAATATATAATTTTCAGTTCTTAATTGTCTCCCTCTCATGTCCTCTTCTCCCATCTATTGAGAAAATAAGAAAAAAAGAAACTATACAAAAATGTATGGTCAAGCAAAACAAATCCCCCATTAGCCAGATAGAGACAGAGACAGACAGACAGACAGACAGATAGATAGATAGATAGATAGATAGATAGATAGATAGATAGATAGATAGATAGATAGATAGGCTTTCTTCCTCTGAAACCTGCCTTTTCATATCCTTTGACCATATATCAGTTGGTAAATGGTTCATATTCTTAAAAATTTGTCTCAGTTTCCTATATATCTTAGAAAGGAGACCTTTATCAGAGAAACTTGCTGTAAAGATTTTTTTCTGTTTCTTGCCTCTCTTCTAACTGCTGCTTTGGTTTTGTTTATGCAAAATCTTTTCATTTTAGGCCATCAAAATTGTCCATTTTAGCTGCTATGAACCTTTCTGTCTCTAGTTTTGTCTTGAATTCTTCCCATATGTATAGATCTGACAGGTAATTCCTACTATGCTCCTTTAATTTGCTTATGATGTCACCTTTTATCTTTAAATCATGTACCTATTTACAGCCTGTCTTAGTATACAGTGCAATATGTTGCTATCTACTTAGTTTCTGCCAGACAGCTTTATAGTTTTTCCAACAGTTTTTGTCAAATAGCGAGTTCTTCCCCCAATTGTTGGAATCTTAAGCGTTTTGTCAAACACTGGACTACCGTGCTCATTTGCTTCTGTATACATATTATTATACCTGATCTGTTTCACTGATCAACCTTTGTCATTCTTAAATCCTATACTATTTTTCAATGATTACACTTTGTAGTATGATCTGAGATCTAGTATGGCTGAGCCTTCTTCCTGCCCTTCTCCTTCCCCTCCACAATAATTCTCTGGTTATTCTTGACCTTTTGTTCATCCAGATGAAGTATGTCATTATTTTTTCTCTATATATAACATAATTCTCTGATAGTATGATTAATATGCTACTGAATATGTAAATTCATATGATTCCCTTGAGGGCAGGGGCTGTTTTTGCCTTTCTTTATATTCTTAGAACTTAACACAGTGCCTGTAACATATTGAAGACAGAATTGATTATGTTCTTAGAAAAGGTTGAATTAAACCCTACTTAAATGGGATGGGAGGTAGAATTATTCATTTGAAAAATGCATTCATACACCGTTATGACTATAAATGGTACTTTTGTACCAAGAGCTTAATCAATGTTCAAGTTTTGGGTATGAATACATAGGACGCATGCAATTAAACAACTAAACACAAACAGAAATGTCTCTGTGTGTGTGTGCATGAGAGAGATTTTATTGTTAAAATAAAATATCTCTTGCATAAGTAGTGGAAGCAGACAGTGTTGGGGCACAGACACTGAACTACTTAAATGGTGCCTCTCTTTCTCTCAAAAAAAAAAGTCAGATTACTTTGCTATCAAATAAGACTTTTTTTTGGGGGGTGGAGTTAATTTCTTTGGTCATTTTTTGTTTGGGCTTAAGGCAGAAGACACCTGGTTGTAAGAGTTGGGCTTTTTATTACCTTAGTTAATATCTTCAACAACATATATTATAAAATCTCTCTGGCTCTCTTCCTTTCAGATGTACCCATCCCAAAGTAGGGACTGAAAGTTCATGCAGGAAAAAAAAATAAATTCTTCCTGTTATAGAGCCAAATGCACAAAGTCAAATAGCTCATAACAAGTACTGACCAATTTTCTCTTTTCCCTTGAATTTTGATTTTAAAAGACTTGGTTCATTTGTTTCTGTGTTACCTACCAAGACAAACTGCTTCATTTGCTTTTGGGAAGAATTCATATAAATTATAAGCTAGTCATCCTTTCTTGGAAGATGGAGGCTTTCTACCCCTTTCTCTAGTTAAAACAGCAAGGTGTTAAAATATATATGTAGCACAATAGATTTCTGCACCCAGGAGAACCACAAGTGAATGACTGGATTGTTTTACTGCATCAATAAATATATCTTTTGAGACCTCAAAAAATCACTTTTTTTTAACCTGCATTTTGAAAATAATGAAAGTTCTTTGCAAAATGATCTCTAAGGAATCAATCAGCCCAAGAATCTCAATAGATAAGGAAAACCTGCAACCCACTGCCTTTCTAATTTAGGTCTTTTAGTAAAGATCTGATAGATTCTGTCAACCTTGATGACTGTCTCAGAATGTAATTCCAAAGTTACTTCTAGCATTTGATTTGCAGGAGCACAAATCCCAAAGTCCTTTGATTTAAAAACAAACAAACAAACAAACAACATAGCCAAGAACTTTGCACTTGACTTTGAATGTCGTGTTGTTGGGATCTCCATTTGAAATGCAAAGGCATAACATCTCTAATCACCACATTCAATGGGGGCCTGACAGAGAATTAACCTTGCCTCTAAGTGGTTAGAATTGATCTCAATTTCCAACTCTTTCAGGAAAAAAAAATCCTAATTTGGGGAACATAGATTTTTCACAAGCCAGAAAAACGAATCTATTTTCTACCCTAAATTTTCCAAAGGATCATGTTCAACTCACCAGCAGATTGCAAATGTGACAGTGCATTATCTCAATTATTGCTTTTATTTACTTTGGAGATGCCCCGGGCTGAGAAGGAAGCAAGGCAGGCTAGACAGACTCATTTTCAGACACTTAAAATGATATCCAGGAGTCTGATTCATTCCTTCTGCTAGAGATGTTTAGTTCTTTAGTGGCTAGAAATACATTTGCTAAAAAGGGTATATTAAAAATGGGCTCCACACCAAAGCCATTGTTTGATGCCTTGCTGTGGCACAAAGGGAATATTGACCTCTTAAGTCTATATGCCAAGTGGATCTAAAATACTGCAAGGCTACCCGAGATGGAAAGGCTTCAGATATAGGTCCAGTGATGGTCTCAATCTCTGTAATTTTAATACAAGTGTCTCATCATTAGTTTATCAATCTATCAGTTCATCAGCACTCATTCAACACATACTATTTTCTATGTACTGTACTAATTGTCAGGGATGCAAAGACAAAAATCCCTACCTTCAAGAAGAGTATATTCTATCAGGGAAGACAATATGTATGTATATGGACATAAATGAAACACACACAGAATAAATAGAGGTAACAGGGATGGGGTGGAAGAAGGGTCAAGCAGCTAGGGAAATCATGAAATGCTTCCAGGTCATTTTAATAAGATGCCAATTACATTAGGATCATCTTCCTCATCCCTCTCCCACTGGAAGGTTGGACTCTGTCATTGCTACATTGGCCTTTGATAGGTGAGCTTTTAACTTATCCTGTTCAAAACCAGGCTTTTTGGTCACTTCCTTGCCATATCTATAGCCCATATTAACCTATTCTCCCTCCCACTTCTCATTCTCCTTTATATGTTGTCTTTCTCCATTAGAATATAAATCTTTGAAGGCAGCAATGGCCTTGCTTGCTTATTTTTGTACCCCAAGTGTTTAGCACAGTGACCCACACATAGTAAGCACTTAGTAAATACTTAATTATTATGTAGTTGACACTAGTTGAATCTTACATAAAAATAGGGATCCTAAAAGATGGTGGTGAAGACCAGGCAATCTTTATCAGTTCTTTGATCTGGTGTCCTCCTTTTCACCCAGCTGGTTTCTAAGTCAGATGTTCACATATATAAATCAATAAACATTTATGAAACATCTACTATGTACCAGGCACTATGCTAAGCACTGGGGATATAGAAGAAGAAGAAGAAGAAGAAGAAGAAGAAGAAGAAGAAAAGAAGAAGAAGAAGAAGAAGAAGAAGAAGAAGAAGAGAAGAAAGAAGAAGAAGAAGAAGAGGAGGAGGAGGAGGAGGAGGAGGAGGAGGAGGAGGAGGAGGAGGAGGAGGAGGAGGAGGAGGAGGAGGAGGAGGAGGACAAGGAAGAGGCAAAGGACAATCCTTGCCCTCAGGGAGCTTATAATCTAACCTGGGAGACAACATGCAACCAAATACATAGAAAGCAAGCTATGTACAGGATAAATAGGTAATGAGTAATAGAGGGAAAGCACTGGAATTCAGAGGGGTTGGGGAAGGCTTCCTGTAGAAGGTGGATTTCAGTTGAGACAAAGCCCAGGAGGTGAGTGGTCAGAGCAGAAGAAGGCATGTGAGACAGCCAGAGAAAATGTCCAAAGCTGAGAGGTAGAGGGCCTTATTCATGGGAAAGGAAGGAGGCCAGTGTTAGGATAGAAGAACATGGGATGGGGAGTAAAGTGTGTCAGAAGACAGGAGAGGCTGGAGGAGACGGTTATGAAGGGCTTTGGATGCCAAACAGAGCATTTTTGTATTTCAACCTGGAAGCACTAGAAAGCCACTGGAGTTTATTGAGTAGTGGGGAGGGGTGTGACATGATCAGACCTGTGCTAAAGAAATCACTTTAGTGGCTGAATGAGGGGCTGATGGGAGTGGAGAGAGACTGGAGGCAGGCAGAGCCACCTCCCTCCCCTCCCTGCCTTTTAGTAGTCCAGGTGTGAGGTAAGGTAAGGTCTGAGGTGAATGTGACAGTGTCAGAGGAGAGAAGGAGGCATATTTTAGAGATGATGCAAGGGTAAAATTGACAGACCGGGTGGTGGTGTAAGAGATAGTGAAGAGTATCAGATGACTTTTAGGATGTGAACTTAGGGATTGAGAGGATGGTGTTGTACTCTACAGCAGTAGAGAAGGTGAGGGAGAATTCCATCAAGATAAGAAGTTCCATTTTGGACATACTGAGTTTATGATTTCTATTGGACATGCAGCTCCAGATCTCTAAAAGGAGATATGGGATTGGAGGTCAGTAGAGAGGTTGGGGCAGGATAAGTAGATTTGAGAATTATCAGCATGGGGTGGTAATTAAATCCTTGAGAGTTGATGAGATTGCTAAGTGAAGTAGTTTAGAAGGAGAAGAATAGAGGACAGAACCCTGAGGGACACCTATGATTAAAGGGCAGGAACAGTTAGATAAGTGGGAGGAGAACCAGAGAGAGTAGTGTCCTGAAAAGAGAGTGAGCAATAATGTCAAAGGCTGCAGAGAGGTCAAGGCCAGATAGAACTTTCACTGACCATGGAATAGAATTAAGTGAACCCATGGATCCCCATAGAACTGAAAACCAGAGGAAAACCCACAATCCTCCCCCCTCCCCCCAAAAAGTAAAATATTGCAAATACTTGTCAATGAGAGTTGTTAGAAGAACAAAAGGGGTTTTAAAACAAATACCTGATATATTCATTATCCTTCAGTAAAGTAGGCTGGTTTGTTATTAAACCTATTGTATAAATTATTTTTGATTAGCCAGGTTGCAAAGGGTACACTTTCAAAAGGCTATAAGGTACACATAATTACCTCTCCTCTCACAAGGGCATCACCTGAACATGGTTAGTGCCTCATCAATGTTGATAAAGTGTGAGAAATTGCCCTCCAAATTACAGAAGTTTCACCTGAATGCAGAGCACCTCATCAGGTGTCAGGGCCTTGTCTGCAGGGTATAAATTAACTATCTCATCAACAGCAATGCTTTTTTAGCTCTTTAGGAAGATTCCAAACTGAGATACAGGGAATCAACAAAGCTGTTTACCAGGGGAAAAAAAGAAGAAAATAACACACATATACACACAACAACATCTATCCTACACTCAGTTACATGGATAAAATTAAGTGGCATTAACATCAACCATTTAAACATTCTCCACTATCTCCAGAAAGATAGATTGAAATGAACAGGCAGCATAAACAGCCCTGCATGGTAGAAGAGAAGAAAGTGCTTGAGGACATTATGTAGATGGCAGAAATTCAAAGAACTGTAACAAGGTGGCAGGAGAAAAATTCTGAAATAAGTATTCCCCGGATTGCACATAACAACCAGGGGAAAGAACACAGCACGTTTTCCGTATGAAATCTGGCCTCCCTCTCTGAAAAGCTTTTCCTGATGTGATTGAAACTTTATCTGTCTGCAAAATTATTATCTTGAGTTTATGCAAAGGAGATTCATCAGCTGGAGTGGAAAATGAATCAGCCATCTACCTGAAGGAAATAGTAATGGTGTTATGTGTGAGTCTAATGCCTGTCCAGAGATGTTTCCAAATAGATAAGAGGTTAAGGTGTTCATTAGAAGGAGAGGCTGGAATTTTAAAGATAATTCCAATTTTAAAAAGAATTTATTACACTAGGAGTTAATAACGACTATGACATATCCTTTGTGAAACCAGATTTCCCAAGGTTTCTTTAAAAAAAATTACTATCACCATAAGAATAGAATATAGATTAGAAAGTCTCAGACATTAAAGTCTGATCAGATAGTTATTTCACAGTTAGACATTGTTCACATAAGAAAGAAGTTTGAATGATTTCAATTGTGAGGAGTAGGTCAATTGATGAAATCTAACTACATCAAATTCCTTAGTTATTATAGTGTATTATAGCGGAAAATACTATACATAGACCGCAGCATCCTAATGTGATAATTGAGCACACATCTGTAGATGGCACAGAACCACAGCCCTTCATTCACACAGACTGTTCAGACTGTTTCATCTTTAAGGTCTCTCAGTAAAGACTCAGTAAGGTCTAGGTCTGCTCTGGGTCCCTACCCAGGGCTCAAAAAAAGAAAAATCACAAAATTTGAAATTTGGAAGAGATCCCAGCAGCCAAATAGTCCAATTCCTATTCAAAGAAACTCCATTATGATATGCTTGACAAGTCTCACCCAAATTCTACTTGCAGATCTCCAAGGAGAGGGAATCCACTGCCTCTTTGGGAAATTCCTGAAACAATCCACTTTTGAATAGCTCTAACTGTTGGGCAGTATGTTCCCGACGTCCAGTCAAAATTATCCTCTTCTCAATTTCTACCCATTGCACTGGTTTCTGCTGTTTGTGGCCAAAAAGAACAAATCTAGTCTCTTCTACATCACAATCCTTCATGTATTTGAAGAAAACTATTATGTCCCATTCACCTGAGACGTTTTCTCCAGGATCAACATACACTATGCTCTCAACTGATTCTCAACATATCATGAATGTGAGGCCCTTTGCTCCTCTAGCTGCCTTCCTCTGAAACATGCCAGCATATTCGCATTCTTCTTAAACTGAATACCATATTGCACATGAGATCTGGCAAGGAAGGAGTACCGTGGGGCTATCATCTCCCTCTTTCTGGAAGTTGTGCTCCTTATAATATAGCTCAAGATTTTATTCACTTTTTTAGCTGCCACATCATACTGTGGATTTATACTGGGTTTGCGGTTTACTAAGGCCCCCAGATCCATTTCAGAACAATTGTTGTCTATCTATATCTCTACTACCTTGTATTGATTTACTTGATTTTTTTTATATTCAAATACAAGACTTTAGATTTATCTTTATTGAATTTCATCTTATTAGATTCAGCCCAAAGTTCTAGCCTGTCAAATCCCAGCTCTGTCATCCTATATGTTAGTTAGCAATCCTTCCAAGCACTTTGCCATCTGCTGGTTTGATGAGTAGACCTTCTATGATTTTATTCAAATCATCAATAAAAATGATTGATCCCTGAGCTATTCCACTTGAGATATCCCACCATGTTGACACTAAGCTATTGGCAGTGACTCTTTGATTCTAGTAATCCAACCAGTTCTGAATCCACATATTGTATTATGGGAATTTAGCTCATTTCTACCCCACAGCTAAGAGTGCTCAGTTCCACTTCAAGTACTACTCTTAACAGTAAGTATTTAAACACAGAACAGGTTTATTAAAAGGCACATAAAGGACAGAAATGAGATGCAAATCTGAGCTTTGTTAGCAAGGGAATAGTCATATACTACCTTCTATTGAATGCATTTTCCTTTCTGCTTCCTTCCCTGAGAGGTTCCATTATACTTGCCATCAAATTCAAGGCACCAGCTAATCAAGTCCTCACTTAAAAACCACTATGGTGAGGCTCCAGGAACCAATAAAGTGACAGCTGCCCACCTCCTCCTTTCTGGGATCTGGAATATCCTTTGCTTTTGTGCTCTCCATGCCTGCACTATAGCTCTTAATGAAGTTGCTCCATATCATGCTATAGAATGCCAGTCATCATCATGACTCCTGCTACTCCCATAGGCATCTCCTGTCAACCTCTTAAGTTTTCTGGAGTCGGAAAAAATGCCTCTCCCTGACCTTCTGTTGTCTCTGCCACTCCAAAATTTAATTTTAAAGTTGTTTGCAGAGGGATGTTGGAAGAGTTCAGCCTGGTTGGCTTCCCCTAATGCTCCATCTTGGCAACTAGATCTCTTTTTACTCTAAAAAATGTTCTCAGTGTGTGATACAGAAACCCTTTGGGGTCTCTGAATCCCTTTCAAAGGGTCTGTAGTATCAAAAGGATTTTCATAAAAATACCAAGACTTTTAATTTTTAATATGATAAATATCAATAGATAGGACCCACATAAAAGTATTTTAGGAGGGTCCTTAATAATTTTCAAAAACGTAAAGAGGTTCTGTTTCTGAGGTCATAAAGTTTGAGAACTGCTATGCTTCACCATACTTCTGTTCATTTTCTTCCTCAGTTTGGCATCAATTTAGTATCAGTGAGACCTGTTTCAGATTTACTCAAGGGCAACCTCTGTAGCAGCTTGTAACTGGACAGTTTCCCACAGGACTGTATGAAGAGTTAATGGTAGTTTTAAAGAGACTAGATCTCTAAAAAGGGAAGATTCCAAAGGCATGAAAAAATATGGCATTTATTGTTGATTTTGTAAATGGTTCTAGACATAGGTGGCTATTTTCAGTGTGTCCATCATATCACTTTCTCTTGCTGAAGTCATGCGAATAAATTCAGGCTATTGATGGAAAAAGGACAGGCTAGACTGGCTCTACATCTGGTTTGCTGCCATAAGGAGCATTTTAAGACTTTATTCTATGTATTTGAGATGCCTGGTGTAGTTTTCTGTTAGACGAAAATCCGAGAACATTTACATTTCAGGGAATTACTTACTGGCTATTGGTCCCTCCCTACAGGTCTACTTACATCACGAACAAAAATCTGAATAATGTTCTATTCTCTTCCTTTTCCTATTACCTCCTGTTTATTCTCTGTTAACAGCCACATTTTCTAGGGTTCTCCATTTTATACAACTCTCACACAGAATCAAAGAATACTCCAGAAGCTTTTAGAGTTTTTATTGCAAAGAAATGGAAATCTGAAGTCATCATCTTCGGTTCAGTGTATTTGACCACTTACATATTCATTTGTATTCATAAAGGCATTCAAAGAGGCATTAGCTTAGAACTTTGGTTTTTTGTTCAATAGACCTGTTTCTGAATAGATTGCTGAAACTGGCTTTAATTTAGCTAAATGAAGGTGTGGAGAATTAGAATTGTTTTTAATAGTAGTGCTAAATATTGGGGAAAGAGCCACATTTTGGGGGTTCAATCAGTCAATATTTAGAGCATTAGAAGTATAACTGCAATGAATGAAATAATTCCTACTTACAGGGACCTTATATTCTAATAGACATACAACAAATAATAAATATAAAGCAAATAAATACCAAGTATTTAATTTCAAGCTACTTTGCAGAAAAAGCATTAATAATTGGAAGGATCAGCCTTACTGATGCCTATGCTGATGCTTGGGTTGCATGAAAGTATGTAAACTAATTATCACATCTATACTAAGGACCATTCAGTAATGTTAATGAATTAATAAAGAGCAGTGCTTTTTTGAGCTTAGTAAGGTTCCTATCCCACCTCTAATAATTACTAACTTTATGACTCTAGCTAAGTCTCTTAATTCATCTCAGTGCCATTTTGTTTACTTAGAAATGGCTCTGGGGTAGACCCAAGCACATTTTCTTGCATAAGATGGTAAATATGTTTGTTATAGGTGATAACTGGAAGCAGTCAATGGCCTCACTAATCATCTACCATCTTTTGCTGTTTGCCAGTCTTGAGTGGGAAAATAAACATATCTGATTCACTTCAACAATTCGTGAAAGAATCATTGAGTGCCTTTTCTGTACTCTGGACTAGGGATGTTGAGGGAGGTATAAAGATAGATAATGAATGAGCCTGTGCTGTTTATGAGCTTATGTACAATACATAGACAAAACATATAAGGCAAATCAGAATCCAAATAAAAATTTGATTCCTCATGGAATGAAGGTAACCATTTGTTCTTGAAAGATATATTAGTGAAACTTAGTCATACATACCCTGCCAGACAAAAAAAGCATTTTTAAGGAGATAGGGAAGAAAGTGATGGACTTTATGCCTTTTAGTTAAGGAACAGCTTGGATAAGGTAAGAAAGACTCAATACTAGTTTGACTACAAGGTTTGGTCCATAAAAGCTCTCAAAACCTATAGGTCTGTGCCCATAGAAGATACAGATCAGGGGTTCTTAACCATTTTTGTGCTGTGGACCTTTGGGCAGTATGGTGAAGCCTATGGACTGATTCTAAAATAACCCTTTAAAATGCAAAAAATACATAGAATTTCAAAGAAATAAATTAGCTTAAAATGCATTTATATTAAAATAAGTCATTGGATCCCAGGTTAGAAGGCCCTAGCATAGAGGGATTGCATTTTGCTACGATAAAGGAAAATTTACACTAAAAAAAGCAGATTATGGAAACCTTGAAGTAAATAAGGGCATAAGTTTTATGGGAGCTTAGAGGAAGGAAGATAACTTCCAGGAAGAGGGATGGAAGAATTCTTCAAGGAAAAAAGTTATATTTTGCTTGAGTTTTGAAGGGTAGTTAGAATTTTAACAGGTCAAGAAAAGAATTATAAAAAAACCCAACAAACCTATATTCAAAACGACTACAGAATGTTTCTGAGAGTTCACCTACCAAGACAGAAATAGTAATTATACAAATACAACACAGAAATGCTCTTTACGAATTCTTAGATGATTGAAGATGTATCTGTTTATAGTTGTGTGAGTGTAATGTAGTAAAAATGATAATACTATCTGATAGATTAGGTAAATAAGTCCCAGACGCAAATAAATATAGTAGCATAAGATTCAGTAAAAATCTGTGATATTAAATACAGGGGTAAATACAATTCAACAAAAACTGCTGGGAAAACTGAAAATCAGTTTGACAGAAATTAAATTTAGACCAACAACTCACACCTAATACACCTAATACAATATTTCAAGTGCTGCAGTGGATAGAATGTTGGGCCTGGCATCAGAAAGACTGGAATTCAAAATGTCCTTAAATGCTTACTAGCTGTATGACCCTGGGAAGTCACTTAATGTCTGCATACCTCAGTTTCCTTATCTGTGCAATGGACATAGTAATAGTACCTGCCTCCTATGGTTGTTGTGAAGATCAAATTAAATATCTGAAAAGTGGTTAGCACAGTGAATAGCACTTAGTAGGTACTTAATACATGTTTATAACGTTCTATTCCCCACATGGCTTAAAGATAAAAGATCTTTTAAATTAAAGAAGAGAGGAAAGAGATATGCTTCACAATTTGGATAGGGAAAGACTTCTTGACCAAAAAAGAAAATTGGAAAACTGTAAAAGATATTTGGACAATTTTGATGACATCAAATTGAAAATCATTACTGCAAATAAAATCAGTATGATTAGAATTAGAAAGGAAACAGTTAACTGGGAAAAAATCTTGACAGCATATTTCTCTGATAATCATATGATAATACCCAAAATGTATAGGAAATTGGGTGTGAGTGTGTGTGTGTGTGTGTGTGTGGTGTGTGTGTGTGTGTGTGTATTAATATAAACAGCCAAAGGATGTGCTTAGGAAGTTTTCAAAAAATGCTGCATGTCATTGATGCTGTTCATCCTTCATTTTTAAAGAGGACCAATGACATCATGAGGTAATGTCTTGACTTGCATATGAATTGGATTAAAGTGAGGCAGAGTTGTGCAAAGTTGTCAGCTTCAGTCTCTTTTCCAGAGTCATCCAAGTCCAGTGGCAAGACAAAAATCAAGATGATTGGCAATGGCTTTGGGTAGAGTGGATGTTGGTGTCTTTGATGTCTAATGAATAGCTAAGTGATCCATAGCACCTGTTTCAGCCACCTTCATGGCCCTTGAAACAAATTGATTTCATTCACTCACTCTGCTGGGGGAAGTCTTCACATGCATGGGGCAGACGTCTCCCTAATTTACTAGTAGGCTTGAGGTCTGTCTGCTGCCTTCAACCTGATTTAGCCTATCTGCTTCATATCATAATAATAAGAAAACTACTGTTTGGCATGAGTATGATATTCTACCCACATCTATTAGATTGGCAACAAAAAAGGAATTAAGTAATTGTTGGAGAGCTGATGGAGGTCAGACGCTCTGATGCATTGCTGGTGGAACTTGGATTTGTCCAAAAATTTTGGAAAGTAATGTGAAAAACACACCAGAAGTCACTAAACTGTGTGTACCCTTTGAGCCAGTGATACCACCAAAAGGGGTCAAAGAGAGGAAAAGACCTATACATACAGACTTTCAAATATAAGACTCAAGTGGAACATGAAGAGATAAACAGGAAAAAGAAATCACAAGAGACTTATTAAGGTTGAACTGTTTACTTCCTACATGGAAAAATGATATTTGTAACTCATGAGACCTTTGTCAGTATTAGGGTAGTTGGAGGGGGAAAAAATTATATGTATAGTTAGATTGATAGGTGGAGGGCACAGGGTGAGTTGAAGACGAATGGGTGATATCTGGAGAATAAAATTAAGGGGTGAGAGAGGATTATACTGGGAGAAGGAGAAAGGGAGAGGTAGAATGGGGTAAATTATCTCACATAAAACAGACAGGAAAAGGTTTTTACAGTGGAGGGAAAGTGGAGGGACATGAGAGGGAATGAGTGAATCTTATTTTCATCAGATTTGGCTTAAGGAGGGAATAACACACACACTCAGTTGGTATGAAAAGCTATCTTACCCTACAGGAAAATAGGGGAGAGCAGGGAGGTGATAGAGGGGAGGGTATATTAGGGGAGGGAGTAATCAGAAGCAAACACTTCTGAGGAGGTACAGGGTCAAAAAAGAGAATAGAAAAACAAGGGGCGGGTTGGGATGAGGAGAAATATAGTTAGTTTTTCACAGCATGACTACTATGGAAGTGTTTTTTTTTAATTATTTTTTATTTTTTAATTTTTTCCATATGCTTTTGAGTTGAAAATTGGAAGTGTTTTGCATGACTACACAAGTATAACCTGTATCGAGTTGCTTACCTTCTCAATGAGGGTAGGTGGGGAGGGAGGAAGGGAGAAAATTTGGAGCCCAAAGTTTTAAAAACAAATGTTAAAAAATTGTTTTCACGTGCAACTGGGAAATAAGATATACAGGCAGTGGGGCATAAACATCTATCCTGCCCTTCAGGAAAATAGAAGAAGAAGGGGATAAGAGAAGGGCGGGGGGGGGGGGGAGAGAGATAGAAGGAAGGGCAGATTAGGGGAAAGGATATTCAGAATGCATGCTGTCTTGGGATTGGGGGAGGGATGACATGGAGAGAAATTTTGGAACTCAAAATCTTGTGGATGTGAATATTGAAAACTAAGAATAAATAAATTAATGAATCTTTAAAAAAATTAAAAACTGATTAGTGCAAATGACTAGTAAGGACTTAGGAAGACTGGTGGTAAATCATATTTCCTACTTTTAAATGGTAAAGGGCTGGACAGAGTTATAGAATGAGATAAACATTCTTAGACATGGCCAGTGTGTGATTCTAGGATTGATTGCACTATTTGCTGTAGGGCACAGCTTCTATTGAGGGTCAGGGAATTTTAGCAGAAGGTGGGAAGAAATGGATAATGATGGTGACACACAAAAGAAAAAGAAAAGATTATCAGTGAAACATTAAAAATACACAGAAGAGAGTAGAAGTCCAGAAGGGGACACAAACAAGCAATTTTGTTACTATTGTTTTAATTGTAATACACATTTTGAAAACTAGATATAAGTTCCATTTCATATACAAACCTTCTATTCTTTGTACATTGAAATGTTCACATTAACTGATTTTTAAAATAATAGTGGAAAAGAAAATTTCCACACAGAGAGAAAGATAAACACATAAAAATATGAGACAGAATGGCCCAATGGACATGGCACTGGACTTGAAGTTAGTTAGGAAGGCCTCAGTTCAAATCCCACTTCAGGTACTTACTAGCTCTCTTTCTCCTGGCAAGCTACTTAACTTCCCTCTGACTCAGTTTCCTCATCTCTAAAAGAAGGGGGTTGGACTTGGCCTCCTAAGATTTTTGTGATCCTAAGTACAGCAAGACATGGTAGCTGAAAAATGGCAAGACGTTTTTGAGAATAGATGACCTCCATTTCAGGACTAATACAATGAAATGAACAATGATATAAACAAAATACTTTTTAAAAAGTTTACTTGATATATTATACAAATACTTGCTACATTTTGTAACTCTTGAGAACATGAGACTCTCCCCTGAGTTGTGCCAAAGAAATGAGATTTTTAAATCCATTCAGCAAGAAATGGTTATAATGCACAACTTAATTTATTGATGGAATTCATGTTGTGTGTTGAGTAAATATTTTCATCAAGCAGCTACACATTGCAAATTATAAAAGAGAAGAATATGCTTTCATCAACATCTATTAATTGTTAATTAAAAAAATTGGAAAAGGAAAAGTTATTTCTGATAACGAATGTGTCCTTTTAGCATTAACTCTTGTATGTGGTGGCTAAAGGCAATAAGCTGGGGAAAAGCCACTCCAGGAAGACAGTCCACTCTCTGTGTTAGAAAGCAGAGCCTGTTTATAAAAAGAGGAAATGTATGTGTAACGTAGGGGCATTATTTCTAACAAGCATGCTTATACTGTGTACGGCACCATGGAGAGTTGGAAAATAAAGGAGTCAGCAGTAAAGGGCACTGGTGCCTTGGTAGCACTGTGATTAAGTATCTGGCTGAGGCTTCTACTTGTTTTTGTAGTCTGATTTTTTTTTTATTCAGTTTGCAACACAAAGACTGGTCCCACAAGAATAAAATCTTGTCAGCTGCCTAGTGTATCACTCAGTTGGATGCAGAAAACTACATCTCTTCCCTGTGGGAAGAAATCTAATAGTATGTGACTTTTTCTGGCTGATTTTTTATTTGCTTATTGTGCATGTTTGGATGTATGGAGGAAAATTTGGCTTTCTGGTGATGATCAGATCAAATTTAAATTGGAATGCCTGGTATTTAAGGTCCTTTCTTAATTTGCCATGCCTTCCCCTTCCTCTTCCACTTCCCCTCTTTTCTAATGCAAATGTATTAGAAGTTATTCTCCATCACAGCCTTTCTGTTTTTAACCTAGCCAATTTTTATATTCTCTTTACACTATTAGTTTACTTCTGCTCTTTTGCTCATGTTGCCAAATATATTTTGAATATTGTCTTGCTATTTCAGCAGATGTCCATAATCAACCATTAGTTTACAAGCACTTATTAGGCACTTACTGTATGCCAGGTACTGTATAAAGTGCTGAGAATACAAAGAACGGTAAAAAAAAAATCAGCCGCAACAAAAACAAGATGCAACATAATCATCCATGCTTTTTTCAGTAATTCAGTTGATGATGTCTTTCCTCTTAGCTCTGTAGACAATATTGGGAGATGGGGATGGAATTTACTAGGGGTTTATGAATTGGTCAACTGGCCAGATCCCAATAATTTTGATTAAAGGATAAATATAAAATGGGAGCTCTCTGTCTCCCAAGGTCATGTCCTTGTCCTGCATGACATTTTCTGATGAAGGCATTGGTGGCATTATCACCAAATTTTGGATTGGCAAGAAGCTAGGAGGGATACCTAATAAAATAGATGATGGAATTTACATTTAGAATCCTAGAAAACCGACAGATCAAAACAATGAACTGAATCTCATAAGATGAAATTAAGAGGACTAAATGCCATTGTAGGCTCTGCAGTTGAAAATTCTGCTAAAATCAAAGTATGCCTGCATTCTCAAAGGTTTTGCCAAAAGGTGGCAGACATTGTCATATTCTATCAATCTGGAAAGGTGGCCAAATGGCACAGTAGATAGAGCACTGGACTTGGAGCTAGGACTCCTGAATTTAAATCCATCCTCAGACACTATATAACCCTGGACAAGTGACAGTCTTTCTTGAACTCAGTTTGCTCATCTGTAAAATGAGGGTAATAATAGCATATATGTCACAAGGGTGTTGTGGTCACCAAATGAGATCATATATATATATATATGTAAAAGACTTTACCAACCTCAAAGTTGTCCTGTTGGGCTAGGTTAAACTGTTTGCTTCCTCAGCGCTTAGCAGAGTTCCTAACAGTCAGTAATTGATAGACGCTTGTTGATTGATTGAGTTTGGAGACAGATTTTTAAACCTAGCACAGGAATATGATCTATAATATAATATAGATATTATATATATTATATATATATATATATATATATAATAAATAGACATTTATTCAGTGCCTATCATGTGCTAAGCACTACGAACACAAATACAAAGAGTGAAATAACTCCTACTCTCGTGGAATTTACATTTTCACAGAGAATAATATTATAGCAGCTACCCACACATCCAGTTGTCATATGTAATCCCTTGCCCAGAAACACAGCTCGAGATTTACACAGCTTCTGCTTGGGTTCGGTCTCTCAAAAATCTCTCTTTGGCTAGTGCCTGGACGGATGGCATAATTTGAAAAATACATAGTTTAAGTCATCTTGAGGGCAAGAATAGGATCAAAGAAAAGTCTTCCTTTGTGTTCATGAGAAAATTATAGGAGACTGAAGGATTTGGGCATATATATTAAATTATATTATAGAGTATAACCTTCCTTATGGCTCTGATTGTTTTTCGTGTTAACTTTTGTACCCCCAGGACCCAGCACAGTGCCTTACCTAGAGTAAATGCTTAATAAGTGGTGGTTGAATTAGAAAATATCCTTCAAAATTTTTAGACTGTGATGGACATGATGTCATGAACAACAACAAAAAATAAACTGGGAGATGGTTATAGAAGAATGAGAATCAATCATTCAGTTAACAAGCATTTATTAAGTATTTACTGCATGCCTTAGGGTAAGGGATTCAAAGAAAAAGCATAAGCAGTCTGCCCTCAAGGAGTTAACATTTTAACGGGGGAAGCAACATGTAAATAAATATGTATAAGTAAGAAATCTAGAGAGTAGATGGAAGATAACCTTAGAGGGGTTAGCACAGCATTGTAGACCCCAGAAAAGGCCCTCTGCAAAATGTGGCATTTGAGCTAGGGTTGGAAGGAAGCCAGGGAATGACAACAGAGGCCAGAAGCCAATTGAGGAGGAAAAGTCAAGGTCATCTAAAGAAAATAGCACCGTGTTTGTACAGCGGACTTTCAATGAGCTCTAATTAAAAATAGACACATAAAAAGAAGAATAACCCATGCAAAATGTACAGTGTGCCTCATTGGTAAAAAAGCATCAAAATGACAGACTGCAAAAAATAGATATCAGCGGCAACACAGAGATATCTTTTAAAGATACATCATCTCTTCATAGAAAGGGAGCTCAGAGATGGGTTCTGTGTCCCCAGGAAGGCATGACTCACCAGCAGAAGTAGAGGCATTATTTCCCTTTCCCAACATTGCTGTGACCCATCTGACTGGCTCGTCTGTCTGCACCCACAGTCTGTCTGTCAGTCAAGAAACATTTATTAAGTATTGGTTATGTGCCAGGCTCCATTGTGTCAGGACAGTCTTATGTGGGAAAAGAGAATGCACTAGCAACTGTTAATGGCCCCTGGATTGTCTCTTCTTCTCAACCAGGGTTGTGAGACTGCCTTTGATCTGCCCATTTTGGCTCTGTAGGATTGGGCTGGCTGAGCAAGTAGGCAGGACTGGGCCTTCTCCCTTCCCACTTCTCACGTGGATCCTGCCAGCCAACTTCTGCCTCTCTCAGAGAGCTTTTTCTCTAGTCATAATATGCTCCTGCTTCTTCTAATCTCAACATCTTGTTATTCATTGGGCTGGAATGCAGGATCACCTCAACTCCCACCCAACCCAGGACCAGACCTATCACGTTCTACCTTAGAGCATGGCATTGTTCGTGGCTATCCCTTAATATCCACCAAACTTCCTGTCCCTGAGGAATTTTCCTTCCAATGTCAAGGCTCCAGTGGTTCTTCCTTAGTTATAGCTTGAAGAGAAGCATAGTATACAAAACAAAGAAAGTAACAGTCTCATGGGACTCTGTCCTAGACTGGCCATATTTGGAGCATTGTGTTCAATTGTGGGTGCTATTTTAGGATGTCCACTGGAACATGTCCAGAGGAGAGTGAAAAGACTATGTTGCATAAGGATTGACTGGAAGAACTGGAGATAATTTAGCCTGGATTAGTCTATTTATCTTAATAATCACTAAGGGAGGGGGTAGATGGGGGGAGACAAAGAGACACAGAGAGACAGAGAGGGAGAGAGAGAAAAGAGAGAAGAGAAGAGACAGACTGACAGACAAACACGCACACACACACACACACACACATACACACATACACACACTGGATTAATTAAGTAACAATTGGGTCAGTCCACACTTACTCTAGCACTTAGCACATAGGATAATGTTTAATGAATGTTTATCAATTGATTGATAAACTAACTTTATTTTTTCTTTTAGATGAGATTATTAGATTGATAATAGAGGAATGCCTATGTGGATTTCAGCAAGTCATTGGACAAAATCTTTCATAATACCCTTAGGTAATAAGTTCAGAACTGCAGATCAAATAATAGATGGTTGAACAGTCATCACAAAAAGGAGTAAGTAGTGGTTAATGGATCATCACCATCTGTGAGGTGGGCTTCTGATGGGATAGTGAGAAAAGTACTAAAACTTGAATCAGGGAGTTGTGAATTCAGATCTTGACTTTCAAACTTACTAGTTGCATGGCAAGCTCAGTTCCCTCATCTGCAAAATGGGGATAATATGCCTGTAAAACTTATATTACATGGTTGTTTTGAAACTTAACTGGGTTTTACAGGTTTAAGGATAAGGCCAAAATTTTCTTTTATATAACGTAGTGTGACAGCAAAACCACTCATCAGAAGTCTGGAAACATAGGAACTGATGCTGACTCCCAATGACCTACTGTGTGACTTTAGATCTATATTTTATTCTCTCTTGACCCCAATATTCTCAGCTGTAGAATGGGGACAGGGGAGTGGCTTATAGGATCTCTTAGGTTATTCTAGATTTGTATGAGTCTATTATTTCCCCTAGTATCATTTTCTAATGTCCTGGCAAATTCTCTCCTAATTGTCTTGCACTGGATATTAAGTATACATAGCTGGGGTGTGGGTGGGTGGGGGAATAGAATAAACAAAATCATGCCCTACTTAATGGGTAGATGAATTGATTTTGTGGATGTTGATATAAACTGTTGAAACAGCTATAGAAACCTCTTGCCCTTCCAGATTTGAAGCAGCCATCCATAGAGATTATTTTAGTTATCTTCCCTTTACAGCAGCCTTGTAGGAACTTGGTCTTATCTTTCTTTCCATTATTAAGACAGATGGTCTGATACGAGTCTCCACCTTTTCTTTTCCCCATAAGTAGTACTTGTAAATCCTCAAGACTGACATACAGATCTCCTTTCTGTGAAGTCACTATAATATAGTAACAAGCTTTTCAAGAACCCACTAGCAATGTGAGTAGCTAATAGATGAAGGATAGGTAATGCATGTTTTCACTATGTAACATCAAAATGGGGCCAAGACCTTGAAATGGAGAATCAAGGAATTGATAGTTCTCATTTTTGCCCCTAGGAATGCCTTTCTGAGCAAATAAAGCTCCTGATTTAAATAGGCTTACCCCACTTGGACCCATTTTCCCAGCATGAAGTTAATATTTCAAGATCTGAACCATAGCACTTGCATAGAACACATTTCTTCTGCAATTGCTAGTTTTCTCTAAGTCTGAAAATAAATTACCTATTAGAATTTCAATTGATAGAAGCCTGGAACAGCCAATTAGAAATAATGGGGTGCCTTTGTGAGCACAATAACTTTTTAAACATCCCTTGTTATAGAACAAGCAGACCAAATATAGTTCCTTTATTCTCAGGTCTGATAACCAGCATTCAGGAGAAAAGAAGGAATACCTGGCCTTGTTTGGCCTTTATCTCTCTTGCCCTTCTCTAAAATCAAAATCATTGGCTTTTAACTATTTTAACTCATCCGTCACCATAGAGATCTACAGACTCATGCTTTGCATGTTTGGTGCTGGAGACATGGCTCTGTAGAAATATATGAGAATACCCATGTGGGCATGAATGGAGGATATATTTGCAATCACTTTTTTCAAGCAAAAATTGAACAATGTCTAGGTCAGCTTCCCTTAATGGCTACCTACTCTATTAGATATCTCTTACAAATGTTAGATATAATAAATGGTTCATAATTGAGTAGGTGTTATCGGTAACTTTCTTGAAAACTTAGCCTTGTGACATTTTTCATTGATTTTCCTTATATTAGAAAATGAAATGTCAGGTACTATTAATTGCATTTTGACAATAAGCTGTTACAGCAGGAGTAACAGCTAAATGAAAGCACGTCCTGTCTAATGCACAATGGATGTATTCATTTAAATGTATTCAATTTAGATGAATGTAATATGTCTATATTCATTACCATTATACAGATCTGTAGGCTGAATTGATGGGGTGGTAATTGCCATCTTTATAAATGAGACAGTATTGCAGGTTTCCGGAAGAAAACCCATTTTGGTTTCACATTTCTCACTCCCACACAGTAGCATATTCTATAAGCTCCCTTTCTTGCACAGACGTTTACCTTTGATTTCTGATAGGCCAAAGTACCGAGGATAGCGTCTCTCCAGCAGCCCAAGGTATTGCGTACATGACATTGGACAGCACTTTGCTTCCGTGGGCTAGACAGGAAGTAAGAGAGGTGATGCCAAACAGCTCCGTAACCAATATTTTCTTTGCCTAGGGCAAGTTGCAGATAGTTCCTAACTCAGTGCCTTGCACACAATAGTCAGTTAATCAGTGTTTGTTGATTGATTGGGGGAGGAGGTGTTTGTGGGTATCAACGAAGAGGTAGGAATTATTTCTGGGATGAGACTGCCGAGTGTCATGGTGGGCAGGGAAAAGGGTCCTGGGATACTTGCTGAAACTCTTGCCACGGATGTAGAGTGGGTAGGATAGGAAATGTTCCTAGTGGGATGGTGTCAATGGGCTTGAAATTATCTGCCATAGGTCAAAGCTCTGGTTGTCCCTCCCTACTTAATGCAGTATCTTCCATTCATTCCATCCTACTGCCTAATGGCTGACACCTGCCCTTTAGCCTGCCTTAATTCCAGCTCTGTACACTGGGAGATGAAGAAGAGTATTCTATTTATCATGGGAGACATTTTCCCGGCCTTGGATGATCTCTGTTCCCTTGCTTCTAATGAAAGAGTACAGAAGCTGTCCTCCGATAGGCGAAGTCTTTACCCTGATCAGGAGGGAAAAGTGTAAACTGGCTCAAAGCGCTTTTCCTTCTCTTTCACTACAAACCCTTCAGAGACCAGCTCCAATGGAGTGAGACTAGCAGCTCTCTACAGAGATCTTCAGTATTCTTTGCAGCTCAAAGGAGCTGGTACTAGTGCCGTGGACATGGAAGTTCATTTGTCTATGTACAATTCAGTGTTACATTGCCTGTTGAACAACTCTGGGAAGCAATCCTTGACCTTTGTAAACTTGTGTGATGCAGCATCTGTATTTGATCGATAAGCAGGAAATTATATCTTTTTCTTTCTCCCATGGAAGACAAGCATAATTAAGCAATAAGGGAATAGCTGCTTCTGTGATTATCTTAGGGTGCACCTGGGAACTGCCTTGCACCTTTTCTAAAGTGTCTTCCTGGTAGAGGAGCTGTGTATTAATTTATGCTGAGGAAGATGAAGTTGGTGGGAGAGAATACTGATGAACAGCAGTTTCAGCGCAATATATATTTCTCAGAAATAATCTCCTATGTTCAACCTCCGCCAATTAAAGAGTTCCTCTGATTTATGTAGTTACATAAGCAAATACTAAGCGTTTAATTGTAAGTCCATGAGCAAGAAGAGAAAAAAAAGCAAAGCTCTGGAAACTTGCCAAAAAGTCAGAAACTGCATTCTTTCAATCTCAGAAGGAAAAATGAGATGCCCCTAACTCTTGCTGTCCACAGAAATCTTCATCTATTCAATGTGGTTGTATGTAGGCTTAAATTTAGGTATCATGATTTTCCCTGAGGTTTAGGGAATCATTAATGCCTGGACCAGAGTGAGTTGTCCCCGTCAAGCCCAGGAAGCTAAAAGTCTGGTCGCTAGGGAAAAAGGCATGCCTGGAGTGAATTAAACAATTAGCGAGTGGTTTTCAGTTATGTGTTCTCAATTCAAAGGGAAAACATAGGGAAAGCAGGAGGTGGGAAGTGAGGGAAAGAATGCTAAACTGGGACAAAGGAGATCTGAGTTCTGTTCCTGACCCTATCACTTACTAGATCTATTCTAATGGGCAAGACCCTTAGTATAGCAAGTTCTGGCTTCCTTATGTAAAAAATAAGGGGGTTGGTTAAATGTTTTCTGAGGCCCTTTCTGGATCTAAAGTTCTATGGTTCTGCTGGTGTGAGTGGAGGGCTCTCCATCTGAACAAATGCTCATCTTTCTCCCACCTTGGGTGATATAGGCAGCTGGGTCAAGGTAACTTGGGGCTCTATCACATCACAATCAGAGGTAGAAGGGCCTTAGAGATCATCAAGTCAACACCTTTCAATCAAGACAGACAGTGAAATTGAGGCCCTAAAGCAAAGGTGGGCTAATAAATGTTTAACAAGTGGCTCTCTGGGGGAAAAAAATCAAACACCACATTTTAAAGTTTAATCTGCATTGTTAACCTTTTCTTATGTCTAAGAAATCAACAGAGCAATAGAGCAAGCCCTCATTTGTAGTGCTTGCCAATTGGCTATGGTATAAATGTTTACACTGAAAATTTAACAATGGGTTTTCTGACCCAACTCCAGTATACTGCGGCTTAAGGTCACACAGGTGATTAGTAGTAGATTTAAAGTTAGTTCTTTTCATTCCCCTTCAACAACTTAGACATATCTCCTTGGAAATGCATTATTGCTTAGCTATGAACATATTTCAATTTCAAACCACATGAAAATCATAAAAATATTTCTTGAATCCTTTTAACATTGCTGCATTTTGCTTATTTTATATCAATTTTTCTTCAATTTCTGTATTTTTGTATTCCATATATTATTTCCACTTTAAAAGCCTCCATATCTTTGGTGAGAATGTCTGTCATAAATTCTAAGTTCTATACTCTGTGGTCTTTATTATTATTTTTTCAATACTGCGTTGATTGAGAATTCTAGTTTCCAATTTATTTGATTCCTTATGCTTTCTTTTGATTTCTTTCTTCCTTCATTCCTTCCTTCCTCCCTTCTTTCTTTCTCTTTTCCTCCCTTCCTCCCTCCCTCTCTTCCTTCTTCCTTTCTTTCTCTCTTTTTTCCTCTTTTCCTGTCCTTTCTCTCCTCCTTCCTGTCTTTCTTTCCCTCCTTCCTTCCCTCTCTCTCTTCCTTCTTCCTTCCTTTCTCTCTTTTTCTCCCTCTTTTCCTGTCCTTTCTCTCCTCCTTCCTATCTTTCTTTCCCTCCTTCCCTTCCTCCTCTTCCTTATTCTGGAGTTCCTTGCTGCTGTTGTTCTGTAACTCCTCTAGGGTCCTCAGAATTATCTAACTGATCAGGAAATTTTGGCTCATTTTGCTTCTGTTCTGGCTTCTGAGTTTTTAATTCACACCCTCCCCCCGCCCTTTTCCTTCTAGCTAAATGAGCGTCTCTCCCAATTTATGTTCTTGTGAGCTACCTTTTGACTTTGGCTTTTCCCCTTGATCTTTAAAATCCTCTCCTAATTTCTGTTACTTTTCTCTTAGTTTCTTCCAAAGTCTTTGGTTCTTCCCCCCTTTTTGTTGCTGCACTGATCTCCACAGCTGGATTTTCTTAGCCTCCTTCAGCTAGTCCCTTCCCAGAGTAAACTGTAGCAGAAGAGAGAATTGGTTCTAGTTCTAAATCTCTCTCTCTCTCTCTCTCTCTCTCTCTCTCTCTCTCTCTCTCTCTCTGTGTGTGTGTGTGTGTGTGTGTGTGTAAGATCAAGCAGTTTTATAGGGAAGCCAGGATAATAGACCAAATTAGATTATGCTGGAATTCTTGAAGTAGTCCCTTGAACATAAGAGTAAAAGGTCAAATTTGGGCTTTCATGTAAGGAATATGAATTCAATCCTCAAAGCTCTGAGCTGGTATTACCATCAAAGAGATATGAAGTACAGAAACTGATTTCCAGCTACTTCAGTTTCATAATCTGAGCACATATTCAGTATCACTGGAAATGATCCCTCTACCTTGTATCTCTGAAGTCTCCAAGGGGCTCAGGAGTTTTATAGGTTTCATAATTGTTTGGAACAATGTGATTACTCCTCTTACCTTTTCTGTGAGTGAAGAGATGGTTTGGACAGCATTGGTCCTGTTTCATTAACGAGGAGACTGAAAAACAGCATTGCAAAGGAACTTCCACAAGGTCATTCAATAAGTTGATGGCACAACCCCAAACTGAGACCTGATATTTTTGCTACCAGTATCAGAGGCTGGCAGAAATTCTGTCTTTGTCTATATGACTTATACTTTGAAGAAAAAGTTAATAATTCAGTCAAAGATCCTATAATTCTGTCTACTCAATAATTAACATGGATTTCTGGCAGGATTCTTTTGTTTCTGTGTGAAAGTGAGTCAGAAGACTAAATCCTGACTCCACTAAGTGTGATCTTGTATGACTTTGACAAGGTCACTTAGAGACTCAATTTCTTCATCTGTAAAATGGTGGGGTTGTACTAGATATCTTCTAAGATTTCTTCTGTTTCCAAATCTATGATTCTGTAAATACCAAATCCCCTGCATAGAAAAACATTTTTTTCTAACCCTACTCTCCCAAACAGTAATTGTGAAATGTAATGACTAAGGAATTCACACAAAATTGCGATAATGAAAAA
This sequence comes from Phascolarctos cinereus, assembly GCF_003287225.1. Classification (NCBI taxonomy): domain Eukaryota; kingdom Metazoa; phylum Chordata; class Mammalia; order Diprotodontia; family Phascolarctidae; genus Phascolarctos; species Phascolarctos cinereus. The sequence goes on along the minus strand of NW_027555514.1, from coordinate 50,644,062 downwards.
AGAACCACTACTACCAAATTATTTAAAATTAATTTTATTAAGAAAGCTATCAAAGTAATTGAATATTTCATTTTTCAACCATTTTATGAGTCATTGAGAATGGTTAACAAGAGGTTTTCTTTTCATTTAAAAATGTTCTACTTATATTGATATGAGCTACTAAAATTTGTCTCCTCTAGTAATTAGTGAGAAGGATTATCTGAAAAGACTAAATTGAAAACAACCAGTGGGTTATTAACAATATCAGAAGAATACATGTAAAAATCTCTTATATTTGGAAAGCATTACTTTGCCACTTCCTTTTTTATTTTTCAAATCAACTGATGCATTCAGAAAATTATTACACCTATACTATATTCAAGGCACTGTGCTAGGTATTAGACAGAGACAAAAAATAAAATAGTAAAATCGTATATTTGAGAATTAAAAGGAACATCTGGCCCAACCCATAGACCAAAGGAATTTCCAATGCAACAGTGGTCACTCCTACCCTTAGAGAGCTTCCATTCTACTGGTGAGATGGTGAGAGGTTTACATTTGACTTTGGAATGGGGCATATGAAGTTTTCTCTCTCTCTCTCATCCCATTGAATAGTGTATCCAAAATTAAATATTGGAAGGAATGTTTGTCCACAGAAGAAATATTAATCTGCATGGGGCAGATCATCTTGGAGTCAGGAAGACTTAAGTTCAAGTCTAAAACATATTGGTCATGTGATCATAGGCAGGTTATTTAGAGTGACCTCTCAGAGGTTGAGACCATTTTTTAAGAATCTAAGTTTTAGATGGATTATCAGTATTCATTGGTGAAGTGAGTCTCAACACTGAGAGTCTTCCACATTGATAAAATCATAGGTCCAGACTGAGGTAGATAAATAATGAATAGATGGATAGATATACAGATTAGACAGATACATAGACAGATTAAATAGACAGATAGCTAGACAGATGGATAGATGATAGAGAGATAGATAGATAGATAGATAGATAGATAGATAGATAGATAGATAGATAGATAGATGGATGGATGGATGGATGGATATTCCCTTGTCCTGGCTATCTTGTAAGCCCAGAATATAGTTCCTTTTTTTATTGATGTTCCTTAGAATCCTAGTGTCACCTTTTACATCAGGTCTGTCCTAATCCTCCCTGCCACACACACATATCAAAAACAAACAAAAAATTCCTTGTATCTTGTATATATTTCTAATAATCCTATGAATAAAAATATTTGTCTCTTCTAATAGAATGTAGGGTTCTTAGATGGCAGGGACAGTTTTCCTCCTTTTTTTTTTTATCTCCAGCCCCTAGCACACTCTTTGGCACAAAATACATATTCAGTAAATAGAGATAGACAGAGAGACAGATAGATAGACAGATCTATCAACATCTATACTCCAAAAAAGCAAATATAGAGATTGTGTGGTATAATGTATTGAGAATTGGCTTTGAAGCTATGGAGACCTAGGTTCAAGGGTCACTGCTACCAAATGCTGGCTATGTGAGGCTGGTTGAGTAATTCCATTCTCCTTGCTCTAAGCAGCAATTTCTATAAGTTTCAGAGAAGATGCTGATCTACATGGTAGAGGGAGATTCTTCACCTTGAGGTTTTCTATACTGAATTAATTTGTTAATGATGCATGGAAGAAGGAGAAGATAGGGGTGAGGGTGGTAGGTTAGAAATGGAAAGAGACTGATAAAAGCAGATGATTTGTGGTGCAAGTGAAAGTATAGAAGCATTGTCAAGTGCTTTTACATGCCAAATAGTATGTAATGTTGGGAATACAAAGGCAAACACCTAATTCCTACTCTCAAGAAACTCACAGTCTAATGGGGAAGAGACCACCTTCTAACAATTATGTGCAAATAAGATATATATAGAATAAAGTTGGTAGCTAGGTGGTGCCATAGTGCATATAATGCAATGCCTGGAGTTAGAGAAACTCTTCCTATGTTCAAACCTGGCCTCAGACAGTTACTAGTTGGATGACCCTGGGCAAGTCATTGAACCCTGTTTGCTTCAGTTTTTTCATCTGTAAAATGAGCTGGAGAAGGAAATGGCAAACCACTCCAGCATCTTTGCTAAGAAAACTCCAGATGGGATCACGAAGAGTTGGGTATGACCGGAAAAAAAAAATCAGCAGCAAAAGATAAAATGGAGATAATCTCAGAGGAAAGACACTTAGATATAAAGGGACTGGGAAAGGCATTTTGCAGAAGGTGGGACTTTAGCTAAGATTTGAAGGAAGCCAGGAGGCAGGCATGAGGAGGGAGAAATATCCAGATACGGAGGACAACTAGTGAAAATGCATTGAGTTAGAAGAGAGAAGATCCTGGCAGAGGAACCACAAGGAGGCCAGTGTCACTGGATTATAGGGAAGGAAGGTATAAGGAGACTGGAAAGGCAGGAGGGGACCAAGTAGTGGAGGAATTTCAATGCTTAACAAAGAATTTTATATTTGATCCTGGAGGGGATAGGGAGCTACTGGAATTTGTTCAATAGGAAGGCAATGCATTCAGATATGTGCTTTAGGAATATCAGTTTGATCACTAAGTGGAGAATGGACAGAGATGGATGGAGACTGGAGGCAGGAAGACTAAGCAATCAGCTATTGCAGTTTTCCATATGTGCTGAGATGAGGCTCTCCATGAGTGGTGAGGCAGTGAAAGAGGAGAGAAGGGAGCACATACAATCAGCCTTACAAAGCAGAGTATGATACAGTTGATTAACGTGGTGATGCTGATATGATCCACTTCTCCACTGTCATAGGTTTCTAGAATAGTGAACCCTAGAAGGTGATCTTAGGTGTCCATTGATTCTCACCCTTGTACAAATTCTTATTACAGCCAAGTTAACCATTCAGCTTATTCATCAGAGATCAGAGTTGTATACAGCTATTTAATGAGAACCCTAACTGGAACTTTTGTCTTTTCAGGATGATGCTGAAAAGGAGAAGGCCACAGCCAAAGCTCTGGAAGATGTCAAGGCAAACTTTTACTGTGAGCTGTGTGACAAGCAATACCACAAACATCAAGAGTTTGATAATCACATCAATTCTTATGACCATGCTCACAAGCAGGTAAGTTGAAATGGAGCATAGCTGCAATTTTTTTTTTTTGGCTAGGCAGTGGGGTCAAGTGACTTGCCTGGGGTCACACAGCTAGTAAGTGTCAAGTGTCTGAGGCTGGATTTGAACTCAGGTCATCCTGACTCCAGGACCAGTGTTTTATGCACTGCACCACCTAGCTGCCCCATGACTGCCATTTTTACTAACCAGTTCAGGCCACCATCAAAGCTGGCTAACTTTTTCTTTATGTGAAAATCGGTGAAGAAAACACTTCATATTTTTGTTGTATTTGATTTTTCTAATCACATGGCATGTTGGCTTATATGTGTTTTCATATAAGATGGTCCTTTTGCTATGAGGTGTGATTTGCATAAGTCCTCGATAGACTCTACTAAAGAAATTTAGAACCTTAAGGGAGATAGTTTGATGCCTTACTCCTCTTCTTTAAATTTTGTGAAACTTCCTAACCTGGGCTCATAGCCACATGCATTTCAAGAAAAACCAAATTTTATTATCAAATTACTGAAGGTACCAACTGTTTAAAGTGAAAGTTACAACTTCCAAAAAATTATTTCTATGTATCCTCTTCATAATTATAATAAGACCTATTTTAAAAGACTTTGAAATAAAGTCCTTGGAACCTTTGTGCTTAATATGAATTTGCAACCCAGTTTTGCCACTTCAATTCAATTAACACTTATTAAGTACCTACTATGTGCTAGGCACTGTGCCTGCACTGAGGATACAAAAATAGTCAAAAGACAATCCCTGTCTCAGGGGGCTTACAATCTAATCGGGGAGATAACATGCAAACAAAGGTTTACAAAGCAAGCTATAAACAGGATAAATAGGAAATAATTAAAAGAGTTAGGGAAGCACGAGAATTAAGAGGGGTTAGGGAAGGCTTCCTGTAAGAGGTGGGATTTTAGTTGGGACTTTAAGGAAGCCAGAAGGTCAGTAGTTGAAGTGGAGGAGAGAGAATGTTCAAATAGGAAATAGCTGAGAATGCCCAAAGTCCAGAGATGAAGGGTCTTATTCATGGAACAGCCAGGAGGCCAGTGTTGGATTTTTTTTTTGTTTTTTTTTTTTTTTTTGGTTAGGCACTGGGGTTAAGTGACTTGCCCACAGTCACACAGCTGGTGAGTGTTATGTGTCTGAGGCCGGATTTGCCTGGGGTGGGGGGAAGAAGAAGGGGAAGGTATAGGAAAACTGGAAAGGTAGGAGGGGCTAGGTTATGAAGGGCTTTGAATGCCAAACATTTGCTCCTGGAGGCAGTAGGGCACCACTGGAGTTTATTGAAGAGGGAGTGATATGGTCAAGCCTATGTTTTGAGGATATCACTTTAGTGGTGAATGGAGGCTGGCAGGCCCACCATCAAGGTCTTGCAGTAATTAATACATGAGATGATGAAGGTCTGTGCTAGAGGTATGGCAGTGTTAGAGGAGATATGGGAGAGGCATATTTGAGAAAATAACAATTATGCTACCTACCTCACACAGTTGTAAGGATGGTATCTTATATCACTATGCTCAAGAGTGGCAGAAGTCCCTCTCTGCCCCATACAAAACCTGGTTCATTTCAATTTAGAAAAAAAAAACTGCTTCAGCTCCTGTTCAATTAGTATATAAAACTGTCTGTTATAATACAAAAGCCATTCACTTTCTGCTTCTCCACATATGAAGCTAATCCCTATTACCCCCATTTTCCTCACAAAAGGATGTGTTTTCCCCCTCAAGTATTTCATTTCAGTGTCTGGTCTCTCTCAGAGTTCAAAGGGGTCCATTCTTAAAACATGTGATCTTGCACTGCCCTTTCTGGTCTACTTGGAAAGATTTAGCACAACAGAGGTCCTGTTTCAATGTACTTAATCTGGGGGGGCAGTGACTAATGACCTATAAAAAGAATTCAGTCCCCATTAACAGGGATGCACTTGGTGGGTTGGATTCAGTTCATAATTTCTGTTGTTATTATTATGATTTGCTCTGGTTTGAGAAGTGGCCATACCTGGTTCTGTCTCCCCAGGTTGATGTCCAGTTGAATCAGAGAGGTGGATGAAAGGAGATGGTCCTAACAGGCCTGACTATCTTGCCTTGAATTTCCATTTAACACATTAGCAATGGATGAACAGAACATGGATAAAATTAATGCCCAGTATACCAGGTGCCAGATGATGGTTCTGTCTCTAATCTGCCTCCTGTCTCCACATCTAAAACTCAGGTTCAGTGGCATGTAAAGCACAGAACTCTAACAAATCAGGAGTGATGGAGCCTGCCATATTCTATAATTCTCCTGTGGCCTTTTAGAGTGTAGGGGTAGAAAGCTTCATCTGAGAAGGTATAAAAGCATGAAAGGTTCTATATCTAAGTCTAGAATGGGGTTGTATGAAGGAAGTATCTTTACCTAGTATTATGATTCTTGTCTTTATTCATCTAACAAATATTTTTTGACTGGCTATTATGTTCAAGGCGCTATACTAAGCAAGGTAAAAAAAAATCTTCTTCAATTTGACTCCTCCTGTAATTTTAAATTTATTGAGTTTTATTGTCTTTCAAATGTGAACCAGCTGATAATATGGATTAAATTATGATTTGTCCTAATTGGGTAAAAACCAATCAATGGAATCTTGACACTAAAGATGGTCTTTGTTGTTATAGAAGCTAAACTCTCACCTGATGCAACGATTTCCTGTACATCATCTAACTTCTGCTTGAATACTTCTAGCAATGGACATCTTACCATTTGAGACCCTAACTAGGGGTGGGGAACCTGCAGCCTCAAGGCCACATGTGGCCCTCTATGTCCTCAAGTGTGGCCTTTTGACTGAATCTCAATTGGGAATTTGTTCTGTGAAGTTTGTGTGCAAAGGGCTGTACTTGAGGACCTAGCAGGCCACAGGTTCCTCAGCCCTGACCTAACCCATCCATTACAGGAATTCTCTAAAGCAATGTTGGGAATAACATCTAAGTACTAGAAATGCAAATGGAAAGAAGGAAGGAAAGAAGAAAGGAGAAAGATATAAATTTCTTTGTTTTTCCTATTTCCTACAGGTAACCAGTTGAACTACATTTGTTGATTTTAAAGCCAGTTGTTTAATATCTGACCCAACCAAAATGTTATCTGAAACAGCAGCCTGGAGCAGTAATGAAATGACAGATTACGACAACAGTAATAACTTGTTTTGATAATGGGTTTTGAGACTTAGCTTGAGGTAGATGGTGGAAATATTAGAGGCCCCATTTTTAAGATATGATAATGGAGACTTCAAGAGATGAAATGATTTGCTCAGTGTTACACAGCTTTTAAGTATCACAACTAGTATTCTAATGCAGGTGTCATGGTTGCAAATTCAGGGCTTTTTCTAGGAGGCAGGATGGATAGAGTGACATGCCTGGAGTCAGGAAGACATCTTCCTGGGTTCAAATCTGGCCTCAGAAATTTAGTAGCTGGTGACACTTAGTAGTAGTTTCCCTGGGTAAGTCACTTAACCCTGTTTGCCTCAGTTCCTCATCTGTAAAAAGAGCTGGAGAAGGAAATGGTGAACCACTGCAGTATTTTTGCCAAGAAAACCATAATTGGGGTCACAAAGAGTTGGACATGACTGAAAAACGATTGAAAAAAAACACACAGATAAATAAGATAGTCTGGAAAACTCAAAGAAGTTGTGAAGTTTTTGTTTTTCTTAGCATACTGTCTTACATACAATAGACATCTAATACATAGTTACTGATATATAAATGAATGAATCACAGTATTAGTTATCAACAGATCTTCCATCTTAGACTAGATTTAGACTAGGATTGAATACTATCATTTGAAAGCAGTGGGACAAAAAAAAAGAATGCACTGCTGGCACTTGGCCCAGAGTTCATGGACGTGCCTCTATTCCCTATCAATTTGGATTTGTTCATTTTAGTTTCTTCCTTCTGATTCCTTTGTCTATGTCTGACACAAAGGTGAAACTGTGAGAAACTGCCAAATCTAGCTGTAGAAATTATAATAAGATTTATTATGTTTGCTCATGCTCTGCACTATTTCTTCTTTTACATAGACAATTGGTTCAGTTTCTTTTTAAAGAAAAAATTTTCTGGGAATATAAGATGAACATAAAATTTCTTAGACCTATCTTTGTATTTTATTAGATTTCTTCTTTTAGTAGTCCAATTCCCTCCCTAATATCTGTCATATAATTAAGCATTTATTATTTTAATTTTTCCCTGGAGAACTAATGTTAGTTAGTGATCCTGTTGACCTATTTATAAAGCATTTTGGATATATTCTTTTTTCTTACACCCTGAAGATGTTAAAAAACCAACAAAATCTTTGCCTATGATTTTTTTTCTTTCTCTATTCCCTTCAACATTATTTTAACCCATGTCCTAGTTTTCTAATACCATATTGACTTTTGTTACAGTTCCATGATGCCTGAGTTGAATATCATATCAGTCCTTTACAATATAGCCACAGTACCTCTCCTACCATTGTTTAAGATTAGTTAATTTTGTATCCTGCTTCTATAATCCTGGTGCTTAACACTTACATTTTTTGAATACGTATCAGGCGTAAGGATCTGAAAAATTCCCATGACAATCTATATAAGGTATTGATTAGTGTAATGAGTTTATAGCAACAGAATGAACAGATCCCAAATATTATAAGCCACGGACTTTGCAGAAGCCCTTCAGTGTCATACTTTGGTGATAAAAGTGGGTAAGGCAACAGTAAATATGTTAATACCCAACCACAGAGTGTCAGATTCAAAGGGACCGCAGAGACCGTTTAACCTGTAGCTGACTTAGGATCCTTTTTTCCAGTGTCTTCAACAAGCAGTCTTCTAGTTTTGGTTGAAGAGTGTAGTAGAAATTTAAGAACTGAATAACAAGACAGCAATATACCAAGACCATGTATATTTTGCTGCCAAGTCAGTAGGACAGTTCATGATTGACCTTAGTTTAGAGAAAGAAGTCACTGTTGACTGAGGCAGCATGGCGTGGCTTTGTGGAAAAGCTGGAAATTGGGCTTGAGGAGTAAGATGTGGACAGATGAAGATCTGGGAAGGAATTCTAAACAGAAAGTAACATGGGGCATGGTTCAATCTTATAGGTTTACCTCTGAGAATAAAGAAAAAAAAAGTCAGTCTACTATTAACAGTGTTTCTAATTTCATCATCTATTCCTGAATGAAGTTTATCAGCTATCTTATCGTCATAATCCTCCCTTCAGCCACCTTTGCTTTCACTGTAAATGGCCACATTTTAGGTTCTGTTTTTGACTTGTGTTCTTCACTTTATAGTATGTACATCTCCACTGGATTTTCTGAACTCAGAATCATTTTCTCTTAACTTACTATAGACCTATCTACGTTGTCCTCCCTCTGTTCCCCATGTATTTCTTACTGTACGATACTCTTGGGTGGGGGGGGTGGGCAGAGGTCAGTGGCAGGAAATAATTTCTTGCTTAAGGCTTTAAGCTTCTTTGCTCTGTCCTTCCCCATGCTATGTCGTCCCACTGGATTTCAGGAAGATACGCTTTCAGTTGGTAGTCTGAAATGTACTTGACAGAATTGCTTTAAAGCAAATAATGGGCTTTCCTTTGCTTCATCCATTTCTCTTAGTAGCTTTATCTTGATGACAAACTTACTTAAATTGCCATTGCCGAATCACATTATGTCATCTTTTTTTCCTTCTCAACAATTGACCTTATCAGAGAAGACATTGTTAAATTAAAACAAAAAATCCTTAGTTTTGCCGCTATAAAATTAAATATTTTTATGACAGGATATAGAAGAAAATATTGGATCTGGAGGCAGGAAGATGTGGGTTTTAATCTCATCTCAGATATTTGATAGCTGTGTGACTCCAAGAAAGTCATTTAACTTCTCTTGACCTCATTTTCCTCAAATGTAAAATAAGGGAGCTGAATTCGCTGACCTCTAATGCTACTTTTAGTTCTGAATCTGATCCTTAGATCCTGAGTTCCTTCAGGGATTCTTGCACACCTAAAATATTTCCTACTTACTGATTCCTGAAATTCCACCACCAGCGATCCATTTATTGGTGGTAATCCATTCTACAAAGTTCTTTTAAATAGCGCTATTGCCCACTCTATCCTCTCTTGACTTCTGAGACACCATACTCTCCTAGTTCTCCTCCTATTACCTTAACCTTCTCATTTTGTAGCTCCTTTGGCTACTCATGCTCTTTCTGACTCCGTAACAGTGAGACAATCAAATCTCTCCAGATTCTGATTCAGTACATCTTCACATATTGAAATAAAATGGCAACTGTAATTTATGAGGCACTGTTAGTCATCTTCAACGGATCAGGCAGAATCAGAGAGGTAACATTTTGCTGGGATCTCCCAGCCAATTCCAGATTTCCAAAAAAAGAGTGAGAGAGAAAGAGGGAGAGGAATGAATATTTCCAATTAGAAAAAAAATGTAAATTAGGATTCCTTCCAAGGCCCTTATCTTCCCTTTTCTTTCCTATTAATCTTAGCTTTATTCCATTTGCCTGTATGGGGAAGATTCTCAGTATTATCAATGAAACTTGAGGAATAACTTTCTATAACTTGTTTATCCAGAGAGTATAATGTCTCTATGTTACCAACTCTGCTCCATTCACTCACATAAAGAGGGCAAATAAGGTTTATTAGAGTTTGAAAATATGAGTATAGATTAGGATGTTCTGCTGTCAGAAAGATATAAACTTTTGCTATTCTTCTAGTAGTGGGACAGAATTATGTTGATCCATCCTCTCTCCCACCTGGATCCCTAGTGACTAATGGTTTATGTTGTAAAGAGAATTGAGTATGCAGTGTATAGTTGGGAAATGGAGTATGCAGTCTCCTCAGCAACGACCCCTTCTGAGCCTTCATACACCAATTGTCATTGTTGAATGACACAGTGATAGCCACTGTAAAAATTATTGTCGTCTATGCTACTTTTGTGGTAGCTGAGGGGAACCATATAAATTTTTTATCTTTTCATAGCCCTGTGTAGCTTGCAGATGTAAATCAAATAACTGTGTTCATATATGGACAGGAAGGAAAAACACTTTTGGTTTTAGTAGCCTGTGCACATAAACTTTGGTAGCGTTATCTCTGAAAATGAAGGTTGGAAGCCTGTGCTCCAGCTAATGTTGAATCATTGGCTAATGATCAGTATTAATGTCCCAACCCTCCAAATTGTCTAACGTTCAGGGGGAAGAAACATATGAGAAAACATTCACCTCAGAATATCCCAATTGATTTTCTGGTTATCTCTGGAATCACTGGTTTGATCAATTGTTAAATTGTTTGCATTTCAAGGGGGATTTTCCTGTGTTCTTGACACTGAACATTTGAGCAATGATTAGACATTAGCTCGATGTAGAATAATTATTATACACATATATGCAAATGCCTACAGTCATGTATCTCTCTGTGTGTAGTATAATCCTATTGCAATGAGCTCCAAGGCACATTCTATAGTAGTATGGACCTTTGCTTTATTCATATAATAATTGAAATAAGCGGAAGATGAGCTGGGGTTTAGATGTCTTTTTCCATACAGAGCTTTTAGGTCTTAGGACCATTTACAACAGTCACTCTTCTGGGGGTTTTTGTTTGTTTGTTTGTTTGTTTTGTTTTTGGTGAGGCAATTGGGGTTAAGTGGTTTGCCCAGGGTTACACAGCTAGTAAGTATCAAGTATCTGAGGCCACATTTGAACTCAGGTCCTTCTGACTCCAAGGCTGGAGCTCTATTCACTGTGCCACCTAGCTGCCCCCATACAGAGCTTTTAAAAAGTGTAATGCAGATAAGTTTTGTAATGTTATGTGTTATATATTAACAAATATATGTTACATATGGGTTTATGCATACATATACTAAGCATTATTATAATATATAGTTGATCAAACAATCTCAAAAGTTGAAAGCAATTTAATAATAATAATGATAATAGCTAGCATTTACATAGCACCTACTATATGCCAGTCACTATGCTAAGCACTTTTCCAAGTGTTTCATTTGATTCTCACAACAGCCTTGGGAGGGAGATGCTATTATTATTCCCCTTTTGTGACTGAGAAAACTCAAGCAAATATAGGTTAAGTGACTTGCCTAGGGTCACACAGCAAGTAAGCATCCGAGGCTAGGTTTGAACGCACGTATTCCTGACCCTGCTGCTCTATCCACTGAGCCATCTATCTACTTTCTAGATCTGTGTTGTTCAATCTCTGCATGAACGAGAGTCCTCTTCATAATCTCTTTGATCAGTCTTTGCTTGAAGACCTCCTGTGAGAACAAAGCCACAACCTAGCCCATAGTGGGCACCTAATAAACCCCTGTTGATTGACTGACTGACTTCCCAAGGCAGCACATCCTATTCTTTGTTTTTGGGGTTTTCTTTGCAAAGATAACTAGAGGTTTGTCATCTCCTTCTCCAACTCATTTTACAGATGAGGAAATTGAGGCAAACAGTGCCTCTGTGCCCAGAGTCACACAGCAATTAGGTTTCCAAAGCCAGGTTTGAACTCAGGTCTTCTTTTCTCCAGGCCTGGAGCTCTATTCACCACGCCATCTACCTGCCCAAATCCTACTCTTGGACTATACCAATTATTAGGAAGTTTTTCCTGATACCAAGTTGAACTTTTACTCTTTGAAATTTTTCTTATAGCTGAAGCATCTATATGAATGATTGGTTTTCTCATAGTCCTGTATATTTTGCAAGTATAAACCAAATAACTATATTCATAAAAGCACAGCGTAGAGACTATATAAAACATTGACAAAGGTCATTGCCTTAGTGAATAAAACATAGGGTTTGGAGTCAGGAGACCTAGTCTGAATTTTGGCTTAAACACATGGGCAAGTCACTTAAGCAGTGTAAGCCTCAGTTTCTTCATCTGTAAATGGAGGGTACTATCTCAAAGTTTCCATCACTGTCATCATCATCTCACAAAATTGTGAGGAAAATGCTCTGTAATCTTTAAGCAACATGCAAATGTGAGATAGGCTAAGAGTTAATCTGTAGCTGGTGTCTTTGGGTTTCCTATGTATTGCCATTATTATATTCACCCTAGTTGCAAACAGAAAGTTTTTCCAACGCTGGACAGTTTCTGACTTCTTTTGACCAGAATTGAGTGTGAAGCCTTTCAGTCTTCTTAAATATCCCCAACATAAACACACGACAGTAAGTACTCCAGTGTTCCGAGAGAGCTATTATTTAGAGCACTGGGTCTAGAATCGGGAAAGTCTGTGTTAAAATCCGGCCTCAGACACTTAGCAGCTCTGTGACTCTGGACAAGTTGCTTGGCCTCTGTTTGCCTTTGTTTCCTCATCTATAAAATAGGGATAATAACACCTACCTCCCAGGGTCCTTGTGAGGATCAAATCAGATAATTGTAAAAAAGTTCTTAGGATAATGCTTGGCACCTAGTAGGCAGTGTATAAAGGCTTCTTCCCTTCCCTTTCCCTGGCCCAATACTCCAGTGGATGTGTAGTTTCATCAGCCTGAGTATTCCTTTCAGTGATACAAATTTCAATCCAACCATGCTTAAACATTCTGTCCAACTCTCCTTGATGGCCCATATGTTCTCCACAGGGCTCCATTGGATGAGCTCCAGGCCTTCCTTAAATTCTCCTTCATCAAAAGGATAGCAATGAAGTGGGAGGGTTGTGCATTCATTATCTCTCTCTCTCTCTCTGTCTCTCTCTCTCTCTGTCTCTCTCTCTCTCTGTGACATGATTGGGTGATCATCTTTTTCAATCATACGTTTCTTTGATGACATCCTTTTAGAACACTTTTCCTGAGTGATTCTTTTCTTTGTGATGTAGTGCTGTCTGCTTATGCCCATCATTTATATGTCTCTCTGTTCACCCTTTAGGTGATCCTTAACTGTAGTACTATCCATGAAATTATAGCAAATTCAATTTTAAAATAATGCAGTCTTGAAATTAAATTGTATCTCTGCTTAAGGAAAAGGCAAGCTATCACTACGTTAGAGGAAAAGTATATATTCTTGCCAAAGGATCTGTGACAGAAATTTTACCATTCTTTTTCTTTTCCCAGGTTGACAAAAATGTTTGATAATTTTCTAATGTAAGGTATTAATTTTCTGAATGTTTAGGCATGGAGCTTGTTAATTTGATGGTGTTACCTGGTGATTTTCTTTTCTTTCCCATGAAATAATTGTATGTAATATAGCCATGTTTCAGTAGCAGAAACTGAACTATCAAATGCTATTGAACACAGGCTTATGTCTTAAGGCAACAAATTCCGATTTTAAATGTCAACCTGAACAATTCTTTATTTTAATGCCACAAGTCTATGAAGTCCAGTGGGCTACATTAAAATCTGCTACACCAGGTGCCCTATGAATGCATTCCTGCTTTCTGATCCTGGTAAGCAAAGAAGACAAATTAGCAGTATTCATCTCTGGAAATTGCATGTTGTTTAGAATAATGAGATTCCTTTAATCATTAGTACTTAAGAAATCTCTAGGAAATAATGCAGAGATTCCTTTAAATTTAATGGCTAGATAAGCTAAATTTGTCATTAAATGTTAGTTGCAAAAGACTTACACTTGCTATTCTTTAAAGTGAATGCTAATTAACATGCAAATGAGCAATTTAACCCCCTTTAAATTGGAAAAACCCAGGGGACACTTAATTTCATAGTTGTTAATGATGGCCAAATGATTGTAAGACAATTCTTACCATTTCATTATGCAAGGAATTACAGAAATGTAGAATCAGATTGGAGCATTTAAAATAGAGCCTGAATCAGACGGTTCTGTCAAAAGAAGAATATTTCTGTTAGTGTTTCTGCAACTTGACTTTCTGCTCTGCTCAGAGCAGAGGTTAAGCTGGTGAATTTCTACATCATGAGTGTGTCATGAGGCCCTGCTGGCAGGCTAGGCCTGGTCCCGGATTATGATTTTTTCCCTTTGATAGGTGCAGAAGCAAATAAAGAGCCTCTATATAGTAGACCAGTTAATACCTGTTTCTAATACCTGTTTCAGACCCTGTTTCCCCTCTTGCCTTGACTCTGTCCCAGAGATTATTGTGTCCTAGGGTTTAGACCTGGAAGGCATTTTGATTCATCTCAAGCCAACAAACACTTATTCATCATCATCTTATCATTATTATTATAGACACATAAATTTATATGTGAATATACAATTTATATTTAGACATTTATAAGAAAAATAATTTATATATTCCATTATCATATGTTAATTATATTTTAGGAAATGATATTATATTAATTATATGTGTAAGGCATCCTGATATAGAGGACAGAGAGCTGGCCTCAGAGTCAGGATGAACAATGGATGAATTCCTGTCTCTAAGACAGTGGCTTTGTGACTCTGAGAAGTTGGTTAAACTCTCAATGCCCCTAGAAAATGCTCTAATATACATGTTATAGAGAAGGTACTGACCTAGAGTGGTAGACGGAATTTCCTCACTGAGAGGTGCCTATTCCACTGAAACCACAGATCCTGTCTTTTGTTTTTTTAATATTTTGTTTTTTCCCCAATTACATGTAAAACACTTTTTAATATTCATTTTTTAAATTTTGAGTTCTCTGAGTTGGCAAACAATCTGATATGGCTTATACATGTGCAATCATGCAAAATATATATCTGTATTTGTTATGTTGATAAATGTAGTCCTAAAAAAAAGAAAATGCAATTGTAATGCATTATATGAGGCCCTAGGGATAAAGTGATGAAAATATAATAGTTGCCTGCCCTCAAAGAGTCTATATTCTACCCAGAGAATATGATATATACACAAAAAGGCATTTGTGATTGTTATTGTTCAGTCCTGTCTGACTCTTCATGACCCCACTGGAGGTTTTCTTGGCAGAGATACTGAAGTGGTTTGCCATTTCCTTCTCCAGCTCAGTTTTTAAAAAATTATTATTTACTTACGTATTCCCTCTCTCTCTTTCTTTCTCTCACTTTATTTATTTTACAGTTAAGGAACTGAGGCAAACAGGGTTAAGTGACTTACCCAGGATCACACAGCTAGTAAGTGTCTGAGGCCAAATTAGAAGCCAGGAAGAAAAGTCTTCCTTATTCCAGGCCTGCCACTCTATCCACTGAGCCACCGAGCTACCCTCACAAAAAGGCATAGTGTGAGGAAAATGGAGATTGGGAAAGAACACTAATGATTGGGGGATGGGGCATTAGGAGCTAATAATTGAAAAAAAAAAAAGCCTGTTTCTGAGAGTTCCAGGTCAGTATGGAGCAGATGTCTGGCAGGGACACAGCTCCTGTGGATGGATTCTCTGGATATTTGTGTGGGTCTATATAGCCCACTGCCCCAAAGGCCAGCATGCACTTTGGATGGTGAGGAGGAGATAATGAACCCTTCACTGAAGTAGCCTCCTAGGGGGAAGCCGTACCATACTATTGACAGAATCTCTTGACATTAATGTAGAGAAGAATTAAATTGGCCAGCATCCCATGGCATCTCGGATCTGGGACCATTTCCTCCCTAATCGTCTTTTGTGGATCAAGAGAGGAAAGTGTGAGAATTGTATTTTCAGCTGGCCTGGCAGAGGGAAGTCTAGTAATTATTCCCTTCATCATTAACCCCCTTATGTAAACACCTGCTCTTCCACAAAATCCTGTGTTAACTAATTAAAGCATTTTATCTCATTACTTATAATAAAGTAGAGACTGGTAGCACAAGAATAAAAACATTCTCTATGAAGCTGAGTTGATAGCTGCAACATAAAGTTGGATTACAAAACACTAACATTTGCCAGTGGGTCCTTTAAGTTTCTAGGTTTAAGGGGCAGTGGATAGAGCACCAGCCCTGAAGTCAGGAGGACCTGAGTTCAAATCCGGCCTCAGACCAAACACATGACACAACCCCAATTAGGCAATTCATTTAACCTTGCAATTAGGCAAGTCACTTAACCCCAATTGCCTAAAAAAAAAAGTTTCTAGGTTCATGAGGCAATTTAAAAAACAACAATAACAGGAACATCCTGTAAGTGAGTGAATATGGATCTGGGGCCAGGCAGTGTGGCACAGGACAGAGGACCAATCTTGGTGTAGATATTAGCAAGCAAGGAGGAAAGCCTGAGTTCAGACCTTGCTTCTGGCACAGATTAGGTACAAGCAAGTTACATAGCTTCTCAATGCCGCTTGTTGGTTAGTCATTTTTTTCAGTTGTATCCTATTCTTCATGACCCCAAAAGATAGTAGAGTGGTTTGCCATTTCCTTCTTCAGTGCATTTGACAGATGAAGAAACTGAGGCAAACATGGTTAAGTGACTTGCTCAGGGTCACACAGCTAGCAAGCGTCTGAGGCTAGATTTGAACTTATGAAGATGAGTCTTCTTGATTCTGAGCCCAATGCTCTATTCACTATGTCACCTAGCTGTCCCTCAATACCCTCAGGCAACTCTTTAGAACTATGTGTTGCAGATTACTAAGAGGAAATGGAGTACAACAGAAAGAATATTCATTTTCTCTCAAGTCAGTGTATCTGGGTTCAAAACCTACCATAAAAGCTGACTACCTGGCCACCTTGGGAAAATCCATTACTGCCCCTGACCCTTGATTTCTTTTTTCATAAAATTAGAGTTAGATAAATTCTTAGGTCTCTTCCAATTGTAGGATCTATGATCCTACGATATGCTTTGGTGGAGAGATTTCCACACCTGGAGTTCCTCATGTTGACTAAAGCACAGTTCCAGACCTCTCTCTTCCCTGAAAAGAAAAAATAAATAAATTAAGTAATTGTTACAAATAATGTACAAACAAAAAAATTAATGTATAAACAACCACAGTGGGGAGAGAGAGTGTGAATGTAGGGACTTTTTCTGATGGCATCCCATTCTCTGTCAAAGACAAAGGAAGGAAGTGGAGGAAGGATATGTCTTTCTGAAAATGATTGGCTGTGAAAACAGGCTCCATATTGTGGTCAGTATGTTAAGCAAAAGGAAAGAAGTTGTGGTCATTGTTCCCTTCACTATTCTATTGCAGTTTATACATAATATATCTTGACTTTTGTACCCTGAATCCATAAGGCAAACCTACCCTTCTGTGGTTGTAAACCAAACCTAAAGAACTCAGGGGCAAGTTCATTCAGTGGAAAGTGTTATGGCTGCTTTTCATACCATTGAGCATAAGGGAGATAAACTAGAAAGTTTTCTTCATTTTAACCAGCCCCTTGTGTATAATTTCTTTATAGGGAAACATCTTCTCTTGTAGTTCTTTTTAATTGCCTTAATATGTATGGGGTTTTTAAAAAATGTATTTGAAATCATTGAAAAAAAAGGAAGATTAATGATGATGTCTAATCAAACCATTTTGATCTAGTTGGAAATCTATACTGTAACACCCACAACATAGCTAAACAACCTACCACATTTGGGAAGGTTGAAGCAGCATACACATCAGTATCCCATAATGTTTAACATGCTTTGGACCATCAATTTCAGCATGGGTTATTTTGCACATGTGACTTTTTTTAAAAGAGCATATTTTTTTATTATATTATGTTATAAAAAGCTTGTCTTATTCCATAAATTAAAAATAAAATATTTTTAAAAGCATATGATAATGCCAAGAAAAAATTCCAGTGATGACTAGATAATCCTGTTTGAAAAGTTGTTGCTATGCATGGCTTAACAGTACTTATGATGAAGGTTTATATAATAGCCTTCCGTTCTCAAGGGCATCTAGGTGATATAGTGGGTAGAATGCAAGACCTGGAGTCAGGAAGACTCATCTCCCCCTGACTTCTAACCTCACCTCAGACATTTACTAGCTGTGTGACCCTGGACAATTCCCTTAATCCTATTTGCTTCACTTTTCTCATCTGTAAAATGAGCTCGAGAAACAAATGGCAAACAGGTCACAAAGAGTTGGACATGACTGAACAACAAAATTCTGTCCTCTTTCTTACTCCATGTACATGTATTGAGTTGAATTATAGTGAGACAGTAGGCTCTGTCTTACTGTAGGAAAGTTTTAGCTATAAGCATTTATTGAATTCAGTATCACAACGATCTCTAGTCATGTTATGGAATGCTCTCTAGTGCATTGGGATCTTAATTTTTTTGGTGTCTGATGGATCCTTTTGTCAGTCTTGAGAAGATTATGGACCCCTCACTGAATAATTTTTAATGCATAAAATAATATAGATGGGATTAGAAGGGACACTTAAAGATATAATTTTTTCCCCATACAAGTTTGTTGTTGTTCAAGTTGTATTCTACTCTTCATGATCCCATTTGGGTTTTCTTGACAAAGATACTGGAGTGGTTTGCCATTTCCTTCTCCAGATCATTTTTCAGATGAGGAAACTGAGGTGAACAAGTTATGTGACTTGCCCGGGGTCACACAGGTAGTAAGTGCCTGAGACTGGATTTCAACTGGTCTCCCTAACTCTAGGCCCCATACATCCAAAGTCACAGACCCCCTAAAATCTATTGCCAAATCCCTTGGGTATACCTGTAATCCCAGGTTAGATACCCCTGGGCTTTTTTTTTTTTTACAATTTTTTTACAAATTCTACCTCCCTAAAATAAGATCGTTTTAAAATTGGTGCCTTTTCTTTTACATTGACTCTTTCCCTCTCTTGCCATCTTTGCCAATGTGCTGGGTGTGAGGTGAAACCTCACAAGTTGTTTTGATTAGCATTCCTCCTATTAATAGATATTTAGTATGATTTTCAACCTGATTAGAAATGCTCTGCTGTTCCTGAGAACTTAGCTCATGTCTTTTGTCTATGATCAGCAAATGAGAAGGGTTCTTATTCATGTATGTATGTGTATGTGTGTGTATTCATTCAAATTCCCTTTGTATCTTGGATATATGCAAAGATTTTCCCTCATTTGACAATTTCCTTTCTTATTATAGATATACTAATTCTATTTGTGCAAAGCATGATGATGATGATGTCTTTTCAACTTGTAATTGAAATGATCTATTTTAACTTTTGTAATTTACTCTGTCCTTTGGTTAAGAATTTTCCCATTCATCACAGTTAAGAAGATTCCTATATTCCTTCTGGCAGATTTTCTCAGCACCTCGTCCTGAGGGGTTTTTATTCTCCTGACTATCAAATACTAGACTATTGAGTTCAGTTGTTAGAATGATAACTTTCAGAAGAAACATAGAGATCATGTGGTTCAGAGATGCCAAACACATCGCTCAATATCCAGTACTCCTGATATGGGCCAAACTGGATTAAGATGTGTTGGGGAAATATTGAACCAAATAAGTAAAAATACAACAAAATGAATTGCACATGTTAAAACCAAGTCAATATGCAGCCTTCAGGGGTCCTTATGTATGGAATAATGGCCCAGTTTTGGGTTCTCTCTGAGTCTGTTACCACTGACGCAGTCCAACTGCTTGTATTTACACATAATGATGGCTGGCACGTACATCTATACAACAAACAGTCTTTACCCATTTGATTTTTTTCCTTCGTTTAGCCAAATTCCCTCGAGTGATCCCGAATCTTTCTTTAGTGTACTTGAGTTTGAAACAAACGCCATATGCAATAAAGACATGGAGAGGACCGTACCATCTCCTGGGCACCCCTCCACTAGCTTTAGTATGCTTTGTAAAAGTCAATGAATACTTACAATACTATTGAAGTAATTGTTGATATTTGTGTAACACTTTAAAGTTTCCTAAGTAAGTCTTTTGCATAGGATCCTCACGATGAGCTTGTGCGGGAAGTACTACCAATATTTACAGTCCCCATTCTACAGATGAGACAAATAGGCCTAGAGAAGTTAATTAAACAACTTGATAATCATGGCACAGAACTAGAATCCAATGAGATAACCAATGTAAAGCACTTTGCCAACCTTAAAGCATACTGTATAAATACTATTATGATTAGTGACTGTCAAGAGGCAATATTCAGACTCAGGTTTCTTCTGACCCTCTTTCCCTAATGAAGGAATGCTGAGGTCTGGGGTATCTATAGACATAAAGTAGCTTTCCTGTAGTCACCCGTATCATAGCAAAATTTGAACCGATTTCCTTTGCTTCCAAAATCCTGTTGTAGTAGAGGCTTACGAGGTTGACTAGATGTAAAAAATAGTACCATTTTTTAAATGAGTTTTGGACTTTCAGTATAATACAAGAAACCATAAATAGAGGTCCGGATGGCCTGAAGCGAGGATTATAGGTAATTGAAGAAATTTTAGAGTAAAATAGAAGAAAATATGCCAGTTTTGTGCCAGAAATGCACTACACGAAATACAAGTTTTTGATACTTATTCTGCATTTTGTAATAATTATTTTAAACTGTAATTCCATATTATTTTAGGGAGAAAATGGGCATTGAAATGGTCATATAGCTGTCTTAATCATAGTTCACAAAACACTCTGCAAAGTTTGAGAATTGCTAATGTCGGTGAAGCTGGTGCTTCAGAACATGCCACTGCTCCTCTGTGCCACCTACTCTCTCTCTTCTTTCAGTGTTAACTGTTCCAAGAATCTGGTACCTTTATGCTATGATACTCCAACCAGGCTTGTCCACCTTGTGCAGTACCACGTTCTGAACTTTTCTTCTCATCCATTAAAAAAGGTTCTTTGTTGCATTGTGTGAAAGTCCTTTGGGGGTGGGGGAAAGGGAGGAAAGTCTGTTTAATCTGATATGCTAATTCAAGCTAAAATGCAAATGAATGCTAACCGTACGTATTATAGTCTCCCTACATATTGCCTTTAGGAGTTAATACTGGAAATTTCAGGTAGGCAGGTAGATACATAGACTTCTGAACTACAAAGACAATTTTTGTTTCTTTTCAATCACAACATATAGGCTAGCCCTGGAGGAATGGCAAAAGATAAGGAAAATACCCCTAGAGATTCTTTTGTGTCCAATAATCATATTCAGCTTAGATTTAAGGAAAAAACATTTTTTAATCTTATTTTCATTGATGTATTTTGTTTTTGAATCTATTTCTGCTCTCTCCCCTCCCCAGTGAGATATCTTTATAACAAAGATTAGCCAGCATATCAATAGCATCGAAGAGAATATTCAGTATTCCACAATCATAGGGAGCCATAGTTCCACATTTCTACAATGAAGGGAGGGAGGCCTGGTTTTCAACTCTTCTTTGTCTTTTTAATTAAACAACCTTGAGTTTTGTTTTCGTTTTTGTGGTTATTCTTTCCATTTACATTATTGTAGTCATTGCAGGTTTCATTTTCCTATCTCTGTTTAATTCATCCTGTATGAGTTTGTATTGATCTTCCCAAGCTTTTGCATTATATTAAAATGTTAGTTATTTAGTGATTCCTTGACTAATCCACATCTACATTGTTTTGGGTTTTTTTGTCACTACCAAAAGATCTGCTACGAATATTTTGATATATGTGGTACCTTATTTTCCACATATGATCTCTTTAGAATATCTATGCAGCAATGGGATCTCTAGGTCATAGAGTGTGAATATTTTAGTCATTTTAATAGCATTATTTCAGGTTATATTTAAATTATTAGATCCAACCTAATTTAAAGAAAACTCAAGTATAGTCTAATAACTGGGCATGATGATGCAACAGAATAGCCCCATTGGATTCCCTCTCTTCCTTGTCACTCCTACCACATTCTCACATCCAGCCTCTTTATTTATCCTGCTGCCCTCTTAGTTCAGGCCCTTAGCCCTTTCACCTACTCTTGTAATCACCTCTGAATTGGTCTCTGTGCTTTAACTTCTCTCCATTCCAGTCCAATCTTCACATAGCTTCCAATGCAATTTTCCTTATGCACAGATCTCACCATGCTGCTCCTGTAGTTAATAAATTCTTGTGTTCTTGATTGCCTCTAGGGCAGCTAGGTGGCACAGTGAAGAATGCCAGGCCTGGAAGCAGGAAGAGTCATCTTCATTAATTCAAATCTGGCTTCAGACATTTACTTGATGGGTGACCCTAGGCAAGTCACTTAACCCTGTTTATCTTAGTTCCTCATCTGTAAAATGAGCTGAAGAAGGAAATGGCAAGTACCCCAGTATTTTTGCAAAGAAAACCCCAAAGTTAGGTCATGAAGAATCAGAAATGACTGAAATGACTCAACAACAAATTGCCTCTAGGATAGAAATGTAAGTGCCTCTGTATTCTTTTTAAAGATTTTCAAGGGGCAGCTAGGTGGCGCAGTGGATAGAGCACCGGCACTGAAGTCAGGAGGACCTGAGTTCAAATCCCGACCTCAGACCAAACACTTGACGCTTACTAGCTGTATGACCCTGGGCAAGTCACTTAACCCCAATTACTTAAAAAAAAAAAAGATTTTCACAACCTTACCCCAAACTATCTTTCCAATCTCATTATATATTACTCTCATTCTTGTACCTTATAATCCAGCCAAATGTGCTTTCTCTCTGGTCCTCAAATCTTTTCACTGGATGTCCACCATTCCTGAAACATACTCCCTTCTCATCTCTACCCTACAGAAAACTTCTCTTTTTCAAGGTTCATCTTCGATACCATCTCCTACATAAAGCTATTCCTGATCCTTCCAACAGCTTGTGCCCTCCTCTCTAATTATTGTATTTATTTATATTTATTCCCTATATACTTAGATATGGACTCATATCTCCCATTAAAACATAAGCATCTTGGAAGTGGAGATCATTTCATTCTTTGTATCTGCATTCCCAGCAGCTGGCAAATAGTTGGCACTTAATAAATGCTTGTTGGTTGACTAATGACCTTCATCTCTGAATCTTGTTCTCAGTTTCTTTACAAATGTTCTTGCCCCTGTTCCTGTGTCTATGAATTCATTTGGCAAATGTCCGTCATTCAGCCCTATGCTAGGTCCTGGGGGCACAAAAACTAACCAGAGCCATTTCACACTCACAAGGAGATTCTACAAAGCTGACTTAAAATAGTATAGGACTTAATTACTAACTATTGACTTTGTCTTTTTAAAAACAAGTGCAGTGGAAATATTAAGTCAATTTAAAAAACCATTTTAAACCACTGGTACATGGCATCTCTTCCTCCTTGTCATTGCTACTGCTACTGCTTTTCTAGGAAACCTAATGGGGATTTAGGGTGGGGAAAGGCTCCACCATTCACCTTTACTTCCTATTCAGCCAATCCCATCAATCAGAGGGGGTACATGGGGTTACCATGGGGTAAATGGGGTGGCTCATAAGGCACTTAGGTTAGGTTCTGTATTCTGTAGAAACATAAACTGATCATGAATGGCCTTGCTGTCTGCCCTGAGGCTGATCCTCCTTTATGTGTTGTTCCTCCTAATTAGAATCCAAGCTCTTTGAAAGCAAGAATGGACACACTTTTCTTTTTGTCACTCCTAGGAATTACTCCAAAGCTTGGTACAGAACGTGGTACATTCTTAAGAAATATTTTCCTATTCTATCCCATTCCATTCTTCATCACTAAGGAGTAAGAGGGAAAGAAAGAGAAAATTAAATTAAAAAAAAATAATAGAAAGCTGAGCTGTGGACCAAGGCAATAGACTTCAAGCTTGAAGCAATGTTAGAGATCTTTTTACAGCTGGAGAAACTAAGGCCCAGAAAGGTTAAGGGCCTTGCTGAAGGTCACATAACTGGCAAGCAGCATAGACAGGATTCAAACCCAGGTCCTCTGATTCCTAACCTTCACCTACCTTTCTCTAGAATTCCCATGCAGATTTATATACTTTTTATTCTCCTGTTTTCCTATTCTTTGCCTTTCCTCTCTAGGTCAAATTGGAAAGTCAGGGGCAAACTTCTAAGTTTTTAGCACAAGTTGGGGTCAGCTTTTCATAATGATTCTTCTTACAGAGTGAATAGGAGGACTAAAATGAATTAAGTACTAAATGATAATAACTGTTCTTATAAAAAGTAAGATTTGATGAAAACTTGAGTTTATAAAATAAAGGAGCTCTAAACTGTCTAATACACTTCCTCCATTCAGCCTTTATATGGACTAGTCTATAATATATTTCACCAAACTTTTAAAAAGCAGTTCGAAATCTCTGCTCTGTGAAATGTAGCATCTAATCTAGATAAGTGTTCTTAACCTTTGTGTGTGTGTGTGTGTGTGTGTGTGTGTGTGAGAGAGAGAGAGAGAGAGAGAGAGAGAGAGAGAGAGAGAGAGAGAGAGAGAGAGAGAGAGAGAAAGAGATATGAATCCCTTTGGCAATCTGGCCAGGCCTAGGGACCCCTCCTTGGAATAATATAATTAAATGCAAAAATGAAACATATCACATTATAAAGGAAATCAGTTATACTGAAATAAAGATGTAATTAATTTTTCTAGTCTAAGTTCATGGACCCCTTCAAATGTATCCAAAGACCCCTTGGGAGTCCTATGGACCTCAGGTTAAGAATTGATAATTTAGTTAAAGAATATCATATCTCCTATGATAAAGTTATTGGGGGAATTCAATCTGCTTCATAAATATACATTCAGTCTTTGTATGGGGGGGGAGTTAGAGGTAGAGGAAAATATATGATGCTGTTGAATGCAGTTTTTGTTTCTAGCAGTTTTAACTAGTGTCTTTTGTTAAAAGAGAGGATGTTGTGTGCGTGTATGTGTCTGCATCTGCATATCTATGTATATGTGAGAAAGAGAGGGAGGGAAGAGAGAATATATATATATATATATATATATATATATATATATATATATATATATATATATATATCTTTCTCTGTATCTATCTCTCTATCCACAAAGTGTAAAAAGTAAGAGTCATTCTGAAAAAAAAAATGTTTAAGAAAAATAAAGCTTATGGGGAAGATATGGTATTTAAAGAAATATTTAAAAATCACAAAACTGTGAAGTACCCATGGAAGGTTTTACTTTTCCCATTTACGGATAAGTAAAGTGGAGCTCATCCAGGCTGTTACTTGCCCAAGGTCATACAGATTGTAGGTGGCATCATTGGGAATAGACCACGCGCCCTTGAACACTTAGTCCAATACACTTCTTACTACTCCAAGAACAAGAATTCCTAGAAAACTCCTTCCATCAGGATGGCATAATCTGTTCTATTTCATCACTGCTAAGAGAAAAGTGGCAGTGATGGAGTGGGAAAATAGGAACATCTCAGGCCTGGTTCCTCTCTGCAGTGTCTCCCTATAACTCACTCATAAAATCCCCGCTGCTGCTGGGGAAAAAAAAGCTGCTTTTGAAGATTGCTGTTGGTCTAACATCCCTCAGCCTTAATTATGAAATTGTCGTAGAAGCAGCAATACATCTTCTGTCTGCGATGCCACACACCATCTGTTTGTTCGTTGACCTCTGGCAGTGGCTACTGGCAAAGACAGAGAAGTTGGCCCTGGAGTGGTAACAGCTGCCATGAATTCTCAGTAGTGCCGAAAACCCAAGTTCCTTCCTTAGGAGTCTTTCAGGCAGAGGCTGGCTTGCTTTCTGGTCACACCCCTGCACAGGAGATTGTGAATGGAGGAGGAGAAGCCACCAAAATCATCTGTAAAAGGGGGAATTTATACATCACACCATTGCTTTGTGGGGTTGTCTTCCTCATCCTGCTGTTTGTTAGAGGGTTGAACTTTTAAAATAGTTTCTTAGTGGTATCCTTCAGGGTTATCAGTTGACTTCCAGACCAGTATGAATTGTGTACCATGCATGTACGTCTGTCTGTTTTTGAAAACCCACCAGAGTCATTGTCTTTATAACAGGACTGAGATATTGGGGTTTGTTGCTGGTTTTGCAGTTGTTGTTTTTCCGGGGAACTGCTGTTGCCATTTTTCCGTAGCCTAGGGATAGGAAACGCCAGTGAAAGAAGGATCCCAGTATTCTGCCCTAAAAGAGGACCTTCAGGTTCTCCTATTTCACCTTTCTTCTACAGAGGAGGAAGGTAAGGTGCAGAGAGATTAAATGTCCTCCTCAAAGTCTCATACCTCAGAAGTAATAGTCAGGTTGCTTGGGGTTGCTTGGCCTAACTCTGGCCCTGGATCCAGTTTAGTTTTTGAGTTGTCATTCGATTCTTGAGATTTCTGTTTTTGACATCACTAATCTAACACTTTCTGGTGTGAGTGTTACCCCCGACTCTTATCTTTCCCTCTCTTCTCTTTCCTATTCTTTAGCTAAGTGGCACAGATGCTACAATCAGGAAGACCTGAGTTCAAATTCTACTCCAAATACTAGCTGTGTGACTCTGGATAAGTCACTTAATTTCCGTTCAAATGAGCTATTTCTGAAGTGCTCAGCACGTTGCCTGATGGTGCTTTATAAAGGTTTTCTTCATTCTTTCTTTCTTCTCAGTACAATCTTTGCCTTGGCTCTGTTTTTCATGCCAGTGCCTTCAACGATCACTTTTATGTACATTTTCCAAATCTAAATGTCCAGCTTACTCCTGTGACCCAATTTTGCGTCTCCCACTGCCTGCTTAAATCAAATGGTTAGAGATGTAGGAGACCTTAGTAGTCATTTACTTTAATGCTCTCCTTTAACAGATGAGGAAATTGTAGCTCAAAAAAAGTGAAATTACTTGTCCAAGGTCACACAGGTAGGAAGCAGCAGAGTCAGGATTCATGACCAGGTTCCCTGACTTCAAATTCATCACTCTTTTGCTTTACCAGTTGGATGTCTTATTGGAACCTCAAACACAAAGACTGACCTCATTCCCTCCCCAACTGAAAAAAAAAAGAATAATTTGCCCCTGACTTCCCAAATTCTGAATTTCTGTAGGTGGTGCCACCATCTTATCAATCTCCCTGGCTCAAAACCTGGGAGTCATCTTTAATTCTTTCTTCTCTCTCCTCTTGCCATCCATGCCAGTCCTGTTGATCTTATATTGGTATTTATTTTATACCTATTTTGTCCTCTACTCACAAGGTCACCAGCTGAGCTCAAGCCCTTATCCCCTCTCACCTGTACTACTGGAACAGCCTAACAGGTCTCCTTACCTCCAGCCTCACTCCTCCCCACCCTATTCTTCACACAGCCACTCAAGGAATTTCCAGGTGTGAGCATATCCTTCCTCTGCTCAGAAACACTCATTGGCTCTAACTTACATTGCTAGTATTATTTCACGCTGCTCCTTGAGCTGATTCTATAATTTCTCACTACAGGACATGTTCATAGGCAGTTCTGTACTCTAGGAATGTGGCCCATGCACATCTGTGTCTGTTGCAATCCATCTCGTCCACCAACATTCAGTTCAGGCATCCCATCCTCCAGGACACTTTCTTTGATTCCACTGGCAAAACGTTATCTCTCCTTCCTCAGTTTTTCATAGAATCCTTTGAATCTCTCCTTTACCTTATCTCATTCTGCCTTCTACCAAACTTACTTATGAGCATGCTATATTTCTACCCATTAGATTGAAAGCACCTTGAGGACATAGACTGCATAATTTTTCGCCTTTCGGTGTACCCTGTGAATCACAGTACTTTCGACTTTATTGGTGCTTAATTAAAATTTTTGATTAGATTTAAATTTTATCAATTAATCACATTTTTAAAATTAAAATTTTTGATTAAATTATATCTAGTTCAGAAATCAACCCTTCCTGTTTCTCACCTTTGTTCATCTTTCAATAACACAGTGGTGACTGTTGTCTCTGATGAGGTTATTTATAAGTCTTAGAACATTTATTGACTGCCTAAAATCAGCATCTGTTGCAATAAGGAAAGGAGACAGAATACACAGGTGGAAAGAAAAATATAAAGAACAAGTAGGATCATGAACCCAAGAGCAGGTTAAGGTCTGAGACACTGGTAAATACAGACCAACAGCCAGAAAATGTTGCTGCTGGTCATGTAATTGTGGTTCATATTTATGCGAGATTTAAAGGTCTGCTAGACACTTTATTTACAACCTCTTATTAGATGTAGGGGAAAAATATAGTGTGGGGAATTCTGCAGGCCTGTGCATGGACACCTTTTGGCAAGCTCTGGAAGCCAGAAGTCCATGTTCTGCTCAGCATCTTAAAGAACCTCATCAGTGCAAATGACTTTGACTGCCACCTTTGGAAAGAAACACAGCTGAATAATACCTGAAGTAGGTCTGTAGGCCAACAGGACTTCATAGTCAAAATGATTAGAGTGAAAAAAAAAAAGTAAACACACCACCACAAAATCTTCTGGAATTCCTTTCTAACATTGACTGCATTTTCACTCATATCCCTGACATCAAAGTAGGAGAAATTGAATACATTTTGCTCCCCATTGCCATTTCCAGACTTTCTCCTTACTGCCATTACTCAGTATCCCCCTACTTTTATATATATATATATATATATATATATATATATATATAATATATATATATATATATATATATATATATATAAACCTATAGTAATATAATGTTGAATTTACGTTCAAACATTCTGCTGTTACAGGAGTAAGTTGGTTTCTTGCTGTGACAGTTTTTCTTTGTTGCAAGGGAGGGCTTATGGTGGGAGCTGATATAAGAGGGGAAGGATTATCTTTATATTAAAACAAATGACAGCAATAAGTTATTATTTTTTTAGCTCGGAGCCCCCACCAATGTTTCTTTTACCAAACCAACCAGAGGATACATTAGTTCAAAGTAAAAGAAATGTAATAGTTTAAAAGTCATCATAACCAAATACATGAAAAGGAGCATCCCTTTCATGGAACCAGTGGGTCCACTGTCTCCACAGGTTACCACACTATTGAAGGAAGAGGCACATATATAGGGAACAGATGTATGGTGAGAGCAACGCATGTTCCTGGAACACTTCCATGCATTTGATGTTGCTGCTTATATCATTGCAGAGCTGCTGATGTCATCTTCTAGTATAGTAACAGGAGGCAAGTTTTCTCCACTATTACACAATGCGGATTCTCTTCTGGGCTATCCTCTATGTTGCCAAATGCTGGCATTGGGAATAACCCTTTCTCTTCAGCATCTCTGTGCTACCATCTGAATTGCAGCTGCTCCATAGTAAAAGCTAGCAAAAGTAACTAGCATGCAGAAAGCACCTACTATGTGCCAGGCAGTTTTTTCTAAATATCTCATTTGATTCTCTCAGCAACCCTGGGAGGTAGGTGCTATTAATATCCCCACTTTACAGATGAGGAAACTGAGGCAAACAGGGTTAAGTGACTTGTCCAAGTCACACAGCAAGGAAGTGCACGAAGCCAGATGTGAACTCAGGTCTTCCTAACTCCAAGCTCAGTCCTCTATCCACCTAACTGAAATATAGCCTCTAAGAAAAGGGGCTTTCAGTTCTTTTTAAAATTCATATCTTTAGAGACTGTCTCAGTACTTTTGTGATTCAGCCCCAGAACAAGTAAGCCAGTCAGAAAAGCCATTGGGAATTAAAGCAGGCTTTCATAGACTTTGGTTTCCATTCCTTGAATTCAGCCAAAGTTAAGATGGAGTAAGAAAATTCCTCTCAACCTCTTTGGGCTCCCATGATGCCCTTGGCCACTCCATGAAAATTATCCTTCTGGAGTGCCATTTAGCAAGACTGTTAGTGACTTTTGGCTTCCTACCAGCCCCAAACTTTATATCATCCCTACACCTTATTCAGTAGTACTCACAGGATTAAAAAAAAAAAAAGAATGGCATCAGGATTCTTCAATCTGAATTCGAATTCATATTTAAGCTTTCTTTCCAAGAGTTTAATTTGCATTATTACTATTCTGCCTGTCAGAAGACTGACTCCCTGTGTGACTGTGAGCAAATCAGGCAAATTCTTTACTCATCTGCATCACCATTTTACAAGCCTTATGGGAGAAACTACAGTACCAGAACACACTAAACCTAGAAGTCCCTCTGTTTTTTCCATAACAGCATTCAACCAGTAGTTGTGGAAAATGCATACTAGGATGGTCATATATTGACTTTCAAAAGAGCACACAGGGCTCCAAGCACCAAAAATAGTTGTGAAATACTTACTTTGCAAGTTGGCATAGAGCTATCAATCAAAGACCTCAAAGACATTTGATGGAAATTAAAATTAAAAATTAAATTAAAAAGAAAGCAGGCTCTATATGTACATGTTCATGTGTTGGTGGTGGAGATGTATGTCATTGAAGAAAAATGAAATATGTGATCTAGTTCCTATACCTCTCTAGGACCAATAATAATAATAACTATTAACATTGATATATTGCTTATTATGTGCCAAGTTCAGTCCTAACTGTGCTAAACACTTTTACAGTTATTTAATTTGATCCTCACACCTCTGGGAGATAGGTGGTATTATTACCCCCATTTTTACAAATGAGAAAACTGAGGCAGGCAGAGGTAAGTGACTTGCCTAATTTCTTCCAGCTGGTAAATGTCTGAGACTAGATTTGAGCTCCAGTCTTCCTGTCGTCAGGCCCCATGCTCTATCCACTATGCCAGCTAGCTCACTCACTCTCTCTCTAGAACTCTGTCAAGATTTGCTGACAATTATTTTTTTTCCTGGAAAGTAATTTTCCAAGCTGCTACACTTAATAAGTTTATCTACATGGCTTTTTATCACTGTTGGCTGTTGGTATCAGTTAATTTATTAATAAAAACTGCTCCCATAATTCCGAAGTTATTGGTTAAAAAGAACTGACATTAACTTTGAGGATGAAACTTTCCTGCACCTATACACACATTTGCAATATGCTAATCACAGCCTATTGCCAGATAAACAGAAGGTAAATTTTACTTAATATTTATGAATCCAGGTAAAGTTGTATGTAGGATTTATAAAAATCTATATACTCTCTTGGAACACAGTGTGGTAAATAGAACACCAGATTTGCTAGATAAAACCCTAATGTGAGTCCCAACTGTGATGCTTATTAGCTGTCTGTCAAGTGACAAGTGAGCAGAAAGTCAATTAATTTCTATGAACCTCAGATTCTTCAGCTAGGAATGATTATACTCCCACTCCCTACTCATATCCCCTAATGAGATGGCATATGTAAACTGTTTTGCAACCACAAAGCTGCATGTATATTTAAGCTTTTATTGTTAATATTGCCTTTATAAAATGTGATTCCACCCATGTCTCATTATGAGATGGATTCTTGAAGGATATGCTGGTAGATTTGTAGGTCCTGATAAGTTCCACTGAACTCAAAAGACTTACAGTAGGACATCTGTTGATGATAGCCAAACTCATTGAGTATGGAGAGGCTCATTGCTCAAATATTGGAGTAATAAAAACATAACTGGCCTTCCATTGACCATTTGTTGGCCAACTTTGTTTAGCTCACTTTGGTGGCCCTCTTCCCACCTTTGCAGTGAGAGTGGCAGTGGTCATCAAAGGATGATGTGGCCTAAAAATCATCAAGTTCTTAGAATGTCTGTAAACATTCATTTAATTGTAAGAATTGTAGCGTACGATATTTATTCAATAGCCAATGAGTTGCTATTTGAGAAGGTGAATCATATTTAGATTGGAATTATTAACATAAATGAATCAAAAATATATGAAAGAGTTGTGGTCAAGTGGGAGGATAGTGAATAGGTCTTTCTCAGAGAGAGAAATAAAGGACTTTGTGGAGTTGGTTTCATCATGTCCTCAAAGGTAAAACGAGGCATCATTCCACGGGACACAATCTAAACTTGCCCTGCTTATAATGCATCTAATCAAACAGGCTGCCATGAAAATTACTTAACCTTATGCTCCATCCCTTGCAGAACATAAAGAAGCTGAGAAATCTGTAGGGAACTTCATGAGATCTGCAGAACTAGGTCAACCTCAATACTCGGTGACTTGAATGGGAAGATAGGTACAAGGGAAGATGGTAAAAGATGTGCTGGAGAAAATATGTATTTTGAGATTTGAGATTAAGAAATTAAAGAGCCCTTGGACTTGCAGACGTTTTAGCTTGTAAACTATTCCCTCTCTGTGTTCTCACCGAGTCATCAGCCCCTGTAGGTTTCATTATCACCTCTATGCTATTCACTTCCAAATCCAAATAGCTAGTCCTTACCTCTCTTCTGAGCTACAATTCCAAATCCCCTACTGCCTATTTGACATTTCAAATTGGATGCCTCATAGACATCTCAAACTTACCGTGTCTAAAACATAATCAATTATCTTCTTCCCAAATCCTGTCCCTCTTAGGAAAACTTCCCTGTTTCTGTCCAGGGCACCACTGTCCTTTCACCTGACCAGGTCCACAATCTCAACATTATATAAGAATCCTCATTCTCATCCTATATATCCAATTGATGGCCAGATCTTATAACTTTTACCTCCACAAAATTTCTCATTTATTCTTTTGTCTGTATTTAAACAGCTACTACCCTTCTTCAGGCCCTGATCACCTTTTACGTTGACTATTGCAATAGCCTCCTAATCTCAGCCTCAAGTCTGACTCTGTCTCTCTCTGTCTCTCTCTTCCAGCCCTTGTTCAGAGAGTTGCCAAAGCTATGGTTTTACCATTATCACTCCTCCACTCATTAAACTCCCCTGTTTGGCATTTAAAGCTTGTCACAGCCTGGCCACAACCTACTTATCCAGCCTGATTACCTAACAGTCCCCCATCCATGTACAATGTACTCCAGTTAAACTGATCTTCATATTCAATTTCTCATATGTGGCCCTCCATGCCATCTCCATGCCTTTTTACTGATTGTGTTCCATCCTTAGAATGTACTTCCTCTTTACCTCTACATTTTAGAATCTCTCGGTATCTTCCTTAGAATCTTCAAGGATTAGCTCAAGCAATCACCACCCTCTTCATGTAAACTTTTCTGGGGCCCCTTCTCTAACTGGTAATATTTTTCCTGAATTATATTTATTTTGTATATAACTATATATATATATATATATATATATATATATATATATATATATATATGTGTGTATAACTATATATGTGTATAACCATATATATATATATATATAACTATATGGCTATATGTATAACACATACATAACTCTATGTATATCTGTATATAACAATATATAACTGTATATAAATAAAACTAATTATAACTATATATACATATATGCACACATACACACAATACATGCACATAAGCACACAAATACATATATGCATGCACATACACACATGTATACATGCATGTATATATACACATATATGCACACATATACATATATAGGTGTGTGTGTGTACACACTATGTGTCCGATATAAAAAGCACTAAACAACATTATAAGAATAATATAAACAGCCTCTTAGAATGTGACTGGTTACTGATGTGAGAAATATCTTAGATCAATTGACAGCCAAATCATTGACTGTTTAGAGCAAAGGTCAAAACTAATATAAAACTTGAGGAAAGGATAAAGAGGAGGAAAAACATTTTATACAATTATTGCAGCTCCAATCTGACCTGTTTAAACAGCTGTTGACTTCAACAAAATGGAAAATGGCAAAAGTAAAGTCTTTGTACCTATTGTATTGTAGAGGCAAAAGGGGCATGGTGGGATGTACGAATAGGAGAGGTCATTGGGCACTGTGTGGAGGATCGATTCAAGAAGGGATAGTGTGATAAGAGAGTCTGATTAAGAGGCTATTGCAATTGTCTAGGCAAGTAGTAATGAGGGACTCAACCTAGGTATTGTTGACTATAAAAGAAGGAAGAAGGGGCCAGATGTAAGATGAGAAAAAGGTATATTGTTTTGACTGAGAAATGCATTTGGGGGAAAACAGTTTGGCAAAAATTAGGTTTAAATCAAGAGTCAGCAAAGCATAGCCTACTGCCTGTTTTTGTATGGCCTGGGAGCTGAGAATGTGTGTGTGTGTGTGTGTGTGTGTGTTTGCACACATGTAAGTGTGGAAGGTGGTCCAGATTTGGCCTGTAGGCAGTAGTTTGCTGATTCCTGGTTTAAACCATCAACTTATATGAATAAGTGCCATGAATATAAAAGGCCATATCTTAAAATAATTAGTAGAGAACTAGATCAGGTACCTTTTGCAGCTTAAACTAGGGAGGCAGTTCTTAACCAAAGAAGGCAATATATCATTTTGAATTCATGAAATCAAAAGCTTTTGCACGAGTAGAATTAATACAAGAAAGATGAGAAGGGAAGCCATTGATGAGGAGGGGAGCAGAGGGAAGGTATCTTCACATACATTACCTCTAATAAGGTGCTGATATCCAAGATCCATAGAAAATTTACACTTCTTAATAGATAACCAACAATCAATTACTTAACATGTATATTTTAAGCTCCTACTGTGTGCCAGACACTGTGCTAAGTGCCAGAGATACAAATATGATGAATGAAATAATCTCTGATCACTAGACGATTACATCCTAACAGGGGATACAATGAGCCTAGGTGCGTGTACGCAGAGTAAATATAAAGAGAACAAATACAAATTAATAAAAGGTAGTTTGGGAGAGAGGACACTAGTACTAAGGTAGATCAGGAAAAGCTTTGTGTAGAAGGTGTTGATTGGGTTGTGTCTTGAAAGAAGAGAGGGATTCTTATTATTCACAGCAAACAAATAGTTTTTCAAAAGAAGATTTACAAATTATCGACAGCCAAATGGAAAAATGTTCCATGTCACAAATAATAAGGGAAATATAGTGAAAACAATGCTAAGGTTTTAATGGTACATCCAGCAGATTAGCAGATATGACATGATGGGACTTGAGAGTTCGTCCCACCATTCTGAACACCAATTGAAATTCTGCAAAGAAAGTAACTAAAATATCCATACCTTTGACCCAAAGATACCAGTGATTGGTATATTCCTCAAGGAGGTCAATGACAAAAAGAAAACCTCATTTACAGTAAAATATTTATCAGAACGCATTGATTGTAGCAAAGAACTGAAAACAAAGTAGATACCCATCAACTGGGTGAATGGCTAAGGAAGTTGGGGTCCATTAATATAGTGGATTACTGTGCTAGAAGAATGATGAAGAATATAGTGAAATATGGGTAGATTTACATGAAATGATGCAAAGTAAAGTAAGAATCAGGAAAATACATATTGACTATAATGATATAAATGGGAGCCAAAAACCCCTCGAAAATATTTTACAAGTGTAGTGAACAAATTTTGCATTAGACAAGTTTACAAAAATGCATCTTCCTTGCAGAAATGGGACTATGTGTATAACCCTGTATATTCTGTCAGAGGTGGTTGATGTGTCTGCCAATTGTGCTGACCTGCTTTTGTTCATGTCTCTCTCTGTCTCTGCCTCTCCTTCCTCCTTTTCTTCCTCCTTCACCCCCTCTATTTTTTGTTAGAAGGAATAACTCTCAGGTAGGAGGTGGATGCATATATTTGGAAATGAAGATGATGAAAAATATCAATAAAAATTAATATTTAAAAAGACATTCACTTGGGCAGGTAAAAGTGACTGAATCGGATAAAAGGAAGCATGCAGGATAGGTTACATTCGGGAAAATTTGCAGCACTTTCAGTGATTTTAAGGTGCTTCTCTACCATAAAATCCTCTATTTTTAATATCAGTCTTCCCCTGATATAATCAGGGAATACTACTATCTACAAAGAATCAAAAGTTCTGGTGACCTAATGGTCTATCTAATTCCAGCACATAATTTTAAGTATGTTACCAATTAAGTTACCAATTCAAGGAGAGTGGTAAGAAAGAAATTCTCTAAGATATTAATACATAAAATAGGGAATGGGCTGATCATTTAGGAAGAACAAGGCATAATAGATGGACAGTCCCAACATCTCATTAGTATCCCCAAACTGTTAAAAGTGGTAGAAGAAGGTTTCTAGTGCAGTGTGTCAGGTGAAGAATTTATGGAGGAATAAGGACAAGATTCTCTGTTGGGGACAGCCAGTGTGGAAGGTTTATAATATGTACCAGTGACAGGATGCTCACACCAATGAAATCACAGGTCTTTGAAGTACCAGATTGATTATTGCAGCAGTCTGACTTTTGCACAAAGCACAAATAATCTGGATGAATTTTGTGGATGGTATTCAATATAGTGATTAATTTTGGAAATGATCCTTTAACCAAATTATTTTAATCATCTGGTAGGGAAGGAAGAGGGGAAACAGGACCACTCACTCCTCCTATATCCTCTCCATTTTCCTTTTGCATTCATGAGGAAAGAATTGTTTGTGTGTAGGTGAGAAGGCAAATAGCTTGAACCATGATTAAGAAGAATGAATAAGATAAATGGAACCTATGATGTAATCAACTTTCTTAGGCTTTCCTAAGCATCTCTAAGGCTAGGGCCTACCCCAATATTCTGGAATATGCAGCTTTTTTTGGTGACAAATTTCTCTGTATTATCCCTGGCATGTTTTCTGATCATGTTTTAAAGTAAATTCTGATAATATTGATAAAGAAAATGAATGGTTCTAGTTGATTCTCAAAGGTCTATAAATTCTGCAGCTTTTCAGACCTCTGCTATTCTCATATGAGCCTAGAAAATGGTTTAATGGCTAAATAAATAGATTTCTTCCATGTAGATAACGGCAAAGATGTTCATCACATTTCATTAAAATCCTGAAGCCAAGAGTAAATACAAGCTTTTCCATTCTTAGTTCAGTTTAGGGGGAGTTTTGACTGAAAATAGAGTTTAAAAAGAAAATGTCAGCTTCAAAGGGCACACACTAAAGCAGTGACCCTGAGCTACACAATTACAAATCAGTGCTGTTTCACAAGCAAGCCATCACAGAGCAAATCATGCCATGACTAACGAAAGGAAAGTACGAAGTCTCTTTTCTCTTGGTCAAAGAATGCTTTCATCTGGATTTTTAATGACATCTCCTGGGTTACAAATGAAAGCCAAATGTA
Organism: Phascolarctos cinereus; assembly: GCF_003287225.1. Classification (NCBI taxonomy): domain Eukaryota; kingdom Metazoa; phylum Chordata; class Mammalia; order Diprotodontia; family Phascolarctidae; genus Phascolarctos; species Phascolarctos cinereus. Next base: position 50,607,367 of record NW_027555514.1, on the reverse strand, counting down.
ATCGTCTAGGTGGGGTGAATGGTTAAAGGCTTTTCTTTGCTATAACCAGAGATCTCTGTTCTAACAGCAAGGAGTTTCCAAGATAGCTTGAAGTGATTTAAGGTAGCTGAATCATAACATTGAATACACAGTATGCTATAGTTGGAAGCATTGTGCAGGGTTTCAGTTAGGACTCTGCCTGTAATTAACAGTGTGATCTTGGTTAAGCCTCCATTTCCTCTAGAAATTAAGGAGTTTGGACTAAAAACCTCTATATTTCCTTCCAGCTTTTACCTTCCATGATTCTGAGGCAGAGGAATGCCTGGGTTCAAATTCTCCCTCGGACATTTAATAGTTTAATAACCTTGGATAAGTCACTCGACACCTCAAAGCCTTACTTTCCTCATATGTAAAATGGGGACAATAATAGCTTCTCCCAGAGTTGTTGTGAGGATCAAATCAGATAAGATATGAGATGATTTGCAAACTTTAAAGCACCATACAATTGCTACCTTGGTGGTGATGGTGTTAATCATAAGTCTATAAAGCAGGAAGGGCAATTTTCTTTTATTTTTATCCAATGTGGGAACATTTTTTTAAAATTTCAGTAATATCAATGACAATGTTGTTCACTGAAAAAGGAGGGAAGAAAAAACTGATGTGTTCTACCTGCAGAGCAGTAAGGTGATTTGAAAGCCTTTCTATTGCCAATAGCTTATTTTCTTAATTGTTGGACATTCCTGTCATGTGATAAGTCCTATTTGTAAATATCATTATGTAGATGGAGAATGAAAAAGTTGCATTAAGAACAAAAAAGGAAGATTGATTTTCATCTTTTTGAAGCTTCCACGTCAATTATCGCTTGCCAAGATATCTCAGGCATGTACCACAAACATCCCTATGTAGGTGAAGGATCTAAGAGTTCACCCTATGGGGAAATGCTCTGAGTAGAAACTCCCTCAGCCTCAAATCCATCCTCAGACACATAACACTTATCAGCTGTGTGACCCTGGGCAAGTCACTTAACCCCCATTGCCCAACCAAAAAAAAAAAAAAGAAAAGAAACTCCCTCAGCCCATCTATGACTAAGTAGCTTTTACCCTACAGAGCTACTTGAAAGGCAGAAGTTTTAGTGACTTCTTTAGGATCATCTAATTAGATACACTTTGGTATTTGAAATTAGATCTTTCTAAATCTAAGTCCAGCCCTCTAGCCACTATTTTCTACTGCCGTTGTGAAACCCTGTGTATGACTTATCTATAACTAGTTAGTTCAGCCCTGGCTAGAGTCCTACACTTGGTAGGTCATGCATTCTATCAATGTGTAATGAGGTGAATTTTTCTGTATTCTCTGACCAAAGGTTACATTACCCTTATCTCTGGCTAGGTCTTTTCCAGATGTCATAGACTGAGCATCAGTAAGACCTGTCAGGAGAACATGGATGACTCAGTGCAAACTTGTCACCACTCTGATGATGAGGTGATTGTGGCTCAATCTCGTCCTCTAGTTTAAAAAAACGAAAACAAAAAACCAAAAAACCCCTTTTTATAAATGTGCATATACATGTACATAATTTAGCATGTGAAATATATGTGTATTTAGATAGATATAGATATGTATTGCTATAAGGTATATTTAATTTCTACCATCTCTCTCCAACTATCTATCTATCCATCCATCCATCCATCTATCGATTTCCTCTACCAATACAAGTAGCAACTCCTCTATACTTTAGTAGGTAGTCATCACAAGTTTCTGAACCCTGAAACTTTATCCTTCCATGGTGATTATCTCTCTACTTTGCTAAGCTGTTACTTAGATGACAGATATATTACTCTGTCAAAAGCCTGGTAGTTACTTACTGAGCCCAAGTTATTCTTCCTTCTTTCCTCAGTAGTCTAATATCTGGTTTGTAGTCTTCTTCTACACTTCAACCTCAGCCCTTTTACACTGTTGGAATTCATTTTACATATTGATGTTCTCTTAAATATTCCGGATTCCCAGTTCATGAATCTCATTGACTCCTTTGACTTCCTGTTTCATTTCATCTCAGACACCAAGAAGGATAGTCACATCCTCCGTCTCACCATCATTTGCAAGTGTTCTACTTCCTCCATCATGAATTTTGATATTCCTCTGTCCAGCAAGAACCTCCCCTCATTCTCTCTCTCTCCATTTCCTAGTCATCTTAATTTTATTCCTCAGCCTCACCGTGGCCCCCACGCCTCCAATCACCCTTACTTTGGCTTTAATTTCTTATATTCTCTGTCTTGACTCTATATTCTGAATGTACCTACTTCAACTTTCCACTGTCTTGAACTCTCTAATCCCTTTCCCCATTGTCCTATTTCTTATCATGACTTGACAAATCTCAAATTCAGGGAAAATCAAACAACTGTATTGACCAGATCCACTTCCCAATTTAGTTATTGATAACACAATCTCAACTTCACCTTCCCTACCTTGAGACTTCTATTCTTCTCTGATTAACTCTTTATCTCACTCCCCACTGCAGCTATTGTAAGCCTTTGCTTTTCTTCTCAAACCTTCTACCACAACCCCCCCACACACACACACACAAGAGGACTTCATGTCATACTTAACTGACGAAATAGAAGCCATTTGCCTTGAATTCACTCTCCTCCCTAACTTAACATATAAAAATTCATTGTCATCTCCAATTCCCTATTCCATTTCTTCGGTGTCAAATAAAGACGTGGCCCTTCTCCTTGTCAAGGCCAGTTCCTTTACTTATATGTGTGATCTCCTCCTTTCCCATTCCAATTGGAAATTGCCCTTATGATCATCTCTTTGTCTCTTATTTTCAATTCTCCCCTTAACTACTGGATCCATCCCTCCTGCCTATATTCATATCCAGTTATCCCCCATCCTTAAGACACTTTCACTTGGCCTTATCCACTCAATGTATCTCCAACTACCTGTTGGAATTTGCAACTGGATATCATGCACACATCTCAAATTCAAGATGTTCAAAATTGGATTCATTATCATTCCCCTAAAACCCACCCTCCTACCTAACTTTGATTTTTCTATTAAGGCAATCACAATCCTTCCAGTTACCTACTTTATACACTCAGTATTGTTATCAAGTCTCTTCCTGTCTTTTTGAACACCATTTAATTTCCAATCAATTTTCTTTTGTTTCAGTTTTTATTTCCTTTTATTGTCCTTTTGCCTCATTCTTTTTAAAAATAGTTTACTTTTAGTTTTCAACATTCATTTCCATAAGACTTTGAGTTTTAAATTTTCTCTCCATCCCTCCTTCTCCTCCCCCTCCCCAAGATGGCATGTAATCTGATATAAGCTCTACTTATACATTCATATTAAGCATATTTTCACATTAATCATAATATATAGAAGAATTAGAACTAATGGGAGGAACCATGAGAAAGAAGAAATGAAACAAAACAGCAAAATAAAAGGAGAGCAAATAGTATGCTTCTATCTGCATTCAGACTCCATGGTTCTTTTTCTGGATGTGGATAACATTTTCCATCATGAGTCTTTTGAAGTTGTCTTAGATCTTTACATTGTTGAGAAGAACTAAGTCTATCAAAGTCAGCCATCACAGAACGAGGCCGTTCATTTCCAGTAAATTTTCAAGCCTTATAGATAAATCTCTCCCATCAGTCCCATTCTCTTTACTCACATAGCCAACCTTAGTTCTGGCCCTCATCTCTCCTCATCTGCAAAACTATAATAGCCCTCTAACTGGTTTTTCTGCTACAAACACCTCCCCTTTCCAAACCTACTCAACACAGCCACCAAAGCAATATTCATTAATATCATTTTAACATTTAGGTATGATCATGTCACTAAATGTTCCAGTTTTTAGCACTTGAATTCCTTACCTCATTCCAGATTACCTTGCCTACCCTAGTTACACATTACTCCCCTTCATATACTCTCTATATTGCAGTCAAAATGGTCTTCTTGCTGTTCTTCACACACAGTATTCCTTTTCCTGTCTTCATATCTTTTCATGGGCCTTTCTCCAATCCTAGAATACACTCAAGCTTCACCTCCTAAGCACCTTCAAACCTCAGCTCAAATACCACACCCAACATTTGGCCTTCTCTTGTCATCTGCAATACAAATGCTATACCCCAAATTACTTGGCCATGCTTTGTATTTACTTACACACACACACACACACACACACACACACTCTATTTCCTCTGATAGGATATAAGGTCCTTGAAGACAATAACTACACCTTCTTTTGTCTTTGTGTCCTTGGTGTGCTTTGCACAGTGCCTGGCACTTAGTAGGTCTTTGTTGATCTATTTGATCCTAAATACAAATAAAATTTTGGGAGAGAGAAAGAGTAAGAACAGACCATAAGAGTATAAGTAAGATCACCCAGTATTCCTCTGAGTGTGTATGTTAAGCTGTTTTCCAATGCAAGTTCCCAGAGAACAGAAATTGTATTGGGTGTTTTCCATAGAGAGTATAGGCAAGAGTGCGGAACCCATGGTCTTGAGGCCATATGTGATCCTCTAGGTCCTCAAGTGCAAATCCTAGGATTTGTTCTGTGAAGTTTGGATTCAGACAAAGGGCCACACTTGAGAACCTAAAGGGTCACATGTGACCTCGAGGTTGCCAGTTCTCCACCCTTGGATAGTACATCACAGACATTCTCTAAATTTTAGATTACGACAAGCTTTTATGACATCATGCATAGTACATTATTTTCAGTTGTTATGAGAGTATGTACTTAAATCTTTGTGAGTTAAAAGGATTTTTTTCAAACTTTTTTTCATCTTACTCATGACAGTAATGAAATAATGAAAGAAAGAGAATAGAGAAAAGAAAGGAGAAAGTAAAGAAAAGCATGAGAGAAAAAGGAAGAAAGAGAAAGAAAGAAATAGAAAAACAAAAAAGAAAGAGAAGGGAGGAGGAGGAAAGGAGGGAAATTGGAAAGAAGAAAAAGAAAAGGCATCAAAAATAACTACAAATGGTTTTGCAAATGGAATCCCAGAATCCTAAATTTAAAAAAAATGTACAAATATAGAACATTAGCCAATCTTGCAAAAATAATCAGAAATAGTATTTAACTGGTCATCTGATTATTATTTAAATGCTTTAGGATTTCAAATTCCAAAATGCTTTAGGTATGCAAATAACTGAGTCAGATATCCTCCTTAGAATGAAGTTTTGATTTTAGTATTTTATTCTGCCTTTAGGCTTGGGCATAGGCTCATGCTTTTTCCTTTCTGAGTCTGCACCAGTCACTAAGTCACTAAGGCACTAATTCATCAAAGCTACTTTTAGGGTTTCCTTTCTTTTGAGAAAGGGCTTGGTTCTGGGCTGAACTGAGGTGTTTCTTTTTTTTTTTCCTCATTCACAGTTTACACATGCACATGATTGCACACAAGAGTACCCAAGCTCATTTGTCAAATTTCACTCATCATCAGTGACTTCAGTTTTGTATTCCTTATGGGCAACTTAGAAAAGTATCTAAGCACATCAAGTGACAATTATCACTTTTTGCTTATATCAGCATTTTCTATCCAAGACTTCTAATGGGGCCACCCTTGGATCCATGGGCTACCTTCACCTACATATGATATATCTAATTTGCCCCCTATAACTATTAGTGTTTTGTTATTAACATCAAATAAACCATGCCCAGCTGCATCTTTCACTAGTGATTAATGCTGAAAAGTTAGCTGCATAATTGAGTCCTGTGGAGCTTTCGAGTAATGCTGATCATAAATTCCAGTGCCTAGAAAAATGTTCTCCCTGCTATATTTATTTTAAGAGTTGTCCATCCTCACTGCCCCACCCCTCCATCTTTATTATCATGATAGCTATAAACCATTAGCTTAGTTAGATTTTTTTAAAAAGTTGTTTGCAAATGTTAATAATCATTTATTTGCCTCCCAGGAATAGGAAAACAGCTCTGGACTAATTTTTATTTTACCAAGCTGGCAATTTCTGAAGAATTGAATCTCAACAAGTCTTGTATCAAATCAGTTGATAACTCATTAAGTTGTCCCCAAACTAATACTGAATTACAGTCAGAGCACCTAAGGAAATCTAGGCACCATCTACGTGAATACCCAGTGATTTCATTACAGCCAAGACTATTTGGGTTGATGCCAGATGAATCTGTAATAAAGAGACTTCAAATGCTAATGCATACTTTTTAAAGAGACTATGAGAAATTTCATATTGTGGTGAGAAGTACAACTATACTGATTGGGTTACTGCAAAAGTGTCACAACATTATAAGGTATTGAGTTATTCTGCTCTGGTCACGGCTATTTGTTTTCATCCTTTTTGTAATAATATAAGGGTTTTATTTGGGAGGAATGCTACAATTAGAGGTTTGCAAGGAAGACACATTAGGAATTTCAAGTTAATTTTCTATCTCCCTGCCTTCTTCCCCTACCTCCCACCATTGCTGAAGAAGAAAAAAATATTTCCATGTATATGTGGACTATTAGCGGAAAAAATGTGTGTTTCTAATACATATCACAGAAAGACATTGACTCTCTCTTGGAAGCCTGAAAATAGTCTAGAAATAAATTTTCTCTAATGTGGACAGCATGTTCAGTTGTTTCAGTCATGTCTGACTATTTGTGACCCCATTTGGGATTTTCTTGGCAAAGATACTGGAGTGGTTTGTCATTTCCTTCTCCAGCTCATTTTACAGATAAGGAAACTGAGACAAACAGGGTGAAATGGCTTGCCCAGGGTCACACAGCTAGTAAGTGTCTGAGGCCAGATTTGTACTCAGATCCTCCTGATTCCATACCTGGCACTCTATCCACTATGCCACCTAGCTATCCCATGTGGAAAGAGGCAAGCATAATTCCTCTTTTGACTCCAACCATCGGTAGCACCAGAACATCTTGGTTAAGGGAATCTCTTCCCCAGACTGATTTTCTTTTCCACCTTAATTCTATCTTCACACTGATTTGACAGAGGCTAAGTTATTCAATAAATCCTTGTCCCATATGATTTACTCCAACATGGGGTCCAATAGGAGAGAAGATGCACTTTTTTACATATGGAGAAGCAATAGAAACAGAAAAAGCCAGTGTTTTGCTTAGCAACTAGTTAGGAGTTCTAAGTTCTAGTTTTCCCTTTGCTATTAATTTGGTCACATGTATGCGTGGCATACTTTTTTTTTTTTATAATCATTGTTTCTGGGCCCCTGACATTTTCATGTAGCTCCAACCATTTGTATATAGTGATATCCTTAATTAATCAATCAAGTATTTATTAAACATTTACCGTATGCCAGACACTATGATAAGTGACTGAGGATACTGTTGTACTGATTGCGTTATGCCCCAGAGTCTCCCAAATGAGATCCACAATCACCCAAGAGTTAAGCATCCACAGAGGAAAAAAACAAAACAAAAACAAGTTGGTGAAAAATGCTTTACATTAAACTAGATGGACAACACTTCGAGTTGGCCCATCAGTACATATGTCCTGGGTAGAAAATGAATTGGAACTAAAATTGAATAGGAGAAAGGGAATATGATTGATAGTTTAGGCATTTTTTTCTAGCACTTTCAAAGATCTGAAGGTAGAGTCTGACATCATAACAACAATAGCACAAATCTTTTTATACCAAAATTCAATGGCTGTGAATCATGGAATATCACAGTCCCTGAGAAATAAAAAATGGTGATTCACCTCCAAAGCAGCAGAAAGTTGTATTGTGGACCCAAGCAGGCTGTAGTATATTATGAATGATAAATTGCCTAAGTGCAAAAGAGGAAGGGAACATATTTATTGAGCATTTACCCTGTGCCAGGCACTGTGCTAAGCGCTTCTTACAATGATTCCATTGTTTGATCCTCACAACAACTTTGGGAGGTAGGTGCTATTAATAGCCCCATTTTACAGTTGAAGGAACTGAGACAGACAGCAGTTAAATGATTTTCACAGGTTTACACAGTTAATAAGTATCTATGAGTAAATTAAAGCTTGGTTCTTCCTGACTCTAGACTCAGCCCTCTACCTATTGGACCCCCTCATGAAAAGATATCTTCAAAGAGATATATTGGTGGAAAAGGAAGTGGGCCAGTCACAAGACCAGAGGGATGGACAATAGATGAGAGACTGTACTGTGTAGGCCATTAGTACATTTGGAGGCTGCCCACATGGAAGATTTGTTTAAGAGCATGGACAAAAGGTAAATAGGTTGAGGAAAGCATGAGTGGCTTTAACACTACCTGAATGATCTTCAACAAGTAATTTCAACTCTCTGGACTTCCTTCTTTATTTTTTTTATTTATTTATTTTGGTTAGGCAATGGGGTTAAGTGACTTGCCCAGGATCACATAGCTAGTAAGTGTTATATGTCTGAGGCTGGATTTGAACTCAGGTCCTCCTCAATCCAGGGCTGGTGCTCTATCCACTGCACCACCTAGCTGCCCCTTCTTTATTTTTATAATAAAGGGTTTGGATTAAATAACCCCTAAGATCCCTTCTATCTCTAAACCCCTGATCATATGTGATCTGTTATTGTCATTGACCAGGAGTATCAGAGACAGATCTATACATTAGTAAACTCATGTTGCTAGTTGGGTTGAAGGATGAGCTAACTAGCAATGAGAATATACTTAGGTGAGAAGTATAGGTCCAGGTGATCCCAGAACTGGTGGTCCATAAAAGTGATGGCTGCCTCAACTAAGTTAGTAGCCATGTGCATGGAGAGGAGGCAGAAATGCAAGAAATATATAGCAGACCAAGGAGAGGTGAGGGCCAGATAGGTAGATTTGTTAGTCATCTATATTGAAGTAGGAATCGTGGCTATAAGAATGAATGAGATTTCCAAGGAAGAGAAGAAAATGTCGGGGACAGACATAGGGACATCAGCCAAGCCAAAGAAGTCACAAAGAAGACAAAGGGCCAGTCAAGTCAGTTGGCATTTGAAAGAGAGATTAAACTTCTGGTCCTGCAGGCAGGACTCAGAGCAAAGGCTAGCACTTACAAAATTAGACAAAATTAGGCTTGATGTCAAGAAACATTTCTTAAGAATTAAATTTGTCAAGAGTTGGAATGGGCTTCCTTGGAGGATGGTGGATACCTCTTCTTTGCAAGCTACATTGGTGTGTTTCAGGCATGCTATGGAGCAATCATTTGGGGGGATATCTAGTCTAAATGGCCATTGTCATGCCTTTCAAATAAGAACTTCTCTGATTGAGTCATTCTTTGTTAAAAAAAGGAATTACATGTAGAGAGAGAACCACAAGAGTGTGCTGTATCTGAAGTCCAGAGATGATGAAGTATTTAGTAAAAGGAGAAAGTCAACAGCATCAAATACTAAAAGTGGTACAGGAAGATGAGGACTGAAAAAGACCATTCCACACTAGTTACGTCTACATGCATTATGATTCTAGCTAAACTGGCCTGATACAGCATACCATCTCCCATCTATACGCCGTTGCACTGTTCTTGATGCCAGAACTACATTCTTTCCTCCCTTCTACCTCTGTAGAAGTAGGAGTCCGTAGCTTCCTTCAAGGATTAGTTCATAGAACCTCTGATCTGGGAAGTGTTTCATGATGGCCTTGGTCATTGCTCCTTTGGCTTTTCCCTCACGTTTTCATGCACATATTCCTCCCTTCACATGTAGCCGTAGCCTTGCCATCTTTAAAATGCAAGTTCATAGAAGTCAGGGCCCATTTTCTTTTTGTCTGTGCATCTTCAGCATTTAACACAGTGTCCTGCACGTAGTAGGTACCTAACAAATGCTCATTGAATGTTTTCTTTTTTGGGGGGTGGATAGGAACTGAAGGTAGATGAAGAGAGAGTTGGCAGTGAGAAAGTAGAGGTAATGGGTGTAGACAACTTTCTCAAGACATTTAGCTATGATGAAAAGCAGGATACTGTAAGTGAAATGGGCTAAGGGGAGTTGAGATTCAGTTCTTTTAAAGACTTTACATTTATATCTTTTTTCTTAATGGTTTAGGATGATCATCTTTCAGTAGTGCCTGTCACCTTCAGACACTCAACAATAAGGATGTATTGGAATATTGGTCCTGGAAGACTTTCCAGCTGATGGCTTTTGATTTGATAGTGCTGTAGGGAGGCTTAATGTCTGAAGCACAGCCCACAGAGTCCAGACCCCAGTCCCCATCAGCCACTGACTCTCAGTGTGACATTTGACAAAAGGCATGCTCTTCCTTGGGTCTCATTTTCCAGTTTGCAAAGCGAAGGAAAAATAATTTTCTGGAAAGCGCTTTAAAGACAGCATTTCAGAGGCATGGAAAAAAAGAAAAAGAAAGTCTCCAATTAGAAGACAGGTTCTATACCTTTTCCATAGGACGGTCCCATGATAAAATCAGAGGATGAAAGGGAGATTAATGTTTCACTATGACGAGCATAGTGGTAGCAAGCTGGTAGACTTAAATGAGAAATCTCTTATGATTGTTTTTTTCTGGCCAAATTGAGACATCTGTTCACTTTCTCCTGAAATCAAATTAGAGTGGTATGTATACATTATTAATGCAAAGAGTCCAAGCATAGTATTCAGAGAGTTTTGGGATGGAGAAATGACAAGGCTACTTCAGTCCACACATCCTCTGACAGCTCCAGGCTTATTTGGATGGTGAAAAATAGAAAAGTGTGTGTGTGTGTGCGTGTGTGTGTGTGTGTGCATTCCATGTGCACCTGAGACATTCCCCTAATACTGATGGATTTGTATTTTCACAAAAAAAAATTGATCCTTGTTTGGCTCTTTAACCTTCAGTTTCCATTCCCTTTTTCAAAATGGAACTGATGCTTTGGCATTTATTGAAGTCCATTTCATAGTTCAGAAATTGCCTTTTAAGTTCTGATATGATGATGAGGATGGAAGAGACCGTTTTGGACTCAGTGGCACTGTAGAATCATCATTCACTCTGGGAAAGAGATGGATTTTAAAAAGGTTCCCAAGAAGTCCGAAGCGAGGTATAATATTTCATTGGTTTACATATTTCCTAATTGCTTTCCTGTTTTATTGGGACTGGAGCAGTGAAATTAAGCGAATTCTAAGTTTGAATGACATCTGCTCTGCAAGGTATTGAAATATGCTGGGTTGGAAAGGAGAGAGAGAGAGAGAGAAGAAAGGAAAGGACAAAGGAAAGGAGAAGGGAAGAGAAGGGAAAGAAAGGGAGGGAAAAGGTGGGGAAGCAAAGGGAAGGGAAGGCAGCAAGGGAAAAGAAAAGTGTATACAAATAAGTTTCCAAGACTTGCCTCTACTTCTGATTTGGGACATAATTCATTTTGTGGAGAGGGAAGAATTGGAATAAAGGGAATAATGAAGATGGACAGGAAAAATGAGGCAGTTTCTAAAAGCAGATGGGTTACTTGTCCATCCCTTTGATGATGAAATAACACAATACCATCCTTTTCCTTGGACTACAGGATGTAAGGGACTGCAACTGAACCTAGGTGCATACAAATCTAAGTGGTTATTGGGACTAGTGGAAAGAGTCCGGGGCTGGAATCTTGCTTCTGACATTTACTAATTGCGTAACACTATCACTTAACCTTCTTGGGTTCCATTTTGCTTATCTGTAAAATATGGCGCAGTCAATCAACAGGCATTTATTAAGCCCTTGTTGTGTGCTAGGCAAGAATAGCAGCTACTGTAGTTTCTCTTGCCCAGACACTGATAGACTTTTTTTTTAATGTAGGAAGAGCTCAGGTGGGTGTGGCCATTCCCATAGAAACCCAGACATCCTTGCTTTCAGTTTATAAGCAATGAAGAGAACTTTTTCCTAACTCCCTTCCTTCTGCTGAAGTGAGGGTGGGGGGGGGAAGAGGGAGATAAACAAGATCTTCCTAGCAGATATGCATAGTCAGCAAAAGACATCCTTGCATTGGCCAGATCAAACAATTCATCTCATTCTGCACTGCCTGTCTCTCTTTATCGTTGGTCCTCTAGAATCAGTATATGTGATGTTCTTGATGGCTGATTGTTCTCTGACACTCTCTAAAATGACCCAGTCGTATACCACTGCTAGGCCTCTTCCCAAAAGATAGCAAAGAAAAAGAAAAAGGTCTTACATGTGCAAACATATTTATAGCCGTTATTTTTATGCTGGCAAAAAACTGGAAAATGAGAAGATATTAATCAATGGAGGAATGGCTGAATAAGCTGTAGCATATGAAGGAGATAGAATACTATTATGCTGTAAGAAAAGAGATAGTGTCAAAGACACAGAAAAAACTTGCATGAACAGAGTAGAGGGAAGGGAGAAGAACCAGGAGAACTATTTATACAGTGACAACTACAACATAAGAACAATAACAAAAAAGCTATACGTACTATGATCAATATGAAGACCATTCACGATTCCAGAGGAATAATATTGAAATTTGCTATGCATTAAAGAGAAGTGGCACAGTGGATAGAGCTCTGGCCTTGGAGTCAGGAGGACCCGAGTTCAAATTCCGCCTCAGACACTTGATATTTACTAGCCATGTGACCCTGAACAAGTCATTTAATCCCAACTGCCTCATCAAAAAGAAAAAAAAAAGAGGTGATAGATTTAGGGTGTAGAATGACACTTACAAATATGTATATGTATAAACACACATGTGCACACATGTACACACACATATATATGCATATTATGCACATCCACGTACACACACATATATATACATGCACATGTATGTGTATGCATGTATACACACCACCATTGGAGGATTTTTTCTTGCTTAATTACTATGCATGTTTATTATAAGAAATGTGTTTTTCTGTTTTTTTTTTTATTAAGCAGGGAGAGAACATATTTTTCTGTTCATTTTTAAAAATAGAGTGCTATAGATATGGAATGTTGAGTACACTTTCAAATGAGGTCACTGTATTGTTAGTTTCACTTTATTACAAGAAACTTATGACGCGGCAGGAGTGTCCTATAAATGTTTGCAATGTTGAAAACACATACATCCATAAAACTTTCTTTTTTTAATTTGGACAGAATTCACCAGGAGCTCCAAAGGCTACTGGTTGAAGCAGAGCAATTCTGCACTTAAGCCAACAAAGAAGCCCATTTTGAACAGAGGGTCCTGGAGAGGAAAGGAAGGCATATTTTCTCCCTTTTATGGCTTCCTTATGTGTTCTTCCTTATAGAGCCAGAGGGAACCATGGCACCCTCATCTTACTAAAACATTGGTTTTGAAAACCAAAACCAAGAAAGTCACCAGATATTTACTCAGCAGACAAGTTTTACAGTGAGCTTTATGCGATCATATGGTTATTCAGCTACTATTAATTTAGTTCTCAGACTACTCAGGCCCTTTCTCTTATTGTCTCTACCTTTTGGTTCTTTGTTCAACAGCTCTATTTCAGACAATGGGCGTGGGAAGAACATGGTATAAAACTCAAAATCTACCTAGTTCTCCTCCAAATGTGGTTTTAAATTTTAGTCCTACGTTGTTTTTATTTACTTATTTGTTTTTATCGGTATAGGGAACTCCTAATATAGAAAATCCATCCACTGATATAAATCAGCAACTCACCTCGATTGTAATGTATTAGACTAAGGAGTTGCTGGCAAGGGGCAACTTAGAGGTTGTGATTTGCTCATGATCGTGCAGTTAGTACGTGGCAGAGGTGGGATTTGAGCCCACCTTGTTTCTGGCTCTCTGACTCTATGATTGCGTACCAGCTATCTCTTATGAATTCAGTAGATTTGTGTAGCTTATTCTTGCTTTTATGGATATTTACTGCTCTATTTCGTTCAATGGGGAAAAAAGTCTGACTTAGTGACAAGGGAAGATAGATTGCTGTTAAGATAAACTAAACTTAACAAAACATTGTAATATTATTACTCTCATTATTGTTGTCTTCTAAAAAAGAAAAATAAGTGCCCTAAAAGGGGCTTCTAGTAGGAAGATAAAAGGTTTATTTTCTACCCATGTCTCCCCTCCATACACACAAACATACACACACACACACACATTTTTCTCCACTGACTGCTCCTCCCCAATCTGATCTCTCTGATGCTTTTTCTGACTCCTCAAAGAAAAGACCCATTAGGTTAGTAAATACAGGATGAAGTGACCACCCTAGGGAGGGCAGGAACTGTTCTCTGATACCCTGTTTTTCAGCAAATTGTCAGCCTCTATTGATTGTCTGAGAGAAAGGATTTTAATTAAACCATCCATGAAGATACAGCTAGAAACCATCTGGAACCTCCTCTATGTTGGGCCAAATAGTTGTCTTCTATTTTACAACCCAATGATTCAATGGTTGTGGAGAGAGATTTCATTCCTGCAGGAGACCATCAATTTGGGAGAGTAGCAATACCTGCCTTTCACTACTGGCAAGACCGAGCAAGTTTTATGTTTGTTTGTTTGTTTGTTTTTTTAATTTCTATTTCTTGACCGAGTCAAATTTTTCCAAGTCTTAGAACCATTTCATTAATTCCAAGTCCCATTGCTATGCTAGTACCATAATCCTTATCTCTCACAGAATGTGATTCAGAAAAAAAAATTGGTTTCCCATCGAGGGAGAAATTGATGAAATGCCAAGAATGCTTTCACTTCAGCACTGAGTTTTCATTAGTAGGCATGGTTCAGATTAAATACCTTTGCCTGCCATATTCTCAGCAGGTAACACTGACCCTAAACTAAGGCATGAAAGACTGGGAGGATGAAGTTGAAATTGAAAGAGCTTTTAAAAATCAATATAATGTTAGCCTGTGTGAGAAACTGAAATACAAGAAATTGCCCTTAAAGAAGCAATTGGATAGCTGGGTCATGGGTGGAGGAGGTCAAGTTCTGTTTTATGGACTGAATGTGGAGGGTGTGTCTATCAACATCCTGTAGCTGGGCAAGAAAAGTTGCAGAGCAGATAATAGCCTTCTAAATATAGATAGCATCATGACGAGCTACAAAATTTCCTGGGAGCAAGAGGGATTTTTTTAGGATGTCTTTTTCTTTCTTTCTTTTAAATTTTTGTTTTCAGTGATCAGTGCAAAGGCACCTCTTTTTCCTATGACTTTTCCAGAAAGGATTTGGGGAGATTCCCCTCATTTTTACTGTATATAACTTGTACATACATAATCATTTGCATGTTTTCTCCTTCATTAGAATGGAAACTCCTTGCGGGCAGGAGTTATGTTTTTGCCTTTTCTTTCTCTCCCCAGTACTTAAGGACATAGTAAATGTTTAATAAATGCTTCTTGGTTGACTGACTAGGGAGTTCTCCTGGCCTTAAAGAACATAATAACTTTCCAATGTAACTAGAAACTTTGGCTGCTAGCGATTTCCTGCATTTCACGAAATTAGTTCACCTTATAATTAAAACAAAATAAAAGTCACATGTGTTATGGCACAGTCACTTTGCCCACCTGCCATGTCACTCAGACTGAGTTGGAAGAAAGAACTAACATGGAGAATTTAGGGCACGCAAATCTCTCAGTCATGAGTGGACCACATTTGCTATTTGAGTGTATTTATATATTTGCAGACTTTGGGAAGAGGATATGACATGATGGTGGCCCAGCCAATAGGTTGGGGTGGAGCAGTCTGGTCTTTCCTTGGATGTATGCCCCTTCCACCTGGCTCTGTTCCAGGACTTCTCTAGGATCTTCTAGCTCTTCTTGAATTGATCTCTGTGGCTTGTTGTCCTATGACATCAGGAGGGTTATGTCTTGATTTGCAAGTGCATCGGATTTAAATAAGTCAGTTACAATGACTACAAAAACAACCACAGTGACTTAGAGGGTGGTAGGAGAAACAGGTTGGTTCTAGACCATTTTGAGTACTGAACTACCCTTTCATGTGGACCAAATTCCTAGGAGGGATTAAATGTGCTGTACTAGAGAGAAGAAATAAGATTCAGGAGATAAACCCTTAGTGTAAGGGGATAAATTTCAGTTCAATATAAAAAAGAACTTCCAAACAATGGAAGTGTAACCAAAAGTTCAAGCCTGGGTATTTCCATAAAACTCTTTTTCAATGCAGAAAATGATTATTCAGTGCTTTAGGGTGGAACTAATAAAAGCTAGAAAGAGGAGAGTCCTTTTTTTTCCTGAGTTTTGAGTTCAAGAGAAGACACATGTAAATTCAGTCTCAGAAAGAAGTCACTAGGAGTGAGAAAGCCTTTGGAAAGAAACCAACATGTAGAAAGTGTCTCCAATGCTTCCCCAAAAAGGAACTGTTTCCTTGTGAAAGGAATGATCTCTCTGCCACTGAAATCTTCAAGCATGGGCTAGTGGACCACATGTTAAGGACAGGATTCATGCTTTGTATGGAGATAAGTTTAGGGGATTGTTGAGGCCCCTCCCAACTCTGAAGTACTGTGATTCTGGGCATTCAGAGTTTTCCTAGAGACAAGAATTTGACAGCAGCAGGAAATGAATAATAGTTTTTCTTAAGACCTTAAGAAATAATGACTAATTTATATGTACTCCAACATATTTCTATGATTCAGATGATAAACTATACTCATTAAAGTATAATTTGTTAAATTTGAGAATGATTTGTTGATCTATAAATGTAATTTTGAAAAATCATTTTGAGGGACATGTCTTGGGCAAGACATTTTTTGATTCAGAAAATGGAATATTTTGCAATATGTTGGATCTCCCATGTTTGTGCTGTCTGATGCTTTCCTCCACCTAACTTAGAATTAGGCTCCTGATTTCAAATCAGCTCTTTTGGAGATCTGCCATGTGGCTCTGGGCAAATCATTTAACTTTTTTGTGATTATTTCCTCATCTATAAAGTGGGGTTAATAATACTGACCCCCCCCCATTAGTGTCCTGTTTTGGTGTGAGAATTAATTAATGCCTGCAAAGCACCTTGAGACCTGTGAATAAAAGGTTGAGAAATGGAAACAATGATTAATTTTAAGAGGTAAGAAATGGATCAGCTGGAGGAAATCTCCACGTCTGTTTTTGGCTTCAGTGATACCAAGCAGAGAAGGCAGTGTGTAGGCTGGACAGGAGTTCGAGCACCTGCTTGTTTCTAGTAATAAAAAGTATCAGGAATGCTGCTATTCTAAACACATAGAGACTGAGTGATCTGCTCAATTTCCTTTTTTTATTTATTCTGAGTTGGATCAGACTTGAAAAATACTGGCATACTTTCTTACTCAAAGGTAATATATTTTCCTTTAAAATAAAACTTCAGTGTAGCTTCACCTTCCTGAACAGAGAGTTGGTCAAGGCAATGATTCTGAATAAATGATTTTTTAAAAAAATCAGTAACTTATCCTATAACTAAGGCTACCCAGATCATTGAGGCATGTTTTACAAACCTCTGCCATCAAACAGTTTTGTGGTTAGAATTTAATTTAAAAAAAAATTCTTCTTTGTGGCTTGGAGGTGTGACCCTGATTCCTCAAAGGATATAATCAACAAGGCACAATCACTGACCTTGCTAATGAGTCAGATGATGGGACTTCTGGTAGACCTCGAATCTGATGTCAGAGGGACCAGCCCAGGAAAGATCAGAGAAGGTCATCACCAGGCTGGGTCTAGGGTCACAAATCTTCATCGTAGCAAAGACTAAGGCTCTCCTGAGCTAGAGAAGAATTCATAGGATCATAAGGTCACAGATATAGAGCTAGAAGGAATCTTGGAGATCATTGGGGGCCAACCTCCTCATTTTACAGGTCAGATAACTGAGTTCCAGTGACTCTCTGAGGATCACACAACTAATAAGTTTCTAGGGCAATACTCAAACTCAGGTCTGGCTAACTCTAAATCTTGCCCTCTATTTATTATGCCATGATGAATTTTACCACATTGTTAGAGGGAAAGTAGATAGTGAGGAAAGTATACATTAGAAGTAAAAGAATATCATCTCATCTCTAACCTTATCACTACATTGATCCTTCTCTTTGTCTCTCTTGGAGCTACAACAACTGTTTTCCCTCTTGCCTTTGACAATGTCATTCACCAATCACCAACTGTTAAGCACCTGTTATGTGCCTGGCACAGTGCTTGGTTTGGTGGTCTGCCCTCAAGGGGTTTATATTCTATCCCTCTGTCCTGCTGATTTCCTTGAGTTTCCTTGAAGAAACCATGAGAAATAGACGCTTATGTAATTCCTACAGTTCACATGCCAGCACTATGCTTCTCTTCATGTGGTTTATCCCCTGGCAGAGAAAGAGGAGGTAAAGCCTTGAGTCTGCATTCCCAGTATATCACTGCATACTGGTCTCTTTCTTAGTCATGGAGCCATTTAAAACATGCTTAAGACCTTTCTTGCTTGTGTATGTATTTCCAGTGCTTAGCAAATACTAAGAGCTTAATAAATGTTCGATCTATACATAGAATGCTGGACTTGGAAGACATACATTCAAATACAGCCTAAGACACTTAGAAGTTGTGTGACCCTGGGCAAGTCCCTCAACCTCTGTTTGCCACTGTTTTCCTGTCTGTAACACGGAGATACTAATAGCATCTACCTCCTAGGGCTGTTGTGAGGATAAAACAAGATAATATTTGTAAAGCACTATATAGATACTAGTAATTATTATTATTATTATTACTATCTATTCATCTATTATCCATCTTTCTTCCTATCAATCAATGTCTCCATCTATCCCAAAGTAAGTGCTATTGAGCACACCCTCAGATAATAAAATCATTAAACAAAAACTGGTAAAAAGACAAACCCCCCCCCCCAAGATCACAGTCATAATCAAGAATCCCCTCCCAAGAAGTTATTATTATGGATTCACAGAAGGCAAGACTAATATTCTGACCCTCACAAAATAGCTTCTGCAAATATTTTTTGTGAAAAGTTGAACATAGCAAATTTGCCAAGTGTAGAGATCCTTTTTCCAGTGTGGTCACTGTCACTTTTTATCTTTTCTCCACCAGATCTCCTGGGTTAATGCTTTTTATACAGTCTCTAAACTTTCAGCCCCTCTCTGATCACCTTCAGGGGGAGAATGAACCTTTTATGCCTTTCCTTGCTGTTTTATTCTTTTTGTTGTTGTTGTTTTGTTTTTAGGCAATTGGGGTTAAGTGACTTGCCCAGGGTCACACAGCTAGTAAGTATCAAGTATTTAGTCTGAGGCCAGATTTGAACTCAGGTCCTCCTGATTTCAGGACCAGTGCTCTATCCACTGCACCACCTAGCTGTCCCTCTTGCTGTTTCATTCTCAATAAAAATGTCATTGACTTTTGAATCAGAGGTCCTGGGTTCAAAACCCACCTCTGATGATGACTATCTATGTGAATTGAGGAAGTCACTTAATCTTCCTGGACCTCAGTTTCTCTATCTGTAAAAGGAAGGGGCTAAGGTCTCCTTTAGCTCTTTATTACCTTATAATCTCAATCTCTGCAAAATATCTCTGATGCCAACAACTCTAGCCCTTCATCCCCTGAAAAAAAAGTCAGGCCCTTCCATGCTGACCTCTCTCCATATTAACTGGATTAAATCCACAATTGTCTTCCTGGCATACAAGGCTTTTATAATGTGACCCTACCTTACTTATACAAACATCTCCTACTACTCCCCAACATAAACTCTTTGTTTTCTTGGTATCTATCCTCTCTGTTCCTTCACTTCATTCCAGTCAGCTACAACTGTTTTTCCTTGGGATTACTTGTGATCTATGTAATGCCCATGCTTAGAATTGGTTCTTATTATCATAGGAAATATATGGAAAAGCTTTCAAGTTTCACAAAATTATTCAAGAAAAGATTGGAATTATTTTCAATGATGATACCTTAATGATGATAACATGTTACAGTTTCTAAAACATGGCCTTCCAAATTCAACACCATGTCCCATGTGGGGTCTGTCCAATCATTTCCTTTTTTCCTACACACTATGCCTTGTAAGATCTTAGTAGCTTTTTGTGACTGATTACAATCCACCAAAATCATCTTTTTTTTGTTGTTTGTTTTTAAAGGAATGGCTATCTAGGTATTCCTCCCTCATATTTGTCCAGGAGAGTTTTTTTTTTAACCTAAGCATAAAATTTTACATTTCTTTTCATTACATACAGATTTATACCTGCCCTATATAGGAAATGGCACATGAGTTGAGCTTTGAGAAAAGAAAGGTATTTGAGATAAAGAAGTAAGGAGACATTCCAAGCATAGGGCAAAGAGGAGACAGATTATGAAGACTTCATATTTCAAACTGAAAAGTTTATAGTTAACCTAGAAGAAACAGGGATAAATTGGACATGGAGAAACATGAGGTAGGCAGATTAATTTGGAGGCTATTGCAGTATTCTAGGGGGGAGGTGATGAGGGCTCCACTTGAGTGATGGCTATTTCAAAGGAGAGAAGGGATGGATACTAGGAATATAGTGGAAGTTGAATTGACAAGTCTTGCCAATACATTGGATGTGAGATATGATAGAATAAGCAGTTGAAGATGGCATGGAGTTTGAAACCTGGATAACAGAAAGGAAAATAAAAGTCAAGGAGCTGGGCCTTCTCTTCATTGTTCAATATCTTCCTCTCATGCATCTTAAGGAGAAACCCTATATCTTCTAAGAACTTCCTTTTGCTCCCAACATTAAAATAAAATAATTTTAGCTTTCTTATGCTGATGAAAATAACCCCCCTAAAAAGGGGAGTAATTTATAAATGAATCAACACTTGGTAAAATGGCAAAAATCCAGATGTTGCATCAGCTAATGAAACAAAACCATCAGGTCCCATATTAAATCAACAAAACCTAGGGACCTTAGTGGAGTTGTGCCAGTATGGGGCAAGCATCCCTGGCTCAACCTTCATTGATGATGATAGGCCCTATATAAGAAAACTTTATCAACTCATTACCTCTCTCCACAGTTTCTTTGTGCTTGGGGCAAGCAATAAGATTCCTGGGAGAGCTGGCTAAATTATATTTAGCATTTAGACCTTTGGTATTTGAAATTGCGTATAAACAAAGATGGAGAAGGGATTTAGCCTAAAGCTTGTTTGTTTCTTTTAAGCCACAGTTTTCCTTACTCCCACACATTTGTGTGCCTGCCAAAAAAAACTAAGCTAAGCATGATGTGAACATATAAATCGGTCCTATAAAATTAATCTCTATTGTTTGTCATCATTTACCTTTTGAGTCACCGATGATAGATTGCTCAGTGTGACCAAGGTGGTTATGGATAGGGCGCTGGAAGATTCATGGCTGGAGATGGCTATTAAAATGTAAAAGCTGTATTCCATAACAGTGTATTTCAACACTAATAGAACTTTAATAGAATCATCTCTCAATGTCTGTTCTACTAACCTTATTACAGGAGCTTGAAGTTCATCACCTTTATATTTAATGGAAAAAGATAGAATTTTATATCACTTGCTCTATAATTTCCTATCTCCATGCCTTTGCATCTTCATATTTACTCAATCCATCTCTCTATTTTTCCTTTCTGCCTAGAATATACTCCCCCCTTTCTTCACTTCATAACATCCCTGGCTTCCTTCAATCTCATCTCCTACATGAGGTCTTGCTTGACTTTTCCGCTCCCCAGCCATGTATGTCTCTCCCAGAAATGTACCTTGTATTTTACTCTGTACATCTTTGTACTTACATGTATTCATGCTCCTTTCTTGAATAGAATATAAGCTTCCTGAAGGTAGGGATTATTTTGCTTTTTACTTGGTATCCCCAGTGGCACATAGTAGACATGTAATAAGTGATTGATTGACATTTAGACAGGCTCTGATTGGGAAAGGGAGGAATGGTAGATTTTATATAGTTATACAGTCAGCTGCTGAGATTCCACAAGATGAGATATGTAGTAGAAGCTAGACATGTTCAAATATTATTTTTGGGTAGACTTGAGAATCATTCTTTGGGGTTCTCTTAAGAATAATGTGTGTGTATATGCATGTGTATGTATATGCATATGTATGATGCTATACGCACATCCTTTGAAAACAAAACTGTTTGGGCCTCATACAGGGGAGTGCTGCTAAAAGTTTAACTGATTCTCCCCTCCCTCCAAAAATAAGTGTATGTCTGACACACTTTTAAGTTTAATCTGCAGTATTAATATTTTCTTCACCATTTTCTTAAATTCATACAATCAAAAAGATAAGTCAAATCCTGATTTGTGGTGTTTCCCAATTTCCTAGGAGGAAATGCTCACAATGAAAATTTAACAATCAGCTTTCACAGCTCATTGAGTTGGCTCCAGCATACCCCTGGCTTCCTATCACTGGGATAGCATAAAGAGTTGTTCAATTGTTTCAGGCATTATTTATCTTTTGGTTACAGTTTCTAACCCAGGCTAAATAATATCCCCTTTCAATGGTTAACATGGTGGAGTAAAAAAAGCCCAGACTTTGGAGCCCAAAGATATGGTCTTGAGTCAGCACTACATAGAATTACAGATTTGGAGCTGACAGGAACATTAAAAGCCGTCTACTCCAATTTAATTTATTTTTTGTCATATGAGAAAACTGAGACACATAAAAGCTAAGTGATTGATCCAAGATCTAGATTCTAATTCTGACTCTATCACTTCTAGACCTTCCATTTTCTCACCTGGAAAATAAAGGGGCTTGACTAAATGAACTTTAAGTCTCCTCTGGTTCTGAGAGTCTATGATTCTGCCTTGATGAATCCTTCCTTGAATCCTATGATTCAAGGGTCTAATACAAAAGCCATATTCCCAGAATGAATGATCAGGTTAAGCTTAGAGATATGTTTCTAATCTCATAGAATGAGTCTGACCTTTCCGTCTTCTCCTGGTACGTTGTGTCTATTGCTTCTTCTAGTTGATTGGTGTGTCTTCATGAATGTAAAATGTGAAAATGATGTTAATTTGGAAAGACATGGGGAAAAATTGGGCCTGCCAACAGACTTATTATTTATTAGTTAAGTATTTTAACTTGTGGAGAGATGGGGATAAATCAGAGCTGTCAATGGGATATTTTGGTGGAAGAAATTGGAGCTGGCAGAAAATTTGTTTTATTAATTTTTAATGGGGGATAGTTGAAGAGGAACTGAAGTTTCTTAATGAGAGGGGGGTAGATGGCTTAACTGAGGAAAGTCACAGGGACAAAAAAGAAGTCACCAGAATCACCAAAAGCTTTAGTAACTCTTGGGGGACAGAGAGAGAACCATAAAGGACCATTAAGTGTAGAAACAACCCGGCACTCTGCAGAAGGAAAAGGCAGAGAAACCTGAGAAGACAGAGAACTGACCAAAGGCTGGGATTTGGGCCCAACAAAGTGACAACTGGATCACAGAACCTCTGAATTGGAAGGGATTTCCATGACCATTTACTCAAAGAATTCCCTCCACAAAGTGTCTGCTTAAGTGTCATCTAGCTTTTGCTCAAAGACCTCCAGTGAGGAGGAACCCAATACTCCCCTCTACCCACCCCCATCTAATAATGTGGCCCCTTCCAATTTTGAACAGTTCTGATTGGGAAGAAGCTTATTTGCTATCCTGCCATCTTTTTAATTTTCACTGGTTGCTTCTAGTTCTGCTTCATGGGATCAAATCAAATGATGCTACCATCATAGCATCATAGATTTAGAGCTGAAAGGGACCCTAGAGGTCATTGAGACCTCATCAAACCAGCTCAGTGACATAGCAGATACAGTACTAGAATTGGAGCCCCACCTCAGGTACTTACTAAGCTATGTCACTTACCCTCTCTTTGCCTCAGTCTCCTCATCAGTAAAATGGGGATAATATTAGCATCTATTCACAGAGCTATTATCATAAAATCAGACGATATGTGTAAAGCACTTTGAAAATCTTAAAGTGACATATAAATGCTGTTATAATTATAATAATAATTATTATTATTTCCAACCTGCTCATTTTACAGATGAAGAGAGTGAGGCTGGGAGAGATTAAGTGCCTTACCCAATCATTCTTTTATTAATTTTTTTTCTATTCTTCACTAGGTAGCATATTTCAGATATACTTTTGTTTTCTAAAATAAGAGAATTTAAAAAAATCAAACAAACATGAAACCATTATATTAGCATTTAACTTCTCACAGGGTTCCTCCATCATTTTTACTAATAACAATTATTGTGCCAAGCATTACAGTGGAAAAGGAGAGGGGGTAGAGAAGAAGATCTGTATATAGATTAGCCTTTATTCTTAGAAAGACTTTAAAACAAAGTTTCCAAAGACATAATTGATATTTCCATTCCTCTTTGAAAAAATGTCTGAGGTGTCAAAATGAAAAATGCTGCAGAAAGATCCTAGTTAAGGGCTGCCCTCTGGAAAGCTATTTTTGAAGGAAGCATTTGATTTCTTGGCCTGCTCATAGCTGCCAAATGTTAAAGAGGAGCCTGCTTCTCCTCCCTACCCCCACCTCCATTAGATAATTAGAACAAAATTGGTGAAAAGCCCTTTAACAGTTGATTTATTTCAAAACAGGATTAAGGCCACATGGAAGTAGTCTTGGGGCCAAGAAGAGAGGATACAATGAAAGAATGCTGGATATATAATCATCAGACCTGGATTCAAATTCTGGTTCTGGCATTTGAGTTAGTTCAACCCCACTGGTTGAACTCCAGTAGGGGAGGCAGTCAGAGAACTATAAGGCAAGATGCAGGGTCTATCTGGGTGACCCTCATTAAGTACCCTCACTTTTCTGGGTCCCCTTTTTTCCTCATCTCTAAAATGATTAGGTGGGTCTATCAGAGGTGTCAAACTTCCTGCTTGTTCTTATCACTGACAAAAGGTAGGAAAGCAGCCTGAAACAGATTAAAATGTAATTGGGAAATGCTTAACAAAATAAATAAAAATACGATGCAATATAGATAATGTGAATTTGTGGTTTTCTAAGTCAGTATGCTACCTGCAGGGATTTGTTGCTATTTGAGTTTGATACCACTGGCTAGATGACCTGAGGGTCCCTTCTATCTTTATATCTATAAACCTATGTGAAGATAACAGCTGGTTTCCCATTGTCTTAGAAATCAAACCAAGCCTAGGATAGAGAAGCATATTTTTATCTGTTTTTTATATCTTACCAAATCACAGATTTAGGGATCTTAGAGGTTATCTGGTCTAAATACCTTATTTAACAGATAAGAAAACTGAGGTCCAGAGAATTTAAAGATATACTCAATGTCATACAGCTGTTCAGTGTTGACACTCCTAATTTTTTTCATTTTCAAGTCCCCAAACACCTGTTTGTGAACTTATGCATGTGATAATTTGATATTTTTTGGTTCCCTTTACTTCTCTGGCATCCACCCTACATCATTAGAAGGGAAAATGCAGCTAGTTTTTTTTTTCCTTTCTATTCTTAGAGCCTTTCCCTTTGCTTTGTTGATTACCATTCAAACTGTCAAGAGAAGAAATGGCATCCCTCTTCACTCCATGCCTTCCACAATACACTGCTTTCTTTCCACACTGCTCTCTATGACAGGTAGAAATGGTTTCTGTTTTCCCAAATGAATGTGTGCCCCAGAGTACTTTCTAGTGACTGCCTATCCATTACAAGTGTCAATAAATGACATTTTTCAATGTCTATGTCTTTTTTTTTCCAAAAATGTTAAATGTTTTTGCAAACAATTAAAGCTTGGGGTATCTCTTCTAATGGGAATGAGGTTGCCATCATCATAATACTGTTAGGAGAAGCAATGTGTTTTAACTGAAAGAGTCCCGTTCCTGGGCTCAGGTCCCAGTTCTCCTACTTCCCACTTATGTGACCTTGAAAAATTCAATGAAAGGTTATTAAACTCATAGGCTCAGACCTGAAAGGGACCTTAGAGGCCATCTATTCCAATGCTTTAATTTTACAGATTAAAAAAAATGAAAAGCAGGAAAGTTCAGTGACTTGCTCAGTCACACAGGTTTGAGTTCAGGTCTTTTGATTCCAGATTCAGAACTTTCCCCCCAAATCACACAGGGGCTAAACAACAGGAAACAGAGAACATCAGACTACAAATACATTTACCGTAGATTAAGAGGTCAGTCCGACCCCCAATTATCCCTCTGTGGTTGGATGAGGTATGTTACCCTGATAGGTAGAGGTGGCTGGCACAGAACAATGAGCCAAGACACAGGGCTGGCACTCACCATGGGAATGATTCCTCTCTGGCTATCCCCGAAGCACACCCAATCTCTATGTTGATAGCAATGGGGTCAGGAAAGTTCTGCTAGTGAGGGCTCTGGGCCCACCTAAAGATAATGCTATAATGAAATATTTTTTAAGCTTCATATCAAATACATAGGCCAACTTTTTATTTCTACCAGCTCTTTCTTTCCTGAAGGAGGTGCTAGTATATTTTTTATATTATACCATCAGGCTGACACCACCATTTCCCCTGTGGCTACTCTCTTTTCTCTGTAAACTCTCTTGTCATGAATTCCCACTACCCTTCTCCCTTTAAAAGGTTCATGTTTATACCTTATCCTTTCTGCTGCTTGAGTGGCAGTCTGGGATTCCGGGCATAGTCATTTGACAACAATTCCCCATGAGTTACCTCTCTCAAGGAAGAAGCTAATGTTCTTTAAAGTTTTGAACTCTGTCCTCCAGGTAGGGAATAAGCCAACATAGCACGATTATTTCACTTGACAGCCAAGGGATTCTGCTATATGTGGATGCTTGTCTATTTTCTTTAAATTTGCCCTTGGAAATAAAGAGAGAGTAAATGCTTACAGATTGCAGTGCGAGTCTCAAACCACTCTGTTTGGGTTAAGAAAGACTGACCTTCAAATGTGCTACAAATCTAGGCCTGAGCCCAGAGCTAAGGGCATGTTCATTTGATCTTCAGTGGAAACCTGGTGACATTTGGGTTTAAGCGTGATTCTCTGTGCTTAGTGGAGGACCAAGAGGTGGAAAGCTGATCAGGCGAAGAGTGCCTCGCAATGTAAATACTAAGCCATCTCGGCATTAGAGACAAAGAACAAATCGCTTTAAACCCTTTGGGGGCTATTTTAACTTGAGCACCGTACTGAGGCTGTCTGTCTGGGTTCTCCCACTCATCCCTACAGGGTTTTGCGTTTTTTTCTGAGTTCAATTTAAGCAGTTGAAGTTTCTTCCTCTGGCAAAAAGGGGTGAAAGGAAGTAGGAAAACATAAGTTGATTGAGGGCAAGAACTGTTTTGGTTCTGCTTTTATATCCTTGGCATCTACTGATAGTTTATATGATGCAATGCGCTGTGTATATAATTACACATATGTGCATCAGAAAATATATCTATGTGTAGATACATCTATCTATATGTAAATCTGTGTTTGCATACATGCGTATCTATGTACTTGGCCTGGACCTTTGATTTTGTTGATTCAAAGAGCTACTTGTGAAGAAATTGATCGTATCAATGGAAATTAGCGTACACTCCCTATTTTCAGTTTCCTGAGGCACTGAGAGGTTAAGTGGCTTGACCAGGGCAAGTCAGAGGTGGGATGTGAGCCCAGGCCTTCCTGACTCTGGTGCTGGTCAGGTTTCTATCCACTGCTCCACACTCTGACTCTCATGCTTTTTTGGATTGCTACTAATCCAGGAACAGGGCTTGGATGAAATCAGAAAACCATGAGAGGATTCATAAGAATGAAGGGGAGGGAGAAAGCTGATTCCTGAGCTCTTTATAGAGCTTGGGGACAGTTCTATTAACGTCTATCTGAACTTCAGAGAGAGGTACTTCCTACTGGAAGTAGGATAAAGAATGACAGTGAGAAGAAAGGGAAAAAAAAACACAAAGACCTTCATCCTCTTCTTTCCAAGAAAGCTACAACACACTCAGGCCAAAATGGAGGAGAGTGAGATTTTCAGGTTGAAGAATACACATTATTGTCCTATGTATTAATTTACTATTTTTTGCTTTGTTTTTGGTGAGGCAATTGGGGTTAAGTGACTTGTCCAGGGTCATACAGCTAGTAAATGTCAAGTGTCTGAGGCCAGATTTGAACTCAGGTCCTCCTGACTCCAAGGCCAGAGATCTATCCACTGTACCACCTAGCTGCCCCTTATTTACTACTTTTCATTTTAACTTTTCTCCCCTAGAGACTGAAAGAATTAAAACAACGGGAATTTGCTCGAAATGTAGCTTCTAAGTCATGGAAAGATGAGAAGAAACAAGAAAAAGCACTCAAGCGGCTACATCAGCTGGCTGAATTAAGGCAGCAGTCTGAATGGTGAGAATGAGAAGCTCAAACCCATGAACATGGGCCATCTGAAATAGTACCAAATAGTGAATGCTTCATGTGTATGTATATATTATAGCTAATATTTACATAGCATTGACGTGCTTCCAGATTTGCAGTGCTTTGCAAATATTATTTTATTTTCACAAAAAAAAAAATCCTATATTTATCCCCATTTTACAGATGGGTAAACTGAGGCAGACAGTGGTGAGGTGACTTTTCCAGGATCATATAGCTGATAAGTATCTGAGGCTAGATTTGAACTCAGACTTCCCTGACTCTGGGTGCTTTATCCATTATGTAGGGGTGGGGGTCCTGTGGCCCTCAAATGTGGCCCTGAATTCAGTTAAAGGTCCACACTTGACTTAGAAGGCCAGATGTGGCCTCGAGGCTGCAGGTTCCCCACCCTTGAATTTCTATACCACCTAGCTGGCTCAATCCAGCCATCTATACACACACATGCATGCATACAAACACACACACACGCACATATATATATATATATATATGTGTATGTGTGTGTGTGTATATATATGTGTGTATATATGTATATGTATATATGTGCACGTGTCAGTATCTTTTGTTTTTTACCTCACTTTCACTTCGAAATATGTTTCCTTTTTCCTTCTTTAGAGATCCCAACAGTACATGAAGTATCCCATACCCACAGTCAACTACTCTTTGCAAAGAAGAGAGGGAAACATAATAAATACTTCTAATATTTAAAGTCTCTAAATGGATTACTTGTCTTTTTAGGATTTTCCCTTCTTCTAAAACTATTCATTTAATCCACCCTTTGAGAAGAAACCAAAGAATGATTCTGAAATAATAGTATTTAGCTTATTAACTTGACCTAAATTTATATTTTCCTAGTATAAATCGAGCACTATAATTTACTTGGTTTATTTTATGTCATCAGAAGAAAATTGAATGGTAATATCTCTTTGATTACTCTGTAAATTCTCTAACATCACTTTGTATTCACTCAAACCCTTGAATAAATGTCATTATCAATGGCTGAATGACAAACAGAGATGTAATTACCTCATTTACATTTTCCTCTTAATGCTGGCTAAATTAATAATTATAAGGAAACAAGGAGTTATACGAATAAACCATTGCAGCTAAGAAGTAGAGATTTTATGACACATCCACTGAGTGTTTCAGAAAAAGGAAATTGTCCCCAATACCCATTTAATTTATAGGATGAGATGTTTGTATCTATAAATCATTATGCAGAACACTAATGCAGCTAATTAATTTAGTGCTATCAACCTGATAAATTATAAAACGCATGACGCTCTCGCAGTAAAAAAGTGTTTCTTGCTTAAATGAATGGTAAGCAATCTTTGTAGTAAGTGACTTAATTACATCACCACTGAAGAGTAGTCAGATTTATTTCATAGGGAAGTGTCTCCATTTCGAGGCATTCATTCTACGTGAAATTGTAGTTAGCTTATTATAATGTGTCAACCCTATCTGAGACTTTTGGTCGACTTTTTATACACAAGTATTTGTTTCTGTTGCCAAATTTTTAATGGGTTTTGGCCTTCATACCAACTTTCAACCAATATCATTAATGGGTTTTTTTGTTTTTGTTTTTTAATTTTAACCCATGGGTTGCTTCATGGTCCTTAATCAGATACATTTCTTTCAGCATGACGGAAGCAAAGACAATAACAACAACAAAACGATAATAAATGGGGATTTGGCGAAGATATCCATTTGTAACATATCGTACAAAAACAGTGGTGGGGTTGCTTCTGAGCAGCTAGGTGGTGTGGTGGATAGAGCCTTGACCTTGGAATCAGAAAGACTCATCTTCATGAGTTTAGATCCAACCTCAGCCTCTTACTAGCTGTGTGACCCCGGGCAAGTCACTTAACCCTGTTTGTCTCAGTTCCTCATCTGTAAAAAAGCTGGAGAAGGAAATGGCGAACCGCTCCAGTATCTTTGCTGAGAAAACTTCCCTCCTCAAAAAGGGTTATAGAGAATCCAACACAACTGAAAAAGTAAGCAACAAAAAGCAAAATAGGGTTGCTTCTGTGGTGGCTATGCACATACCAACTGTAGGACCAGATTCAGTTAGTTTCTTCAACTAATATTTCATTTACTGTGTTGCCATATTTTAAAATTCAGTCTTTTTTTTCAATAAGCATTTATTAAGTACCTATCATGTGTCAGGAATCATTCTAGGCCCTAGGTACAAGAATAACAGCAACAAAAAAATTGCTTATACATGAGGTAGTATTTTATTGCTAATCTCTTCCCTCTGGAAATTACTTTATATCTACTTTTTCCATATATTTCATTTATTTATGCTCTATATTTTTATATTTAACTTTTGTTGACAGTATGTTTCCTCAAGTTTTTCTCAATCCCTTAAAATTTCTCAAGTCCAAAGTTTCTATAGGAGGTAAAATTTGAACTGAGCTTTGAAGCAGGGTAGAAATTCTAAGCAGCAAAGGTTAGGAGGAAGTATATCACAGGGCTTGAGGACAGCATGCACAAAAGCTTGTAAATAGGAAACTGAATATTATATAGGGAACAGCAAGCCTGCCAAATTGGCTAGAATGTAATAATAATAGTAAAAAAATATTTATTAAATACTGTGTGCCAGGCACTATGCTAAGAGCTAGGGATTCAAAAAGAGGGAAAAGACAGTAGCAGTAGCAATGACAACAATAATGATAATAATAGCCAGCATTTATATAGCTATGGTTGGGTTGATTAGGATAATAACGATTGTTCATCCTATGTGAGAGATAGATGACTATGCTAGGATTTTTCGCAGGTGTGTTTGGTTTAATCCTCCTCATCCTCCTAGTAGTGTGGATAAAATGGCTAGGGTAGTCAGGATTTTTATATTTAGTGATGGTGAGATTTGGTATATGATTGATACAGGGGCTTTCAGATTTGCAAAGTACTTTACAAACATCATCCCATTTCATCCTCACAAACAATCCTAAGAGGAAGGGACTATTATTATCCCCATTTTTCAAATAGAACAATCAAGTCAGACTGAAGTTAAGTGACTTGCCCAGAGTTACACAGCTAGCTTCTGAATGTGTGAAGCTGAATTGGAACTCAGGTCTTCCTGATTCCAGGTCCAGTGTTCTTTCTACTGAGAAACCTAGGTGCCTTGTAGAGTATGTAGAAGTATGTGTAGGAAGGTTATGTTCAGTAAAACTGGAAAGGTAGGCTTGAGTCAGATAATGAGAATCAATTGAACTAAAGAAATTATTAGGAATATAAGACTTAGCAGTTAATAAGCATTGGAGTACGTACTATGTGCCAGGCACGATGCTAAAGCCTGGGGATGTAAAGGCCAACTTATAATTAAGTAGTGCAACATTTAAAGAAAAAGAACACAAGAATGAATACAAAATAAGAGGAAACATTCCAGAAAGAGATATTTCAGGTACTGAGATTCCCAAGAGTAGAAGAATATAAATTCCCAGAGGGCAGGACCTTTGTTGTGTTTTTGGTGTCTGTATTCTAGTTATTATTATTATTCTTAAATATTCTAAAAATGAATATAAAATGAGAGAGAAATAGAACTGAGATGCCCCAAACTGCAAGTTAATTAATAAGCAGAAAAGAGAAATGAACAAGCCTTATATTCTTAAGATGCAATTCTTTTTAAAAAGGCTCTTTTATTTCTTCTTCCAAGGACAACTTTTTCTGAGTTCCCGGGAAATGACTTAAGAACTCTTTTCAAAGGCCCTGTTGTAATTCTGAAGATGTTCTATGGAAAAAATGGAAATATTTTGTTTTTCCCTTGGAGCTCTAAGAAAAGATAAGGTGGAGGCCTGGTTATCTTTTGTGTAGCTGACTATTTTAAAAAGCTTTTAAAGGTAAGAGTGGAGGCCTGATGGTTGCTTAGAAGTTGCCGTTACAAAGCAGAGGACTACAAGTCCTGCAGTTTGTAAAACCGAGCAAGTGATCTGTTAGAACGACTCTGGTTAACTAAAATAAGAGCAGTCCAATCCTTCCCTGAGATGATTGTGTCACTGTTCAAATTTCTATGGTATTGAACTTAATTCCTGAGTCATTGACACCATATTTGTTAACATTTTCAGTGTGTCTGGAAGTGGGCCAGTATTTAAAGCACCAAGAGTAGCCCCAGAAAAGCAGTTTCAACAAGAAGTTATCCCATTTAAGGATGGCAGAAATATGGGATACATGAAGAGCTCTGTTCTCCTTAAAGGTAAAAACATCCCCAGAAGCATTTCCAGCAAACAACGTCAGATTACGCAAAATCGACGCTTGTTCCAAACTGAGAGACATTATTTGTTTGGAAGTCGGATCTTACAGCCACTTTCTGATGGCAGCAATCCCTGTCACAGGACAGGTGTCTCTTTCTCTTTCTCCAAAAAAGCTCATCTAAAATTGGAGTCCTCTGCATCAGTTTTCAATGAGAACACGGAAGAAACGTGTGAGTGCGCCAAATCACCCACCCACAAAACAAAACAAGCAACGGTGAGCTGGAAGGGTTGTACGTTTTCAGATGGAGACATGGCACTCAGTGGGGGGAAAGTAATAAATGATCCCCGAGGTCATATAGAAAAAATGATCTCCAGCACTGTTCCCATAAGAACTAAAGTTTTGAAAGACAAGAATGTTACTAATGATAGGATACTGCAAGACGCCATCCACATCCATTCTTCCATGTCCAAATCTCATATTCATCTTTCAGGTATAGATTTTAATTCTTCATTTAGAGAAAAAGAACATGGAAAAGAAATGAATGAGACTGAGGACTCTCCAAAAGGCCATAGCTATCACCTGTACCAAACAAATACCTTTTGCACACCACAGACCACACATAAGCACAGCGAATATAGGTTATTTGAATGTCTGGATGAGTTTCCATCACCAATGGGACAAGAGCATTCAATTAAGCTAAATCCCAGCTCCAGAATGGACAACAGAATAAAATCAGTTGAAAAAGCAGAGACAGCTAAAAGAAACATGGAAACACTTGTAAAAGATACATTAATCCATGGAGAAGAATCCAAAGCATTGCCTTTCCTTCATGTGCTCGGTAAAGATGGCAGCACCAACCTCCAGTGGCCAACAGAGCTTCTGTTATTTACAAAAACAAAACCCTGCCTCTCTTATGGCTGTAACCCATTGTATTTCGATTTCAAACATTCTGGAAACACAAAAGGAGCTAATAAACAAAACGAAAAGAATGCAGAATATTATATGGAGCCTTCTGGAACTCAGATAGAAAAGGAGAGCCAAGCCTCAGGTTTAATCAAAGATAAACGAATAGTGATACAAGAAGATAATCAGTCACTGAAACCAAAGAAGATGAAATGTAATCTAGATGAGAAATGTTCCCTGAAAAAATATCAATCAGGCCTCAATAACTCTGAGCCAAATGTGAATGAACAGGAATATAGTACAAATGATTTAAGTGAAAAAAATCCTAAAGTGCCTGCTTATCTTGCTGCCTCTGAAAAGGATTGTGTGGTAGAGAGGCATCCACATGAAACAGAATCTATGGGACCTTTGAAGGACCATTTGCAAGGTTGCCAAAGGGTAACCCTGAATGATGCCAGTGAGGTCAAGTGTTTTTCTCCCTACGTCTCTAGGACTAAAAAACATAAATCTGCTACGTGGGATACTCACTTGAGGTACAAATGCGGAAACCAAGACCCTTGGACATTCAGTTCCAGTTTAGCAGAATGCATCAGTGATGTAAGTGATGGTGGGAAGGACTTTCATGGGAGGATGAATGAAAATCACCTTCAAGCAGTCAGAGAAGCTTCAGAATACAAAAGGAATGGAAATTCTGATAGGTGTTGGAAATCTTCCTCTCCAAAGTCTTCTCTGGACAGACAGTCTAGTTCTTCTGACATCTCTCTTTATAGCACAAGCAGCCACAGGAGCACTTGTTCAAGTCACAGGTCCAGTGAAAATAGCAAAGACACTTTGCTTTATGTGTGTAGAAAGGAATGCCACCCCAAGGAAGGGCACAAAGAATGGTCTAGGAAGCACAACTTTTTACCCTGTTCCAATGATGATGAAAGGAGTAGCCATTTCCCATCAAAAAGTCAGAGAGGGGGAAACTGCAAACTCTGGAGTGGGTTTAGAAATGAAAAACAATCAAAATATAGATATACTTACAACAGGGATAAGTCAAGGCAGGGAAAGACTAGACACCTGTGTCTAGGCCCCAAAGCCAGTAAACCTCCTGGGGACCCCAGCACCCAAAGTTGTTTCACAAGGCATTCTAGGAGCAGTGACAGATCCTCTGAAAATCCAGGAATTTGGAACAGAAATTCAGGCTCTTTCTTAAGAGAGAAAACTGATTACCCAAATAAAGGCAGTGAGATTCAGGAGGACATGGAAAACCCTCACAATTCCAACCTGGGAAAAATAAACCTCGTCCAGTATACCTCTGAATTGATCGACTGGCCACAGAAAGATGGAGACAGTGGAACCCCAAGGATCTCAGGGTTTCACATTTCAGAAAGAGAGAAAACATCACTGCCAGCCCTGAGGCTTTTGGAGAGAGCCCACCCAGAGAAATGTCAGGAGCAAATAAACAAGGGCAAGGTCTTTTCAGATGGCTGCCAGATGGAAGTGGAGGATCCCTCCCAAAGTCACTTTGCAATTAAGCTCCCGGCACCCGTACACAGCCCACCAGTGTTTGCTTTGTTGGAAGAAACGCAGAACATAAGTACGGTTACCAAGAATAAAGGCGGTTTGATTCAAAGAAGTGCTGAGAGAGACAAGGATGAAGGATCACATACAAAGCACGATGCTGCTTTGTCAGACACTGGTGATGAGAACTGTCTTTTGAAAGGTATAATTCAAATAGGAACAGACTATTGGTCCCCAAACATAAAAATGAACACTGTTCCAAAGGAACAATTGAGCCCCTCAATTAGTGGAACCCAACCTTTTCTACAAAGCTCTGACCCAGTACCAAATAATTTCCCTGGTGCTCTGCCATCTATTAGATATTCGGGTGTTAATTCAACAGAGACCAAAGAGGAACAAAAAATCTCAGAGCAACACGATGGCAGCATGGACATAAATGAAGTAGAAGGGAATATCAACTCTTACTTTGACAGTACTATGCAGAAATATGGTGAAACAGAAAGGGAAGTCTACCACAAATCCATCTCTCCACCTTTAACACAGCAGCCCATAACATTTACACCTGATGAAATAGACAAATACAGGCTACTTCAGCTACAAGCCCAGCAGCATATGCAGAAGCAGTTCCTGTCCAAACATCTTA
The DNA here is from genome assembly GCF_003287225.1 of Phascolarctos cinereus. Lineage (NCBI taxonomy): Eukaryota > Metazoa > Chordata > Mammalia > Diprotodontia > Phascolarctidae > Phascolarctos > Phascolarctos cinereus. Next base: position 50,572,089 of record NW_027555514.1, on the reverse strand, counting down.
AAGCCACAGGTACCCCTGCCTTCTCCTCTACCGCCGCGATGCCATCGGTGCCGGTCCATCAGCACACATCCATTACAACCATCCATCACACTCTTTTGCAACACTTTGCTGTCTCTGCTTCTATAAATCCTCATGGAGGACACCTCCCTATAGCTCACCTGCATCCCCTCTCTCAAACCCACTTTACCCCCATCTCATTTTCACCTTTGACTCCTGCTGTTATCCCTACACACCCTACTTTCTTGTCTGGGCACCCCCTCCATCTAGTCCCTGCTACCCACCTTCACCCATCCCACTTAGCCCTCCAGCCATTGCCTCATGGTGCATTTATTCCAACTTTATTCAGGCCTCACTTGAATCCAGTTGCGGCTTCGATCATTCATCTGAATCCTCTGAATCCGTTAATTCAGCCTGTGTTTCAAGGGCAAGACTTTTGTCATCATCCGTGCTCTGGTCAAATACAGCAGTTCAATAGAGTAAAAGAAGTGTTGAATGTTTCTGCTCACTTGAACTAACAATTACCTCTCTATTCTGGGGGTAGGGGTTGCGTCTTAAGAAGAGATCGTGTCTGCCTTCTGAAAGATGTTTTAGAAATGAGGTATGTGATTGTGGTCAGAATAAAAAGTTGTTGGGGCTTGTAAACTGGCAAGATTGGGGTTCATGTATAAATATGGAATTACTAAGCATTTGATCATCACAGTTTTTTAAATGAGTTTTTCACTTGAAAGAACAGTACCATTAACTTTAAAATAATTTCTTCAAAAAAGGAGATACAAATGAGGAGGCAGTGTTACATTTTGGATGAACTTGCTAGGCATGGTATTAACATTTAAGGAAAAAAAGACATGGCAGCTGGCAAATAATGAACTCTATTTTTGACATACACAAGCAATTTCATTGTTTTGATTGAATAGTCAGTCAAAGCAGCCAATCAGTTTAGTGACAATGGCAACAAAATGGTTCTTTGACTAAATGCTAAGTGTTGATTGGTCTCTTAAACCCAAATAGACTATGGATCTGTCTACACAGGCAAAGGGAACTGGTAAATCAAAAAAAAAAGCAATTAATTCAGATAAAAGTGTGCATCTTTTGACAGATTGGTTGACTTGATTCCTTAGATTACTGTTAACTCACCATCTTATGCCTGCATAGAAATATGCCATATGTAATGGCAAAAAGTTTGGTCAGGTTCACTTCAGATGCTCTTCCATCATCCAAATGCCCTAATATTTATTATTTTATTGTGAAAACAAGTATTCATAAATAATTAGTGCCTGATATTGCAGAAGTTATACAAAATAAATTATAATTGGTATAAAAGTGTGATAATTGCCATTCATCATAAGGAATAGGAAGACAGACTTTTACTCTTCTATCTAGAACGCTAACAGTGCTTACACAATTTCCATCAAGTCATTTTTCAAACACAAAGAGAAAACAATGTTAAAGAAACAAGAACTTAATATAGTGTCAAAATAAGGTAAACCATTGTAATTCTGTTCCATTGTTTCACAATAAATATATAAAATATCCCACTCACTGAAAGTTTCACAAATAACGTGACTACAAACCAGACTTTGTATGTGGTTTTCAAGAGTCACTGGTCAAAAATAATTATTTCTATTCCACAAAATCTAAGTTGTCCAATTAGGAATTGTTGTGCAGTGGGAAGAATACTGGTCGCAAAGTCAGATATCTATGTTCAAATTACAGCTCATTTACTCTACGACCATAGGTGAGCCACAGGACTTTTCTGAGCTTCAGTTTCATAATCTGTAAAACAGAGACTAGATTATCTCATTAGAGGGGTGTTTTGAAGGAGGTACTTTGTAAACTCTAAAGTATGCTCTAAATATGAGTTATCATTATTATCTAATGTTACCCCTTGTCAGGTAGGCATAATACCTGCAGTCCCCTTTTTTGCACTTAATAGTATTTTATTTTTTTCCGATTGCATGTAAAGATAATTTTCAACATTCATTTTTATATGATTTTGAGTTCCAAATTTTTCTCCCTCCCTCCCTCCTTCTCCTACAACCTCCCCAAGATAGCCAGCAATCTGATATAGGTTATACATGTAAATCATGTAAAATATATTTCCACATTAGTCATGTTATGAAAAAAGAATCAGAACAAAAAGGAAAAACCCTGTATCCTCTTTCTTAAACACATTTTGTCTGTATCTCATTTTCGTAACTGATTGTGTCATCATCCCTACCTACCCCACATTCTTGGCTGGGTACCCTCCCCCTCCATCTCCCCCACCTAGTCCATGCCACCCACCTTCACCCATCCCAATTAACTGACCAGCCATTGCCTCATTCTGTGTATATTCCAATTCTGTTTAGGCCTAATTTGAATCCAGTCACTGCTCAGATCATTCATCTGAATCCTTTCATTCAAGAGTAGTCAAAAGTTTAGTAACAACAGTAACAAAATATTTCTTATTCCTTCCAATGCTCTTTGTACCACTTGAATGAAAGGGCACTTTGATGGAATCATAAATGAGAAATAGAAGTAATTACCCATTACACAAACTACATGCAAGTGGATCCTGGAACTAGAGAAAGGGAAAGAACTTAAGGAATTGCTTTAGGCCATTAGATACAATCAAGGTTTCTTACATGGGATAGAACTAACCCTGAGAGGGAGTCAAGGAGGAATTGCAAGGGAGTAGGAAGCAATCACAATGTTAAAAATGTGGCAAATGGGAGAATGACACAGAAGAAGAAAAAAGAAGACAATATGTATCGCTAGAGTTTTACCACAGGTGTGAGGGTTTTCTAGTAGAATGTGAACCTTGACCTTCTGAAAAAGCAGCTGCCTCCCATGTTTCAGGTGGGGAGGAGGGAGGAGATTCACCAATTCTAGCAATTATACTGCATCATGCTACTACTGATGCTAAGTGGAAGAGACTTGAAATGGCTCATTTCCTACTGAGAGGTACAGATGTGATTTCACGTGTAAACTTGCCTTACCTATGGGAAAAGTGTATAATCTTCCAAAATTGGATGGAGATCCTCCATTTACTTATGAAACACACCAACCACCACCCACTTAGATTGATTTATATAGGAATAGATAGCATAGTCAGAAGAAGTCTCAAATGAATCGCCAGTGATTTTAAAGCACTAGTGGCTATGGAAGATGTCTCTTCTTCCTTTTAAAAGCTGTGTCTCTGGGACACATAAGATTTTAGATCTTGTGAAGTGGAAAAGACTAGTGATCACTTAGTCCAACATGCTCTTTTCTCATTTTTACAGATGAGGAAATTGAAGTTTAGAGATATTAAGTGACTTGTTCACTAATTTTTTCAATTCTCATAAGCCAGCACTCATAAAAACGTACTATATTCCTCAACACTGTATATGGAGTCAACTGTTCACCCTAAAAAGACAGTGGTACATTGTTTTGAAACAACAAATAACATAACTCAAAAAAATCCCTATAAAGTACATCTTCTAAAAACAGGCAAAACTGCCTAATAGTGGGATTTCAACCAGCCTATATTTCACTTTCTAGATGCTTAGATTAAGAGGAAGGAAGAATCTTAGAGGTAATATACTCCACCCATTATATTAGACATTTGAGGAAACTGAGTCCCAGAAAGGTTAAATCACTTGCCCAAGGTCATATAGGTAGTAAGTGGCAGAACTGGGATTTGAATGCAAGTTCTCTTACTCCAAATCCAGGGCTTTTTCCTCTCACTGTGCTGATAGTGGTCCAGGGCTCTCATCATGAAGAAAATACATCATCATCTAAGGCTCAGTTAGTAGAGATTCTCCGTTTGAAGTGAATGGAGCTCCCCCCCCCATATATTTTATTATTGGCAATTTGACAGTTTCAACAAAAGTAGATTATATAATTGACACACATATTATTATAAGGCTGTACTTTTATACAGGATTCAAAATTAGGTCTCTTTTGGGAACATTTACCACCTGTGCCCCTGTATATATCAGCAGACATGAAAACTGAAACCAGAAATCTTTGAAAGAAGCTAAGATTTCATCTTACTACCAAAATGACTAGCTTTTCTGCAGCCTAAAAGGATCTGAAGTTTCACTCCTCCCAGCCAGCAGGAGACTGTGTTGTTCCTTTTTGAAGCAGAAAGGTTTAATCAACAGACTTCTGTCCCCTGTTAGAGCTGCTAGACTACTTTTTCACAGGGATGAATGGCTGGGAGCAGATCTGAAAAAAAAAAATGAAGGTAACTATGAACAGTTGGCTACATAAATTGTTTTGAGGAATATGGCATAATTTGGTGGCCATAATTTAAAACACCTGAAAAATGGATGAGAGTCAATTGTAGGAAGAATGGTTTTGGCTGGAAAACCACTGAAATGATCACAAATCACAGAATTTAAAACCCAGGGGAAATTTTAATAGCTATCTAGTCCATATCATACTCAGAAAAGAATCACTATAATATATCCAACCACTGATTGTCCAGTTTCTTCTAGAAAATTAACAGTGAGGGAGATGGGTGACCCACCCACTCTCAAGGAAAGCCATTCCATTATCTTTTTTTTTTTTAGTTAGGCAATTGGGGTTACGTGACTTGCCCAGGGTCATAGAGCTAGTAAGAGTCAAGTGTTTGGTCTGAACCATTCCACTTATCAACAGCTCACTAAATTTGTCTCTCTGCACCTTCTACCTATTGTTCTAGGTTCAGCTCTCCTGGGCCAAATAAGAGGATTGTTTTTTCTTTCTTCCACATGGCTCTTCTTTAAATGCCCAGACACAATTACTATATCTCTCCCCCCGCCCCCACCCCAAGCAAGTCTTCTCTTCTCCAGGCTAAACATTCCTAGTTTCTTTGACTGATATTCAAATGATGTAAACTCAAGCCTCATCACCATTCTGCCTAGCCTTTACTGGCCACTGTACTGTTAATCAATATCCTTTCTAAACTGCAGGACCCAGAACTAAGCATGTGTTCTAGATATAGTCTGATTAAGGCAGAGAAAAAAAAAAGAATTATGACCTGTCTTAAGTTATGCTTTTCTTAATGTAGTCCGGGATTGAATTAATATTTTTGGCTGTCCCTAATCTAACCACTAATTCATATTGAACTTGCAATCTATTAAAGCCTCCATATTTTATCCATAAAAAAAAATGTTGTCTGACTATGCCATCAAGAGAAGCTAGGTGGCCAGGTGAATACAGTACTGGGCCTGGAGTCAGGAAGAGCTAGGTTCAAGTCAGCTCTCTGATACTTAATAACTGTGTAACCCTAGGCAAGTCACTTAACCTTGTTTGCCTCAGTTTCCTCATCTGTAAAATGAACTGGAAAAGGAAATAGCAAACCACTTCAGTAGTTTTGCCAAGAAAACCCCAAATGAAGCCATGAAGCATCAGACAAGACCAAAAAACGACTAAACAATCACGCATACTCCATCTAACACTTGTGAAGTTGATTTTTTGAACTCAAATATACAACTTTTTTTTCCTCTGTCAGATTTCATCAGATTCAGCCTGTCAGATTCTTTTTGTTTTTCACATCCAGACTCTACAAGAGTATGTTGGTTATTTCTTTCAACTTTGAGTCATCTTCATATGTGATAAGAATGGCATGTACACCATTATCCAAGTCATTAACTAAAATGTTCTACAACACACAGACATGCAGAGATGTTAAGGGACCTCCACTGGACACCTCCTGCCTAGTTAACATTAAATCATTAATGAGTAATGTTGGAGTACAGCCATTTAATCATTTTCAAATCTAATTGTATTATCATCATATCATCATATCTTTCTTTTTTATAAGAATAGTTGAGATACTTTATCATATTTGCTTAAATCCATATAAACACCCAAATATACATATATATATACATGTAATTATATATGTATGTGTACATATCCCATGTTATATAATATATTATACAATTTTTATATTTTTTATATGTGCATATATACACACCCATAAATCCATAACATAAAACAAAATAAGTTGAGTTTTTCATCACCTTTATATGATTCTTTATAACATTTATTTCCTTTTCTAGCCTGAATCTTGAATAATAAATTCTAGCCTTTTGCCAGGAATTAAAGTCAAGACCTCTAGTTTATAGTGTGCAGATTATTTCCTCTCCCTTCTCAATCTCCTCCTAACAATGTATGCCCTCCTCCAGTTCTGTGGCAACTAGGTAGTTCTCCACTCTTTCATCTGTCACTGCCAGTGACTCAAGTAATCACACCCACCACTTCTTTCAGTTCCTTGAGGATGTAATTCATCTGGGGTGGGTGTGCCATGACTCTTTCCTTACTTCTCTTGGTTATCAATTCCCCACTAGTCATTTTCCCATCTAACATGCATTCTCTTTGCCAGAGAAAAAGAAATAAAATGATAATTTAGCAGTTATCTTCATCACATTCACACCAAGCAGTGATCATATGCCTGCTTTATTTTTCATATTTGCTCTTTCATATTTATGAAGATAGACAAAATATCTTCATTTTTCATATAATTAATCCCCCTTTTGTTGACTTTTGCATTCCTTACTAGCCTGAGCTTTAGTATCCCTGGTGCTATTTTTATCATGTTCTTCTATTCATCCTTTAAAAATATATATATCTTCTGGCTTCCCTCTTTTGTTCACAACTTTTAATAATTTAATTTATTTTGAATTCTTCAGACAACTTCCAGGATTTATTCCTCAACATGATTGTTTCCTTTTTCATGTCTTAAGAATTTTATGCTTTAAAATCTCCCATCCCTCTGAAATGACTTTCCTAAAAGAATTTCAATCAATAGGGTTCCATATGTATTGTCAAGACATTTTATGATGGAACTTATTACTGGAACAGACAGAAATGTCCAGAAAAATCTAAGAAGTGGGAGAATAGCACTATGTCAAGAACGTACATTCCTCTATGAAAATGTACAACTTGAGTGAAAATAAAGTAAGAGAAAATTAAAAGTGATACAGCTCTTTGGGAGAACCAGTTCAATTCTGCACACACACACACACACACACACACACACACACACACACTGACCACCTGGTATGTACAGAGTACCAACCAAGAGAGGGGAAGACACATTAAAAAATTATATTAAGGATCACAGCAACACACAAGAGGTATTAAGTGGCATGATGGTTTATAATGGAAAAGTATCACTTCTGTCTAGGGTGAGCAGGAAAGGTTAGGTTGAAGAAATCACCTTTGCATTATGGGCTTTGAAGCATAGGTAAGATTTTAACTCACAGTAATGAGTACAAACACTCCAGCTGTGGGAACCAATGTGAGTAAAGCAGATGAGACTATACTGTTTGCAGGGGGAAGAAAACGTGTCCAGTTTGGATAAAACACAGGCCACTGAAGGTTACTGTGAGTTAAGTCTGAAATGGGAGATTAGAAGCAGATTTTAGGAGAGTAAGAAGGGTAGAACTTGAATATCAAAATAAGAAGTTGGAACTTTACTTTGACATCGTCTACCCTTCCAAAGCTGCCTCTTCTTTATTTTTGTTGATCAAACCACCTTTCTCCCAGTCACCCATCCTCAAAACCCCCCATCCACATCCACTCAGTAGACATGTTCTGTCAATGCTACCTCAGCTATATATCTCACATCTGCCTGTGTGCCTTTGCACAAGCTAGCCTCCATGCTTGGAATGGTGTCTTTTTCTCTGCCTTATGAATTCCTTCTCTTCCTTCAAGTCTCAGCTCAGGGGCTATGTTCTCCATAGATGCCTTTCTTTATCCCGATAGTATGAGCAATCTTTCCTTTCTTGAATCTTTCATACTATTCTGGCCTCTCCTATGCCTTTAACTATAATATCAAGCTATTTTATGATATCTTTGTATTTATCTTATACCCCCTATTACATTTTAAACCCCCGAGAGATGAGAGTATTTATCATTTAACCATTATATTTTCAATGCTTGTGAACATAAGTACTTAATAAATATTTGCTTAATTATCAACCCTGAGCATTAAGATGATTGATTTGTCACTGGTGTGTTATATGGATAAAGGAATGAAAGACTAGGGAAATTGATTAGGAGACAGTTACAACATTTCATATAAGAGGTGATGAGACTTTATACTAAAGTGGTAGCAGTGAGATTCAAAAGGAAAGTGCAGATATAAGAAATATTTTAAATATTTTAGAGATAGACATGAGGCAAGATATAGTGACTGATGGTCTTTGGAAGGCCAGAAGAAGGAACAATTCAAAGAAGACTGTATTTGCTTTCATGATTATGAGAATGTAGTTAAACACAAAAATTGGGAAAACTGACAGGTTTGGATGGGAAAGACTGTGAATTCATTTCAGAAAGGTTTAACTAACTTTAAGGAGCTGATTGAACATCCAAGTATGAATACCTAGTAGCCATTTGGGAATTTGAGTTTGGAGTACAGAAGAGAAAGGTTTAGGCTAGAAATATGCACCTGATATCTGCATAGAGATGATAGGTAAACTGTGAGAATGGATAACATCATAAAGGGACAGAAAGTAGAGAAAAAATTTGGCCAAAGAGAATGTTGCAAAATAACTACATTAAAAGGAAAAGAAAGAAAAGGAGAAACTCGTAAAGGTAGAGTGAGCATAAGGAGAATGTAACATCAGGAAAGTCAAGAAAAGAAGAGCATTAATAAAGAAGTATTGCAGAATGGTCAAGGGGAATGACTACTAAGTGGAAAACAATTGAATTTTGAAAAGGAGGTCACTGATATTTTGAGATACTGGAATTCTGAGGTACATTTCAGTCTACTATAAGATGTGGTGGGATAAATGGGGGGGGTTAAGAAAGTGGAACTAGCAATTGTAGACATGCTTAGGATATGTACTAAAACTTCTGAATTTCACAAACCTAGCACAGCAAAAGAGGTATAGCAGACATGATGGGTGGGACTTTAATTATCTGGAAATCAATTCAAATTTTCATGTGTACTCAAAAAGTACGCTAAAAATACTTTCCTCACGGACAATTTCGTCTCTTTAAAGGACCAATTAATGAAACTTCTACTCAGGCATCATGAACAATGTAGAAGAACAATTTAGCAAAATGGAAGTCAGGGGAACTTTGAGAGAAAATAGCTATGTCATCTCAGAGGTCATGATAGCATAGGAAGGGAAGAGGAGACAATCAAATATCCACTTTGGGGATTAGGAAATCAAATTCCAAAAAGTTCAGAGAAAAGACAATCATGATTCATTGGACAGAGTCTCTAAAAGCAGAAGACAGCTTATGACTTATTGGACATTTTTAAAAGGTGTGGATGATTTCAGAATCATAAGAGAACCCAGCAAAGACAGAAAAGGGACAAGGTATTTAAGTGCACATAGGACTTTTCAATTCAACTTTTAAACCATATGAAAGATAGAAATAAGTACATAATCAAGAATAAATTTAAGTGTTGCATGCATTCAGAAGAATGGTTTCATCCTCAAGTTGAGAATAAGCTACAATTTGAACATATTGATGTAATTTGATTTATGACTTATAGACCAAAAATGTTTAACCACAAATTGGATTTGGCCTGCCACACAGAATATTTTTAAGCCATCCCTCTTTTTATCCCCTTCCACTAGTCAGTATGTGCAGCCAGAACACAAACTACCTTCAATATTATTTTGGGTAAAACACATCTAAGAAGGGAAATTTGATGATGGAAGATAGCTATCTGCCACTGTCAAAGCAGCAATGTGCAAGGTTGTTGGATTTTTAAAAACCCAGTGTTTTTAATTATTATATTTGCTTCTTCCTGTTACAAATTTTTAAATTATCTAGATTAAAGGAGCATCTGAGTAAGCTGCCCACCAACTAGTATAGCCTTTATATTCGCAGATCATTAAAATTTAACCTTAATTTAGAAATATTTTATGCTAACTATTTCAGCTTTAGTAGGTCATCCTGATTACTCTTAGGACATAGATAAATGAAGCATTATTTATTTTCATGCCTATCCTAAATTTCTGAACCAAAATAGCTTAAAACTGAAATAGTTACTAAGGAAAAGTGTGATTTTTTTTTTCCTTTTGAAATTAAGTGTATGATAAACAGCATTCCTTCAGCTATAGACTTGTTGGGATTCATGGGATTAGACTAGACTGGTTCTTGATGGCATCCCTACACATATAATCAAATAATAAAAATAAAATATTTTAAAATACAAAGAAAACACATATATAAATATATATATATATATTTATATATACACATACATATATGTGTATATATGTGTGTATATACATATGTACATTCTTTTTCCTTCACTGAGTTTGACTGCAAACTATAATCTGAAATTTCTCACTGCTATCCAAAGATTTAGATAGTCTCTCTATTTCTCCAGTCTCCTTCAGGAATGAATAGTGTCTGTTTCATAATCTCACAGTTAAACTTTTGTAAAGAGATGAATAATATAAAATGCTCTCAATAATAAAACATTCAACAAAAATATCATTCAATATCATGTCACCCGTAGATGTTACATCTCTTGGGAGTGTGTTCTGTTGTTTGAATCCTTTAGGGTATCATTTAGGTAAAACCTCTTTCAAAATTATAAATACTACATGATGTGAACACATCAGTATCACCCACCCCCTCACAACACTCTACAATTGGTATCATACTAATGGATGAAATTGGGTTCATTATGATTTAAAATCTGTGTAGTACTCTTGGCCCCCTAACACAAGTCCTAATTGATATTCAGAAGGAGAACATAGAGTATTGATTCCAATTTTTTGAAAGTTCAATTTAAGGGACCAAATCTTCAACATCAGTGGATGCAGCTGAAGTAGCTATGTGTGAAATTGACCTGATGAAGTTGAGAATTTATGGCTACTCTAGCAGTCTTCTTGATGAGGTTTAATACTGACTCTTCAAATTGAATGAGCCATTCAAAGTGAAATTTGCCTTCGTCAGAAAATGTGAATATTATTAAAAAGAATATAAATGATAACTTCAATCCCAGTGCAACTAGAAGTGGTTAATTATATCTTGATACTTTAACTGAAACTTCTTCACAATATGGAGTCTCTCCAATGTTAAATATGAATTTTGCCTCCATCATTTGCATCTAGAGGATTTAAAAAGGTTATAATTTCTGTCTAGCAGAATTGATAACTACTACTTTTATTAGTAAAATACTTGAGTGTTTTGTGCACTGTATTGAGGAAGGTATATTAAAAATGGATCCTGTGACTAAACTGATTTAAGTTCAGAGTACACAAATATTCAAGGGTTAAGCCAAATGGCTTTTTTCCCCTTCCATTTCTGTTTTGGAATAGTCATGAAGATACCCTAGGCTTAACTTGAGAAATTCCCTAGGTCCTTCTTCCCTTATGCCCCACCCCCTGCTTTTTCCTTCCCTTCTCTCCATGACCCTTACTTTGAGTTTTACTTATATATGCTGATGTCAAATTAAAAATGTTCTTCAAATCATATCAACATACTGATGCAATCCACCTCATTTTTAATGGGAATGTCCCTGTCCATGGTGCTGAAGCATCCATTTCTTTACTGGGGGAAGGGATTACTGTAAAATAGTTGATATATAGATTTGTGTTTTTCCGCATTGATTTCCATATGACTCAATTGATTTTAAAATGTTTATTTTGTATATGAACTGGATAATACTCGATAGTACAATATATAAACTAGTAATTCTGTTTTGTATTCTGTACAAAATGTTTTATATTATATAGTAGCTAAGTAAATTGCACTATTGTATATGCAATGCAGCTTTTTTTAGGTTATTCAAGGAATTCCTGGGAATGTAGTTAAATGCAATAATATTTTTTTCAATAAAAGGCTTAATGGTATGAGTGTCAGTCACATATTTTCAATGTAAAGCATACCAAAATATAACAGCAAAGTCAAATGCAAAATGGTGTGGAAGTATTCTGTATTTTAATCTGCAGAACTGAAAATTCATTTAATTTATTACTGTATATATTTATATATATATATATATATCATATATATATATATATAAACTGAAATTTCTTAGACTATTTCTTAAAATTTTAGTGTTAAAATCGGGTTGTTTCATGGGATCAAAAATAAAAAAAATTACTTCAAAAATTTTGTTGATGTGTTCCTTGCTGAGACATTTTTTGCACATATGTGTGGACCTGCTGATTTTTCCATAAGACATGGTCAATTGCTTTAAAATATGTCCTATAAATAGTTTCAGAACCATTTTTCCAACTCTAATGTAGACATGGGAGATTTCAGCATCGTCAGAGAGTTGTTTTTTTTTAATAAATACAACTTTTTAAATACTCGAATGGATCATACCCCAGGAGCTATTGCTCCCAGAAGAAATCAACTCACAGGGTTACCACTTGAAATTAAAAATGATAGAGAGGATAGAAAGAGAGAATTCCTTTTGAACAGACCTGACAAATCACTGCATACTATTGCAGTGAAACCCTTCTTATTCATGGAAGGATTAATTGAATTCACAAATGTGACTTGTTTATGCTTTGATTCATTGAGAAGAAAGAAAGCAGCACTTATTGCAGTTACATAGCAATAAATAAACCACAGCCACTCAGCAGAACTGGCACATTAATAATAAGGCTGGGCTTTTTATAGCATCCTCATGGGCGCATCTCACAAACAAATTAAGCATTGTCTTATAGCCTCCATCTTCTTGAAAGGAAGATTTAAAGAGTGCAAGGTTAAGTTCTTTACCCTTGGTTGTAGTACTGAAGCTTCAGAATTGAGAATAAAATCCTACCATCTCATTAATTAATTGCCTGCTTCACTCACCACAGACAAATTTTAGGAATTCCATTCATTGTCCTTTTCCCATCTGTCCTACTCTTAGTCAGGTCTCTCAGTATTTTCTTAGGAATTAAAATGATAAAGTCAAAATATTTATACATACTTTCTGTGGAGAAAATTGGCACATATATTTTGTTAAAATCAACAATTGTTTACATAATTGTCTTAGAGGATAATCAAAAACAGAGTAAGCAATTCAAACACTGTGTGCTCCACAGATAAAGCAGAGTGGTAGATTTAGAATTATTCAAAGGGTCAACTCTCCACTAGATATTTGGCTCAACTAGACAACTACTTTCTGAGAGGAATTTAACTTTAATAATTTAAAAGTGACTTAAAAACATCACAGTGAGGCAGAGTAGATTCAGTAGGACAAAAATGAAGAGGACTAATGATAATAAGTAGGGAAAGAGGTCCATACACAAAGGAAAAAAAAAAACATTGGTGACAGATGTGCAGGCTGCACCTTTCACCAAACAAATTTCTCAGAAGACAGAACAGAACAAGAGAAACACCTTCCCTAAGCTCTTGTTGGGTTGTTCTCACTGGGGTATGTTGAAATTCCTTGCTAGAGAGAAGAGCAAGAGAATTGCTAAATCTTCCAATTCTCAGAAATAGTGAGCAAGCCAGCTAAACATTTTCAGAGAATGCAAGCTCCATTGATCTTCTTTCTGAGCACATCCCCAAAACATAATGCCATAAAGTACCCTTATCAAACAAAACTATTGCCTTCATTCTCTGGGGTTTTTAGGGGTTGGGGTGGGTGTATGTATGTTACACGTATTTGAATTGTAAAACCATTAGTATCATTGGCACCCTTATTTTCTTATTGTAATGATGTATACAAATGATCTTTGTTCTATAACATCTTTGTGTTTTTTAATTTAGATTAAAAATAAATTCACATCAAGAAGATGGCAAGACCTAGCTAACCAACAATATATATGAAAGAAATCTGGGGGTTTTGTGGATTGCCAGCTAAACATGATTCCAAAACATAATATTGCAGCCAAAATAGCTAATGCCATCAATGGTTCCTCTGAGCAGAGTGGCCAGATGGAAGAAGAGGATTCCCTTGTTGTTTTCCAAGTTTGGACCACATCTGGATTATCGTGCTTAGTAGTTCACTTTAGTAAAGATCATTGGCAGGTTGCTAAGCTTCTGGAAAACAAACAGGAAGGTGAATGGTGCCAAGATTATGGCATATAAGGATCAGTTGAAATAACTGTGATGTTTTATCTGGGAGAAAAGAGTATTTTATGGGCATATGATAGCTTTCTCCAAATACTTGAAAGGACAAAATTTGGAAGAGGGGCTTAGATTGAAACTTCAGAGAGGAAACTTGAAGCTTTATATAAAGAAATATTTCCCCAAAGTCACAGCATAGGAGTTCCCTCTCCTGTAAAGTATTTATGTCAAGACTATACAATCACTTGTTGGGGACTGTTGGAACTTAAAATGATAGGAGTATATATTCACTGCTAAAGGAAACCATAGAGGTCATGTAACCTTTATTATCAAGGATACTGGTGATATATGACTGGTCTGAGGACATAAGTTCCTAGATCACAGGTCATAGATTTAAAGCTGGGAGCATACTTAGAAGTCATCCAGTCCAAATCCTTCATTTTACAGATAAAGAAACTGAGCCCTCAGAGAAGATAGATGACTTATTCAAAGTCATACAGATAATAAATAATGAAGCCAGGAATCAATATCAGGTACTTTGACTTCAAATTCAAGGCTTTCCAGTGTACTACACTGCCACCCTACACACAAGATGCCACAGAACAAACCTCAGAGTTAAAAGGGTCATTTTCCTTCGATCTTTAAGATTCTGTTATTACTTGGCAACCTTTTGAGATAATTTGGAGTCTGGCCCATTAGTCAATGATCCATTTATTAAGTTCATTTTATGTACAAGGCACTGTGGTAAGCACCTGGATACAAAGAAAGGCCAAAGGCAGTCCCAACTCTCATTCCGGGAGCTCACCATCTAATTTTGAAGATAACATGCAAACAATGATGTACAAACAAGATATAACGAGGATAAATTGGATGTATTTAATAGGCAGAAGGCACCAGAATGAAAGGAGATAGAGAAAGGCTTCTTGTAGAAGATAAGATTTTAGCTGGGACTCAAAGGAATATGGGACACAGGGAAAGAAAGAATTACAGGAAGGGGTCAGTCAGTGAAAATGCCCACAGTAAGAAGATGGGATAAGAAGATGGGAATATCTTGTACAAGAAGCAGCAAATAAGCAAATGTCACAGAGTATAAAGTTTAAGAAGACCAGAAAGGGAAGAAAGTGCCAGGTTATGAAGGACTCTGAAGGTCAAAGTATTTCATATTTCATCCTAGAGTGACAAGGAACCACTGGAGTTTATTAAAGGCTACTGTATTAGTTAAGGTATGAAGTGATAAGAGCCTGCACCAGAGTGGTGGTAGTGTCACAGGAGAGAAGAATGAATATACTAGAGATGTTGCAAAGGTAGAATCTTTCTCCAAGTCCCATCCAGTAATGGTAAGTGTCCCTAGGCTCTGTCCTGGGTCATCTTCCCCTTCACATTATTTCATTTGTTAATCTCATAATTCAGTTATCATTTATATGCTGATAATTCTCAAACCTATTTAGACATCTTTTCTATGCTATAGATATATCTATTTCCTAACCTCTGTTTTAACATCTCTAGCTGCCTATTGGCTATCTCAAACTACCTGTCTCCCAGCCATCTTAAACTCAACATATCTAAAACTCAGCTCATTATTTTTCCTCCCCAAATCCTCCTTTTTTCCTAACATTTGTATGATTGTCAAGATAATTACTATCTTCCCAATCACCCAACCTGCTGCCAAGTCCTGTTGAAAGCTGGATGGAGTTTCAACATCAGGAGTTCTCCAGATTGACAAAAGCACATATTGCCCCTTACCTCCACATTACGCAAAATCAAAACTTTTGCATTGTGTGACTTCTTTCTATTCCTATTTCTTTCTATTTTTGGGGGGTTGGTTCTACTATCAACAATCACTCTTTTAACTGGATTTATGATAAGCAATCATATTTATACTACTAATGTCTATTTCTTCACCTTATTAAACCCCCAAACCTGTGATTTCATAGTAATGAGATTATCCCCAGTGTGAAAACTTCCTTCAGTAAAGTAAATCTTCCTGGAGATACTGAGATTGGATAATTCACTGGATTCTGGATCCTGGACTCTGCTCCACTGATTCTGATTGTCTGTTGCTATTTTCAGTTATATATGTTTGCAGGAATATCCCTAGTCCTTAGAACAATGCCTGACATGTAGTTAGTCCTTAATAAATAATTGTTTCCTTCCTTCCTCCTACTATAGAGATCCAGAAGGCAGTGGTATGAGCAGGGAAGTATGTGGGTGAACCTTGACATATATAATAATTGAAGCTATCCCCTGGATCACCCCAGTTCCATCTTTATTCAGTTTGCTTAAGGCATAAATCCTCACCCTCCAATATTTTCCTTTGTTTAGAGAGAATGTAAGTCTTTATGCTTATGACAGCTTACTCTCCTTTTGCTACCCAAAAGAAACTGTGATGAACTTGAGCTGTGCATAAAATTTTCTGGGTTCATCATATAAAATATAGTGGACCCCTATGAAATACTCCAAGTGTATCATATCAGGTTTTAAAAACTATTGTAACAGCAACCAAGAATTCTCTATAGCCCTTCAAGGTTTAAAAAGTTTATCTGTCTTCATAACAATCCTATGAGGTAAGTGGGGGAATTATTTTTTATTATTATTTTACCAACATTCAGAGAGATGAAATAACTTACCCAGAGTCACATGGCCAGTTAGCTGTAATAGCACAAGTAGTAGCAGTAATAATAATAATAACAACAATATTATACAATAGCTAGCACTTATCTAGCATTTTTAGATTTGGTAAAACACTGTACATAGTATAGTTTTGAAGTCAGGATTGAGACTCAGGTCTTTTTTATTTCCAGTGTGTGTTTTTTTTTTTTCATTTTACAAATACATGGTCCATATAGTAAGCTGCATAATAATGGGCTCTCCCAGAATTACTTGTCTTCTTGTTAGTTAAAAGACCTTTTGAATTTTAAAATTGTGAAATGTAGAATAAATATTTGGGATGAGGTTTGTGCTCTTGGCTCAGCAGGAGTAGAAATAGAAGCACATCCATATTTTGGAAATGTGATTTTGAACAATCACTCATCTCTGATTAGTGCTCATTGTAATGCTCCTTATTTCTGAAAATCTGCTTTGCTCCTCAGGTCTTCTTAGAGTGTGAAACCAAGTTTTCACAAGCTGCTGATTACCACATTTCCCTAAAGCTCCCTGATTGCTGCCTCAATTCCTCTAATACCATCCCTCAAATCTCTGCTTTTGATTTTCTTCTTGTACTATGTATGAGGAGAAGGAGAAGGAGAGAAGAGAAGGGAAGAGAAAGAAAGAGAGGAGGGAGAAGAAGATAAGAGGTAGGGAGAAAAGGCAGGAGAGGGCTAGGGAGAGAGAGAGAAAAGGGGAAGGAGGGAAAAGAAGAGGAAGAGAAAAAAGGAGAACAGGGAAAGGGTGTGAGGAGAAATGTATTGAGATAAAGAAGACAAAGGGAGAGAATAAAGAGGAGGAGAGGAGGAAGAAGAGGATAAGGGATACGGAAAGTAAGAAGGAGAGGGGGGAGGAGAGAGAAAGGGAAAAGAAAAAGGATAATAGGGAAGGGAAGAGAGAGAGGAGGAAGGAAGGAGAAGACCTCATTCTTGCATTCCTGCCCTGCTTCTATTGCTTCTCCTGATTCTCTTAGGGACCATGGCTGAGAGACTTCCAAAGTATTGGTTCTAAAAGCAGCGGAATAGCACAGCAAGTAATAGCAATTGCATACTGTAGCTCAAGGAGTGGTTTCTTCCAGGCAACAGGAAACAAGGTCAAGCAGACATTTTAGGAATTAAGTGTCCAGAGTTAAACTTACAAGATATGTTTCAAATATGACCTACTCAACATATTGCCTGTCAATCAGTTAACAAGAATGAATTAAGCTACTGCCAGCGTATAGCCATGAAGTTTTGACAATTCCAAAATCAGTACTGATTACATGTATGTAAAACCAATAGCTCAGGGAGATTGATCCTCCCCAAAGCCAAGCAAAAAAAAAAAAAAGACTTTGGCAAGGAAATTTCCATACTGTGTGAGTGCTTGAAGTTGAAATGTAGGATGAGGATGAGAAGTAATATTTATCCTAGCCCATGGTAAGTGGGGCTATGTGTGCAATAACTTTCTAAGTTTCAAAAGACATGACATAAGTCCATGTTTTTGAGAAATGCAATAACTTGCCTGAAATGAAGATCAGAGGCAATTCTGAGAGTTTAGCTCATCCAACCTAGTTAATTTATCTGTCACTTCTGGGAAGATTCTTGTGATTCAGCTGTTTTCATTGGCATCATTTAGAGCTGAAATACCAAGAATGTTTACCTGCTCCTATTTCTATTTCTCATTGAAAAATAAAGCTTTGGATTTTTTCCCTCTTGTTTAACTTTTAAATTATGTTGTTGTCCCCAGGAGAATGACATTGTTGTGAAAAACTCTGGTATCAAGGCGGCTTCTTTTCATCATGATCAAGAAATGGAAAAGAAAAAAAAATACTCCATGACTTCACTGATGATATTTTAGGAGTGATGTTGAGCAAGTAGTCTAAAATCTTTAGGCTCCTATTTCTTCCCCTATAAATGCAAACATTAAAAACTACTCTACTTCACAAGGTGACTGTGAGGAATGACTAATGAAAAGAATTGTGTCTCTGGACTGTGATTAAAATAGTTTTAAAAAAATTATTCTCATTCCATATTTTAGATACTTCATATGATTATAATAATTTTCAAAATATCGTAGGATCACAATCTTCAGCGCAAGAAGAGATCTTGCAGATAATCTAGACCTAAATCTTGTCTCAGGGATCAGAAATCCAAAGCCCAGAAAGGAAAAGTAATTTACCTGAGGTCATACAGTAGGTTAAGAAAGCTGGCATTCATGCCCTGGTCTTTATTCATTTTATGAGGTATATGCTATAGGTAGGTCACTACTGTAGGTAATAGAAATCAAAAGACAGATAAAATACAGTCTCCACTCTAATGGAGATTTCAATAGAATGGAACAAATAATATATATGAAAATAATTATTACATAAGGGAGGATGAGATACATATAAATACTAGATCTTGGCAACTGCTTTGAGATATTTGTGTGTAGAGAGTATACATCCAGCTGAAAGTGTCAGGGAAGGATTCACGGAAGTAGCACTTGATTTTCATTTAGGAGAATGGAGATAGAAGTGGGGGAAAAAGTGATTGCATTGTACTCATGGTGTGTATTATAAGCTAAGGCAAGAGATGGGAGAGGGTAGGAGGAAAAGAGGCAATAGATGTGATTGCATTTTAGCTAGAATGCAGAATATGTGAAGAGAAGTAATACTACCATAGATCAGCTTTTCTTAATCTTTTTTGGGTGGTCACGGACCTCTTAGGTAGTCTGGCGAAGCCAATGGACTCCTCAGGATATTAGCAAATGCATAAAATAAAATACATAGAATTACTAAGGAAAACAATTTTATTGAAATAGTCATCAAATTATTTTTTAAACAAATCCATAGGCCCCAGGTTAAGAAAATGTGCTATAGATTACACTAGACAAGTAGGTTAGAGTTAGATTAAGAAGCTCTTGAATCTCAGAGTCAGGAGTTTATAGTTATTAATAGGCAATGAGGAGCCACTAAAGGTATGATATAATTGTTACATAATTTTTGGAAAATTACTAGGGAAGATGTATAAATGGAATTTGGAGAAAGAATAGACGTGAGGCAGTTTAGAAGTCAATAAAAGTCCATTGCCTTAATGGAAAGAGACAAAAGTCTACTTTAGTAGGCTGGTTACAGTAGGAAGGAGAAGATGAGTTGGATGTATGATACACTGGAAAGGTAAACAGGATAGTGTATTTGGCAGGTAAGCCCAAGGACCCTGGGAGTAAGAGCTCCCTCAGTCAGACCCTGATCTCCAGTCATCATCCTGTGATGCAACTCCTGTGAAGAAGAGACTGATCATCTCCACCAGCTGCCAACCAACTACCACCTATGGGGCAGACAAATCAGCCTAGCAGAAGCAGTAGTTCATCCTGAGAAAGAATCTAGAAATGGCATCTACCATTGACATCAAATCAGCATGAAAACCACCAACTACTAACTGCCACCAGTTGACAGCTTCTCAGCAACCACAGTTACTAAAGCCCCAGAAAAGAAACACCAAAGTCTTTGGCACTGTCAAATGGTTCAGCATTCGACAAATGGGATTTTATCTATACAAATGAAGATAAAAGAAGATGTATTATTATATGATTTGCCACTACCATATGATAGGACCAAGGAACTTATCCATCCAACTTGCAATTGAAAACTTCAATATATGATGTCTCTTCCCATTAGAATATAATCTCCTTGTTAACAGCAAGTGTCATGCTTTTATTTGTACACCCCCAATACTTGGTACAATGCTTTGCACAAGGTACCTAATAAAATATTTTTCATTCACCCAACTAGCTTTTAATTTAGCCAGTCATTCATCCATTCACATATGCTCTTAGGGATAGGAAAAAAAATCAAAATTGTTTTCAAGGTTACCAGCCTGATATTGGGAGAATAGAGCAGCCAGTTATACACAGATAGATGGATACACACACACACACACACACACACACACACACACACACACACACACACGCGCGCGCGCGCGCGCGAGAAATTAGGAGGAAAGGCAGGTTTAAGAGTAAAGTTAAATAAACCAGAGTATAGGGTAACAGAAAAGAAAATGGCCTAGTTTTGAATTTTTGGGGAACAGCCACTCTTAGACAGTAGGAGAAAGATTTGAATCTAGAGAAAGAGACAGAAAAGAAATAGCATATTAGAAAGAGAATCATGAGAGTGTAGTTTTATTCATTGAATTGAAAATAAAATGAATTTGTAATACAAAAAAAAAGAAGCAATCAAGGGGTATAGAAGTATCAAGCAGGAGGTCCATTGCTATGGTGGTCAAGGAAGGTAGCAATGACAAGAGAATGATACTTATTGTACCACGATCTGAAAAGGATCCATTTAATATTTCTGCCTGTGTTTGATTGTGAGGTTTTTGTGCCCTAATACATGTTCAATTTTTGTGTAGTTGCCATGTACCACTAAGAAAAAGATATATTCCTTTCTATCCACATTCAGTTTTTTCCACAGGTCTATCATATCTAACTTCTCTAAAATTCTATCCAACTCCTTAACTTCTTTCTTATTTACTTTGCAGTTAGATTTATCGAGTTCTGGGATGAGAAAGTTGAGATATCCCACTAGTATAGTTTCACTATTTCCTCCCATAACTCATTTAACTTCTCCTTTAGAAATGTTGATGCCATGCCATTTGGTGCATATATGTTTAGTATTGATATTACTTCGTTCTCTATGGTACCTTGTAGCAAGATGTAGTTTCCTCCCTTGTCTCTTTTAATCAGACTTATTTTTCCTTTTGTTTTGTTTGAGATCAGGATTGCTACCCTTGTTTTGTTTTGTTTTTACTTTTACTCAAGAGAGAAAGGTAACATAGCACTCTTGTGTTACTAGTTGAGATCAGTTTGCATTGGTCTCCTTTTCAGAAGCTTCCATGTCAACTAATTGCTGCAACTTTGATTTCATCTATTGTCCTTAATTTAAGAGGCCAAAATTCAGTTTGTCTACAATCTTAATAAGTCAAAAATAAAAACAAAAAACCATACATACACATGAATGCAACAGCAAACATCTCACTGGCTTATGGTCCAATTCTGCTCTATGTTACACAAGGATTTGTATAATCTGGTGCAAAATCCTCACCTTTTTGGAACTACTCAAGTAATTCAAAATAAGCTCCTTGAAATTCTGGGCTGATGCATTTTGGATTTATTTACCTAGTGCCTAGCACAGAGCCAGACACTTAGCACGAGTCTCATAAATGTTTGTTGATTGAATGATCATGGAATCTCATATCTGGTTTTCATTATGCAACACTGGTTGGTGGACATTTAAAAATTGGGTTGCAAGTTGTTAGTACCAGAAGGAAGCTTTGAGATTATCTATTCTAGGCCTCTGAAGCACCTTTAGTACTATGGAGAGCAGACTAGATTAGCAGTTAGAGAACTAGGGTTCAAATCTTGCCTCTCTTTCTCATCTCTGTGACTTTGGACAATTCTTTTATCCTATTTAGGCCTCAGTTTTCTCATCTATGAAATGTGATTGTAGAATTATTAGATTATCTCTAAAGTTCTTCTCAACTCTACTGCATCACCTCTCATTTTACAATGAGGAAACAGAAGCCAAGAAATAGTTAGCAACTTCCCCAAGGCCACAAAATAAGGCCCCAATTCATAACGTGTTCTTTTGACACCAAGTCCAGGGCTCTAACACTTATAAAATCATTAAATAGGGTTGGCTTTTTCTTTTTGGCAAGGCTCCTTTTAACTTTACCTGTGCCTTAAAATTATAGTTTGTTTTATGGTCGTAGGTATTTGTAATACCTGCTAAATTCTTTCTCTGGTGAGTGTCTGTGCACATGGGTGTGTGTGCCACATACTGGTAAGTTCCATTAAAATCTGGCATTTAGCTTGTCTTGGCTACTTTATCTTGCTGTAACATCTCACTGCAGGAATAAGACAAAAACAGCCACTTGCTTCAATAAGGTAAATATTACAGCAAGATAAATGTCAACTTTTTAATGAAAACCACTCTAGAGTCAGTGTGGTCTGTACATAAACAAAGGCTTGAAAACTAAAGACGTTTATGCCGTATGCCCCTTTTCAACAGCTACCCATTAATCACTTGTTTCAAATAACAATTTCCTAAACATTGTAGTCTGTGAGGTAACCAAGTAGCCTCCAGGGTTCTTCTGAAGTCACATTTTCTTCTAAAATATCCACCACAACCCCCACTAGTGCTCCTGTACAATGTAACAGCATGGATGTTAAAAGATCTGAAGGAAGCTGAGACTATTCCTCAAGATTCAGAATGGTGTGCTAGAAAGAAAAAAGCATGAGGCTGGGGGAGCTGAATCATATGCTCAGCTGATTAGTATTATCTCCAGAAGTCTCTGCATGTGTCACATTCCTTTTTTTTTTAACTGCAAAATGAAGAAGCTAGACTAAACGATATCTAAGATTGTTTTCCTTTCCAGTATTTTGTAAGTCCATGACTAATGGTGAACACAGTGGCTATGGGAACACAATATGGGATAAAATCAAGGGTAGACATGGATATGCAGCACAAGTTGCCACCTATGTATACGATTTTATGGGCATAGGGAAGACATCTCTGACCAACTGTCTTTCTAAACTGATAAAAAAAATAGTAATAGAAAAATTGGAACTGGGGGGGATGGAGGAAGTGAGGGAGGGAGAAAGAAAAAAGGAGGGGAGAGAGAGAAGAAAGAAGGGAGGGAGGGGGCAACTTCCTGGTCCTCTATTTCCTCATTTGTAAAATGAAAGATGACTGATTAGATTTGGAAGGAAGGAAGGAAGAAGGGAAGGAAAGAAGGAAGGAAGGAAGAAAGGAAGGAAGGAAGGAAGGAAGGAAGGAAGGAAGGAAGGAAGGAAGGAAGGAAGGAAGGAAGGAAGGAAGGAAGGAAGGAAGGAAGGAAGGAAGGAAGGAAGGAAAGAAAGGAGGGAGGGAGGACCTTGAGAAAGTTGTTAACACTCGCTGGACCTCTGTTTCCTCATTTGTAAAATGAGAGATGACTGATTAGATTTGGAAGAAATCTCAGAGATCATCTAGTTCAAAAACCCCATTTTGTAGATGAGAAAACTGAGGACAAATAAAAAGGAAGGAAGGAAGGAGAGAGGCAATAGGAGAGAAGGAGAAAAAAGGAGTTAACATTTATATAATGTCCTATGGTTTTTAAAACAATTTGAAACATTATATTAGCTCACCTTCATAACAATCCTGTGAAGCAGTTATTATTGTTATCATACACAATCTACAGATGAGGAAACAGAATCAGAGAACACAAGGTACTTGCCTCTAGTTACACAGTTGATAAGTGTTAAATTCAGTAGAATCTCAGTCTCTTCTGAGTTCAAGACCAGTTTATTTTCTGCTATACCCGATAGATGTACAAGTGTTAGGGACCTTAAAAATAATTTGACCCAAATCCTTCATTGAACAGATGAGGAAACTGAGACCTAGAGGGGATTCCTGAAATTTCATGATTAAAGCTTCACTCCTATATTTGTATTAAGAGATAATTTCTTTTAAAATAAAACTATCTCTTGTAAGTCAGTCAAAAAATCAACAGGCATTCAACACCTGCAATGTACCCAGGTACTAAGTCCTAAGTACTGGGGATATGAAGAAAGGCAAAAACACAGCCTCTGACCTCAAGAAGCTCACGAATGGGGGAGATAGAATGCGAAATACTGTACATGCAAGATGAATGCAGTGAAAATGGAAGGGAACCTCAGAAGAAAGGTACTAACTCTGGGGAAGGGGAGGATGAAAATCCACCCTGTACAAGGGTGGATTTGAAGCTAGAAGGCAGAAGCTAGGAAGGAGAGCATTTCAGGCATGGAAGAAGGCATAGAATGAGGAAGTTGAATGTTGTGTGTGAGCAATATCGCAGAAGCCATTGCCATTGGAGCCTAGAGTACATGGAGTCTACTAAAATGTAAGAATGCTCAAAGGTAGGAAGGGGCCAGCTTGCAAATGCCTAAGAGACTTTCCATTTGAGCCTGGAGATAGTACAGAGCCACTGGAGTTTATTAAATAATGGCATAACATGGTGCTGGGGAAAAGTATTTTGGCAGCTGAGTGGAAGGTAGATTGGAATGGGGAAAGATTCAAGACAGGGAGCCTAACTAACAAGATGTTGCAGTAATCCAGGTGTGAGGTGATGAGGGTCTGCACCAGGCTGATGGTTGTGTAAGTGGGGATAAGGGAACATATATTAAATCTGTTGTGAAGGTAGAAAAGACAAAACTCAGTAACAGATTGGCTGACGAGGAGTTGAGAATGAGACTGAGGTTGTAACCTAAATGATTAAAAGGATGGTTATGCCTTTGCCAGTAATAGGGGAGTTGGGAAGAAGGGAGGGTCAGGGAAAGCTAATGTCTTCCATTTGGAATGTTGAAATTGAGATACCTATGAGACACAATTCAAAATGTCAAAAAGGTAATTGGTAATGCAGAACTGGAACTCAACAGAGAGGTTAAGGGAAGACATGTGTGTGTATCTATACATATACACACATATATACACACATACATATATGTGCACATACATACATGTATACATACATGCACACAGACTACATACGTGTGTATACATCTATATTAGGCACATATAAATCATCTTAGTAAATGGGCACATAGAGAGGAAATAAATAAGAAAAATAAATGGAGAAGAGAAGAAGGCCCAGGATAGACCCTTGGGGGATACCCACAGTTAGAGGTCATAACCTGAAAGAATATCTAGGAAAGGAGATTGAGGAGCCAAAGGAAGGAGTCAGAGGAGAACCGGAAAAGGACAGTGCACAAAAACCTAGAGAAACTAGAATAGAAAGTAGATGATGATGATACTGTAAATAGACCAAGAAGATTTAGACTTTAAAGTTCAGAACTGAATTGATTTACCAAGGAGTTGAGATAGTAGTGGGAGGAGAATATAACCAGTGCTGGGCAGATGACTAGCAAAGAAATGAAGGGTAGAAGGATTGTATACAACTTTGAGGATGAACAGGGTTTGGGGTCACAAGGCAGAGAGAAAGATGGAATGATGAAAGATTATGACCAGATTAAAGAATTTCAGACTTCACAAACAGAGGTGTAACACTTGAGGATGATGGCAAGATCTATGGGACATTGAGTTTGAGTGGAAGAAGAGGTGATATGAATTGAGTAGAATAAAGAATTAGGAAGTTAGAATATTTGAAGGAATGTTAATATTTATATTGAAGTGACAAGAAACACAGGCAATGAATTCATTTCAGAAGGAAGGATAATATCCTAGGAGTTAAGGTTTAAGTAAGTTAGTAGATACCAGCTACCAGAATCTAGATGGGGTCATAAATTTGGATTGAATGAAACCCAAAGCAAGAAACGTTGTTGAGTTAGGGTAATACAGGCAAAATCTAGAAGTGGAGATGGGCAATGGATATTACCACCCACGTCCTTTTGATTTTAAAATCTTTCCACTGCACCACATTGGTTCCCTATGACTGAAGAGTTAGGAGGTGCATGATTCATCATCCTATTAGTTTTCCCTAGCTGTGGGGTCACATTTTTCTTTTAGTTCAAGCAAAAATGAAAAAGCAAGTCTTGCTGTTCACTGAAATCCATAGACTTCTCTTTACACACTGATATAAAAATGAAGAAATCAGGTGGTGCATTAGTGTTGTGATACACACCCACACAGACACACACACACAAACAAACAATAGTATGGTCCTGATGTTTTGCAAAAGATGCCTACTATCTTATGCAAAGCACATTGCACGAGTCCAAATTTAACTTGCCAGTCCCTCTTAATGATTATGTGCAAAGGGTAGCTAACAGTTCATCTTTCCCATTCTCTTTGAATTCTGACTAAAGAACTGAATGTACAATGCAGAGAGCTAATCAGGGAGAAATAGAACAATAAAAGCAATCTCGAGTTTTGTAGTGTCTTAGTGAGCATTTTATGAATTTCCTTTGAATTCATGGTGTTCTCATTTAGAAGTAAAATGCATTTTAAAAAATTTATGCTTTGAAAACTTCTTGGAACCATTTCTCAGTGAGTTGAAACTGTATCTGAACTAACAAGAGTTTACATAAAGGTCAAAAGTTACTCTGAAGTTATCTCTGAAGCTATTGAATAATTGCCCATTCATTTCACTCATTAATTACACCAACATTTATCTAATACTTGCTTTGTTCAAGCACTATATATATATATCTATATCTATCTATCTATCTATATATATATATACATAGATAGATATACATATATATATCTCTATCTATCTATCTATCTATCTATCTATCCATCTATCTATCTATCTATCTATATAAAACACTATACTAGGCACTAGATTAGATACAACAATGAACAAAACATAATTCTTGCCCTCAAGCAACTTACAGTCTAGCAGAAGAAATGACATGTAAATACAAATAACTGGAGCTCAAAATAGAATATGATGAGTATGTAAAAGGCATAAAGTGAGTGGTCAGAAGAGGGAGGGATGCTTTCTAACAAGGACAATCCTAAAAGACTTATAGAAGAGGAGACAATGTAGCTAGCTGACTCTGGAAGGATGGTTAGGATTTCAACAGTTGGAGTGAAGGAAAGAAAGGGCATTGCAAACTTAGGGAATGCTGTGATCAAAGACATTGCTGCAGGAAATCACAGGCCTAGTTCATTGGATGGCAAGTGGCTCCAATCAAAAGTAACCTTAATAAAATTTCCTTGAGTATTTCTTAATGAAATATTCCCCTGTAAAATAAATTAAATTAACATTTTTTTCTGGATTCATTAGCTTTTTTTTTCCCTCAACCAATTACTAAGCTAGAGATAACTATAATATATCTTTGATGAAGACTTCCTCCAGGAGATGGTGAAAGTTCTTTGAAGGTACAGACTATTTATTATTAGTTTTTTTTTCTTTTGTGTTTGTACCTTCAACAGTGGCACAGTGCCTTGAATATACAGCAATAGGCACTTACATGTCATTAATTTGAATTGAATTTATCTTAATATTCCACATCATTTCCCCAAATCTTTTGAGTCTATCCATGATAACTCTTTTTTTTAATTAATTTATTTTGAATTATCAGCAATCACTTCCATAAGCTTTTGAGTTTTAAATTTTCTCCCCCTCCCTCCTCACTTCCCTCCCCAAGATGGCTCACAATCTCATACAGGCTATACATATACATTCCTATTAGACATATTTTCATGTTAGTCATGTTGTAAGTAAGAATTAGAACTAATAGGAGGAACCACAAGAAAAAGGAAATAAAACACAATAGAATAAAAAAATAGCAAATAGTATGCTTTGATCTGCATTAAAACTCCATAGTTTTTTCTTTGGATGTGGATAGCATTTTCCATCATGAGGCCTTTGGAGATGTCTTAGATCCTTGTATTGCTGAGAGGGATTAAGTCTATCAATGTTAGTCATAACACAATGTGGCTGTTACTGTGTACAATATTCTCCTGCTTCTGCTCATTTCACTCAGTATCAGACCATAGAAGTCTTTCCAGGTTTTTCTGAAGTCTGCCTGCTCATCATTTCTTATAGCACAATAGTATTCCATTACAATCATATACCACAACTTGTTCAGCCATTCCCCAATTGATGGGCATCTTCTCAATTTTCCATTCTTTGCCACCACAAAAAAGAGCTGCTATAAATATTTTGATGGAGTTGTGAAATGGTCCAACCATTTTTGAGAACAATTTGGAACTATGCCCAAAGGGCTATAAAAATGTGCATACCCTTTGACCCAGCAATAGCACTTCTAGAGCTGTATCCCAAAGAGATCTTACAAATGGAAAAAAGACCCACATGCACAAAAATATCCATGATGACTCTATCTATTCTTATGCCTTACTTCCCGGATCACTGCCCATCCTGGTGACCCTTGCACTATTTATTTCAAAACAAAAATGTGGTTTTGAGGAAACCAACTCTCTTTAGCTAATATGCAGAATGGAAAGTGTAGCCAGAACAAATCATCCTGAGATGAGCCATGGAGGCTGAGAGAAAGAAAAGGAATATGAATTAAATGGAAGCAAGCTTATCCTGGCATGATTAGGATCACGTAACATGGCACCAAAATGGCAGATTATTTTAACATTTAAATACGATATTGTACAACTGCCCTGAACTCTTATATGTTTCACGTTAGTAGGCAGTGTGTTTTAGAAGGCATCATGTCATCTAGAATAATTCTATGGGACTTCTGGCCTTTGGCTCACTGCTATTAATTCAAGGGATGTATAATATTTAGAGAATGCTTATAAAAGATGCATCCATTCAGAGAGGATCAAAAAGAGGTACTTAATTATGTCTACAAAGTGTTACTGCAAGATGTCTCAAACCAATGGAGAGGAGAATTTATTTTATTTTTTCTTTTTTTTTCCTGAGCAAATAATTTTTCCATAACAGAAATTAGAGCCTTTTTTAGGGGAGATGCAGAGAAATTATAGAGTTGGAAAGCCCAACCAGAGGCATGAATCCTGTAATATCCTTGACAAATAGCTATCTAACTTCTGTTCCAGGAACTCTCGGGTCACGAAACTCACTAACTCCTATGACAGCCCAATCCATCTGAAAATGACTCTAATTATTAGGAAATCTTTTATAATTAACTAAAATCTGCATCTTTGTAGAATCTCATCTTTTGCCCAGCTTATTCCTTCTGGAGCCAATGAATTCTATTCAACAGAGATTTATTAAGTTCTTATTACACATATGTCTTTTTCTTGAATGTTACATATATAACGATGTAGAGTATGAGAGTCTCTGCCCCAGAAGCTTACCATCTAATATATTAAATGCTACACATACACAAAGAGCAGGATGCAAAATAGAAAATAAGGGCAAAGGAGAGTTCCCAAAAAGCAATTAGATGGATACTTCTGAGTTGTTATGTGTCTATATTAGAGATTCCCTTGGAATATGGGTTGGATAAGATGGCTGCTGAAGTCCCCTCTAACTCTTAAATTCTCTGATACTATCAAATAAATAAGAGGTTAGAGAGATCACTTTCATATGATCTTATCAGAGAAGGCTTCATGGAAGAGGCAGCACCTGGCTTGGGTCCTAAAGAAAGAGAATGATTTCATCGGTAGAGATGTGGATGCAAAGGGAATCTTTCATGGGGCATGGTTTACATAGATGCTCAGAGGCAAGAAAGCAAAGATCAAGAAACAGTACAATGTAGACAGTGTATGGAGCACGTAAAGGGAAGTAGTGTAAAATAAGGCTGGAAATGGACAGCTATGCTATGAAAAGCCTTAAATGCCAACTCAGTAAAAGTGCATTTTATTTGATAGTCTATAGGCAGCTACTGAAAGCCTTTGAGGAAAGGTGTGGCTAATTCTATATTGGGAAAATGAATTTGAAGATTTTGTGAAGGATGGATTGGAGTGAATACAGAGTAGAATGAAAGGAAATGAATATGTTCATAAATGTGTTCTATGTGCCAGGCACTGTGCTAAGCACTTTACAGATATCTCATTTGTATCTCACAACATATCTCACACCAACTCTAGGTGGTTCAAGTGCTATTATTATCTCATTTTTTGAGTTCAGGAAAGTGAAGTATATGGTGATTTGCCCAGGGTCACATGACTAGTAAATGTCTGAGGTTAGATTTGAATTTAGGTTTTCCTGACTCCAGTCTCAGGAATATATCCACTGAGCCACCTAGCTGTTGTTGCAAGGAAACCAGTAGCTAGGCTATAAAATATTTCAGGCAATGAACAATATTAAGAGGCAGCACAAAATGGTGGACAGAAAGATGACCTTGGAGTCAAGTAGACATGAGCTCACACATTGCCTCTGACATATGCAGGCTGTGGACCCTGGGGAAATCCTAAAACTTTAAGTCAATGAGATGGTTGTTTTGTTGTTCAGTCATTTCAGTCATGTCCAACTCTTTGTGACCCCATTTGGGGTCGTTTGCCACTTCCTTCTTCAGCTTGTTTTACAGATGAGGAAATTAAGGAAAACAGGGTTAAATGACTTGCCCAGGATCACACAGCTAGTAAGTATCTGAGGTCAGATCTGAACTCAGGAATGAGTCTGTGACTCCAAGACCAGTGCTCCATCCACTGTACCACCTAGCTGTCCCAATGAGAAGGTGCTGAACTGAACTGTAGAGAAAATTAACATGAATTCCAGAACATTCAGTTATTAGGAGATATGAGTTATCCCTTTGCAAAGTGTTTTCTCTAAGCTTCCCCATGAACCTTGTGTGTAATTGCAGGAGAGTGTATAAAACAATTTTTGGAGGAGGAAATTATTTTTGGTATCAACTGTCCTTACTATTCCATTGTCACTAAATCCTATTTGTTAAAAGCTATTTGTTTAGTACAATAAAAAACAGATGCATTTGGTTACTAACAGATAATTAATCAGAAACACACTGGATGGGGTTTCATGAGCAAAACTACTTCTCCAAAGTTACCTCTGGAACCCCTGAATGCAAAAGTACTCAGTTACCTTCTGGGGATCCAACTTGTGAGTGAGAATAGAAGCCCAGAGGGGCTTCAACACCATGAACTGGTACAAAGGGCACAAGGTAGAGAATAGGAAAATGATCACAAAAGTGCAATAAGGCTGTGAGAAGACAATAAGGGAGGAAAGAAGTATCAGCATATTCTACTAGGTGTTTCTGTGGAAAAGTGTATGATGGGCAGAATATTGCCAAGAAAGAGTTGAGTAAGACACAAGGAGTAAAGGATCATCATCACAAAATGTCTATACAGATAGAGGAAGAACTGGAGAACAATGGGAGGATATAGATAAAAGCCCCAAAGAAAGAGAAGGCTCATGAAAGCATTATAACCTGCACCATAGGAAATAATACCCATATTAATGAGATTATAGATGGATTGAAGAAAAAAAATAATATATAAAATTCCTATATTATAAAGATAATTTATTAAATGGTAAGGAAACTTATTTTTAAAGGTTATTCTATAATACTGTTGAATAATGACAATTTTCCTTCTTCCCCTACTCCACAAATTTATTTTTAAAAAGCAAGGCTGGAAATCTCAATCATTATAGAAAGTAAGGAAAATGGTATAGTTGTATCCTTCAAATCTATGATATTTATATTTCTGTCATAGCCAAATGACTGTGATATATGTTCCAAATGTAAGCTGGAGAAGGTGGAATAATTTAAGAATGCTTCTCCATATTTTTTGTTAGGGAGTGTGAAATATCCCTAAAGAACAGAACCAGGAACAGGGGGTGAACATTTCATGGAGGTAAATATAAACTAGATGTAAGGAAAAACTTTCTAAAAATCAGGGCTGTCCCAAAGTGAAATGGGCTGGTGGGTGAGCTACCCCTCCTTGAAGATATTCAGAAAGACTCCAGATGATGACTAGTTGTCTCTCTTATAGTACACATTCTTTTTTATATAGGATCTGGACTACATTGGCCATTGAGATCCCTTCCAACTCTCAAACTCTGCGATTCTGTGACTTTCCAAATGCTAAGGTGAGATTCAAAGCCAGGTCTTCCAGACTCCAAAGCAATTAACCTGCTATGCCATATTGCCTCCTTCTACTTCCTTATGCCTAGCGTACAGGCCCACTATATCGTCCAACTCGTCTGTGGCATTCTCCAAGATCTCTGTCCATTTGTGTCATTGTTCATATCATTCTCTTTGCTTGGAGCCTTCAGTATATTCCCTCACCTCTCTGCCACTCCCTGCTCTATATGATCCTGACTTGTCAAAATCCTTTAAGCCCTAGTTTAAATGCCACCTCTTCCAAAAAGCCATCCATGATCATCAAGCCCCAAACTCTCTGTATCATTTATTTTCATATTTTTCTTTTTGGTGAAGCAGCATGGTATTGGGTTTACATAAATATCTGGGTTTACATCCTGTTCTGATTGAAATTAATTGTGTGATCATGGGCAAATTATTTTTGGAGCCCCAATTTCTTTATCTCAAGCAAGGGGAAGGTCATCATTTTACCTCTTTTACAAAGTATTTTACAAGTGCTTTCTAAACTTTAAAACTGGCATAAAACTCAAATAGAAAGGACAGACACTATTTCATACTGTCATTTCTATTTGAGTTTTAAAATGTAATATTATCCAAGTTTTATTGTATTTTTATTCATTTTGTTAAATATTTATCAGTTACATTTTAATGTAGTTTGGGCCACATTGGGAAGTGTTATGGACACAGATCACGTGATTGGCACCTCTTACTTTAAAGCACTTGATACCAGAAATGTGAATTGTTATTTACAGAGTTTCACGCATTTTGCCTTCTGTTATAATTATTTGTGTGTTGTACTCTTCTGGGCTACTCCTACAACTTGGACTCACACTCTTATATTGTGGCTAAAACTCTTGGGTTCTAAGTCATCCTGTGGGTCTTTTAAAACAAAAACTTCAAAAATTAAGCAATGATATTTACTAAGTACAGTGGCTACAAATATTGCTCCCCATAACCCTGGCAGTATTAATACACACAGCATCCACAGTAAGAATGGGTGCAAAGTTAGAGTAAACTGGTAGTAATACGATAGATATAGATGGATAGATAGATAGATAGATAGATAGATAGATAGATGACAGACAGACAGATATAGATATAGATATATATGTATACATGTATATATACATGCACATACACATATACATATATAGTTATCCCTTCCACATTGTGACTTTCCCCAATGCAGTTTTGATATATTGCAGGTTGGCTTAAGAAATTGAGAATTTTGGGGGAGTCTTGTGAAGGCCAAAGATGCCATGCAAAGCCTAGCAGATGACAAGGAAAAATGCATAAAATATATGTCTAGTATTACATAATATCCACATATTTTATCTTTTGATATTGTAAACACCCTATAAAAGAAAAGAAAAAATTCAGGCCTTCTCTGGTATGAAGGAAGGGCCAACAAATTTTATGTGGATTTTCCAGATCCCCCTCAATGTGGAAGGGATAACTGCATAAGGCACATGTATGACTAAAGCCACTTAACCTCTGTTACTGCCGGACCCTGATATCCTTTCTCTTCTTATGGGGTTCCCATGCTGTTGCCCAATGTGTGTATTTCTGCTGGCCTTGCAAGATCTGGTCCTCTCTTCTTCACAGTTCTGCTCTCAATTTACAGGCTGATTTTCTCTTGAATCCGTAGTTGGCTATCTCTTCTACTGCCAGAGTTCTCACTCTTTGGAACTGCTTCTTCTCTGCTGTCTTCTTTGAGATTGAGTCTTGCCACCCTACTTGCATTTCAACTGTGGCTCCTACTGAAGCACCACTTAAAAGAGGCCATGGCCAATGTGGGTTGGGGAAGAAAGAGAAATCAAACTTCTCAAAGATTTGAAGATGGATTTTCTCTCAGGGCCTTTGTTTTTCCTCAACCACTGGCTTCTGTCTGAACCGGGTAGAGATTTCAGAAAGCTAGCTTTGTAAAAGGGTCTAAGAGTATGGCTAATCCATCAACCAATAGCAATCCGCTCCCATAAATCCTTCAGAGATAACTCTATAGAGGTAAAGATGTAGTAGAGTGTTTATACTTTGTTAACACATTATTAATACCTTTCTCTGTTTCTTTACCTTCTCATTTACTTTCTGTCTTTATATCCCTCTTTAAGTTAGTGTGATACCTTCTGCTACTATCTTTAATACCTCCTTTATCTATTACTAACTGTGTAACCCAAGTCATTTAACCTCTGTCTTAGTTTCCTCAACTGTAAGTTTGGGATAACATTACCTGCCTGTAGATTATTGTGAGCATCAAATGATATAATATCTATAAAGCACTTATTCCTGGAATACAGTACACGCTATATAAATGTTTATTCCATTCCCTTCCCCCTCCTTAGCTATGATTACATCTTGGGCTGAGGGAACTCTCAATTAACAGAGCCAATTCTATCTTGAATCCATAGTTGGCTTTCTTTTCTACTGCTAGAAGCCCTTCTCCAATCTTGCACCTCTTCCATTTTCCATGATCTTTGAAATATCCGTGACAACGTCTCCTTGATCACATCTTCCTCCAGCTCTTCCAGTTCCT
This sequence comes from Phascolarctos cinereus, assembly GCF_003287225.1. Taxonomy (NCBI): domain Eukaryota; kingdom Metazoa; phylum Chordata; class Mammalia; order Diprotodontia; family Phascolarctidae; genus Phascolarctos; species Phascolarctos cinereus. The sequence continues at coordinate 50,537,528 of NW_027555514.1, read as the reverse complement.
TCAGATCTTGGGCTAGACAATTTGAATTCATCAAGTTCTCTCTTATTGTCTTACTCTCTCTCTACTTACCTTGGGTGTCAACTGTTTATTAGTTGTTTTTATGCTGCCATTTCCAATATAAAGGTCAGCCATTTTTTTGCAAGGAAAATGGAACAAAATTGAATTGAGCTAACTTCTTTCTGTTGTCACTAGTCATTAACCCATCCATCTCAACAAAAGGTCCTGTCCCTTATTTGATCCTCCTTTTCCTCCCCAAATAACTTGTTCATTTCTGTCTTCTCTGTTCTTTCAGTACCTGGAAACATGCTTGAAGTCAAAAGCACATGATTAAGACTCATTAGGACTAGCAGTATCTAATTTTATTTTAATCAAAACTATGATTTCATTGATTTAAGGAGGTCCTGGTGATGAACTCCTCTACCAAAGGAGAACACCACCTTCTCTAAAACTTAGAATATTAGTGAGTCAATGCCTAGGGCAATTAGGAGTTAAGTTACTTGCCCACTATCACCCATCAGTATATGTCAGAGACAGTATTTAGACCCCAATCTTCCTGACTCTGAAACCACCTTTATTCTCTATAGAGGCTATGTTTCTTCATTGCTTATAGTATTAAATTTTATTTTAAATAATTGAGATATTTCACAGATATTTTAAAATATAAGTATTAATAAGATTTTTCATTTATAGGTATTAATAATCTATTCAGCTAATTACATAAAAATTAAATAGAATAGATGCCTTACTGAAAGAAATAATTACTCAAACCCAATCAATCTAATGAAAGGTGCTAATATATATTGAAAGAATGAATGTTCCAAATAGGAAGAATACAGAGAATTTAGTAGTAGTAGTAGTAGTAGTAGTAGTAGTAGTGGTGGTGGTGGTGGTGGTGGTGGTGGGAGAAGAGAAGGAGGAGAATAACTAGAAGAAAAAGTAGTAGCATCAGCAACACCAAGCTAATGTTTCTGTATGCTTGTCATGTGTCAGATACTATGTTAAGCACTTTTTACACATATTATCTCATTTGATTCTCACAGCCTGAGGAAATAGGTATTATTATTACCCTCATTTTACAGATAAGGAAACTGAGACAGAGAGAAGAAGTGACTTACCAAATATCACACGTCTAGAAAGTGTCTGAGGCTGAATTGGAACTCAGGTCTTCCTGACTACACACCCAGCCCTCTATCCACTGTGCTACCTAGCTGAAACTCCCAGAAAAAAAAATGGCAGGAAGTCCATCCCAGAAAGAGTAGGTAAGTCCATCCAAGAAGGTGGAATAGCAGTATTTGTAAATGACCCATAATAAGTCCTGGAGCACCTCTTAGTATGAGGACATATGGTCTTGCTGTCTTCTGGCCTAATACAGATGAAACCATGTAACTGGGAATGAGGCTAAGCTTACTGAACTCAATTGCCCCTAAAGGCTATCTACAGCAGGAGAGCAGGTTAATAAGGCAATGGAAACCAGATCACAATGTTTCTACAGCTCTGGAGTTGAATGTATCATCTCAGTAGTAACTCCACCATACTTTAATGCCAGAGAGAATCATTTGAACAAGAATTTGGTGGTCATAGAAAGAAGGACCCTAATAAGCAAGTATTTTTTTTTTTTTACCACCATCCTACCAGAGCCCAGGCATTTCAGGTAACCGAAGGCCCTGTCCTTTATCTTGAGTCTTCCTCCTTTAGTGAGTTGATCAAATGGCTCTATAATTTAATGCACCTTTAGAAGAAAGAGATGAGGAAATCACCTGTTTCACATTTCCCTGAGGTCATGAATTTGAAGTCATTGAGACTGATATTTTATTGTGTCACATGCTGGAAATACAACTAAGCTATTCCACATAGGATTTCAAATGTATGGGATGATAATTTTTATGTCTGCTTTCATTGGTTTTAGTAATATATTCTACTAATTATGTCAAATATTAAATTTGGTGGATTCCTTTACCACAAGAAATAGGTACTCAAGGGCCTACAAACTAACAAAAAAGGTTTTAGGATTTGTTTTGTTGGTCCAAGAAAAAAATATATAGATAATTTTCTTTCTGTCAATTTCTAGTTATGATAGAGTATAGAGAGAACTCCAGGATCGAGGCTTGCTTAGGAGAGCAATATGGCCAGCTCCCCTGAACTGGCAAAGCCAATACTACTTTCAGGTTGCCTGGGACTTTTATTTTCCTTGAGACTTATTTTTATTTAAGGGCATTTTCACTTTTAAGGCCCATAACACAGGTGGCTCCCTCTGACCATTTGTTTGTATCCTGACGCTGTGAGTGCAGGGATTTTAGCAGCTGGCACTGTGGCCACCTCTATTGTTTCTCATCATTTTTAAAGGCTTTTGCTTTTATAGTAGCATAAGTCAGGCCAGCTGGCAATCCATTGCAGTAGTGAGCAGTAATGTTTCTCCAGAGAGGAATGCATGGCTTTAGAGGTTTTCTCCTTTTTTACCTCCTTTTTTATTTTTTTTAAGCTCGTTCGCATTTGTGGTCGAAAGCAGATGTATTAGCATTATTTCCATCCTGCAAGATCATTTGCTATGAGATTACCTTACCAATATTCTTGACACATAAACCAATGAAAGGAAATTTGCCCATACTATTATTGGAGGTATGCATATTGATCTCAGAATTTAGTTGAATAATCCTAAATGGTTTTTCCTCTCCCTCACTGGAGTATATTTTACAAAATTATCATGTAGGAAACACATTTTATAGCATCATTGATCTAGAGCTAGAAGAAATGTCAAAAGTTGTCTAGTCTAGCCTCCTGCCCTTCATTTCACAAGTGAGGAAATCAAGAACCTCTCCAAGGAGAGGCGGCAGAAGTTCCAGGCATGGACGGCCTAGGGCATGCCTTTCTGGGTCTTACATGAGCAGAAGTGGCCAATGATTGCCATCCGAGGATCACAATACATGCTATTCTGAAGTACAAGTGGGATAAAGAAGAGCTAACCAGTGTCATAATCACTACCACCATTGCAACACTAGGAAATATTCATTGTACCAGCTATGCAGTGACCATCACACTAACCCCTGAAAGGTTTTTTTTTTTAATATATGTTATTTGTTTTGTAAAATACTTCCCAAATATATGTAAATTTTTACTGTTTTTTTTATTTTGACTTAAAAATTCTCTCCTTCCCTTCTGCCCTCCCCCTCCTTGAAAAGTCATGCAACTTGATGTCGAATATACATGTGAAGTCATGCTAACCATGTTTCTATATTAATCTTATGGAAAAAGAGAACAGAGACAATAACATTAAAACAAAATTAGAGTTAAAATATGCTTCAATCTGCATTAAGAGTTCAACAGTTCTCTCTCTGGAGGTGGACAACATTTGTCATCATGGGTTCTTTAGAATTGTATTGGATCATGGTTTTAATCAGAATAGCTAAGTCTTTAACAGTTGATTATCTTTACAATATCGTACTGTACAATGTTCTCATGGTTCTGCTCACTTCACATTGCATCAGTTCATGTAAGTTTTTCTGTTTTTTTTTCTGAAACCATCCTGCTCATCATTTCTTACAGCACAATAGAATTCCATCACATTCATATACCACAACTTGTTCAGCTATTCCCAATTGATGGATATCACCTCAATTTCCAATTATTTGCCACCACTCAAAACATTACATGCACATATAAGTATGTATGTGCACACACACATACATACACACACACACACACATATATTTGTACAAATAGGTTCTCTTCAGTTTTCTTTGGTATTGCTGGGTCAAAGGGCATGCATGGTTTTATAGCTTTATGGGTATTATTCTCCAGAATGATTGGACTAGTTCACAACTCTACCAACAGAGCATTAGTATCCTATTTTTCCACATCCACTCCATCACTTGTCATTTTCCTTTTCTGTCATCTTACCCAGTCTGATAGCTGTGAGGTAATATCTCTGAGTTGTTTTAAATTGCATTTCTCTAATCAGTAGTGATTTAGAGCATTTTTTTTCATGTGACTATTTTTCATGTGATTTTGATTTCTTCTGAAAATTGCCTGTTCATATGCTTGACTATTTATCAACTGGGGAATGGCTCTTAATTTTACAAATTCATTTCCCTTCCCTACATATTTGAGAAATAATGACTTTATAAGAGAAACACTGTAAAATCTCTCAGTTTCTTGATTTCCTTCTAATTTTGACTGCATTAGTTCTGTTTGTGCAAATAGATTTTTAATTTCATGTAATCAAAGTATTCTATTTTACTTCCTATAATCCTCTCCATCTCTTGTTTGGTCATAAACTCTCCCTGAATGAAGTTTTTAATCAATGTGGTGCACTGAAAGAGGCATGGATTTGAAGTCCAAGAAGGATTTGAAGGGAGCTTGCTAGAATGGATATATCTGGCATGAGAGGAGACATATTCCTAACTCCTCCTTTTTCTGCTCACATTCCCGCCTGCCCACCAACCCTCCACCATTACCAAATTGCTTGGCTTTGAGGATAGTGATGCAATCATAGCACCATACACTCCCATTCCTAAACAATGAACTTGCCCATTTAGCTATTTATATTCTTATGACTCCTTGCATTCATCCTGTCTAGTGTCTTGGATGACTGCTGCTGCCTTGAGACCAGAACTGCATCCTCTTGGCTGTCAAGGCCTGTGCAACTTCCTATTGCCTATATAGTGAAGAGGAGTATATGTAGTACTTGCTAAAGGACTGTAAGTTCATGTATATGTAGTGTTGGAAGAAGCACCAAAGACTATCTAATCTAACCTCTTCTTTTTTTAAGGTTAAGGGAAATGAAGCTGAGGGAAGGATTAATGCCCAAGGTCACACAGAGAGAGGGGGTGAAGGGAGTGACTGGGATTTGAATCTAGGTCTTGAGCAAAAGTTCCTGTCATTGATTGGCCAGGACATGCCTTTCTGTGTCTTATATGAGCAGAAGTAATATTTGCCTTGGGACAAAGAAAACCATATTGTGGCTGGCCAGAACCCCAATGCAGCCTAATAATGTTTTGGTCAAGCACATGGCCCAGTTTTTGTCTCTAATTTCAGGGTCATGATTTTTTCCCCATTATTCTAACTTTTGCAGAATAACAAATGTGACCTCAATAACCTTTTCTCACACTAAGACTTTTGAAATATTTAGGTAATTTACATTTAAATATGAGAAAAAAATCCAGAAGTGTTTCTTGGGACCTATTTCAGACATTCCCCTAACCTTTTATCATTTCTTACTATAAATAGCACATACACATGTATGACAAAGTCATATAGACTCTGTCAACAGAGCCACACCTACTCACCCATTTGCTGTTTTTCTTTTGAGGAAATGAAATGACTAGAAACAGAAGCAGTAAATTACTTGAGTGTCCTTGGGCATAGCATTTAAGCCATCTGGGCCTCAGTTTTCTGTAAAATGGGACAGTTGAAATAGCAGTCCCTTCCAGACCCAATCCTGTTACTACTAGAAACAAAGAGATCAGTGCTCTCGCCCCAGATCTGACAATAACTGGCTGTGAAACCTTGGGCCAATGACTTCACCTCTCTGCATGTCAGTCTTCTCACCCATAAAATCAGCAGTGTTGGATTGGATAATCCACACAGTTTCTTTCTGATCAGACCTTAGGTGATTCCGTTATTCTGCATGAGAAAACAGTAAGAAGGGCTCGAGTAATGGAGACATAAAGAGTCAACCATCCCTAAAATTGTTTTGTGCAGTGGGGAAACCTACTGTTGTGAAGTTCCTAGAATCATCGATCAATAGGTGGAAGGACTTCAGAGGATTTCTAGTCCCTGCCTCCCTTTCATTTTGTAGATGAGGAAAATGAGGCTGAGAGCAGGTAAGTGAGGACTTCAAGGCCATCTAGGGAGAAAGGAGCAGAGCTGAGATCTAAATTAAGACCCTTTACATCCAAACCCAGGGCTCTTCCTTGGAATTGTTGAGAGGAAAATTAAAATTAGGTATGATATCACTACTAATATTCATATATTTATTAACACAATTAGAAAATTAATGAAATTATTGCTTTCAGAAGAGGTTATGATAAGTAGAGTGATATTGTGTATAGAAACCTGGCCTCAGAGCTGGGAATCCTTGGGTGAAGGTCCCATGTGTGACACAAGCCCATTATGTGACCTCTTCAAGTTAACTCCCATGGTACCAGGGCAGGAATATCAAATATGGTGCTAGCAGACCTATCCAAGTGTGACTGAAATAAGATGAAAATGTAAGTGGGAAATATTTAAGAAAAGAAATAAAAATGAAACAGAACATAGATAATGTTAACATGTGGCTTACTAAGTCAATATACAGCTACATATGATTTAGTGGGTCACATCTCTTTTTGAGTTGGGCACTACTGCTAGGCTACTAACTTGCTAAGACTGCAAAGTTACAGAAAAGTTTCCTGTCTGATTACACTGGTAGAAGGAATTTTATCAGCTCGTATCTCCTAATACCTCTTGAAGTTCAGTCATGTCTGACTCTCCCTGACCCCATTTCGGGTTTTCTTGACAAAAATGCTTGAGTGGTTTGCCGTTTCCTTTCCCAGATCATTTTACAGATAAGGAAACAGAGTTAAATGACTTGCCCAGGGTCACAAAGCTAGTAAGTGTGTCTGATGCCAAATTTGAAATCAGGAAGATGAGTCTTCGTGACTCCAGATCCAGCACTCCATTCACTGTGTCACCTAGCCGCACCATTCCCAACATCTAATTTCAGTCTAATCTCAACCTGGAGACAAAATTCTACACTGGCAGAACAGAATGAAAGGCAATGATGGTGATAATTTTCCCTATCCTTTAAGGCCTCAGCTATCAGTCTCTAAAGACCATTTCTGTATAGCTTTCCCTGATTCACCCCCTCCCTAACCCCCAGGAAATGTTTTCTCCTTCAAAATTCCCTAGACCATTTTGTCCAGATCTCTCTTTGGCCCTCATCATTCCATGCTTTATGGTACACTTTCTAGGGCACATCTTGATCACCTCCCTCATCTCCTCCCAATAGAATATAAAGTCCATGTGGGCAGAGACAATTTTATTTTTGTTTGTATCTCAAATATCCTGCACATAGTAGGTAAGCACTTACTATTTATTGAATTTAATTGAATTGTCACTTACCGTTAGCTAAATGTTGAATTTAGTTTCTTCTGATGCTGAAAGGGATAAGTGAATAAGCAAAGCAAACCAATAAAACCTTTACCCTTCCTAATACATTCTGAGCAAATGGAAATGATAGAAAGTCCCTGTAAAGCATTGTTTTCATTTGCTGTGTCTTTGTTTCTACTCCCATCTCCCCACTTCTCATCCTCTGCTTCTTCAGCCCTTAACTGTGTGGGAGTTTTTCATTTCATACATCATTTACAACTTGCTGCGATGATCCCACAAAAGTTGGTAGGCTTTGAAAAGTTAATGAGAAAGTCCCAGGCTATGTACATTTGGGAGTTGGGCACATGGAGGACTGTCACTGATTTCATTTTCATCACCCTATTCTGTCAGACAGGTCATGTAACTTTGAATTAGTAAATACCAATGAAAAGAGAAAACAAAACTCAAAGAAAATTGCTCTGTTTGGGGTTTCAGTAGCAATCAAAGGCATTTGAATGCTGATAGATTTTCACCTTCACAAGCAGTCTCACTGAACTTAGCCAATCCATAAGACAGCATATTGTGCACACTCTGCTCCTACTAAGACTAATATTTCTCAATCAGCAGCATTTTATGTCACCCATTCTCCTCCATAACCTATTAATATTTGTCCAGGTTAAATATTAAATTTAGATAACATATGAAATGGATAGCATGTAATTTGATAGAGCAAAATGCTACCTTAAATACTCTCTTCCAACAAGATATTTCCCATGCATAATCTAAATTATGCAAGATTATGTGAAAAATCTAATCATAGAAATGACTGTACATTGTTTCTCTAATTGTGTTTTTCCCCCCCTGAGGCAATGGGGCTAAGTGACTTGCCCAGGGTCATACAGTTCTCTAATTGTTAATATCAGATCTGTGATCTTTTTCAGTCTTCCTCCTCACCTATATATTTTTTCCCCTCTGGGCTTTTGTGAATATTCTCTCCTGATTCTCATCTTACATACCTTACATATTTATTCTCAAGTTTCTTTGTTGGTTCATCATGCTAATCATACTCCCTAGCTGCAGGTCTTTTCTAAGGTTCTGTCTTAAGTCTCCCATTCCTCTCTTTATACCTTCTTCCTGTATCAACTCCCATGGGTTTGCTATCTGTCTGTCGGTCTGCCTGTCTGTCTGTCTTTCTCTGTGTGTGTGTGTGTGTGTGTGTGTGTGTGTGTGTGTGTGTATGTTGTTGCTGATTTACTTTAGTCATACCTAATTCTTCATGACCCCATTTAAGATTTTCTTGGCAGAGACACTGAAGTGATTTACTATTTCCTTCTCCAGCTCATTTTACAGATGAGGAAGCAGGCAATAGGGTCCAGTTTCTTGCCTAGGATCACACAGCTATTAAGTATCTGAGGCCAGATTTGAATTCAGCTCTATTCACTGCATCACCAGCTGCCTCATATTAAAGAGGATGATAATGGTAAAATAACGTATTGAGATGCAGCAAAAGCCATCCTTGGAAGAACATTTATAGCTCTGAAAATCTACATTAGCAAAATAACGAAGGGGAGTATCAGTGTGCTGATCATACACTTTGGAGAATAATGCTAAAACAAGTGCAAAAGAAGAAACTTTGAACATTAGATTAGATAAGATATTACAAGATAAGAAATAAAGAAATGTAGACTATAGAATTTGTTTAAAAAATTAGAAGTGTATAAAAATACCAACAAAATTGTAAATGATTGGCCAACACAATTAAGCACAAAAGAGAGAAAATAAGATTATCAAAATAAAAAAATGAACTATATGAATTCGCAAGGGAAATAAAAATAATTATCAGAAGTGACTATACATAATTACTTTCCAGCAACTCTGAGAATTCAAAGGAAGTGGATGAGTATTTAAAAAATCCCAAATTGGCAAATCAACAAAACAAGAAATATAATGAATAAATGAATGAAAAGAATGTCTACTGATTATGTGACACTACCACGAAAGGCAGGATCTCAAACAACAGAATATCAGACAAAGACATTGAGGAGGCCATAAATAAACTACCAAAGAGGTGGAAACCCTCCAGGGCATATGGATAGACAAGTGAATTCTATTAAATATTTAAAGTACAATTAAAAACCATGTTATGAAAATTATTCACAAAAATAAAAGGCACTCAGTCTAATTCCTTTCTCATGACAAATACATTTCTGATTTCTAGACTATGGAGAGAACAAAAACTATAGACCTATTTTACTAATTGACAGAAATATTTTAAACAGATTTTTTTTTCAAAGACTAGAAATATACCCAGAAAACAATTCACTACAGTAAGGTAGTTCAACATTAGTGAAACAAAAAGCATAGCTAATTAATAAGAAAAATGAGAGATGGCATTATATAAGGAGAGACTTGGACTTGGAACAGAAAGAACTAATTTCTAAACTTTCTCTTGAGGCATAAATACTTTGTGTCTCTAGGCAACTAAGAGTATAAGTTATGGAGAATGTGCTAACCAAACAGGTAGGAGGAGCTTACTCTTCCAGGACTTCCCTTTACCAATGAAATCCCAGGTCTCTATCCTCATGCTTAAAAAAGAAACAATAACTTGCATCTACATGTTGTTTTAAGGTATGAAAAGTGCTTGACACACATTATATTTGGTCATCACAGCAATCCTGTAAGGTATGATAATGTGACAAGCTATCTAGATAATATCATGCTAATCAATATCTATTTATGACAAGATATCTATTAGGATATCCTATTACTACCCCCATTTTACAGATGAGGAAACAGGTTTAGATTAAAATGACTTGCCCAAAATAACATAGGTGGCCTCAGGCAATATTTAAAGTCAGGTCTTTTTGACTCCAAGTAAAGGCACACTTTGCTTTATTGCTCTTCACATATTTAGCATTTTGTGTTTGGTTGGGTTTTTGTTTGTTTGTTTCTTTTACAAGTTGAAGGTCTGTGGCAACCCTATATCAAGCAAGTCTATTGGTGCCTTTTTGCTAATAGTACGTCCTCACATCATGCCTCTGTGTCACATCTTGGTAATTCTTGCAATATTTTAAACTTTTCCCTTATTATTATATCTGTTATTGTGATCTGTGATCAGTGATCTTTGACATTACTATTGTAATTGTGGAGCCATGGACACCCCCCCCCACCCCCCCCCCCCCCCCCCCCCCCCCCGCCTCCCACATAACAGGCCAGCAAACTTAATTGATAAAAGTTGTGAGAGTTCTGACTGCTCCGCAGACCAGCTGTTCCCTGTCTCTCTCCTTCTCCTCTGGCCTCCCTGTTCCCTAAGACATAATATTGAAACAAGGCCAAGTTATAAGCCTACAATAGAGTTCAAGTGAAAGGAAGAGTCAATTGACACAGCAAACTTCGTTGTTGCCTCATTTTAAGAAATTGTCACAACCACTCCAACCTTCAGAAACCATCACCCTGATCAGCAGCCATCAAGGAGACAAGCTCTTCCACCAGCAAAAAGATTATTACTCACTGAAGGCTCAGCACACTTACTAAACTATAGCATAGTGTAAAAATAACTTTTACATGCATTGAGAAATGAAAAAAAAATTGTGTGAGCTACTTCATTGCAATAATTGCTTATTTCAGTGATCTGGAACCAAACCTACAATGTCTCTGAGGTATGTCTGTACAACATTTGGATCCAACAAAAATAACAACAGCAATAACAAAAATCCCAGTGGTTATTTCAAATGATACAGAAAAAGTCTTTGACAAAACACAGCATTTAATCATTCATATGAAAAACCCTAAAAAACACAAATATCCAAGGGCCCTGCTGTAATATAATCAAAATTGTCCAAAGCCAAGAATGAGAATTGTTTGTTAAGGAAAAAAAAAATTGCATGAGAAGAAATACCAGGAGTTATCCTAAGAAAAATAAGGACAAAGAAAAGATGGTTCTGCTCCCCAATATTGTTCATCATAGCTTAGAAATGCTATATAACAATAAGAGAACCAAAGGAGAAAATATTTGCAAGGAGATGACAAAACTATCCTTTTTTTGCAGATGATGGGGTCTTGTATTTGGGAAATTCCAGAGAAGCCTCCAAGAAACAAAGATGATTAAAAGCTTTAGTGAAGCAGCAAGGTACAAAATAAATCCCCCCAAATCATTGGCATGATATTAACCACAAGAAAATGGCAGTGTGGCATAGGAGTAAGAATTGGCTTTGAAGTCACCTCTGTTCAAGACCTGTGTTTAGGTTCCTTGGGACATTGGGCAGGTCTCAACCTCTCAGTATTCCAAGCAACTCTCTAAGACTTAGTTACAGAAAAGGTGCCAACCTGAATGAGGAGGCAGTGTCCTCACCTGGCAGTTCTCTAAGCCATTGAAATCAAAGATCTGTTCTCTACCTTAATTAAAAAAAAAGAAAAGAGAAAGTCCATTTGAAATTTCTAAAAATGCATAAACAGGAGATACAGAGAAATCCTATCATTTTTACTGGCATATGGAATTCCCTGATGAGAAAAGTCCCCAGACCAGGGGTAGGGAAGCTGCAGCCTTGAGGCCTTTAAGGCCTAGAGAACCTTGAAGAGTTTTCTAAAACACTGAGAGATTAGATGACTTGCCCAGAATCACACAACCAGTGGAGGGACTTGTAAATCAGGTCTTACTAGCTCAAAGAACAACTTTTTTCCCTCCACTATTCTATACTGCTTCAAAACATAAGATATCCTTCCCTGAAATAAATGAAGACTAAAGCCATTGGATGGATACTGGTACTCATGTACTCATGATTGGACCACTCCACTACAACAAAAATGAATTTGCTATATACATTTATAGATTTAGTATTATGTCAATCAAATTGCCAGCAGCATATTTTATAGAACTACATAAAATGATAAGAAAATTAATTTGGGAGACAAAAGAGCTCTATTTAGAGGTATGGAGAGATGGATATTTCCAGAAATGACTAAGATATAAAAAGAAAAGGCATCAATAAAACTTATAAAGAAGAAAATCACCAATACAGTTTACCAACTCAGATGCAATAGGATGTCAGGGCTTGAATACAGAAATAATATGATTAGAAAATTCCAGCAATTCATGAGAGACAAAAATCTGAGTAAAGAGTCAGCAATAAATTCCACGGCCTTGGGGGCCATACAAAATTGAACAAAGTATGGATAATGATAAGAGTGACTTTAAAATGCTAATATGAAGAGGCAAATTCAGCTCTGGTAAGCATTGAGACTTGGTGGAATGGGATAGATAACTATAATAACGAAAAGCCAACAGAATAGATAAAGAGGTAAAAGTATTGTTGTGTATCAAGAAGGTCTATTCACGTGTGGAAAACCTGTCATCAGAGGAAGGAAACATGTTAGAGGCCATCTGGGTGAAGATGAACGAAGAAAAAACTAAAATGACACTTTCATTTGAACATATTATAGACACCTTGTCTGATTTAATGGTATGATATAGTACTGATGGGGCACTTCAATTATCTAGAAATCTGCCAGAGTGTCTTCTTTGATTTTTTTTTAAATACCAGTTAGGCCAAAATCAGAAACAATTGAACCCAATAACTCAACATCCAATAAACCCAAGAACATAAATTGCCAATTACTACTAATAAGAAAAATGTGAATTAGAGCAACCCGGAAGTTTTACCTTGTGGCCAGCAAACTGGCAAAATTGAGAAAAGTTGAGGGCATTGTCAATGTTGGAGGAGTTGCAGGGACACAAATTGAGGAATTACTTTTTGTAAAACAATTTGGAATTAAAAAAATAATAAACTCATCATACCTTTTGTCCCAGAAAGCCAACTATTGGGAATATATATGCAAACAGGTCAACGACAGACAGCAAAGGCCCCTGGTATAACAAAATATTTGTTTATGGTAGCAAAAACTGGAAACAAAACAGGTGCCCCCACTCATGGAGTACAACAAGGACCTTATGTCTCCATTGAGGCCACCAGATATCTAAAAGACTTCCCTGCTCTTAATCACAGAACTCTTTCTCTCTGCCCCCATTCTCCTATCCCTGCTCTTTTCTCTGACAGGGGGTGAAAACTCCTGTCTACACTACTGACCATTGGTTTAGATAAGACACCATGAACTGGAGTTAAGACGTCTGCCACATCACCACTTCCCAAGACCACCAAGCAGGAGGAAGGACCTTAACCACTCATCCAACCTCTTTCCCTTCCAATCCTCGTTATTTATACTGAATCATGACTCCCAAAGAATAAGCCATCCTCTTCTCCTTCATTTTACAACATAGCACAGCTCATGAGGGAATCAGAGTAGTTGAATCAGAAATTCAGGACTGAACCAAGCTGATGGAGCCATCAATCCCCTGTCCCTTCCACCATTCTCACTATGCAGAGCACTATTTTCTGCAACAAGAAGGAACCTCACAGAAATAGAAATTGGTAATTACTAAAGTAAATCTTGGAACCCTCAATGGAACCCAAGCATTACATTTACTTTCCTCAACTGTGAATTGTACCCTAATTAAGACAAACAAACAAGGCATACAGGCACTAACTCAGCGCCAGGTGAAATCAAATCTTATTTTCTTAAGTGAGGTGGAACATGGTAGGGACTAGGTTTAGAATCAGGACTGGGTTCTAGTCAAACCTTGGGCTGACTAGACATATTGCCTGTGTGACCCTGCCTGTGCAGCATTTAACCACCAAATGACCTGGGAAATTCTCTACAGCAGAGGTGTCTTGGCTCTCTGCAACACTTCCAGCTGCAGGTGAACCAGATTAAAATGTAATTGGAAATATTTAACATTATTTTGTTCAAATACAATAGAACATAGATAATATTACATTTTAAAATTGTCAATATGCAGCCCAAAGTGGTCCTTATGCATGGATTAATGGCCCCCATTTGTATTTGATTTTAACCTACTAGTCTAAGCCTAAGGGTTTGCAGAACAGTGGCCAGGCTATAGAGGAAGTTTCCTCCTCAGACACTCCCTACTCCAAAGAAATCACAAATCTGGGTGAAAAAAATATTCTTCTTAAACTGTATACTAAACTGAAACAAAACTAGAAAATCAAAATGTTTTCAGATTCTTGTGAAGTTGGAGTTCTTAGCAAAAGTCTTTCTCCTTTTGGACCTTTCCTTTCCTTCCATCTCTATTCCTAGATTTTAAAAATGGGTTTCTCTTGTAAAGGAAATAGAAACTCTCCAGTCCATCTTTATGAATCATAAAGAAGATAACATTTTGAAGTCAGAGAGCAAGAGAAACACAAAAAGAACAGGAGAAATCATTTTGAGACTAGCCCAGGAAGGGCTGTGATGGCCATGAAACTTAAATGGGAAATGTTCCCTGTGTGAATCACTGGAATAAATGTTTGAGATATCAAGTCCCCACCATCTGCTTTTTTCTCTCTACTTGTTTTATTCTTGTGCCTGTCTTCTAAGTGAATCCCTAGGACTGTTTAAAGCTAGTTCTGGCAAGATCATGGGAATGCCTAAACTTCCCACATAAGAAGGATTAAACACATCATTGCAGTCACAGACTGTTACAGCTAGCAGAGACCTTAGCAATCTCTTCCAACCCCCTCATTTTATAGAGGGGAAACTGAGGTCCAGGGAGTTTATTAGTATGCTTGAACTCTTCCAGAGTGAGCTATGTTCTCTCTTTCTGGAATATAAGAGGCCTGTAGCTTCTTTGCAGTGGACAAAGCTCTGGGCTTGGAGTCAGTAAGATCCCAGACAACCTCAGACACTTACTAGATCCTAGGCAAGTCACTAAAACTCAATTTGCCTCAGTTTCCTCAACTATTAAATGGGTATAATAAATACACCCACCTCCCATGGTTGTTGCGAGGACTAAATGAGATATTTATAAAGTACTTAGCACAGTGCCTGGCACAGAGTAAAAAGTATATAAATGAGCCATTATTATTAGCAAGTATCATGATCACTAGCTCTATGATCCTGGGCAAGTCATTTGACCCTGTTCACCTCAGTTTCCTCAAGAGTAAAATATTAAGGAGTTTTGAAACACCTCCTTACAACCCTGGTCACTCCCTTTTCCCACTCCCTTTTCCCACTCCCTTCCCTTGAATCAGGAGGGTATCTGTTAATCCCTCTCATAGACAGAGTTTCACCCTCTCCCCCCACCTTTGAATTGTCCCTTCCCTACCTGGGGAAAGGAGGGTGAATGGGCAGTAGGTATAATGTGGGCCCACTGGCCTTGGGCCCTGGGGCAACCTTTGCCTAGAAGCATCACCCAGGTTCAGCATGTCCCGCTCAAGGTAAAGAAGGTAGCCTCTGAACTTGGACTACAGGCCATTCACCTACAGTTGGTAGCAAACAGCGGGTACCAGCCGATGTCCCCCCATTGTTCCCTGGATGCAGCCTGCACTCGCTTCCAGTCAGTCTCCTCTTTGGGACCATCCTTGAGGCAGTGACAGCTCTATACCCTTCCAGCAGGAAGCAGTTTCAGAAGCCAAGACCTTTGCCCTTTACCCTAAAATAATTTGAGTCCCATTTGGGAGGGGGAATGACAAGGGTGGGATCTGGACCCCTAAAAGGAAAAATCCTGGACTTTCCCACATGGCCAAATCTCTGGAGTTCACCTGAGGCTATAATCCTATCAACTGGCCTTTCATTGTCTTCTATGCCCAATCTACCTCCAGATGGCCCCCCAGCCACTTCCCACCTTTAATCCTATCTAGACTCCATTCTCCCTTGGCCATGTGGTCTAGGTCCCAAGCATTCTGTTCACTCCAGCTTACTGGCCACTCCCTTCCAGATCTTCCTTAGACCCCTCCTCCAGTTACCGCAAACTACTTGGCCATTCCTAGATTCCTCCCGCAGTCTTTCTGTATAGATGGTCCATCTTGTCTCCATTAAGGTGCTCAGATTCTTAAAATCTAGCCAAAAGATCACTAATGTTCAGATTTTAAGAGTCTGGCCAATATGGCAGATATTCTAATAAACTTTGTCTTTGGCTGAAAAAAAAAGAGCAAAATGGGAATAATAACAGCATGTACCTCACAGGGTTATTGTGAGGATCAAATGTGATAATATTTATACAGCACTTAGCATCTGACATATAATAGGCACTATATAAATGCTTATTGCCTTCCACCTTCTTCTCTTCTCTTCCTTTCACCCTTTCTTGCTTCTTCTGCAACTGGTTTCAACTCTGAAATAGTTTCTCCTAGACAAGGTATCCTGTCCACCTTCAGCGATAGTAAAACCCTGATCAACTCGCAGTTAGACTTCTCAACTTCTAACCTACTTGGAAAACAACATACTGAACCTCCATTCTGATACTGCCATGGCTCTCCCCAAATTCTGATCATTGCTCTAGGTGTTTTTCAAAGCTATAACATGAAAGTTCTGCCGAAACTGGAACCTATAGACTAAAAAAGGGTCCCCTCTAATTGGCAATGAGACCTGTGATTTCAGTGCTTGAGGGAAAGTCCAGGTGTGGAATCTCCTTCTACCCTTGCTAGTTGGTAGCTTCTCTGCAACTTCTAGCTCTAGAGAGTAGCCTAGAATACTGAGAGGTTAAGTGATCACTTGCCCAGGGTCACATGGCCAGTATGTATCAGAGCCAAGACTTGAATCTGAATCCCTGTCCCCATCCTCTCCCAACTCCCCTTGGCTTTGAGAGTGGCTGTCTATTCACCAGGCCACCATGTATGTGTATGTATATGCGTACATATGCATATGTGTATGTACATATGCAAATTAGATATAACTCTTAGATTACTTGGACTTTAGCACTGGGATCCTGAAGGGACCTTAGGATCCCAAACTATTGTTAGGCCTTCTACGTATCTCCTCAAGTTAAGGAATTATGCTATCTATCCTTGTATGAACTCTGGGATAAATAACAAATGAAATCCATGCTTGCAGAGATCTGTTCCCCAATCTTGCCACTTTTTGTGTCCTTAGTGCCTTGTATTCTGAAGTAGTTAGAAGACACAGCAGAAGTTATAAGGACTTGTGGTAGGTTCCTGAAAAGTGACAAATAAGATCCTTACCTTGCAAAAGGTAGAAAACTGGACCAGATGACTTCTCTAGCTTCCTTCCAGTTGTAAGAGGTATCAGTATATTTCTATGAAAAAGCACCCTTGTCTCCAAGCTTGAGCATCTTTTCCCTGTCCTTAGGCCTTGGATCTGTGAGAGAAAGAAAAGAGAGAGGGGAGGGTACAGATCAGTAAAAGAGAAAGAGAGAAGAAGAGGAGAGGGAAGGGGTAAGAGGGAGAAGTTGGAGGAGATTCCAGGAAGATTCTCCATTGTGGTCAGGGAAAGGAATTAAAGGAAGAGACATGACCATAGACTCAAGGCTAAAAGAAACATTAGAGGTTATATAGTTCAATATGTTTATTTGTGACTTTCTCCAAGGTAAATAGGAGTGTTGGAATTTGAACCCATGTCATGGGATCACAGTTATAGAGCTGAAAGGGACGTCAGAGGTCATTTAGTCTAATGTCCTTATTTTTACAAATGAGGAAATTGAGGCTGAGACAGGTGAAGTGATTTGCACTGGGTTACACAGAGAAGATGCAAATGTAGGTCTCCCTGATTACAAGTCCAGTGCTCTAGCCATACTGCCTCTTTCTAACTCTGTGTCCAGCTTTCAGTCCACTGTACCACACTGCCTCCCCACATATAATTCTTGGCCATCTTGTCTCAAAGCAATCAAAGTCAACCCTACCCAAAACCATGGAGACAAAGTTAGTCCTCAACATTCTCCCATCTCCCTTTTTATTGCCCTTATCTTCATCTCAACTTAGTGAACAGGTTTGCTCATGTTTCTGCTCATATATACACCATCTAAAATGTATTTTCAGCAGTCAAGATGGAAAGAATCTGATATAGTACATTCATTATGGGAAATAAATGTGTTAATGAGAGATAAAATTAAAATATAGATATAACAAAGTTTTCTACAGACATATGTGTGTACGTATATATTTGTTCAATTGTTTTCAGTCGTGTCTGACTCTTAGTGACCCCATTTGGGGTTTACTTGGCAAAGATACTGGAGTGCTTTGTCATTTCTTTCTCCAGATCATTTAACAGATGAGGAACTGAGGCAAACAGGGTTAAAGGACTTGCCTAGGGGTCTCACAGTTAGTAAGTGTCTAAAGTCAGACTTGAATTCACAAAGTTGAGTATTCCAGACTCCAGGACCAGCCCTTTATCCCCTGAGCCATTTAGCTTGTATAGACATATGTGTATATTTGCATTTATGTGTACGTATATACACACCCACCCACACCCATATATATGTGTATATGTGTATGTGTGTGTAGGAGAAAGTGTCTTCTCATATGTTATATATTGTTACATATGTTACATGTATTATCTATAACAAAACATATGTAAGAAGCCAGATTCTCCTGCTTTTTTCTACATACCTATGTGTGTGTTTATATATAAATAGACTAATAGATATGTAAAACATATAAGAAGTCAACTCCTATCAAGAAGATTCATAATTTAATGGGAAACAAAAATACCAAGTCAAATCAATGAGGCTCTCTAATGGTGGATTTGAGGTAATTGGGATATTTAGAGGGTAAAAAGCCCCAATTAGTCAGTAATTAAGGTAATTAAATATCTATTATGCAATTGTTTTCTACAAGACATTGTGCTAGGTACTATGTGTGATAGAAAACAAATGGAAAACATCACTCCAGTTCTTGAAGAGCTGACTATGAAACGTTGTGAAGAACAGGTGAGATAATGTGTATTAAAAAGTAATTTTTAAACCTCAAAGCAAATTACTTCCAAAAGCATGTATTACGCAGCTGTAATTTTGCAAGCCCTGTGCTAGATGCTAGGCATACAAAGACAAAACCAAAACAGCCTCTGACCTTGGATTCTCTCCCGTACAAATGTCAGCTCTTGTGGCTATGCCTTCTGACAGGATAGGGAGCCTGCCTTTCGTTTTAGCAGGATTTTATGTCTGATGGTTGGAAGGATGTAGAAGATTATTTGGCAAAAACAGCGAGAGAAGAAAACCCACAGAACGTGTCAGCCCTCTCTAATTTCATGTAGTTCCTGGTCATTTGATTTGTCAGTTGATTTTTTTTTTAAAGTTTAAAAGGGAAAATCTTAGAAAAATAAAGAAAAGGGAATGCCAAGAATCTTGCCTTATCCCTACAAGCTGTTACAGACCAAGGCTTGATGCTGTTAAAAAGCAGGCAGGAATACTCATCACCTGGATTCTACAAGGTAAATGACCAAATCTAGTTACTGGTTAGGTGGCTTGGAATTCTTGGAATTAAATGTCAGTGTACCAGATGGATGTATCTGGGTTTTGCATGGAGTATTACTGCCCTGTCAAGTCATATATGTCATTCAATCACTGTGCCTCATTTCTTTTTCTAGGAATTCACTGTTTCAGGACAACACAATTCAGTTTAAAAAATTGTTGTAATCTACAAATCCTCAACTTTGGTGACTTGACGGGGCCCTGCCAAGGTCATTTGTACAAAGTAGCTTTGTGAAAATCATCAGGGAACTTTGTTTGGTAATTGTATGCTGCATTGCATTTTATCTTGTGACTTTTTTGTTATTTGTAAATTGCACATAGAAACCCCAAAGAAGGCCACAGAAAAATAAAACAAGATCATTTTAGCATTGGCTATTGTACTGTAACAGACATAGCCAAATAGTCTTTTTTGGGAAACCAAACCGCAGAAACCATTTATACTTAAATGAGATTTTAAGGTTTATAATTTTTTTAAAACATACTATCAATTCAATCCCATAGGTATTCATTAAGCAGCTACAGAGTACAAATTCTGAGGATATCATGTTTGTTTTGGTTTATATATGTGATTTTATCAACATAGAAGCCTCTAAAGTAGGGAGCAGGGGCACAATCCTAAGAGGAGCTTGGCATGACTCCACAGGGTCAGTGATCTGCCAGTTGGAGTGTGCATATAGTCTAGGTAGCAAATCACAGAGTTTGTCTCCAACACAAGCACACTTCCTCCAATACTCTCCCAGCGACCTCTTCTTTCTGCTTGGCAATTTTCCATTCTTGCCATAAGTGAAATCAAAACCCAAAAGGAAGGATGGCTCACAGATTCTTCTTAGGGAAGTAGATAAAGGAGTTTGTATTACTGTATGTCAAATAATGAGATCCCCATAGATGAGTGGTCAAAGGATATAAACAAACTATTTCAAAGGAAGAACTGAAAATATTATGACCACATAAAAGAATATTCTAAAGCAAACATTCTTAGTAAATTAGAAAACATGACAAAAATAGAAATAGTGTTGGAGAAGGTTTTGAAAGATGGGGATACCAATGCATTGCTAGTGAAGATCTGAATTAGTATTACTATTCTGGAAAGCAATTAGGAATTAGGCAAAATAGGTAACTAAATTTCCCTCACCTTTTGACTCAGAGACTCCATTATTAGGCATATACTCCAAGGAAGCCAATGATAAAAAAGAAATGTCCCATTTATACCAGTTTGTAGCAGTACTTTTTTTTGTAACGATATAGAAATGGAAATAAATAAATTTCTATACATTGGGGAATGGCTAAACAAATTGTGGTAGCTATCACTTTATTGTATAATATAACAGACTATCACTTTCCTGGGTATGAATCAATGGGTATGAATGACTGAATAAAGGAAAAAGTAATTTATTAAACAACTACCATGATAAGCACCAGAGAAACAAATATAGAAGCAAAGACAGCCCTTTTTCCTCAAAGAAATTACATCCAAATAGGGGACGGTAGACATGAAGGAGCATTTTGGTGCAAGTTACAGCCGTGATGGTGAAGGGGGCTATAGAACGATAGACAAACATACCCCGTTTAGGAACAGTGGCAGAGATGATTTGATCACAGTTCATGGGTCAGAACTGAAGATGGGTAGGAGAAAACATGATTGGTGAGAAGGACATGGATGTGGAGTAGGGAATGAAGAAAAACCAGATAGCTGTGGCTTTCCTGAAATAGTGAATACAAAGAACCACAGGTTGCAAAATGCAATATACAGATTGTGTGTGTGTGTGTGTGTGTGTGTTCTGTATGCATACATACATACATATGTATACCTAGAAAGAACAATAACAACAAAACAGTTTAAAATGGATTCTGTGAAATTATAATGATCATGTTTGGTCTCAAATAAAAAATGTAAGAACCCACCTGCCCCATTTATCTACACAGGTGGGGGGAAGGGAGGAGCTATGGGGATGGAGCACTGTAAATAACGTCAGATTTTTTTTCTGTAGGTTGATTAGGTTTTTTGTTTGTTTTTCCCCTCTTTTAATAAAATATTTTTTAAAGAACCTCTGGGGAAGAAATGAGAAGAGGAAAATACAGGTGATGTAAAAGATATTAATAAAAATATTAAAACAAAAAAAATCAAGAAATATTTGCCAGTACTTATGATCATTTTGTGTAGTAGTGTTCATGATGAGGATAATTACTACTTATGTACCAACATAAGCTGCCCAGGATGAGGAAGAAGAGATATCTTACAAAGAACTTAATAGGACCTTTCAAGTCAAGTCATCGTATATATTAAAAACTTGATTACTTTAATACAAAGGTAATCACATGAGAGAGGAATGAAAATTATGCTGGAAAACTTGGTTCAGGAGTATGAAAGAAGAGAAGTCAAAGGCTATTAGGCTACAGAGGTCTTCTTTAACTTTTTACACTCATGACCCCTTTAGCACTTTTTAAACTGTGGGTCACGACCACTATGTGGAAGCCTCATGCCTATATTTTAAAAAATATTTTCTTTAAAAAAGTTGGGCCATGCTAAAAACAAAGATGAATCAACACCAAATAATGTCACACACACACACACACACACACACACACACACACACAGAATACTTAAATGGATTTGTGATATCTCTAATTTTTGAGTTCTTTCCTACAATGTAAATTGTACCCCATCTTGTGCAACTTTTGCCCGTGTTCTCCACCACTATGAATCAACCTACCAGTCCAGAGGCCATCCTTACTTTCTTCAGGTATTTCAAGGGTACCAGTGGAGCAATATGGTGATCACACATGTCATCCCTCCCTCTTATCACATGTCCAGCCCACTGTCACTTCCTGTCATACAATTCCTTGATAATGTCTTTGGCACCTGATCTTCTTCAGAATTTCTTGTTCATATATTTCAGGCTATAGACATCTAACATATGCCTCTACACTGACTTTCACGTGACACTTTTTTTTGAGTTCTTTGTAACTAAAGTGATATTCTAGATCTCACTATGATATAGCAATGCCAGTAAATAAAATATGGGTTTTTGCTTTCATAAGAAACTAGGAGCCAAGGAGAGAGTTTTGTAATATCCCAAAAGCAATACAGCCCATTCTCCTTCTCTTATTCAACTCTAGGCCTACCTGATTGTATATTTGTCCTGTCTCTCCCAGATATACATACTATAATGAAATCTGGTGAAAAGCTATTTATCTACTTTGTCTTTCATGTGTGGATGGATGGGTCAAATCCACTGAGTGATTTCAATTCTCTTCTAGGAGGCTTTTCAGTAACTTAGGATTAGTGCAATCAGCACAATATCATCTGAATATAGGAGGATCTGAAGGACTTCATAATCTATTGGGAATCTCTTCTCGACCTGGACTCTACACTGCCTCAATCATGGTGGTGAACATCATTGTCGGGCATATGAGTCCCCGTTTATGTTTCACTAGGTGTTTATTATTAGAGTTCTTTGAGGTCATTTCTATTGCTGAATCTTCTAAGGAATCTTGTATGATCTTTATGACAGTTAAGGTACCACATTTGGAATCTAATACCTCAAATTTTTATGTGCTCTATGAGGGAGCAGAAATAGCACTAAAGGAAATAAATATGAAAAGAACACACAGTCTAGGTCAAATATACACAGAGGGCATTCACTATCAGTTGCATAGTTTTGAGAATATATTGGGATTGATTCTCAAGATATTTGAGAGAGGGAAAATTATGAAACACTTAGGAAAAATATCTCACTCTCTCTCTGATAAATATGTGCACATATGTGTTTATATATGTACATATGCATATTTGTGTGTATACACAAATACACATGCATACATACATACTTTTTCTTATAGAACACATAAAGAACTAGGATACTAGATTCCAAAAGTGATAGCTCCACAGTCATTGATGGAGAAAGGAGTTTGTGATTTAATCTTTTTAGGCAATTGCTATTTATTGCCTGCTTGTGCTTCTTACAGTTTTGTCAATAGATGTCCTCCAGATTTCTACAAGCTTGACCTCTTCCCCTCAGTGCTTCTCATTGTCTGTCACGAGGAAACACTGATACATTCTTCTATCATCTTCCATAAGATTTTACCAATGAGGTTATATTTAAAGTTAGTGTTACCCTTGACTGCCGCATCTCTCCATTTGTCAGAAAGATCAAGTACTCGCTGGTTGAAGCAGCAACTAACTTATATCACTTAAGCTTCCTTAGGAAATGGTGTTATTCTATGTTGATATTTGTTATTTTATCCATTTCCCATTTGGGGGCATTCAGGGCTTATCTAGTGTTCTATTTGCACCGAGGGCTGATGGTAAATATTTTTTTTCCAACTAGATGGGATATTTATTTATTTAGAAGTAAATGGGAAAACATCAGTAGCCACTGATCTATATACCTACTTTTCCATTAAAAAAAAAAACCTTCTTTGGAAATACACACACACATACACCCATATATGTGTATATACATATATACTTTGGTGACATCATTAATGACATTCTGATAAGGAAATAATCTGGTGTTCACAAATAATAATCTGTAGCAGGCAACATTTCACATTTTAACAATGACCCAATTCATGAAAATGGGTAGAGAATACAAAATCCTATTGTTAATATTCTTTATTGGCAATAGAAGAACGTGTCTGTGTGGGTGTGTGCATTTTACAGGGAAATGCTTTCTAAAGTCTCTTCCAACAAAGAAGATTCCTTGAAACATGTATCAACAAGGACTTTTATAACTCTCCAGTTAAATACAATGGCCAATGTTGGTTCCAGAGCACAGATGATAAAATTCACCTCTTTCTTCTGGTATGAGGAGGGGTGGTAGTGAAGATTAGGGGGTTCTGCAAGTTGCCTATGTTGATAGATACTCTTGCTATATAAGTTAGTTTTGCTTACTAATTTTTCTTTGTTATATGAGAAGGTTTTATAAGACTAAGAATGGGGTATATGAGGAAGGTACTGTTGTAAAAAAATGACTAAACTTTTTTTTAAGCAGTAAATGAGTCAGTGAGAAAGTCTTAGAACTTAGTGTGTGAAGAAAAATGGAGGTCTTGAAACACCATATATTGAAGAGCAAAGGAACTGGGCTTCTGGCCAAAATTATCATACCAAGTAAAGCTAAGTGTAATTCTAAATGAAAAAAAAAAGTTCATTTAATGGGGGGAGGGAGGAAAAGGGAAAAAAGGACAAAGTAAAAAGTGTTATAGCAGAAAACAAAAGAAAACTTACAAGGAAAGGAAGAAAAGATGGACAGCTCTTAATACAATGTGTAGTATTTATTATACAGGTTTTCTTGATGGAAATTTATTGCTATGTATGTTTCATCCTCATATTCTGCCGAGCATATGACACATCTTTTTTCTTTTTCTTATTTTATATTTGTTTTAATATTCAAATTTATAATATGTTTCTTTTCCTTTTTGCATTATATATTTAAGTTTTAGTATGTAAGTCTAAAATAAGATTTTAAAAAAAGCAGTAGGGCAGCCAGTGAGAAAGTTAGAACTTAACATTTGAAGACAGATGGAGGCCAGTGGCAAAGAACAGGGGTAATGGCACTTTCTGCTTGAAAACTTTCCGTTATATTGCCACTTTTCAAGTCAGAACATTCTGTTTTTTTCTGTCTTATTTTTGTGAGGCAATTGGGATTAAGTGACTTGCCCCGGGTCACACAGCTAGTGAATGTTATGTGTCTGAGGCCAAATTTGAACTCAGGTCCTCCTGACTCCACAGCCAGTGCCCTATCCACTGTGCCGCCTAGCTGCCCCCAGTCAGAACATTCTTTAATGAATAGCCCTAATTTTCAAAAAATTATTTTGAAATATATTGGCCAAATATGGACTCTGTAACACCCACACATTGTAATAATTATACTCTCTTAGAACATCCAATACCTTTTCCATACTATAGCCCTTCAATTATTTGGAAACAATAGTCACACACACACACACACACACACACACACACACACACACACATACTCTGTCTTCCCTAATCTATACTAAACATCCCGTTTGCTTCAAACATTCATTATATGACATGACTTTCAGATCCTTTTCTATCCTGGACACACTGTCTGTACACACTTAGGCTTTTAAGGGAAAGACAGACCCTGTCCTGAATATCTTATTTTATACAAATGACTGATTAAAAAAAGTTGACTCTGAGAGATGTCAATTTTTAAAAATTCTGTATAATATCCTTAGAGACCTTTCTGCAGGAGATCTGATAGCTAACATTCTTTTGGTACCAATTAAAAATGCTATGAATATACAACTGTATTTCTAACAATGGTGATATTGTCATATACATATACACAACAATATCACCATTGTTATGAATGTATATACGTGTGTATATATGTATATATGTATGTATGTGTATATATGTGTATGTATATATATATATATACATATATATGTATGTATGTATGTGTGTATGTGCATATGTCACATATATACCCCCTATTCCACTTCCCTTATTGACCTTTTTTGCCCAAGTTCTATTCTTACTCCACACAGGCAGAGTAGAGTGGTGGAAAGGAGCATCAATTAGTCTGCAGCCGACCTGGCTTATAATGCTGATAGCCACATACAAGTTAACGAATCACTTCACCTTTGCCAACTACTCAAATTCCTTCTTTGTCAAATAGGCACTATTATCCTTTCCTGTCTCTCAGGGTTGGTAAGAAACTGCTGCTTCATTTTTTAAAAGGAGGTCAATCCCTTTGAATGTGCTGATAATTGAGATCTCATTAAACAGTCATCTGGGCCAGAATCAAAAGGGGCAGGTATGGTAGGTTTCTGGGAAAGAGTACCACTGTAATGTATGGGTGAATCAAAGTTCGGCTTTCCACTGATGACAAGGCAGAACACATTTGTCACCAACTAGCCATGTTACTTAAAGGGCAGCATTCCCTAAATGAAGCAATCTGATATGGCATGGAGTTTAGAATATGGAAGATGAAGTTTCCAATCATGGCCACCCGGAGGAGGGCAAGGGCAGTAGGGTATGAGTTACCAAAAGGAAGTAGACCATAAATTACCAAAAGGAAAGGATATTTTGTTGGTCAAATTCATTAGCTAAAATAGGGCATAAGAATTGGATGCCCTGGGAATTAGACAGAGCATGGATCTGAAGGTATGTACAAACTTTTTAGGGAATTTCAAAGACCAAATCTCACAAGGATCTGTTCCTCTACCCTCCAGATAGACTAAGCAAAACATGGTTCTCCATAGATTCTAATAACCTGTGCAGGCCTGAAGGTCTTTTTCTCCTCTGTATTCCCAAGTCCCTCCTTTTCTCTTTCCTTTGCTCCCTCCTTCTCCCCCTCCTTTTGCCACAATGGCTTTTACTCTTCCTGGATTTCAGTGACTCCAGATTTATCTTCATATGCTCTGTTATCTTTGGGGAGCAACTAATGGGAGAGCTACGATAGGTTTGAGGCTGCCCAACCTGTTCTCTGCCTGACTTCAGACTGCTTCAAGTCTTGTTTTATCTGCAGAGAAGCCCAAGGCTTGTCATAGCATGACCAGCAGCTCCTACACCAGGAACCTGGCATTGAGATGCTGGTGAAACAAAATACAATGTAACAGTTATGTATACATGAATGAAGGACTGAATCTTGATCTTTGAGATTTGTGTTAAAACATGTACATACACATATATACATGCAAGATGAGAATTAACAGGCTTTTCATCTATGTAAGAAATTTTGGACATATTTTAATAAAATATCATTAGCATTATTCTTGAATAATCCAAGCCTATTTTAGGTGACATAATATTAAAATAGTCCATTTTCCACAAGGAGATTGATATCATATATTGGTATTGAGACTATGGAAAAAGATCTCATTTCCAATTGTTAAACATGCCTGGGATTCTTAGGGGACTGGCTTCTTCTAACTAGGAATTTAGAGCTACTGCTAACCCTGTGCTGGAACCTGTTAGATGAGCAGACCAAAAGAGATGCTGGCATTTTTCCAAAGTCTCTCTCTCTCTTTTTTTTTTTTTTGCCTCCAATTGTCTTACTTAGCATCTTCTTATTGTCATTTAATCCCAGCTATGATCAAATGAGAACTGGTATTTTTTTTTTTAATAAGCATCAAGATGCTTGCTTGAGCTAGCTATAATCACTTGTCAAGGCTATTATGGAGAGGCTGGGGGTTAGGCTACATAATGTCTCAGGTCCCAGTCAACACAGAGATTCCATCACTCCATGTGTGTGATTAAAAACAAAACAATTTGTCTAATACCTTAAGCTCCAAACTCTGAGGCCATTAGCCTCTTATATTTTCCATGAATGTTTTAGAAAAGTAGTGAGATATCTGAGAACAGGCCTCAAAAAGACTGGACCCAATTAGCAATCTGTTTCTAATACTCCAATAGATCTATGATCTCATCAATGTGTATCCCCCTTTTAAAATATAAATTGTAACTCTGCACGTCTTCCTAAGACTCTACCACAAATACCGCAAAGAGCCTTGCTCATGTTCTTTTGACATACCAATGTAGCAGACAGACTGTCCATTGGTAATCCTTCACTCTTGCCAGGTTAAAAAAGTCCACCTTTTTACCCCCTAGATCTGACTACATAATTCATCCTGCATTCCCTGTAGAAATCTCAATCTATAATACATTATTACCTGTTCTTGTCCATCTTAAATTTCTCCACTATCCATTGGATAATCCTTAACTCCAACTCTTGCAGGGATTCTTAACCTGGGGTCCATGAACTTTTTAAAAAAATATTTTGACAACTGTACTTCAAGGAAACAACTGGCTTCCTTTGTAAGAGTATGCATTTTATTTTATGTATTTAAATATAACATTCCAAGAATGGGTCCATAGATTTTACCAAACTGCCACTGGGATCCATGAGACAATAAAGGTTAAGGAACCCTGGTTTAGAGGCTGTAGAATTCCATGTATTCCAGTTGTTGACATATTTTAGGAAGATGATGCTCTCTCTAATGCCCAAAGTGGTAACCGAATGTTCTCTTCCTTCCCTTCCTCTCTCCTCTTTTCTCCTCTCTTCTCTCCCCACACCCCCAATTTGGGGACATTGATTTCCAGGTCTACAAAGCATTTGTGTATCTCAGAGCTAGAAGCATGAAACTTTAACTCACGTCAAAGCTGGTGGCTAAATTTTCCTGCCACACAGCATACTTAGCACCAACTGATTTAAAAAACAAAAACAAAAAACAAAAAACATCCTACAAGTTAGTCCCAGGATGTCTTTGCTCGCTCAGAGTTGAAGGAATGATCATTAAACGTAATCTCTGTCAGGGATAGCACAGGAGGAAAATTGATGAGAACAGAATGTTTAAGGGGGGAAATGGAGGATAGGTCTGACCAGACTGACCAGCAAAGTGTTTCAAGGACATGACAGAAACCAGTCAAAGGCAATGAAATAGAGGTGGAGACAAGATGGCGGAGTGAAAGCAGTGACTTGCTTGAGCTCTCCTCCAAACCCCTGCAAATACTCATAAAAAATGGCTTTAAACAGATTCTGAAGCAGCAGAACCCACAAAAAGACAGAGTGAAACAAATTTCCAGTCCAAGACAACCTGGATGATTGATCAGAAAGGTGTATCGCGCCACGCTGGGAGCGCAGCGCAGCATGGGTGCGCAGGCGCCAAGAACCTAGAGCAGGCCTCAGAGGACTGAATTGTGGGCAGCTGTGGAGGTTTCCAGACAATCCACCAATGCCAAAGACAACTTAGAAGGTCAGTGGGAAAAGTCTGTTTCTGTCGGTGCTCAGAGAGGAAGGAGGGGTTTCAGCTCCATTCCCCCAAAGCATGGCCTGGGTGGGGGGGGCAGCTGCTTCCCGAGCTTCCAGCCCACAGACTGAGGGGGAATCCAGTGGCTGATCAGAGAGGGATTGCAGGGATCTCTTTGCCAGTGTTGAGGCAGGAATCTCTTGCTTTGCCCGTGTGTGGATCTGAGCCACAGTTCTGGGCAGTGGTACTGGGGTGAGGAGGAGCGCTGGCGTGGTGGAGCTTGTAGTGGCTGTGGAGAGCAACCCCTCCTCACAGTTACAGGACAGAAAGGAATACTTGTGGTCACAGGCCAGGAAAGGAGTAAACACCTTTCCCCTTATCATACCACCTTGGAAGAACTGAAAATTTACAGGTCCCTACAAGTATCTCTGAAAACAGCTGTACAAACCCCCTGAAGCTTGGGACAGTACATTCTCCACATTGGAAGCAGACTCTTACCTTAACAAAGAGTTTAAAACTTAAGTAATTGGCCAGTTTCATGAGCAAGCAGTGCAAAAAGAGTCAGACTATATTATCTTACTTTGGTGAAAAAGAAGATCAAAATATACAACCAGAAGAAGACAACAAAGTCAAAGCTCCTACATCCAAAGCCTCCAAGAAAAATATGAATCAGTCCCAGGCCTTGGAAGAGCTCAAAAGGGATTTTGAGAAGCAAGTAAGGGAAGTAGAGGAAAAACTGGGAAGAGAAATGAGAGTGATGCAAGAAAATCATGAAAAACAAGTCAACAGCTTGCTAAAGGAGACCCAAAAAATACTGAAGAAAATAACACCTTAAAAAATAGCCTAACCCAAATGGCAAAAGAGGTCCAAAAAGCCAATGAGGAGAAAAATGCCCTAAAAAGCAAAATTGGCCAAATGGAAAAGGAAGTCCAAAAGATTACTGAAGAAAATACTTCCTTAAAAATTAGAATAGAGCAATTGGAAGAGTGACTTTATGAGAAATCAAGACACAGTAAACAAATCCAAAAGAATGAAAAATTAGAAAACAATGTGAAATATCTCATTGGAAAAACAACTGACCTGGAAAATAGATCCAGGAGAGAGAATTTAAAAATTATTGGACTATCTGAAAGCCATGATCAAAAAAGAGCCTAGACATCATCTTTCAAGAAATTATCAAGGAAAACTGCCCTGATATAGAACCAGAGGGCAAAATAGAAATTGAAAGAATCCACAGATCTCCTCCTGAAAGAGATCCCCAAAGGAAAACTCCTAGGAATATTAGAGCCAAATTCCAGAGTTCCCAGGTCAAGGAGAAAATATTACAAGCTGCCAGAAGGAAACAGTTCAAGTACTGTGGAAACACAATCAGGATAACACAAGATTTAGCAGCTTCTACATTAAAGGACCACAGGCATGGAATATAATATTCCAGAGGGCAAAGGAGATAGGATTACAACCAAGAATCACCTACCCAGCAAAACTGAGTACAATCCTTCAGGGGAAAATATGGTCATTCAGTGAAATAGAGGACTTTCAAGCATTCTTGATGAAAAGACCAGAGCTGAATAGAAAATTTGACTTTCAAATACAGGACTCAAGTGGAACATGAAGAGGTAAACAGGAAAGAGAAATCATAAGAGACTTATTAAGATTGAACTGTTTACATTCCTGCATGGAAAGATGATATTTATAACTCATGAGACCTTTGTCAGTATCAGGGTAGTTGGAGGAAAAAAATTATATGTATGTATATGTAGATAGAAATAGAGGGCACAGGGTGAGTTGAAGATTAAGGGGTCATATCTGGAGAATAAAATTAAGGGATGAGAGAGGATTATACTCGGAAAAGAAGAAAGGAGAGGTAGAATGGGGTAAATTATCTCACAAAATAAAACAGAAAAGAAAAGCTCTTACAGTGGAGGGGAAACAGGGAAGGTGAGAGGGAATGAGTGAATCTTATTCTCATAGGATTTGGCTTAAGGAGGGAATAACATACACATTCAATTGGGTATGGAAATCTGTCTTACCCTACAGGAAAATAGGGGGAGAAGGGACAAGAGAGCAGGGGGATGAGAAAGAGGAGGGCAAATTGGGAAAGGGGGCAATCATGAGGAGGGACAGGGTCAAAAGAAAAAGTAGAATAAATGGGAGAGCAGGATAGGATTAAGGGAAATAGAGTTAGTTTTTTGTGACATGTCTACCATAGACATGTTTTGCATAAATGTACATGTACAACCTATATTGAGTTGCTTGCCTTTTCAATGAGGATGGGTGAGGAGGGAGGAAGAGAGAAAATTTGAAACCTAAAGTTTTAAAAACATATGTTAAAAAAAATGTTTTGACATGCTACTGGGAAATAAGAAATACAGGAAATGGGGTACAGAAGTCTATCCTGCCAATACAGGAAAATAGAAGGGGAAGGGGATAAGAGAAGGGGAGAGAGATAGAAGAGAGGACAGACTAGGGGAAGGGATATTCAGAATGCATGCCACCTTGGGGTGGGGGGAGATGGGGTAAAATTTGGAACTCAAAAATTTGTGGAAGTGAATGTTGAAAACTAAAAATAAACAAATTTATATTAAAAAAAGAAGGATTGAAATATCTCTATAGGCAATGACAGAATCTATGAAGGTAGAACTGTCCAGGATAGGGTAGCTCAGCTTGAAGTAAAGCCAAGAGAATGCTTAGCACCACAAATCAGAGTAAATTCTGCATTAACCTTAGAAAAAGACTTCCTACACAATCAGCATGACAGGGATGCAGAGTTACTTATCGATTAGCCAGAACCTCGCTGGTTATGACTCACTGTGCCCTAGCAAAGGACAACCAAGTGATAACCAATGGTGACCTTTTCCAGATAGGCTGGGTATTCATAGGATGTGCCATATTGCTCCTTGGCTTTGGAACAAGAGCCAGCCAGCTATGGTGCAAATTGGAGAGAAATAATGAAACAACTAGGCAAAGAGACAACAAGCTCCAAGTAGGGCAGCTGGCAGGAGGACATATATGAGATTCGCCTGGTGTCAAAGGCATAAGCAATAGTTTCTCCTCAATCAATACAGCAACAAGTTAAATTCAGTGGAACAACACCTGAGAGATTCTGTTTCCTGAATGAAATGAAGTTTTTGTGGAGGTTTTGCCAAGGGCTAGAACTTTTTTATGATATGTAACTGTTTTCTCAGAACAGAAACCTCTGGAGACAATGTCCCAGAAAGGCATATTGTTTTGACCCTTGATGAAATAATTGCTAGTGATAGCAAAGGAAGTTGCTTATGGCATGATTTTAGCTCTAATGCTCAAATCAATTCAATTGCACAAATACTCATGTAATGAAGTCTTCAGCACATTGGACATTAGCATCTCTACTTTAATAGTCTATGAAACATATAGATAATCTTCTAACAACACATTTTAAACTAATGAGGTCAGAGAGCATATACTATATTTCAGAGTCAACAAAGGTACCATAGGATGGCATGCTGGAAGATTCAACCATTTTCTAAAGACAAATAAAATGTGTCATTAGGATAAATAACAAGAAGATTTTTCTGCATGTCATTCAAAACAATTTGGCTATTGGTTGTCCTGCTTTTAAAATTCTTTTTTATTGGTTAGACACAAAACATGTTATTACCTATAAAGGAATATTACCTTCCGTGGCCTTATTTCTCTAGAAAAAAATTATTGTCAAAGATTATGTTAAAAATGTTTCTTCTGAATGCAGAGACAAATTCACCCTTCTTTTATTTGTTGCCATGTTTTTGGCACTGTGGTCCTCTTCTTCACCCCATTCTCATCTAGTTCTTAGAGTGACAGGAAAAGCTTGCATTTATATAGCATGTCAATCAAAGTTTAAAAAGTAATATCTTCAAAATAATGAAATAGGGATCATCTTAAAGATGAGGAAATTGAGTTTCAGAGAAGTGAAATGTGGCACCACCAGCAAGGACATCATCCCAAAGTAGGTTAGGCAATATCACAAGATCCTAGATCTCTAGACATTTTTTTTCCTTGCTTGGCAGATTATTGCAGATTTATATTTTGTTGTATAAAGTATTCAAAGTACAGCTGATCAGTCCACCAGTCAACTTGAATTTCAACTTGGAAGGTTTCCAGTGGTTTGGGTTTAACTCTATGCTAATAGTTCTATCAGGGATGGATGAATGTCATCAAAGACATGGATGACAAGCTTATGACATTTGTAGAACACACAAAGTTGGTAGGCATAACCAACATACTAGATTACAGTAAGAATTAAAAATATTTTGGCAATTTAGAAAATTGGGCCAATTGAAAAGACAAAATTGCAAAGGAATAAATCTAATTAATCTTACATTCCCATTTTTAAAAATTAACTTTTCAACTATAGAATAAACAATGTATGGATGGACAAAAAGTTGTTTCAAAGCAATCTGTGAAGATTAATGGTCCATAAGCACAATAGTGTGATACAGTAGTCATGGAAGGTAATGTGTTGTTAGGTTGTGTTAAAAGACTCATAACTTCCAGAGAAAAGGAGGGTCTAGTCTGACTGTATTCTGCCCAAAAGAGGTCATAACTGAAGTGTTATGCTTGGCTCTGGACTCCGCAATTTAGGAAGCAACTTGATAAAGTGAAGATCATCAAACAGAGGGCAACCAGAATATTGAAAGGATTTGAGTTCATGCCACATGAAAATCTGTTGAAAGGAGTAGAGGTAGCCTGGTGAAGAGAAAACTGGTGTTGGGAAGGCAAGGGTCATGATAGCTCATGACAGTTGTCTTTCAAGGATTTGAAGGTCATGGAATCACACATATAAGTAGCCTAGATGTATTCCACTTAGCACCAAAAAGGCAAAAGTAGCAGCAATAGGTTAAGATTGGAAAAAGGCAATTTTAGGCTTGCTTTAAGAAAACAAACCTCCCAGCAATTAGAGCTAAATAAAAAAAGAATGGGCTGCTTCAGGAGGGAACAGTTTCCCCTCGATTTGGAGGATCTTCAAAGAGTGATTGAGAACCACTTGTTTACTGCATTACAGAGTAAATTTATCTTCAGCTACGGATTGGACTGGGGGCCCATCATGGTCACCTCCAACAATTAACAAAGAAAGTAACACTTTTCAATGTGATCTGCCATCCTTGCTATTCTCCTATATCTATTGATTTCATATAACTTCTTCCAGTGGTAACAGAGAGTCCCATAAGGAACTGCAATAGAAAAGATCATGGCCCCATATACCTACATAATTGGCCCAACAGCTGAGAGCAGCAGTCAGAGATTGACTCCTGTGAATGCCTTATTATGGCTCAGCAGTTATTTAGTCCTTCTCGATGGTGGATGTCCTTCAATGATTACTTACTGTCAGGATGTCACCTACTTTGTGTAGTCAAGGCTGAACAAAGGGAAACTCTCACAAACATAAATCTATTGCCTGGTTTGAATGGTGTACCAAGAAACTACCCTATGCCTCTTATTACCTTATATCTCTTTTCCTCTTTACTTCCTTGGCATTTCAAGGGTAAATTTATAAAGAATGGGAGTTATTTCTGTTTGTGCCACAGCAGAAGCACACTATATTTGGAGTCAAAAGACCTGGGTTCAAGTCCCAGTACTGACATCTACGACCTGTGTGATTTTGGATAAATCATAACTCTCTACCTCTATTTCCTCAGTTGTAAAATAAAGGAGTTGGACTAGAACTCTAAGGCTCCTTTCAACTCTATTGTCTGTCATCTCATTTCTGCTTTTTTCCTTCCTTTCTTCTACATACCCAGTTCTTAAACATCATAAAAAGCCTGATTATGAAGAATCATTGCCAATATTACCAGATGTCCCTTTCAACTGAAAGTTTTTTGCATATGTAGAGTACTCCATAGATTCCCCAGTTTGGCATTCAATTATTACTTACTGCACTTTATTGCACAAGGTTTAATATCTGTAGTATTATCCTAGTGTGTTGGACTCAGAATAAAGGGTAGTCATTTGGCATACAAACACAGAAGGAGTGTGAACTTTTTGGTTCCAGATTAGAAACCAAATAGTCAGACATAACCAGAAGCAGAACTCTGCTTATTGCTGAACAAATTATTGTATATGTATATAATGGAACATTATTATGGTGTAAGGAACGATAAAGGATGGTTTCAGAGAACCTTGGGAAGACTTCCATGAACTGATGCAGAGTAAAGGGACCAGAATCAGAGAACAATTTATACTACAACCATGATATTGTAGAAAACAAACTATTTTAAAAGATGAGAAATTAAATCAATGCAATGACTAATTGTGATTCTAGAACACTGATGATAAAAAATGATCCCTATCTCTTGAAAAGCTCTCAATGCTATTGTTAAGTTATGTCCAACTCTTTGTGATCCCATTTGGGGTTTTCTTAGCAAAGATACTGGAATAGTTTGCCATTTTCTTCTCTAGCTTATTTTACAGAGGAAGAAACTAAGACAAACAGGTTAAGTGACTTGGCCAGGGTCAAACAGTGAGTAAGAGTCTGAGGCCAGATTTGAACTCAGATCTTCCTCACTCCAGGCCCAGTGTTCTATCCACTGAGCCATCTAACTTCCCCCCTTGAAAAACTTGAGAAGTAATAAACATGCTAAATAAGACACACATGGCTAATGTGGGAATTGGATTGATTCTATATTTGTTTCAAGGCTCTTGGTTTCCTTTTCCCCCCAGTGGGAGGAAGAAAAAAGAAATTATTATTAATTGGAAAAAAAAATATCTAACTGAAAAAAAAGGAATAAGGTAGAAGCATAAATCTAGCCCTAGTCTTCTTCTTTTCATATCTCCTTGAGAAATACCTCTT
Organism: Phascolarctos cinereus; assembly: GCF_003287225.1. Taxonomy (NCBI): domain Eukaryota; kingdom Metazoa; phylum Chordata; class Mammalia; order Diprotodontia; family Phascolarctidae; genus Phascolarctos; species Phascolarctos cinereus. The sequence goes on along the minus strand of NW_027555514.1, from coordinate 50,501,679 downwards.
CAGAAGCATGCTACTCCTCAGAGTGAGTTGTACGTTGGTTCCTCTATAATGGACAAGCATATTGAGTGCCTTTGGATTTTCAAATAAATGTGAAAAAGCTACCATTCTTATGTCACTGAGTATTACTAGAGGCAGAAAGGTACATATTTATGAAAAACAAAGTAATAGCTTTATGCACAGAAAGAAAAACAAATTAAAGAAGGAGAAATCATTTGAAAAGAAAAACAAATTGATTCCACCTGGATACTGTTGCCAGGTGAGCTCTCCACTGAGAAGATGTCTTTGTCTGAGTTGGGAAGCTTTTGGAGTCAAGTCAATGGAATTAGAAAATACACTTTTATTTCATAAATGTTAATGAGTAAATGGATCCTTGGAGCATTGTTTCTCTTTTTTTTTACCACAAGAAAAATCAGACATATACTCACACACACAAAAAGAATAAAAAACTAATAGACAGTATTGTCAATGGATAATCAACCTGATGGGAATCCAGCTTTGGCAATTCTTTAAGTAGAGAGTTCATTCCTTTTTAGGGCTCCCAGACTCCAGTCCAAATAAAAGCACCTTTGTTTCATGAGTACCTTTCCATAAAGAATTTTAATATGAGTGAAAGGAAAGAAAGATCATCTCAGTTTTGAATTATTATAATCTGGGAAAAGACTCGAGATAAAAAAGATGTATCATCAAAGAAAATGGCTTTTAGATAATTGATGCGCTATTTTCATGGAGAAGAAACAGACTGTCCTAAGCATCACAATGTTTATTGAGAAAAAACAAAGGACCTGAATGTGGGCTTCATGAGAAAAGACTGGCTACTCTCCCATTTTCCTGAGCCTACCTTTGGTTGAACTCACATGCAGAGGCTGAAAAAGCTAAATGACTTGCAAAAGCAGCTCAATGGGAAGCCTTGTTTAAGATGTGAAGTGAAGCATGGTGGAGCGCAGGGAAGAAAGATGGAAAACTGAAAATGAGACAGCATAAGTTCTGAGCCAGCCTGTGACACTGGGGACCTGCGGCAGCTCACTGACCCTTAGTTTCCTATCTTCAAAAGGGGACAAGAGCTAAGATATAAATATCAAGTAAGCAAATGTAAGTAAAAGGAGCTTTTAATCATTAGGCACTACAGGAATGCAAGTAATTATTATTGTCAAGCTGAATATCGCAAATGTTATTTATATGAGTTTCAATGAGAAAGAAAATGACTTAGTGATGAGAGGGAAGAGAGAATGTCCATTTTGTCAAATATCAACCCAATCATAAACCAAAACTTCCAAGTAGTGAGTCTTATCTTTAAATGCCCAGTATATACCAAGGCAAAAATATTGCGAAAGAAGAACGCTGACCAGCATGCTGACAGCTTGGCCAAGAGTCACTGACCTTTTTGTATCCTGAGATGTAAAGTGGCTTGTGGGCAATGACTCTGATTGGGAAGAGAGGGGCCTGATGTTGGACACAGGACTCCCTGTGAGATCTTAAAGTCTTAGCGAAAAAGATGCCCAGGATAATGGCACAGCCATGCTGGTCCCCTGCCAGTGAGCTCAGGGTGGCCAGGGCCCTATAAGCTTCTGAGCAGGACCCCTTTCCATTGAAGGGCAGAAGAGTGGGCTTCAAAGACAAATACATAATTGAAAATATTAGGTCAGACACTCTAAAGTAGAGTATTTGCTGTTCTTTTTGTCTGTATAGCTGTAAACATAATAATCAGTGACACTCCTACAATCTGTCCTGTTACCTGTTGAAAAAAAAAACTTGTAAATTAATTGCTCACATCTCACAACTGGTTTACTGGGTGATGGGGGCTCTATTGGAAGACACTGAACTTCTGGGTGCCTCTTTCTCATTCCTTTGCTTTTATCTAGGAAGTCTAAAGTTTGAAGAATCAGACACAAACTTCTGTGGAGGCCGTATTACACGTGTTCATTGCTTTTTCTGTTTTTTTAATGTAAACTAATTAAACTTGGTGTTCAGGTCAGACTTATGGTAAGATAATAGGTTTAAAGCTGGAAGGGACATTAGAGACTGTCAACTTCAACGTCCTCATTTCACACAAAGTCAAACATTTACTGAGCACCTACTATGTGCCCAACAATGTGCTAAGGTCTGGGGATGTAAAGCAAAGTTCAACATTGTACCTGTAGTTTCATGTGCAATCATCTTTTATCATACTATATTATGGAAATACTTGTTTTATTCCATAAATTAAAAATTAAATAAATAAAAACTAAAAAAAATTGTACCTACCATCAAGCAGTTCATAATCTAATGGGAGAAGACAAAATATAAACAGAACCTGAAAAGCAGGGGAGGTTGTGTAGGGGCATGATGAAGTCCTGCAGCTGGAGTAGAAAATGACCAGAGGAGCTGAGAGTTTCAGAGTTGGTTTCATCTTGGAGCATGAGGTTCTGGAGATAATTTAAAGTTAGAGCTGTCTGAAGTAGACTGTGCTGCAACTTGGCGGCTTAGTGGATGGAGCACTGGGCCTGGAGTCAAGAAGACATAGTTCAAATCTGGCCTAAGACACTTACAAGGTATGTGACCCTGGGAAAATCAGTTAACCTCTGTATGCCTTAGTTTCCTCAACTGTAAAATGAAGATAAATGATTACCTACCTCATAGAGTTGTTGTGAGCATCAAATGAGGCAATGGACCTTACCACAGCTTAGCATAGTGCCTGGCACTACATAAAGCCTATCTCCCTTCAACCCCTTTGTAAGGTAGTAAAGGACACAAGTCTGGATATTTTCTTTTCTTTTTTTTTTAATATTCAACATTCACTTGTACAAGTTTTTTAGTTCCAAATTTTCACCCCATCTCCCCCCTCCGCCCACCCCAAGATGGCATGCATTCTGAATATCCCTTCCCCTAGTCTGTCCTTTCTTCTATCTCTCTCCCCTTCTCTTATCCCCTTCCCCTTCTATTTTCCTGTAGGGCAGGATAGACTTCTGTACCCCATTTCCTGTATTTCTTATTTCCCAGTAGCATGTCAAAACATTTTTTTAAACATATGTTTTTTAAAACTTTAGGTTTCAAATTTTCTCTCTTCCTCCCTCCTCACCCATCCTCATTGAAAAGGCAAGCAACTCAATATAGGTTGTACATGTGCAGTTATGCAAAACATGTCCATAGTAGACATGTCGCAAAAAACTAACTCTATTTCCCTTAATCCTATCCTGCCCTCCCATTTATTCCATTCATTCTTTTGACCCTGTCCCTCCTCACAAGTATTTACTTCTGATTACCCCTTTCCCAATCTGCCCTCCTCTCTATCATCCCCTGCTCTCTTGTCCCCTTCTCCCCTATTTTCCTGTAGGGTAAGACAGATTTCCATACCCAACTGAATGTGTATATTATTCCCTCCTTAAGCCAAATCCTATGAGAATAAGATTCACTCATTCACTCTCACCTTCACCTGTTTCCCCTCCACTATAAGAGCCTTTTCTTTTCTGTTTTATTTTGTGAGATAATTTACCCCATTCTACCTCTCCTTTCTTCTTTTCCGAGTATAATCCTCTCTCATCCCTTAATTTTATTCTCCAGATATGACCCCTTAATCTTCAGCTCACCCTGTGCCCTCTTTTTACCTATCTACATATACATACATATAATTTTTTTCCTCCAACTACCCTGATACTGACAAAGGTCTCATGAGTTATAAATATCATCTTTCCATGCAGGAATGTAAACAGTTCAATCTTAATAAGTCTCTTATGATTTCTCTTTCCTGTTTACCTCTTCATGTTTCACTTGAGTCCTGTATTTGAAAGTCAAATTTTCTATTCAGCTTTGGTCTTTTCATCAAGAATGCTTATAAGTCTTCTATTTCACTGAATAACCATTTTCTCCTCTGAAGGATTATACTCGGTTTTGCTGGGTAGGTGATTCTTGGTTGTAATCCTATCTCCTTTGCCCCTCGGAATATTATATTCCATGCACTGTGGTCCTTTAATGTAGAAGCTGCTAAATCTTGTGTTATCCTGATTGTGTTTCCAAAGTACTTGAACTGTTTCCTTCTGGCAGCTTGTAATATTTTCTCCTTGACCTGGGAACTCTGGAATTTGGCTCTAATATTCGTAGGATTTTTGGGGATCTTAGGAGGAGAGTGATTGGATTTTTTTTCTATTTTGCACTCTGGTTCTACCATATCAGGGCAGTTTTCCTTGATAATTTCTTGAAAGATGATGTCTAGGCTCTTTTTGTGATCATGGCTTTCAGATAGACCAATAATTTTTAAATTCTCTGTCCTGGATCTATTTTCCAGGTCAGTTGTTTTTCCAATGAGATATTTCACATTGTTTTCTAATTTTTCATTCTTTTGGATTTGTTCTACTGTGTAATGATTTCTCATAAAGTCCAATTGCTCTATTCTAATTTTTAGGGAAGTATTTTCTTCACTAATCTTTTGGACTTCCTTTTCCATCTGGCCAATTTTGCTTTTTAGGGCATTTTTCTCCTCATTGGCTTTTTGGACCTCTTTTGCCATTTGGGTTAGGCTAATTTTTAAGGTGTTTTTTTCTTCAGTATTTTTTGGGGTCTCCTTTAGCAAGCTATTGACTTTTTTTGTGATTTTCTTGCATCACTCTCAGTTTTTCCTCTACTTCCCTTACTTGCTTCTCAAAATCCCTATTGAGCTCTTCCAAGGCCTGGGACTGAATTTCCCAGTGACCTTGTAAGTTGTCTTTGGCATTCGTGGATTGAGGAGTCTGGAAACCTCCACAGCTGCTCGAGATTCAGTCCTCTGAGGCCTGCTCCAGGTTCGCTGCAGGCTGGGTGCCCATGCTGCATTGCACTGTGCTCCCAGTCCAGTGCAATACACCTTTCTGATCAATCATTCAGGTTGTCTTGGGCTGGAAATTTGTTTCACTCTTTTTGTGGGCTCTACTGCTTTAGAATTTGTTCAGAGCCATTTTCTATGAGTATTTGGAGGGGTTTGGAGGAGAGCTCAAGCAAGTCACTGCTTTCACTCTGCCATCTTGGCTCCACCAAGTCTGGATATTTTCAACAGGAGGGAGGTTGACATCTTGCTACTTCAGGTATAGGTTTAACTAAATGACTTCCAAGGTACCTTCCAGCTTTAAGATCATAAACACCTTCTATACTGTACCTTGTTGTTTCCCTTCACAAATATTTTTTCTTTCCCAAATCCCTGCCTAGAATCTTATGGAATCAGTATTCCAGGGTCAACAGGGAAACACAGATGACTAAGTGTGAGTGTATAGTTCATTTCCTAGGAGAGTATGGCTGTTACTCTCATTATTCCAGAGAAATCTTAGCCTTCAATGTCACCCTCTTCTTAAACTCTTGTTCTCATGACTAGTCACATGAGAAGGCTTCATCCTGATTTTCATAAAAGATAATCTATAATGGTATACAAGTCTAGACAATATTATGCCATCATTACCACTTCTTTTTTATAATTGATGCCTTTTGCTTTTATATCACATTCATTTCTGAAAATATCCTTCTATCATACTTCCCCTTTTAATAGGTAGAATTTAGCTAATAAGAGGTAGGACGTATATAGCACCTCAAGGTTTGCAAAGTGTTTACAAATATTATCTAATTTTATCTTCACAACTCCAGAAGGTAGGTGCTATTTTCTTCATTTTACAGATGAGGAAACTGAGGCAGGGAAAAGTTAAGTGACTTGCTTGAAGTCACAGGTTACTAAGTGTCTGAAGCTAGATTTGAACTCAGGTCTTCCTGGTGCTAGGTCCTGTGTCCACTACATTAATTGGCTGCCTACTACACCATCTATGCCCTAATACAATCATGTACAAAGATTAATGTGCCTTTCAAAATATGAATTTCAAATCTGATTGCAAAGGAAAAATGTTTCGAATATGATGGAGAAATTCTGGAATAATGTGCTAACAGTAGAAAGAGGTAGGTGGCACAGAGGATAGAGTGTCTGGCCTGGAGCTAGGAAGATGTGAGTTGAAATCCAGTCTCAGACACTTACTAGTAGAGTGATGCTGCCCAAGTTAAGTAAACTTGACTGCCTCCATTTTCCCATCAGTTAAATGCACTGAAATGAAATGAAAGACACTCCAGTATCTTTGCCAAGAAAGTCACAAATAGGGTCACGAAATTGGGCACAACAATAAATAATAGAAAGAGTTGTAGCTTGAAAAACAGAACAATTGGACTTGTTTTCTAGCTTTGCTTTGGCTCATGTCACGTAGAGGAGGAAACCTTTCTGACAGAGATGTTGTGAAGATGAATGAGATAACATGTAAATCGCTTGGCAGAAATAAGGTACCCTATATATTCTAGTTAATATTATCCTCATAATTGTCATCATCATCATCATCATCATCATCATCATCTCTGAGCCCCTTCAAGCTTTAATATACCATCATTTTTAGCACCATTATTTATCTTTAAATTAAAAGAAATATCTTTTGAAAGCCCTTAAATTATTCTAAAAGATGTAACAAATGCCAAAAGTGTTTTTAAAGGAATTGAAAAATGAGCACATTACATAAATTAGAGAAATATTGTAATTCACCAACAGAGTCCAAGCTAGAGACAAAGAAGCAATTTATGAAATGAAAGATAATGTAGAATTAAAATATTAATGAGGGTAGAAAAGTGTAAAAATCAATTATCTAATGAGAATGAAATAGATAAAATTTTGAAAGTCATCAGACTTAAAAAACAATTATTGTCAATGAAGCAAGAGATTTGTAAGAAAAATCAAGACACTAAAACCTGAGATTAATAGGGATCTTGGAAAGTACAGAAAAAGTAAAAAACAATTAGATGCCATATATAAAAAAATAGTAATTGGATGCGATTTCTCAGAATGGTCAACAGGTAATAATTCACAATTGGAAAGAGTTCACAGGAAAGCAAAAACAACATCTCCAAGACACCTAATTATTAAACATAAAAGTTCAAAGACAAAGAGAATTTTTTTAATCATTAAGATAAAAATAAAGAAATTATTTCTCAAAAACTAATATGAATTTCTGAGCAAAAACATAAGGGCTACAAAACTAATTTTTAAAATCTTTGAAAAAAGGATTCAAAAAGAATGGTTCAGAAGTGAGAATGAAGTATCTAGTAAATGTGAGTCTTCTGATTAAAGGAAGGATGATGTCATTCAAAAATAAAAAAGGCCAGAATGATTTTTTAAGATAAAGTTTGAAATAATAATATAAAAACCACTAAGAACTCAGAGGGGCAGTTAGGGTGGTACGCATCTGTAATCCAGCTGGTGGGGAAGCTGAGTTTGGAATATTCCTTGAGATTTCTTTCCATGGCTCCTTAGGAATGGAGAGCTACTAGGTTGCAAACTGGGGCAGGTCAGAAATTGAGCTCTTAGGCTGAGCTGAGTTGGACTAGGCTATGAGTAGCTCCTCAACTTACAGTTTGGGTAAGATAGATAGAGAGACCCAGTCTTTTGGAAAGTAAGAAAAAAAAATCAGGGGGACTCCATATCAATGGAGTGATAAGTACCCAACAAAAACAATAGGTTGCTGTCTTGTCATTATACATAGTGGAAATTACAAGTTAAGGCATACGTTTTTAAAAGAGAAATTCAAGAAAGAATCAAACTAAAGTTTGGCATTAAACATTATGTAATATTAGTAATAATATGTAAAATATAGTCAATAACTTTAATTGATGTATTTGTACTCCTAGGAAGCACCTGAGAGTAATGGATAGAAGAGTCAGAAGGACTTGGCTTCCAGTTCTACTTCTGGCATGTACTAACTGTGTAACCACCAATAACTGGATTAATCAATCAATTAACATTCTATCAAGGATAATCATTTAACTTCTCAGTTCCCCAGGCATTGCTATAAAACTAAGACTTCTCTAGTCTAGGACTGTGTGTCATGGGTTGGCAAACAGGGATTGATACAAAGGACTGTAACCTAAATGGGTGCAGCTTGGCCACACTAGGAAGGCTGCCCTGCTCTAAAAGTCAAAGGGGAAAATAGAACACAGAGAACAATCCCTCCCTAGTGCTGCTACCCCTAGGAGAAAGTCATAGAAAGGAGTGAGAAGCATCAAAGACAATTTGCTTATCTCAGTCCTGATGGGCAACACCAAGAGGAAGGTAAAGGGAGAAAAGGGAAGACCATAGGTAAGAAACATTGGAGGGGTGGGAGGCAGGAACACACTGGTTGGGGGGCCCCATAAAAAGAATGAGACCCTTTGGGAGTACTCCAACCAAGCAGTTGTTAGGGGTGGAGAAGGAATAAGGGCTCAAAGATGGCTTGCCTCTTTCATTGCAGTTCTATAGATAATCACTGAGAAGAGGAGGAGGAAGGAATTGGTTGAGATTCTGAGATGGGGTCCAAACTCAAGTGGCATAGTCTAATCAGATAACCTTTGGGGGAAATAATGGTGACAGGCAATAGGACACAGAAGATAGTCTGCCTCTGTTGGGTCTAGGCATATGGGACAATTTCTTAAAGAGTATGGAGTGGGGTAGACTGAAGGCAGTGAGAAGTAAAAGGATGAGTCCTTCGTTGTGGAAGGTGGAAAGAAGAAGAGGCAAGACCATCTGTGCTATAAGGAATATTGAGCTCAATGATCTTAGAAAAAAAACATGGAAAAATTTGCACAAAATAACGAAGAGTGAAATGAACAGAACCAACAGAACGTTGTATACAGTAGCAGCAATATCGTTTTAAGAAGGATTTTGAGTGAATAAGTTATTTTAACTACTATAAATACCTAAATTAACTACAAAGGACATATGAAGAAAGACACTATCTGTATCCAGAAAAAGAACTGATAAATAGAAATATGGATGGAATAATTTTACATCTATACCTATTTGTGTCTAATGGCAGCCTTCTCCGGGGTGGGGTTGGGGAAAGAAAAAAAAGAAATCTAAAGTGATAACTCATATATTTAAAAGGATTAGCAAGTTTGTATGTATAGAGAGAGCAGACTTACAGTTTCATGTGCAATCATCTTTTTTATTATACTATGTTATGGAAATGCTTGTTTTATTCCATAAATTTAAATTTTAAAAAAGACCATCATGATGCACTGAATAGAGCAAAACATTGAGAGAAAGTGAAGAAGAGAAGATTCTGCCAGAAAAGAGGCAGGTAGGATAGTAGGAAAAGATGGGCTTCCAGGAGAGGAGCCAAATGCTTCAGCAGCAAGGACACCAGACAAGCCTAGATATGATGCCAACATAGAAGAAGGATAGGATTTTTGTGGTAACACAGAAGAGAAAATGGGAACACTGAGGTGGGAAGGGGAGCATTTGCCTCAGGTATGTACCCTAGGAAAACACCCTTGTGATCTCAATCTAGCTATGGGTCAGTCTAAGACTAATGTGATTTTCTGATCTGAATTGGTGGAGAAGGTTCCCATATAGAGAGCTCCACACAGATGAAATAACAGATTTGGACCTTTATTCTACAGCCCCCCCCCCCAAATCTATGAAACAACCCTCTAATTCCTAGTTTCTTTCAAAGCTAAGTTCCAGCTCTACCTCTTTCAAAAGGTCTTTTCTGATCCTTACTGAACTGAAGGGCCATGACAAAGCAGTTCCCCTTCGTCACCCCAAAACACCAATAATGACACCCAATAAGAAAGATAGAAAAGAAAAAATAAGCCTTATACCATTATTTTATTTCTAATGGGGAAAATTACTGCACATAAAGATGGAAAAAATTGAGTGAATTAGATAAGAAAAAAGGGCCCTGATAAAACTCCTCTTCCAAATTCTGCCTCTGCAATGACCTTATGCCTATTCTATGTGATTACATATATGTGTATGTGTGTGTATGTGTATATATATGCTTGAATATTCTTACATGGCTACATCCTGTCTCCCTACAATAGCATGAAAACTCCTTTCATCTTTGTCTTTTTATCTCCAGCACCTAGTACAATGCCTGGCAAATAATAGGCACTTAATTAAGTCTTCTTGATTGACTGGTTAAATAAAAGACAATCCTGGAGAAAGAAAACTACAAACCAATCCTCCTAGTGAACACAGATGTAAATGTCTTAAATGCAAATGAAGTAACAGAATATAGCAACCCATTAAAATTTATTCGTATCCAAGGAGAATTTTAAAAATTTAATTTAATTTATTTTTTGTTATATTTTAAGTTTTGAACTATCTGCCTCCCTTCCTACCCATGCTGCATTAGAGAAGGCCACCATTTGATACAGATGTGACAGATGTGTATGTATATATATGTGTATATAAATATATATGTATGCATATTGATATATCTATGTGTTTATATAAAATGTTTATATATGTGTATATGTGTAATATTTTATATTTATGTAAAATCCATACTACGCATACTTCTATTTATCAATCCTTTCTCTAGAGGTGGAAAGCACACTTTTACATTTAATCTGATTTATTAAAATTTTCTCCATTGCTTTCTTTCTTTGTTTTGTTTTGTTTTTGTTTTTTTGCTTTTTGGTAGGGCAGTCAGGGTTAAGTGACTTGCCCAGGGTCACACAGCTAGTAAGTGTGAAGTGTCTGAAGCTAGATTTGAACTCAGGTCCTCCTGAATCCAAGTCTGGAGCTCTATCCACTGTGCCACCTAGCTGCCCTGTCTATTGCTTTCTTAAGACTAGAAATCAACAAAACAATAAGTCAAACCCTGATTTGTATCCAATTTCCAAAGTGAAAATGCTTAAACTAAAAATATAACAATCCTTTCTCTGCCTTGATTTCACCCTTTTGCAAGGGTGAGAGGTCCATATGTTATACATTGCCTATGTTTTTAGGTTTTTTTATGTGTTAACCAGTAATGCTGGGTTTTTTTCTTTTTTTGCCTCAAAAATATTATTTATAATCTGGGATGATTCTCTGGCTAGAGTTTTGGGAAGGGCAAGAGGGGAAATTATGGTGATAAAAAAATCAATAAAAATTTATTTTGAAGTGTTAATGGATGAAATGGAACAGCACAGTTAAAAATATAATACCTAAATCAATTTACACATTTAATGCAATCTATTCAAAATGCATGTGTATGTGCTTTAAATAAAACAAGTCAAAACATAACAAAAAGTATATAGGAAAAAAATGATGGATTTGGGGGAAAAATCATGCTTAAAGGATGTGGAGAAGGTAATCGACCACCAGGATTTTAAATGGCAGGTATTATCACAGCTATCAATTATTGGGAAAGAAATGGAATGAATAAACCAAGAGGACATAATAAAATATCAGAATTAGATTTAAATATAAATATATATAAATATATAAATATATATATATATATATATTTAAAAAGTGAACATTTTTAAAGCTGTTGAAAATAAAAAGCTACTGAAAGAATTTTTTTGTTTAATAAATATTTTTTGGAAACCATGACACTTACATGGCAAAAATAAATAAATTTAGATCCATCCTTGACATACTACATTATTTAATTGAATTAAATCAATTTAATTTTTGTTTGCTATTTAGTTGAACATATAGCATATTCAATTCTATCTGGATCACATTCAAAAAAGATTATTTTCTCAAAAACAGAAGAAAAAGGAATAGTGTTTATCTCAACTGTGGAGGAGTAAGATATTTTTATCTCTTGAATAAAAGTAAGAAATTATAGGGGAAATGGTAAATGCATCAGATTGCATAAAACCTTTTTTAAAGTCTGTACAACAACAAAATATGTATAAAAGTAAATAAGAGATTGGCAAAAATACCTGAGGCAAATATGACACATAAAAAATGTATATTGAACATACACAAAGAACTGACAAAATATTCAAAGGATGCATTTTTCCTTTTCAGATAAATGGTCAAAGTATGAACAGGTAATTTATTAAATAGTTTATATGAATTTTAAAAGTGGTGATTTGAATTTTTCTGCTTCCCCAATAATTAATAAAACAGACATTTCGAAAAACTCTGAAGTATCATCTGACACTCGGCAAACCAGAAAAAAAATGTGATTTTAATGATAAACCTCAATGTATCTGAGGCTATGGAAAAAGAAGTTCACTCATGCATTATAAATTAGGGGAATGCTTTTGGAGTAGAATCTTGTAGTAAACTGTAAGAATTATTTTTATTTTCAAAAATTAAATACTTTAAAATTTTAATGTATGATTTAATTGATAATAGGGATTAAATTGGATTAAATTGATAATAGGGATATATACTAAGTTATTTTATACAAAATTATTTATAGCTTCTATGCGTATGTAAATGTACATATATGCATATATATACATACACATATTCAAATATGTATATATCACTAGAAGTAACATATGCCCAACAATTGGGGAATATTTGAGCAAAAGTAGGTACATTTCTGGGTTTCTGGATGTCTTATAGACATCTCAAACTCAACATGTTAAAACTGAAACTAATTATTTTTTACTAATTACTAAAATCTACATTTTTTTCTAGACTATCCTATATGTTTTGAAGGACCACTGTTATATGATTCACTTTTTTTCATAACTTTTGTCAACTTGGATTCTTTCCTATCCATCATTATCAATTTAACCTCATTACCATGTCTTGCAATTATCCCTTTTTCTCTTTTCACCCACCAACCTAGTTTGAGGCTCTTATCTTTCAACCAAAGACTTATGGTGAGTTCTTCATTGGTCTCACAGCTTCCATACTCACTTCTTCAGTCTGGCTTCTTCCTACTCAGGTGACAAAAAAATAACTGCCTTATGCACAAATCCAAATATTGTATTCTCTCACTAAAAAAAGTGTTTTGTGGTTCAGTCATTTTAGAAAACCCCATTTGGGGTTTTCTTGGCAAAGATATTGGAGTGGTTTGCTATTTCCTTCTCCAACTCATTTTACAGAGGAGGAAACTGAGGCAAACAGGCTTAAGTGACTTACCCAGGGTCACACAGCTAGGAAGTGTCTTGGGCTGGATCTGAACTCAGGTCTTCCTGAATACAGACCCGGCACTCTATTCACTTCACCGTCTAGCATTCAGCAGTTGCCCATTATCCATATTATGAAATATAAACCCTTAGCCTGGCAGTTAAGACTTTCTACAATCTTCCTCCCATCACACTTTTGCAGGATTGAAACATATATTTTCAAGCCAAACTGGACCACTATTCTGTATTCTTGATATTCCATCTCCTTCTTCACTATGTTCCTGTCAGCCATTCTCTGTGCTTGGAATGAGTTCCTCCTCTCCACCTTTCAGAATCCTCGCCTTCTTTCAAAGCTTACCTGTGGTGCAAACTCCTCCAGGAACCCTTTTTGACAATCTTCCCTTCTCCCAGGTTATAAGTATTCTCTTCTTCCTCAGGGTTTTCTTGTACTATATTTATTTTATAATATAATAATAACTAACACATGCAGAACTTTAAGTCTTGCACTGTACCTTTTGCATATTATCTAATTTAATACTTATGACAGCTCTGTAAGGTATATGCTATTATTACACTCATTTTAGGGGCAGTGGACAGGGCACCCAGCCTGAAGTCAAGAAGACTTGAGTTCAAATACAGCCTCAGACCCTTCCTAGCTGTATGACCCTGGGTGAGTCACTTGAGCCTGTTTGCCTCAGTTTCCTACTCTGTAAAATGAGCTGGAGAAGGAAATAGCAAACCACTCCGGTATTTTTACCAAGAAAACCCCAAACGGAGTCATGAAGAATCAGACACAACAGAAACAACTGAACAACAACAAATACCTATTGTTACCAGTGAAGAGTTGAGAAAGTTTAAATGACTTGACCAAAGTCATACATCTAGCAAGTATCTGAGGAAGTAGTAAAAGTCAGGTCATCTGAATCCCAAGTCTAATGTTCTATTTACTTTACCATGTAGCTGTCTGTTTATGAATGTGCTATATCTTACCCCACCCACCCAGTACAATGTAAATTTCTTGAGGGGAGGGCTTTTTTATGTGTGTTTGAAACTTCAGCCACTGGTACAGTTGTTGGCAAAAAGCAGGAAATGAAAGATATATGATGAATTAAGAATAACATTATAATGTAATTAAAATGGCAAATTCAAGAATATAGATAAATTTGACAGCCTAAGTGAAATAACGCAAAGAATAAAATGTAGACATATAAGATTAGTGCATATACTGAAATTGACTATTTCAAAGAAAAACGTTTACGTAAATCCAGGAGTGAACTTATAGATGAAACAATGGAAGAGAACCAGAAGGGAAGGAGGAATTGATAACCCACTATAGATTTCTGTATTTGAAGGTATTTTTTAAAGGGTCCAAAACTATAATAATATTTTAAAGAAATTAAATAATTGTAATGACACAGTTCAAATAGTATTGAACTTTAAGTCCCAGAATCTAAGTTTGAATCTTGATTCTGCCACCTATTATGTGTGTGATTTTGGCCATTTTACCTCAGGATGCCAGTTTGAACTATCCGAGAATGAAGAAGCCTAAATAACCTCAAAGGTTTCTACTGGGTTTAGATCTACAAGTTTATAATGCGTAAAAGGCAGGGAAAGGGAATTGAACCTGCTAACATTCAAATCAAATGCACTTGTATTGATTCTCTTTGATAATATCAAGAACGTGTGAAAGAAACACATCAGAAAGCCATCCTTACAAATGCAGTGTGAAAGCTTTGCTCAACACAGCACTAATAAAACTCATCAGAAGAAGTAATGAAAATTTGTAGCAATTAGACATATGGAAAAGTCTGCTTAACACTTTAAAACAACACAAAAAGCTGTCTCTGGGATTCATCATATCAGCCAAGAGCAGGAGCAGAGATGCTGGGAGCACAAATATTTAGAAAATACATTCACCCAGACAGAAAGCATAAGAGCTGATCCCCATGAAACCTTTACAAGATTGCTCAGATCCAGAAGTACCTTGAGAGATTTCCAGCTTGCGATAAGGATCAAAACTTTTGACTATGTTTTGAACTAAACCTCAAACTCTGGAGATTTTCCTATCTTTATAAAGCACCTGGGAGTATGAATGTTGATAGGAATAAACCAGCAAGCTGTCCTCACCTGACAGTAGTCATCAAGGGAATAAACAAGATAGTGAATTAAAGATAGCTGGTGGCTACTCTTCCTTGAGACATTCACAAGCCTTTGGAAAATGCTCTCAAATACAAACCTATTGATACAGCCAGGGCAACTGTGACTAAGAGGTCAAGATCAATAATGAACCAATTAGCACTGTATGACATCAAAGTAAGTGGTTCAGAGAAAAACACTAACAAAAAGGTGATTTAAAAGAAAACAAATGAAGGAGATAAAGGAGGGAAAGGGGCAAGGAAAGGAATCTGAAAAGAACATGGAAAAGAAGAAAAGAAAGGAAGGGGGAAAAGAAAGAGAAGGGAAAGGAAGGGAACAGAAAAAAAGAAGGAAAAGGAAAAGGGATGAGAGAAAGGGAAGAAAAGGGATAGGCAAAAAAAAGGAAAGGAAAGAGAATGGAAGAAAAATTAAAAAACAGGGAAAAGGAAACAAAGGGAAGGTAAGACAGAGGATGAAAGGTAGGGAAAAAAGGACAGAGAGAAAGGGAAGGGAAATAGGAAGAGAAAGAAAAGGGAAAACAAAGGAAGAATAAGGGGAAGGAAGGGGAAAGGATGGAAAGGAAAATGGGAGGCAAAAAGGGAGGAAAGGAAAGGATTGGAAAGGCAAAAAGACAGGAAAGGGAAGAAGAAGAAAATAAAGCGACAAATAAGTAGAATATTACTTAAATGGACTTTCTTAATAAAATATTAAGGAAATCCCCCAGGAAAGATTTGCGTGTGTCTTTTCTATAAGAAATTTACACATTGCTTCCAAACTAAAATTCAACACACACTTGTTAAGTGCTAACTATCTGTGATTAAAGCAGTGTCTGGTGCACAGTAGGCATTTAATACATGTTCATTGACTGACTACAATGTGCCATGTTAGACTCTGGAAGAGATCCAAGGAGAAACATCTTTCCCTGGAGGAGCTTACAAGTCTTTCTAGGTGGATTAACAGGAGCCCAGTGATAATACAAATTAGGGCTGGAAGATATCATATCCAGTTTGGGGAAGAGAGGAGAACAACAGGGAAGGTCCTTTCCACATGAAGTTCTATTAGAAGCTATTCCTAACACTTCAAAATCATCCCACATACAAATGTCTATGGATATGAATCTGGCCAAATGTTCACTGGCATTGCTGTGTTAGATCTCAGAATACTCATTTTCTTTCACTTCAGTATTTCAGATTTTTCTGCTTTTCCTTATATAAAGGAGGGCATGAAACAAAAATGCTCACAACCCCCAAATTCTTCTGATTGGCAGTTTGCTTTTTTTTTCCTTTCCAATTTCGATATGGAAGCAGCAGCACCCTCAAAATAGTAAGCTTATGCAAAACAAATTCTGAACTCCCTCTCCCTACACCCACACCCCCTGGCAGGCTGTGTCCTCAGGGCATGGGTGCTACTTGTCCCCTCAGAGAATAATGGTGCCCTGAGGGTCTGAGTAGAGTCTTTTTTTGTGTGTGCTGTAGCTCACAAGCTCCCACCTCTATGCTTCCCACTATGATTATCAGCTGATATCAGTTAGTGAGATAGACCTTAATTAGTTTTTAGAAAGAGGTATTTTAGCATGTCAGTATCATTGGAAGGAGTACTCTCCCTATAAGTCTGTAACACTCTCTCACACGTGCACGTTAGGGAGCCCAGGGGAAAGTAGGCTCACACTTAGAAAGTAAATGTGCCAAGGAGATAATGCTCCCGGAAATCCTTTTGCTGGAGTCCTCAAGACTTTTCCCTTAGATATGCTGTAGATAGCATTCCTAATGAGCTCTTTATAGAAAGAGCTTTGAATCTACTTTCTTATTGTTGTCCAATCTGTCTTTGGCTCCCAGTGCAGACACTGCCATCAACCATTCTGGGGATGATCCTAGGACACTGAAGAAAAAAACCCCAAATCCTCCAGACCTTTCAAAGTTTAGGAGGGGTGGTAGAAGAGACTGAGCCTCAGGGAAAGTCATTCTCTCTTAGGGGCTTGGTTGGAACATCTCTTCTTTGCAAAGCACTAGAATCCTGATTCCATCTAGCTTGAAGGTCCCACTCCCATGGATGGGACCAAACCCCTCAGATGATTCAACCCAATCTCCTGTCATCCCTAGGGAGAGCTCCAGGCCATGTTTATATCTAGTGAGCCCACAATACACGTTCTCTCCTGATAAATATATAAGGGCATTGCTTCTCATCCTTTACTTTAGATGGATTGGAGAGTGATTCGATGGATCTGACTCAACCACCCCTCATTCTTACACTAAGCCACAACTACCGCAAAAGCAGACCTCTTCTAAAAGCCTAAGGAATGTATGTCCTTGACACTCAATAGCCTGTGCCCAAGTTATTGCAGATGACTAGGTTAAAACGAAAATTAGGTAACCCGGAAGAATGACTAGAGTGTGAGGAATAGACATCTGTAATTGTTGCTTCTGACCTGACCCACAATGACTCTCTGATCTTATTTAACTTCTCGGGTCCACAGACAATTCTATAAAATTAAAAGTTGTGGCGCTTACCGGTCTGCACTAGTTTGCAGTTTTCACACCATGAGTGTCTGAAGATGATGATATCACTAGTCTGATATACCTCCTCTCTGCACTACATTTTTTTCCTATTAATAGCATTTATTTAGTGTTTTAAGATTTGCAAAACATTGTATACAGATAATTTCATCTGATCCTCCAAACAGCCCTGTGACGTATGCGATATTATTATTATTCCCATTTTACATATGATGAAACTGAAGCAAACAAAGGTTAAGTGACTTGCTCTGGATCACACAGCTTTTGCTGAAGCGTCATTCCCTTTCACCTAAGTACTGAGCAGGAACATAGGCAGATTACAAACGTGGAATATGTCTGGAAATGTTAATTACTTGGATAGGGCACAATTGGACTGTCACTAAATGAACTTTAATTGGGGGTTTATTAACCCTTTGAGTGTCATGGACCCCTTTGGCAGTCTGTTTAAGCCTACAGGAAAAAAAACCTTCTCAGAGAAATGTTTTTAGATACATAAAATAAAGTACACACAACGGCCAAGGAAACCAATTATGTACGGAAATGCAGCAAGGAAAATAATATTACAAGCAAGTTCAGGGATGCCAGCTTAAGTATCCCTGTCCTAATCAGAAGCAGCACAGTACTCCTCTGAATTCCTGCTATCAATATAAGAGGCCAGTGTTTGGCTCCAATGCCTACTTTTCCTCTGCTGAAATAGCCATGGCTATTTCAAGACCAAATATTCAGCAAGCATAGATGCTGAAAATGTTTCATCACAGCCAACAACGATTTCCTGTCCTTATCGATTGGGCTGCACAATAAGTAATAGGGTGTTTGATGAATCCAAAACAGGACCCACAGTACTAATGAAGGAGTAACCTCGAATTGGAGATGATAAATAGAAAAAAACAAAACAAAACAAAACCAAATATGTTGCTTCCTGCACCTGGGAGATAAATGAAAAGTTCAGAGGCAAACTGCCTTCTAAGAGATTCTGTATTTTTCAGCATCACCACGCTTGGAGCACTTTAGCAAGAACCTCATTCACGAGGCCCTTGTCTTTGAACTGAATTCTTTAATTAAAAATAATAATAATCTGATAGGCTTTTTGCCTCCCAGACCAAAGTCACTCACTGAAATCATTGGGTGCCTGCTGGGAAATGAAAAATCAGGATAGCTGATTTGTACTGACCTGGAATAAAAACATGGCAGGTAGTTTTAGAATGAAATGGAGAACTTTTGGGGGGAGGGAGAGAATATGTTCAGTGGCTAAGAGTGCTAGACTTGAATTCAGAGAGAAAAAAGTTTGGATTCTGTCTCAGAACCTTACTAGTTATGTCACTGGGCAAACCATTAACCCTTTGTCAGTCTGTAAATTGGGGAAATCAATAATATGTACATCAGAGGGTTCCTGTGACAATATGAGATCATTGCTTTGCAAGTCTTATGGTGCTATATAAATGTTTGCCATTATTATTAGTATTAGTTCCAAAAGGGTTACTTGTACTCTTTGGAGACCCACAACTGAACCATAGAGATAGCTAGAAGGAGAAGTGAGCAGGGAACCATAGTATTATTAAGTTACAAAGGCAATGTTTTGTAAGAGCAATGCAGGAAAGAAAGTACATTCCAGTAACTAGTGTTTGATTATGGAGAAGCAGGTCATTTGGAAGGGGTGTTTAAAGGTTATTACATGAAAAAATTGGAAAATTGTTTCAATTTCTCCTCCATTTTCAGTTTGCGGAAAATTCATGATTTCTTATTTTGATGGTATATGTAACTGAAGTGTGTTATCTTAGAAATGTTTTGAGGACCCCAGGTATTTTTCAAATTCATTATTTGCTTTTGATCCTCAAGACAGATAGTATAAATAGACTTTGTGTCAGATGACTTGAGTTGAAATCTCAGTCTCTTGACCACTCTTTACCAGCCACATGTCCTCTGGCAAATCATTTAACTTCTCTGATAGTTTCTTTACCTGTAAAATGGGTATACTAATAATACTGATGCTACTTACCTGTTGGGGTTGTTGTGAGCATCAAATGAAACTATATGGGTAGTACCTTGTAAACTTTATAGTATTCTCTAAAAATCAGCTGTATAAGACAAAATTTCTTTTGACCTTCAAATTTTAAAAGCTGCAGACATCAGCTCTACCCACAGCGTACACTGCATGGAGTCTAAATTAGGAAGAAATGTTGGCAGTTATCTCAGTTCCATAGCCAAGAGAGACTGAATTTGCACATTTTAAGCTACCAGTGGGAATACTTGAGTCATTAAACAATAGAAGTTATACTAAGAAGCTAAAAATCCCCCAAATATCCCATTCAAAAGAATCAGACAGCAACTCTCAAGTAAATGTTGTCGAATGTACCATCCTTCATTGCTTCTTTTAGTACTAAGAATTAGAGGAATGCAGCTATGTTAACTCATAAAATCACCTCCAGTCTTAAAGCTTAGAACCAGATACAAAAATAAAGGAAGAGCTTGAGAGAAAACAACAACATACTTTTCTCTCCTATCACTTAGCAAGGAGGTACACTCCTCAACAGGCTATGACACTTTTTGGTTATTTGGAATTTCCAAGCTCAGGCCCAAGCCATAGAGCTCATTTGCAAGATTTGTTATGTTAGCCACTAGGTTAAATGCTTCTATGACCTTGGATAAATTTGGGTCTCAGTGTATTCGAATGGTTCTGAGATTTCATCAATGCAAGTATTCTCTCCAATGGCACAGGTCCTATGCAACTCTTAACCACATATTCCCTTAACATCATCATGGAGAGTCTGCCCAATATGCTCGTGGCCTGCCTTGAATTGCCCTGATGACATAAGGATACCAGTTGAGCATTCTAGCTATTCACCTATTGCCCTTATCATGTGGTCTTGGTTTATTCAATTTTAGAATAAGGAAGTCAAAACAAAGGACCTTTAAGGTCCTTTTGAGACTCTCCCCCCCTTCTCTCTCTTTGTCTGTCTCTCTCCTTCCCTCCCTCCCTCTCTCTCTCTCTCCCTCCCTCCCTCCGCCATCTCTCTCTCTCTCTCTCTCTCTCTCTCTCTCTCTCTCTCTCTCTCTCTCTCTCTCTCTCTCTCTCAGAATCCTGCATGGCACTTGACTATTATTGCATGCAGTATGCCTCCATTTTAGGAGTGTGTACTTATCTCAAAATTCAAGTCTCCAAAAATGTCTGGGTTCAAGTTTGTTTTCTTTCAATTTTTTACTTATTCATTCAAATAGGCTCAAACTGCCCTAGGAGACTATCATTAAAAGTCTTTAATACAAATGAAAAACAAATTATATCCATACTATGTACCTTGAGTTTTGCTGTGGAATAAGTCTAAGTATGGGACCTTTAATCATGTGAATGTCTAGGTCCAAAAAATGATGCAATGTATGCAGGAGACTTTCATGAAGCATTTTCCTTAGAGTAATTTTGTAGTAAATTATATAGACTTCATGGTGCCAAAATAACAAATTAGAATTTTCGTCAGTCCCTATAATTTCAGGCAAGCTGATTTAACAAATGCATTTTAAGCACATCTTTTGTGCAAGGCACTATGTTAGGTTTTGGAGGGAGAGAGATGAAAATTGAATAAAATTTCTGCCCTTAAGGAACTTATTTTATATTAGAGGATACTATATGTCAAACATATAACAACTATAAAATAATTTTTAGGTGAGAGTGTAATGACTGGAGATATCTTGAAGGTGGCGACATCTGAGATAAGTGATTTCGGGATTTTAGGACATTATGCAAAGGTATAGCGGGAGGTGGCATGGAGAGAACCTAACCAATACATTTGTTTTATTTAAAATATTCATTTTCTTGAAAAAAAAGAAAGACCATGAAAGCCAATATGTAATCCTATCTTTCCTCTTTTTATGTGAAAGATAGCAGTATACGTTCCTAGCAATAATTGAGTTAAAAACTACCTGCATACATACACACACACGCACATGAAAAAGTTGACAAGGTTTGTCAGAAATACTCCAGCATTTAAGCTATTTACAAATCAAGACCTCAAAGAATAATCATGTGAGGAAGAGAAAAAATAATGAGAGTGAACACAGAGATTCTGATGAAATTAATATGAAAGGCAAGAGCAGACCATATTATTTACTGTTTGTTTCTTCATTTATTCAGCAGGGAAAATCCCATCATTCCTGTATGTCCAGGCTGTTTCTGTGTGGGTTTTTTTTTTTAAATTTTTTATGTATTTTGAGAATGACCATGTAGGAAGCCATCAACATAAAGAACTCATTTGGAAGAAAGATTGGTGGGCCTAGACCCATGGCTCTTCTTTATTATTCCAATATCCTGTGCTTAGAGATTATTTGCTTCCAGTCACCTAAGTGACTTTAATTATCTACTCCTGGACACCTTCAGATTTCTTTCTTCTCTTACTATGTTTCTGTGGGGTTTGGAACATCTTCCTTTATAGTCACAGCTTTTTGCTGAATCAATGTGACGCTATTGTTACAAGGATTCGCCAGCCTAGTATTACACTGTTCACAAAGTGAAGTCTTCAGGTGCACCTTAGAAACGTTCCAGGACTTATTTTTTTTTTACACCTGAGCTATTCTCAACAATGGCTGCTGTCTTCTAATAACACAAAAGGATTCAGGGATGACAAGTTAACATATAGAGGTCACGCTCCATAAGACAGCCACAATTACATGGTAGTATAATTACTGCAATGAGTGCATTGCTAGAGCACATGGGAAGTGGAGACAAAACAGATCTCATACACATCCTCCAGGCCTCTGATGTGATGAATGATGTAGTAAGTACAAAGAAGTGTTTTGAAAGTATCAGGAAAGATAGCGTGCACACACCTTCCTTCTGTTTCTTTCAAATTCCAACTGTGCGTGTGTGTGTGTGTGTTGTGTGTGTGTGTGTGTGTGTGTGTGTGTGTGTGTGTGTGTGTGTTTGACATGTGCAGTTTTGGTGGTTGGCTTTGGAACTTAGATGGATTTTTCTAGTGATGGGGGTTGGTATGCTTTAGCTTTGTGGGGGTGAAAAGAATTCAAGGAAGATACTTTTGTTGTTCAGTTGTTTTATTCAGTCATGTCTGAGTCTTCAAGACCTCATTTGGGGTTTTCTTGGCAGAGATACCAGAGTGGTTTGCCATTTCCCTTTCCAACTCCTTTTCCATATGAAGAAACTGAGGCAAAAAGGGTTAAGTGACTTGCCTAGGGGCACACAGCTAGTATCTGAGGCCAGATTTGAACTTAGGAAGAAGAGTCTTTCTGACTCCACACCTGGCACTCTATCCACTGAGCCACTTAGCCTAAAGAAATATACCAACTGCTGTCGGTTAAGTAAGACATGTAATCCTTGAACAGTCAAGGACTATACATACCACTGGGTCAGTGCTGGGGAAGATACAAAGTTTAGATAAGATGCCATCCCCTACACTTACAGATCTTAGAGGAAAGGGATATGCTACATACCCAGATGGCCACAAAACTCGAAGAATCCCATGATTTCATCATTGTGGGTCTTCCACCCACAATGTTTCTACACCTTAAGAAACCATCTTTATGAGTTAGTGTGGCTAGGAATAAAAGTACTACAACATGTACTCACCATCCTTGGTGGGATGAGCTGCTGATATTAGCTAGTCTAGCTGCTTTCTGAGCTAGGACCAAATCTTCAATTCAATTAAACAAACATTCATTAAAGATGTACTACCACTATTGTGCTCAGACTACAGACACATGATCCACTACAGGCTTGTACTTTAACACCTTTGGAACGTCCTAAAAAAGTTTTTGATTTGCCAACTACTGCATTTTGTAATGAGATCACGTAAATATGGAGGGGGGAGTTGTACATTTATAGATATGTAAAGATCAGGGAGAATGAGATCAGCAAGTTTGGGATATGACATATACTTACCATATCATATGGTTTTGTTGATTGTGTCTCTTTAGTGGGCAGATATTGAGCAGAGAAATTTAAAATTCTGTATCCCTCACCTTATCTGCAAAATAGGGTGTGCTAGGTAACTTCTGTAGTCCCTTCCATTTCTACTTTCCTTGTTCTATGAGATGAAAATATTATGGAATTTTAAAAATATGCTTTTCCCATTCAATTTGTGTTTCCATGTCATAATGCACCGGTAGGCTCTGTTTCTTTGATCCATATCATACGTGTCTTTTGATATGACATTTCTAATCACACTAAAGGCTAAAATTTGATTCCCAAACTCAAATATGTGGATAGCGCTTTAAAAAGTTTATTGGGTAGAACTGAGTTTTGAAGGACTGAACTCTTCCTGAAAACAAACCATAAAACTAATAAGCATACTCTCCTCTTCCGCTAACCAAAGAGTGGCAGAAAGCAGTAATGGACAAAATTTGGGGCAAGGTATAGGAATCATATTTTTATCATCTGAAACTATTGATGCTAGAGTGATTCACTGAATGATTTATTGAGAGGTATCTTAGCATAGTGGATAGAAAGCTAGCCTCAGAACCTAAGAAGTCCAAGGGTCAGGTTGGAGTAGTGGATAAAATGCTGGACAGGAGTCAGGGAGTTCAAATCCTGCCTCAGATACTAGTCGTATGACCTTGGGCAAGTCACTTAATGTCTGTTGTCTCAGTTTCCTCATCCTCTAAAAGGGAATGATAATAACACCTATTTTCCAGGCTTGCTATGAGAGTCAAATGAAATAATACCTGTGAGAGCACTTAACACAATGCCTGACACATAGTAGGTGCTTAATAAATGTTAATGATGATGATGACTTTGAAACATAGTAGCAATGAATTCCTGGGCAAGTCACTTAACATCTTAATGCTCTAGGCCAATCTTTCAGGCTCTGAGTTGCAGAAAAGTTCTGATTTGCATTCACAATGGAAGTTCTCCACTAAGAGTTCTGCACCATCAATGAAGAAATCATGGGTTCGTTAAAAAAAAGTAGAACTATGATATTTTATCCTTTTTCACGTGGCCTTTAAATAAAGGAAAAAATTAGTTAGGACAGACATTAAGAGAAAAGCTGGTCAAATCAACCTCTTGCTTCCATAGTATCTCAGCAGAAAGCAAATTAGTAGCAAAAATTTCAGTTACATTTTCTCTAAAAACTGTACTCTTTGCTAAACAGGGGCAAACAAGACATGAACACACTCCACACTGTGGTAAATGCCTCTGTATTCTCTGTCAGGGATAATATGTATGCATACATATCTATATGTATATATTTGTGTATGTATATGTATATATGTATATATATATATATATACACATTTATAAGCATATGCATATAGTTGTATGTATTCACATATGAACCTATTTATAACACGATTCATTATCATATATCACATACCTACATATCATATCTGATTGTGTATTATATATAATCATGTAGATGATATATATAATATCTGATATTGTAGTTAAATACATATGCACATATATGTTTCTTACAAATAATACAACAAAGAAATATAGAAAATTTAAACCTCTTATAAGATTTGGATTTTTATTTGTATCTGTCAAGAGGCAATACGATGTTGGGAAAAGACTTTCGACCTGAAATCTGGAAAAAAAACTTTGTCTTACCTAGCCTAGCTGTGACACTTTCAAACTGCGTGTCCCTGGGAAAGTCACTGTCTCTCTGAACTTGAAATAATAATACCTAATGAGATTATAGTGAGCAAAGTATAAAGTAAAATGCACTCTATTTTTTTTAATTGTAGATAGAAAAGGAAGTACATTCTACTGCAGAACCATGCTTTTCTTTAGAAAGAAATTACTTGAGGTGAAGCTAAAATATGCCACGGTGAAACTTTGATTTATTAATCTTAGTTTTGCTGGAAGAGGTCTAAACAGTGCACTAATTATTCAGTTGGTTTCCCCTGAAGATGTTAGCTTTTGTTCCACCCTTACCCATAAGACAGATATATTTAATATTGCACAATAATAATACCTTTCACTTGCCTAGTTCTTTATTCTCTACATATAGAACCTTTATAAGGACAGTTTGAAATAAGATATATGAGCAATTTTTTAAAATTCCAGTTAAAATTTCCTTCTGGCAGCTTCTTTGCAGCAGTTGAAATTGAATTTCATAGATTTTAGGGAGGAATGGGTATTTGAACTACACTCATGGCTATCTAGACTATGGTAAGTGAATAATTAACCAAAGCATATGTTTCTATCTGAAGTTCTCCTTTTCGGTAATTTTGGAAATAGAGCAACAGCCGATGAATGATTCTCCTCGAAACCTACCCCCAGGAAAAACTGAGGTTGAACATAATCCTGTCTTTAAAGACAAAACTTATTCTTTGTTATCTGGTTGGGGTAAAAGTTGAAACTACTTCATTCTTCTGTGCTGACCATGTGAATTCCCCAGCACACAGGGTAGAACAGGGCAATAAGCTTCTCCCTGGGTATCAAGAAACTCTAAAATGAATTTGCAAAAGAAAATGCCTAGAGCCAGGTGGAATGCCTTCCCAAGAGTCCAGAAGAGTGTGGAAAAAACTGCAACTTTAATGAATGAAATATATTTTCTTTTTCTTTCTTTTGGGTTCATCTAAAATGCTGTGAGACTTTCTGAATCCCTTCTGGTAATGAGTGGGAAAACTGAGAGCAGTGTAAATGGTTATGAGATCAATCATTTGTATTTTAGAAAGCTAAAGCTGTCCAGATGAAAGGGAAAATGTTAGACTCAGAAAAGTGAGTTAGTTTAAATATAGACAGATGGAGAAAGGGCTCATTATTCATCTCTTTAGCAAGTTTCACACACCACCTGCTCTAACTAGAAAAGTCTCTTAAGTTAAATATTTTCCCATTGCTTCCACAACCCAATTTAAGCATGCCATAATGCACTGGTAGGCTCAGTTTCCTCGATCCATATCACACATGTCATTTGATATACCATTTCTAATAGCACTAAAGGCTAAAATTTGATCATGAACATTAAAATACAATAAAGCCAATGTATAGTTAGAGATTTCTCAGGTATATCCATTTGCTCACATTAAGCCCAACGCAGTGATAGAGCACAATTTCAATACCAAACTTTGGACTAAAAATACATCTACAATATAGAACTTCATAAAACTTTATAAAAGGGGTTTTCCCCCTCTCTCTTGAATTGTCATTCCTCCCA
Source organism: Phascolarctos cinereus (assembly GCF_003287225.1). Taxonomy (NCBI): domain Eukaryota; kingdom Metazoa; phylum Chordata; class Mammalia; order Diprotodontia; family Phascolarctidae; genus Phascolarctos; species Phascolarctos cinereus. Next base: position 50,475,122 of record NW_027555514.1, on the reverse strand, counting down.
ATGGCAATCATTGCATGCTTCCATTTTTTGTTGGTTTATTTTCACCTACATTTGTGACTTTGTCCACATAGAATATTCTCAATAGGAAAACTCTCCATTGCTACAGATTGTCAATTGGTCTGTAAATAAAAATCTTAGAATGCTGACCTGGCCACTCAAAGGGATCCATGGTCATGAAGTCGGTACACATCAAAAAAGACTTGAATGTGGGTCTTCCTGACTCCAAGGCCAGCCCTCTATCCTTTATGCCACTCTTCCTCCTATTATGCAATTTTTAGAATGTTTTTTAATTTATTTTTTAGTTTTCAACATTCACTTCCATAAGATTTTGAGTTCTAAATTTTCTCCCCCTCACTCCAAGACAGCATAATACAGGCTCTCCTCTACATATACATTCATATTGAACCTATTTTCACGTTAGTCATGTTGTAAAGAAGAATTAGAACCAATGAGAGAAACCACAAGAAAGAAGAAACAAACAAAAAAAAAAGAAAAAAGAAGAGAGAGCAAATAATATGTTTTGATCTGCATCCAGACTCCATCCCTCTTTTTCTGGATGTGGACAGCATTTTCTATCATGAGATCTTTGGAGTTGTCTTTGATCCTTGTATTACTAAGAAATGAGTCTATCAAAGTTAGTCATCACACATCGTAGCTGTTACTATGTACAATGTTCTCCTGGATCTGCTCATTTCACTCAGCATTAGTTCATTCAAGTCTTTTCAGGTTTTTTTTTCCTGAAGTCTGCCTGCTTATCAATTCTTATAGCACAATAGTATTCCATTATATTCATATATCACAGCTTGTTCAGCCATTCCCCAACTGATGGGCAGCCCCTCAATTTCCAATTCTTTGCCACTACAAAAAGAGCTGCTATAAATATTTTTGTACATGTGTACCATTTTTTTTTTCCCATTTGCATGATCACTTTGGTATTGCTGGATCAAAGGGTATCCCAGTTTTATAGCCCTTTGGGTATACTTCCAAATTGCTCTTTAAAAGTATTGGATCAGGGGCAGCTAGGTGGCACAGTGGTTAGAGTGCCGGCCCTTAAGTCAGGAGGACCTGGGTTCAAATCCGGCCTCAGACAAAACACTTGACACTTACTAGCTGTGTGATCCTGGGCAAGTCACTTAACCCCAATTGCCTAAAACCAAAAAACAAAAATTGAAGAAAAAAAATATATATATATAAAAGTATTGGATCAGTTCACAATTCCACCAACAATGTGTTAGTATTCCAATTTTCCCACATCTTCTCCAGGTTTTATCATTTCCTTGTTTTGTCATGTTAGCCAATCTGTATGATTAAGTACCTTAGAGTCTTTTTGATTTACATTTTTTAATCAATAGTAATTTAAAGTATTTTTTCATATGACTACAGATAGCTTTAATTTCTTCATCTGCAAACTGCCTGATCATATACTTTGACTATTTATCAATTGAGGAATGACTTGTATTCTTATAATTTTGCTCCATTCTCTATATATTTTAGAAATGTGGACTTTAGGGGGCAGCTAGGTGGCACAGTGGATAGAGCATTGGCCCTGCAGTCAGGAGTATCAGAGTTCAAATCTGGCCTCAAACCAAACACTTGACACTCACTAGCTATGTGACCCTGGGCAAGTCACTTAACCCCAGTTCCCCCCCAAAAATAATAATAATAATGAAAATGAGGACTTTATCAAAGACACCATAAAAATTCTTTCCCGGTTTTCTCCTTCCCTCCTAATCTTGCTTGCTTTGGCTTTGCTTGTGCAAAAACTTTTCAATTGCGGGGTGGAGCCAAGATGGCGGAGTGAAAGCAGTGACTTGCTTGAGCTCTCCTTCAAATCCCTCCATATACTCATAAAAAATGGCTTTAAACAAATTCTGAAGCAGCAGAACCCACAAAAAGACAGAGTGAAACAAATTTCCAGCCCAAGACAACCTGGATGATTGATCAGAAAGGTGTATCACTCTGGGCTGAGAGCACAGCACAGCGTGGGTGCGCAGGCCTCAGCGAACCTGGAGCAGGCCTTAGAGGACTGAATCGTGGGCAGCTGTGGAGGTTTCCAGACAATCCACCAATGCCAAAGACAACTTAGAAGGTCAGTGGGAAAAGTCTGTTTCTGTCGGTGCTCAGAGAGGAAGGAGGGGTTTCAGCTCCATTCCCCCAAAGCATGGCCGGGGGGGGGGGGCAGCTGCTTCCCGATCTTCCAGCCCACAGACTGAGGGGGAATCCAGTGGCTGATCAGAGAGGGACTGCAGGGATCTCTTTGCCAGTGCTGAGGCAGGAATCTCTTGCTTTGCCCGTGTGTGGATCTGAGCCACAGTTCTGGGCAGTGGTACTGGGGTGAGGAGGAGCGCTGGCGTGGTGGAGCTTGTAGTGGCTGTGGAGAGCAACCCCTCCTCACAGTTACAGGACAGAAAGGAATACTTGTGGTCACAGGCCAGGAAAGGAGTAAACACCTTTCCCCTTATCATACCACCTTGGAAGAACTGAAAATTTACAGGTCCCTACAAGTATCTCTGAAAACAGCTGTACAAACCCCTGAAGCTTGGGACAGTACATTCTCCACATTGGAAGCAGACTCTTACCTTAACAAAGAGTTTAAAACTCAAGTAATTGGCCATCATGAGCAAGCAGTGCAAAAAGAGTCAGACTATATTATCTTACTTTGGTGAAAAGAAGATCAAAATATACAACCAGAAGAAGACAACAAAGTCAAAGCTCCTACATCCAAAGCCTCCAAGAAAAATATGAATCAGTCCCAGGCCTTGGAAGAGCTCAAAAGGGATTTTGAGAAGCAAGTAAGGGAAGTAGAGGAAAAACTGGGAAGAGAAATGAGAGTGATGCAAGAAAATCATGAAAAACAAGTCAACAGCTTGCTAAAGGAGACCCAAAAAAATACTGAAGAAAATAACACCTTAAAAAATAGCCTAACCCAAATGGCAAAAGAGGTCCAAAAAGCCAATGAGGAGAAAAATGCCCTAAAAAGAAAAATTGGCCAAATGGAAAAGGAAGTCCAAAAGATTACTGAAGAAAATACTTCCTTAAAAATTAGAATAGAGCAATTGGAAGATAGTAACTTTATGAGAAATCACGACACAGTAGAACAAATCCAAAAGAATGAAATGTGAAATATCTCATTGGAAAAACAACTGACCTGGAAAATAGATCCAGGACAGAGAATTTAAAAATTATTGGACTATCTGAAAGCCATGATCAAAAAAGAGCCTAGACATCATCTTTCAAGAAATTATCAAGGAAAACTGCCCTGATATAGTAGAACCAGAGGGCAAAATAGAAATTGAAAGAATCCACAGATCTCCTCCTGAAAGAGATCCCCAAAGGAAAACTCCTAGGAATATTATAGCCAAATTCCAGAGTTCCCAGGTCAAGGAGAAAATATTACAAGCTGCCAGAAGGAAACATTCAAGTACTGTGGAAACACAATCAGGATAACACAAGATTTAGCAGCTTCTACATTAAAGGACCACAGGCATGGAATATAATATTCCAGAAGGCAAAGGAGATAGGATTACAACCAAGAATCACCTACCCAGCAAAACTGAGTATAATCCTTCAGGGGAAAAAATGGTCATTCAGTGAAATAGAGGACTTTCAAGCATTCTTGATGAAAAGACCAGAGCTGAATAGAAAATTTGACTTTCAAATAGAGGACTCCAGTGGAACATGAAGAGGTAAACAGGAAAGAGAAATCATAAGAGACTTATTAAGATTGAACTGTTTACATTCCTGCATGGAAAGATGATATTTATAACTCATGAGACCTTTGTCAGTATTAGGGTAGTTGGAGGAAAAAAATTATATGTATGTATATGTAGATAGATAGATAGAGGGCACAGGGTGAGTTGAAGATTAAGGGTCATATCTGGAGAATAAAATTAAGGGATGAGAGAGGATTATACTCGGAGAAGAAGAAAGGGAGAGGTAGAAGGGTAAATTATCTCACAAAAAAAAACAGAAAAGTCTCTTACAGTGGAGGGGAAAGAGAAGGTAGAGGGAATGAGTGAATCTTATTCTCATAGGATTTGGCTTAAGGAGGGAATAACATACACATTCAATTGGGTATGGAAATCTGTCTTACCCTACAGGAAAATAGGGGGAGAAGGGGACAAGAGAGCAGGGGATGAGAGAGAGGAGGGCAGATTGGGAAAAGGGGTAATCAGAAGTAAATACTTCTGAGGAAGGACAGGGTCAAAAGAAAGAATAGAATAAATGGGAGGGCAGGATAGGATTAAGGGAAATAGTTAAGAAATATGGACGTGTTTTGCATAACTGCACATGTACAACCTATATTGAGTTGCTTGCCTTTTCAATGAGGGTGGGTGGAGGGAGGAAGAGAGAAAATTTGAAACCTAAAGTTTTAAAAACATATGTTTAAAAAAAATGTTCTCACATGCTACTGGGAAATAAGAAATATAGAAAATGGGGTACAGAAGTCTATCCTGCCCTACAGGAAAATAGAAGGGGAAGGGGAGAGAGATAGAAGAGAGGACAGACTAGGGGAAGGGATATTCAGAATGCATGACATCTTGGGATGGGGGGGGGGAGATGGGGTGAAAATCTGGAACTCAAAAACTTGTGAAGTGAATGTTGAAAATAAAAATAAATAAATTTATATATTTAAAAAAACTTTTCAATTTAATATAATCAAAAGTATTCATTTTGCATTTCATAATGCTCTTTATCTCTTGTTTTGGTCATAAATTCTTCCATTCTCCAAAAATCCAATAAGTCAACTATTCCTTGCTCTCCTAACTTGCTTATAGTATCAGCCTTTGTATCTAAATCGTGTACCCATTTTTATTTTATTTTGTTGTAAGATGTTGATCTATGCCTAGTTTCTGGCATACTATTTTCTAGTTTTCCCAGCAGTTTTTGTCAAATAGTGAGTTCTTGTCCCAGAAGCTGGAGTCTTTGGGTTAATCAAACAGTAGATTACTATAGTCATTGACTACTGTGTCTTGTGGCTATTATACAATTTTAAATACACAAGAAGTTAAGGCTATTGGGTAGCTAGTTGACACAATAGATAGAGTGATGGGCCTGGTATAAGAAAGACTCATCTCTGGATTCAAATCTGGCCCTGGATATTTCCTAGCTATGTGACCCTAGGCAAGTCACTTACCCCTGTTTGCCTCCATTTCCTCATCCATATAATGATCTGGAAAAGGAAATGGCAAACCACTGCGGTATCTCTGCCAAGAAAACCCCAAATGGGGTCACAACAAGTTAGACACAACTGAAAAATGACTGAAAAACAAACAAAAATATTTTAATGATCATTCTAGACAGACTCCCTGAGTCAGATACTAAGCAGAAGATCTCTATTTAAGAAGCTCTACCTTTATAAAGAAGCAATATGACAGAAAAAGAACACATAGCATTAAGGGAAGGAAGGTGGAAAGAGCAAGAAGACAGATTTGTAGTCTATAATCTTCCCAGAACTCCTTAAGCCATGCCACAACTTAAACGTAGAGAAGGCCTTACAGACCTCTAAACTGCCCTCCTTCCAACAAGATTCCTATTTGGTATCCTTTTCTTCTATACAAACTCTGATATTAGTACAATACAATTTCTTTCTCTGCCCCTCTTGGTCTCAAGTTCACCTGTATTGAGCTAAATCTATGTGCAAAGATGAATAAGATGTGTTCACTGCCCTCATATTTCCTCATCTATAAAATGAGGGAACTGAATGGGTGATCTCAGAAGTCAATTCTAGTTTCAAATCTCTAATCCTATGACCCCATGACCCTCTGGACTCTAGATAGCTTTCCCCAAGGGATAGAAACATAAAACGTGTGAGAAACAGCCAGAGGGTCTTAACCTGTAGAAAGGAAAAGAAAATATTTAGCTTACACATTGTCAAACAGAAATAGATTTTGAATTAGCTGCTTGGAATAGTCAAGTCACAGGAGCTCAGTATCGTCTACATATATGCTTACATTGGGCCACAACTGGAAACCCAGAAGCAAACAGAAAAATCCTAAAAGCACAAGCCACAAACACTAGTCCCAAAAGCCATCCCTGGACAGGATAAAGTGGAAGTACTAATTATGATAGTATAGAAATATGAGAACCACAACGAAAGGACAAGTTAATCCAGGCACAGAACAGTCACGTACTACAATTTTAGTGGCAGACATTTAAATCGCTTATAAAGCACTTTACATACATTATCTCACGTGATCCTCACAACAGCCCCACGAAGTCGTTACTAGAGTTGTTTTTATCTCCCTTCTACAGATCTTTCACACCTGTCACCTCCTCCACTCACAGACACATCCCTATTTCTGGCTTTCATCACCTCTTGCCTAGACATTTCAACAGCCTTCTTCTAATTGCTCTCTCTGAGTCTTCTCACTCCAATCCATCTTGACACGTCTAAGTAATTTTCCTTAAATGGTCTTACAATATCACTCCCTCACTTAATTAGCTCCAGTGGTTCTCTCCCTATTACCTGAATCTTGGATAATGATAAACTGCATTTGGTATTTAAAGCTCTTGACAACCTGGACCAGTTCTACCTGGACCATGAACTGCCTTCCACAAACTCTTTGTTATGTCATTCCAGTCATGTCTGATTCTCCACGATCCCATCTGGGGTCTTGATTATTGTTCATTTGTTTCAGTTGCAACCCCATTTGGGGTTTTCTTGGCAGAGACACTGGAGTGATTTGCCATTTCTGTCTCCAGCTCATTTTACAGACGAGGAAACTGAAGCAAACAGGGTTAAGTGACTTGCCCAGGGTCACACAACTTGTAAGTGTCAGAGGACAGATTTGAACACATGAAGATGAGCCCTCTTGATTCCAAGCCCAGTGGTCCATCCACTGTGCCACCTAGTTGGCACAAACTGACTCTGCCGCTTGGTAATTCTGGTCTTCCTGCTGATTCTCATCCATGCTTCTCTACCTTTTGTCTCAGCACCTCTCTGTATCAGCTACCCCTATACTCGGAATATTCTCCCTCTCTCCTTACCTCTGTTAGAATCCTTTATTTCTTTCAAGACTTAGATTGTGCCAACTTCTGTATGAAATCTTTTCTGATTCTTCTCAGCTACTAATTCCTTCCCCCATACCAGGGTGTCTATATATCTGCTTTATACATGGTTCTGTATATGTGTACATATGTGCACGTTTTCTCATATATTCTATGAGGTTGTGTTTTTTTTCTTTTGTTTTTATATACCCAGAACTTTGCACAGTATTTAGCATATAGTAGATGCTTAATATATGCTTGCTGGTTTACTTAGACTTAGAATCATGTATTTAGCCTGGGAGTTACCTCAGAGGACATCAAGTCCAAGCCTTTAATTTTATAGATGAAGAAACTGAGGTTCAGAGAGGTAAAATAAATTGCCTAAAGTCACATAGATAATAATCTTTAAAGATAGAATTTGAACCCAAGGAAAGAGTAGCAAGACTTCTAACCAGTGCTGCAAAATACTTGAAGTTAGCTTTATGGATGCCCCAATGACCTGGAATCCTATGAGCACAACCTTGTCTTTTATTCTCAACCTCCTGAGTGGGTAGAAGTAAGGTGTTACAGAGTCTCCGAATGAAACTGGCTCGTTCTGCCCTGATTTCATTTGTCCTTCTCATAAACACTATCTAGTTCTCTTCCAGCTTTCCCTTGGAACCCAGGGGGAACAGAAAAAGAAAAGACACCTTGGGTGGCCAGACATTTGGTGACACAGGAGGGTGTCCTGTTTGTCTCAGCTCCCCTTCTTACAACCCCAAGAAGTCACAGCCAGATTTAGGGAGTTCCATGGGAGAAGATCAGAAATGCTTCTTCCCCCAGTTTGTTTACTTCATAAGTGGACAACAATTTTTTGATTGTTTGAAAAGAGTTTAAAAATGTGTTCACTATTCTAATAAACATCAAGCATCCAAGCAAGGAAAAAAAAATAAACATATTGGACTATAAAACATTTGCATGCACACACACACACACACACACACACACACACACACCCTACAAATATTGGACAAGAATATCCATGTCGGTTTCAAGACCCACCTTTGAACACTTTGATTTATATTCCTGAAAATATAGCTTGCTCACCAGGGGAGTCAATAGCATACGGATAAAAGTCTAATGAATAATATAAACACTTAACAGACTCTCAGAAAAGGAAAAATGGGAAGAAGATCCCCAACCGGGCTCTGAATAATGTAAAGAATCAAGCACAAAGCCATTTAAAATAAGACCAGAGGAGGATGGGGAAATGGTAACCGACAGGAAACCCAGCTCTGACGCTGTTTCTAGATCCCTTTAAGACAGCAGGGAATGAGCATGGTATGACAGAGGGATCTCTTGGTGTAATGAAGAAGAAGGCTGGACACAGAGTCAGGAAGATCCAGGTTCAAATTCTACTTCAGACACTTGCTACTTCTGTGTCCCTGGGCAAATTCCTCTCCATGCTTCATTTTCCTCATCTGCACTATCCATGAGTTTGACGACGCATCAACAATCCCTTCCAGCTCTAAATCAAGTGAGAATTGAAATAAAGTCAAGTGAAATGAGCCCTGACCTGGCCCCCAAGTGGCATATGATCAACCAATCAGAGGGTGGGAGGATGAGTGGCATTCTACCCTTTCCAGAGTAGACGATCAAGGCACTAATATTTCACACAATAACCCTTCACCCATTACCGTTCAACACTCCCAACTCCACCTACTTGCAGGCTCCTAACTTTCCCTTCTAAAAGGGTTGTCAATCTCTGTGGGCAGATTTAACCCAGTTAGGGGTTGTACTTATACCATGGGGAAAATCCTCCTCCCTCCCTTACCAAGTTATCCACTATAAAAAAAAAAAACATCAATAGAGGTGAGTAACTAAAAACTTTGGTGACCAATGGTGTCATGCACTTGATACCACAAATACAGGTCTCTACTGTTTCTGTGGATTCTAAAAATACCACTTCCCAAACTGTCTGATCTTCTCAGATAACCTCATCAGGACTCTAAAGTAAAAGGGACAGTCCTTTTCTTTCTTTAGCAGTTGTGACATTGGACCTGATGGCTACAAGTGGGGGCAGAAATAAGTGTTTTTGAACAGCTACAGAGCATCTCAGTGGGAAGTGACAGGTCTCAAATTCCCCTAAGTTGACATTGAGAGATTCAAAACCAGACTGTTCAGAAAAACATTCAGAGAAAATAAGGCCCTCTCTCCCCAGACTTCATAGGAAGAGAGGAGGTAAATGTTCCAATTGGAAAGAATGGTGGATAGCAAGAAATCTACTGAAAAACCTAGTTCCATCAATTTTGGTTATCAGTGAAACAGAAGAGTACTGGCCAAAAGAGACACGTTCCCCCAAGACATCTGTTACACCTTTGGAAGTTATCGTCTGATGTTTTTCAGTAGGATTATATTTGGGGTTGTTTTCATTTTCTTCAAGCTGATATTAGAATCCACTTACATTTCTCTGAGTACATACCAGCCCTAGGCTCGGGCTGAACATCTCCAGGAGGTCATCCCTGCATCCTGGGGATCAAACACTCAGCCCCAGCACTAAAAATTGGCCACTTTTCTCTCTCCAAATGTTCCTCTGAAGCACAATAAATGTGTCTAGAGAAATCATAGAGAAAATATTTTACCTTTCTGTAAATCAAATTTACTTTGCATGGTATTTTCAGAGGTGCCTACCCCCTTCCGAGGGAGGTAGTGTTAGGCTAGGAGACCTGGGCCTGAGTTCTGGCTCTTCTACTTAATAGCTCTGGGGCTTTAGGTGAGTCACATCATTTCTTGGAACCACAATTTTATTCAACACACATGTATTAAATATATATTATGTGCTTATGCAAGGCAGTGTACTAAACTTGAGAGACACAGAGACAAAATTGAAATAACTCCTTTACACAATGTAGGCACTTAAGGTCTCTTAGGAAAGTTTTTTGAATATACATAGCCCTTATCTTCAAAGTATGTACATTCTACTGGTGAGGATTGACTAGTAGTAAATATATATACATGTTGATGTGTATCTCTCTCTCTTTATATACATATATGTGTGTACATATGCATATGTATCTATCTGATATATGTGTGTATACACATTGATGTATATGTGCATATGCATGTAAATCCATATTTGTATATCTACAAATACACATAATTGTAGACATTACACAACTTATTTGTTGTATATTATAGTTGTATATTATATTGTTGCATATTATGTCACTGCATACTGTAGTGTATCATATATTATTTGTTGTAAGTTATATTACACAAATATATGATATATATGTATATACAAGGTAACATCGCCTTTCCAGTCCCTTGGACTCACAACCCAGGAGTTATCCTGGACCTCTCACTATCTCTCATCCACCAAGCTGTTGCCAAGGCCTGCTGATTTCACCTCTGCAGCATCTTTTGAATATTCCCCCTTGTCTCCTCTGACACTGCCCCCACTCTGGTGCAGGCCCTCATCACCTTATGCCTCACTTACTGTAATAGCCTGCTGGTGAGTTTCCACTTAGCTACTAAACTAATATTTCTAAACCACAGTTTTGGCCATGTCACCCATCTACTCAAAACCCCAAGAACAAATATACAACGTTGTTTGGCATTCAAAGTCCCTCCTCCATTTCTAGTCTGCTTATACCTTATACTCCAAGATGTACTCTTTGATCATTGACACGACTTCCTGGCTGCTCAACACACAAGACCCTCCATCTCTCAGCTTTGGGCATTTTCTCTAGCTTTCCCCATACCTGGAACCCTCTCCTTCCTCTACTCCTACTACTGACCTCCCTGGCTTCCTTTGAGTCCCAACTAAAATCCTATCTTCTACAGGAAGCCTTCTCCAAACTCTCTTAATTCCAGTGCCTTCCCTTTGTTAATTATTTTCTATTTATCTTGCATTTAGCTTGTCTTGTATATGTTTGTTTACATATAGAGTTATATTAGAATGTTAGCTCCTTGAAGGCAGGAATATTGGTTCTTTTTGTATCCCCAGTGCTTAGCACAGTGCCTCACAAATAGTAGGTACTTCATAAATGTTTACTGAACTGATGTGTGTGTGTGTGTGTGTGTGTGTGTGTGTGTTTACAAGACTGAGAATGATAGAAGCATGATAAGAAAGGTCCTAAGAAAGTGTTCCTCATCTGTAAAATGGAAATAATAATACCTTCACTAGCTATCTCATGTCATGAGGAAAGCCCTTTTTAGCCTTTAAAACATTCAAGAAATGGGAGTTATTCTTTGCAGTGGCTACCACAATATAAGCTCTGCTGTTTTGTAGCTTCCTTGTGAAGTAGCTATTTCCACACTGCCAGGGACTGTGATTTTGGGTCCGCTTGGGGACTTAATCCACTGGCACGTACTGTAATCCCTCTGAAACCGCATAGGTGGTTTTAGAGACTTCAATAGATGACAAATTCATAACTCGCTGCCCAGCTGGGTGATTCGTCTCTTTAAACTTAGCAAAGCTCTTCTGCAGATCTGGGAACCATCCCCTGAGAGTGGTCAAAGACTTGCTGGCTTGCTTGGACCTGCCCAAGTTTATATTCCTCTGCCATAGCTGTTTGGGTTACCTCCACTGTAGGCTGGACTTTATCAGAATGAATTATCCAATAACAAATGCCATCACTCATTTCTTTCCCTTTGATAAAATACTACACAAAGTGAAAAATATTTTATGATATAATTACTCACCAAAGTTGATCTAATTGGTAGGTGTGCATTTTTGTTTTTTAAAATACCAGGCTTCCTTCAATTGAAAAACTATGATTGTATATGCTTTCATGGGATATTTTAGGTCCATACATCTAGAATCTATGATTTCTCCTGTGTGGGAGTTCTCTCCTCGGGTTGAGTCCAGGGGTGGGGAACCTGAAGCCTTGAGGCCACATGTGGCCCTCTAGGTCCTCAAGTCCAGCCCCATGACTGAATCCAAACTTCACAGACTAAGCCCTTTTATTTCTGTGAAGTTTGGAGTCAGTCAAAGGGCCGCACTTGAGGATTTAGAGGGCCACATGTGGCCTTGAGGTCACAGCTTCTCTACCCCTGGATCTATCTCTGGCATATAACTTCAGTGAGATTCTGACTGCCTTATGAGAGAGAGAGAGAGAGAGAGAGAGAGAGAGAGAGAGAGAGAGAGAGAGAGAGATGTTTGTGATAAATTAGAGATAATTAACAGAGGGCAGACACTAGCATTAAAGGAGGGGGTGATTAGGAACAGCCTTTTGTAGAAGAAGGGATTTGACCAAGGTCTTGAAGAAAGTTAGGGACACCAGGAGGCAGAGATGAAGAGGAAGAGATTTCCAAGCATAGGAGGCAGTCAACGAAAATGCATAGAATCAGCCGTTTCCCAATTGTTAGATTGTCAAAATATATGAATAGGCAGTTTTCAGAGGAAGGAATCCAAATTATCAACGGAAATACAAGAAAATGTTCTAATTAATACTGAGAGAAATACAGATTAGAACAACACTGAGGTTCTTCCTCATACCCTTCAGATTGGCAAAGTTGACCAAAAAAGAAAAAAGAAAATTGACAAATGCTGGAGGGGCTGTAGAAAAACAGGCACAGCTATTACAATATTCATATCCTTCGACCCACTGATATTACTTCTAGGACTACACCACAAAGATATCAACAAAAGAGGAAAAAGATCCATGGGTATAGAGACTCTGACTGTGATGGTAAAGAACTGGAAAATGAGGGGATATCCATTAACTGAGGAATGGCTAAACAAGTTATAATGGACAAATGTGTTAAAATAATATTGTGCTATAAGAAATGAAGAAAAATATGGTTTCTGAGAGATGTGTGAAGACATATGAATTAATGCAGAATGAACTGAGCAGAACCTGAAAAACAATTTATATAATAAAACAATATTATTAGGATAATCAACTTTGAAAGAACTGATCATCATAATGACCAACCATCTTTACAAAGGACTCATGATTAAACAGGCTACCCACCCCTAATGGAAAGGTGATGACTCAGAGTCCAGATTGAGACACACTTCATTTATTTTTACTTGAGGCCAATTTGGACTTTTGATTGACTATGCATATTTGTAACAGAGATTTTGTTTTTCTTGCTTTCTCGACTAGGTGAATGAGAGGGAAAGATGGTGGATCTTCATTTGGAAAGAAAATTAATTTTAAAAAAGAAAATGCATCTAGTTGGAGGATGTAGTATCTTGTTTGAGGGAACAACACAGAAGCTAATGTCACTGGATTGCAAGTTATTTGCAGTGGAGGATAAGTAATGTATAAGGAGACGGGAATGGTATGAAGGGTAATGAAGTAATGAAGATCTTTAAAAGCCAGGGGATTTTATATTTGACCATGGAGATAATAGTGAACCATTGGAGTTTCTGGATGACAATAGCAGCTGCAGGATTCCAAAATGCTTGCTAGTAGAAGTCACTCTTAAGCTGAGTCTTAAAAGAGGTTGAATATTTTAGAAGTCAGAAGTTAGGAGGGAGAGTATTCCAGGCATGAGGAACAGTTAATTCAAAGGCACAAAGAGAGGAGATGAGATGAGATGTTACTTGTGAGGAATGGAGGCCAGTTTGGCTGCAACATAGACTATGTAGAGGGTAAAGAATGTAAGAAGACTAGATAGGTAGGAAAGGACTAGTTTGTGAAGAAGGTTAAAAGCCAAACAGCACAATTAATAAACATTTGATTCTGAAGGTAACATGGAGACACTGGAGTTTACTGAGGAACGGGAAGGAAAGAATTATCATGGTCAGATCAGCACATCATGAAATTTGTGGAAAGAATGAATTGTGGACAGGATTTGAGGTGGAAAAACTCATTAGGATGTGATTACAATAGACCAAGGAGAACTCCTAGTGAGGAACTCCTCTACCAAAGTAGACTGGTACCTTCTTTTCAATTTACAATTGTAGATGCCACCTGGGGCTCTACGAGGTTAAATGAATGGCCCAGGGTTACAGAGCAAGTATGTGTTTAGAGGTAGGATGTGAATCCAAGTCTTCCTAACTTTAAGACCAACTTTCTATCCACAGCATCACACAGCTTCTATGCCACTTTCATAAATCTACCTTAATGGTCTCAATTCCTCTTATCAGGATTCTTTCTTGGTGAAGTTTAATAGGGAATTAGTATCATAAGTAAGAAAACTCTCCACCAAAGGCCCTCTCTGCCACATTGTCAGTGTTGATCCCAGTTACTCACACATTTTGCCAATGAAATGCAACTTCTGGAAGACTGAAAGCTTGAAAGCCTTCAAATATAAATTGTGCATCAACACGCATTTATTATGTACCTACTATATGCCAAACACTTTGCTAAGGACTGGGTCAACTAATAGTGTAATTGACTGTGTTTGTCATCTAATGACTAGCTAAATTTGGAAATTCATCTCCAGCTGAGTGAAGTAAGCAAAACCAGGAGAACATCGTATACAGTAACAGCCACACTGTGAGATGACTAACTTTGATGGACTTAGCTCTTCTCAGCAACGCAAGGATCTAAGACATCTCCAAAAGTCTCATGAAGGAAAATGCTATCCACATCCAGAAAAAATACCATGGAGTCTGAATGCAGATGGAAGCATACTATTTTCTCTTTTCTTTCTGTTTTGTTTTGTTTCTTCTTTCTTGTGGTTCCTCCTATTGGTTCAAATTCTTCTTTACAACATGACTAATGTGAAAATGTGTTTCATAGGAATGTATATGTGGAACCTATATCAGATTTCACACCATCTTGGGGAAGGGGAGGGGAGAAAATTTAAAACTCAAAAGCCTATGGAAGTGAATGTTGAAAACTAAAAATAAATTAATTAATTTTTAAAAAAAGAAAGAAATTCATCTCCAAAGGTTTGGGCATACCAAATTAATTTCTGTGTCAAAGAAAAATGGCTTACTATGACAAATAAGGGTTGCAATCTGCATCAGCAGAGAGACTATATGAAACAGTTATTGTTCTATAATTTCATTAATGTGGGTAATCCCTCCATTGATACAAATCCTAGGCCACTCATCCCTGGCCATCCTATACACTATAGTACTGAAGAAACTCAAGGAAGAAGAAAATACCAATGAAATGGATTTTAGACTAGCCCATGGTAAAGTGAAGGGAGGAAACGTGCATTTATTAAGCATCTACTATGTGCCAGGCATCATGCTAAGAGCTTTGCAAATATTGCCTAATTTCATTCTCATAATTATCCTGGGAAATAGGTGCCATTATTATGCCCATTTTATACCTGAGGAAACTGAGGCAGACCGAGGTTCAGTGACTTGCCCAGGGTTAGACAGCCACTAAGTATCTGAGGCCAGATCTGAATTGGGGTTCTTCCTGACCCCAAGCCCAGCATTCTTCCACTGTGCCTGATGAAAATATAACACTCCAGAATCTTTGCCAAGAAAACTTCAAATGGGGTCATGAAGAGTTGAATGCAACTGAAACAACTCAATGTGTGTGTGCGTGTATAAATATACATACACACGTGTATGTACCTATGCATATACATATGCCTATATACAGTATACGCACATATGTATGTGTGCATGAGCATGTATACATAGTTATAGCATATACATATGTGTATATACACACATGCACATTACACACATACACGTGCGTGTGTATCTGAAACAGTGAGTTCTAATGATTAACCACTGAACTGGCCTCCAAATGAACTTGAGTCTTCACGCTGAACTCAGACAAATAAGCTCCTCTACCCCATCTGACAGATGTAGATTCTTTGATGCCTTGTGGGAAGGAAGTCACTTCTAGCATGAGTGACCCTTAGCAGCGGGTAGAAACACGGTGAGTTATAACTTTAAAGAGAAATGCTACCAGAGGGGATAATGGCTACCCTTGTCTTTGGTCTTCTGTCAGAGAATTTACCCAACATGACTTAAATCATATGTATGCCTTAGTTTCAAAACCTGAAAGTTTTCATTCCTCGTTTTACATTTAAGAATAAACAATGATAATAATCTCGAACATCTTCATGTGAATCATTTGTAGTAAATTTTGACTTATCATTTGACCAGCAGCTTTTAAGCACTTATTATGTTCCCCTACACTATGCTAGTCACTGATAAATAGGAAAGAAGCTGTGAAGGGTATGCCCAAGGAAGGCCCAGTAGTGGCCAGGTAGGCCCTCCTCCCTCTCCTATCACATTGACAAGGTGTAAATTATCTAAGCAAAATGTGCTGATGCCTCATTGACTCATTTGGGAAGCCGTGGTTCTAACACTGTCTCTCATTCAAAACTGGGCTTCACATCTGGGTTCCACTCTTAGTAATCCCAAGAGGGGAGAGACTGAAGACAGATGGAGACATAGGTCAATATTGAGGCACAGATCACAAGAACTGTGGAAATAATAAAGGAAAGATGGCTTTCTCACCAGTTAGAAATATCAAGAGGATTGCCGTAGCAGAGAATCATGAAATGCACCAGTCCCATTACTAGTACCTGAACTCAGGAAGCCCTGACCTCTGACACTTTCTAGCTGTGTGACCCTGGGCAAGTCTCTTAACCTCTGTTTACCTAAGTTTCCTCATCTGTAAAAATGGCCATAATAATAGTACATCCCTCCAGGAATTGTTGTGAAAATCAAATAAGATAGTGATAAAGCACTCAGTATAGTGCCCGGCACTATACAGTAAGCACTGTATAAATGTTGTTGTTGTTGTTATGACTGCACAAAGCACAACAGGAGGCTGGACCCACTAAAGTGGGTAGGTTGCTTGACTCTCTAGCATCCCCAAGTTAGTTCTTTCTGTGGGGAGTGTGTACCCCAGGTATCCCCCAGGGAAGGCCAGCCAATTAGAGGAGAATGAGTTTTATTGGCTTTTTATAAGTCCCAGAACAAGTACTTTGCATTTTCTGTTGGGTTATTATCAGCCACTTACAACTCTGTGATGCTACAAATCTCTCTCAGTCTCAGTTAGTTTCCTTATCTGTAAAATGGAGATAATAATAACAGCTATTTTACAGGATTATTGTAAGGATCAAATGAGATAACATGTGAAAAGCACTTTGAAAACCTTAAAATACTATGTTAATGCTGGCTTTATTGTGGTCATCACTGTTATTATTGTCATTATGTCCCACGTATGATATTTTGTTCAGTTTGAGGCTTGCATGGGAGTTGACGGTCCTTGGGACAAAAATCAATCAAAATTGGATGCTCTCAAAAGAAATCCTGGGTGAGGACAAAGCAATCAAAAAAGATGTTTGAGGGGTTCTGAAGATTGAGCCTAACCATGGGTTTTAAAGACATGAAGAGCATGCAATGCAATGGAAGATTGAACACATGAAAAATTAGAGAAAGATCAACGCTAAGATGTGAAGAATTGACTTTCAGAGCAATAGGAACTTTAAAAAGAGACCATTAGTGAGTGTTGGGGAACTCAGAGAAAACTTCATAGTGAAGGTGTGGCAAGAGCTGAGCTTTGAAACATGGGAAGGATGTAGGAAGACAAATTAGTGGGACTACTAGGTTGGAAGAATGACATGAGCAAAAACATGGAACTAGAAAAAGGCATGATGTTTGTGTTTGTGTGTGTTTGGGGGGGGGTGTGGGTGGGTGGGTGGGCGTGGGTGTGTGTGGGTGTGTGTGTAAGAGACAGAGAAGTGATTAGTGGTACAAGGATTGGGAGAGAATACTCAACTGTGATTTTTTTTTTAAGAACCCAAATTCTTAGTAATAAGTTATATGGAGGAAACACAGTAGAGAGAAGATTGAAAAATGCCTTGAGGGCTTCCAGCTTGGGAGAATAACAAATGTTTTGTGCTACAATGAAGAGGTGATTGGAAACGGCTTGACTAGTGAAATAGAAGAGAGCCTGCCTTTCCTGTCAAACTGATGTCCCATATTTAACCCCAGAGATTAAAGAAGGGAGTGAAACTGTTACTGAAGGAGTCTCCCTTGCTTTTGGAGAGCTCTCATCATTAAGAAGTGTTTCCTTAGGTTCCTTAAACATAAACCTGCCATGTTGCAACCTGGATTCGTTGGCCTCCCCTTCTCCTATGAGACACAAGCATAGAGGTATGCATTCATGCTTTGGGGAGAACCAAAGAAATGAAGAAAAAAAGAGAGAAAGAAGAGGAAGAGTCAGGAGAGAAAGAAAAAGAAGGGAAAGGAAGCAAATAGGAAGAGAGAAGTAGGATGCTAAGGCAGGGGAGAGGGGGAGGTTGATTTCTATAAACCCAATCTCCCTTCTCACTTAGATTTGCTCTTTTGCCCTTAAGCACTGTACCCACTTTAAGATGTGATAAGTAGGCATTAATGCAACTTTGACAAAGGGGCAAATTGGGGGCAATTTATCAGATCTATTCCATTACTAATTTTTATTATCCTTTCTATTGCCTTTCACATTCAAATCTCTTCACTCCAACACACAAAATACAGCTGGCAATTTCCTTTGAGAAAGCTCATTGTTTTGTTACTTTAATGATTCAAAAGGAGGATGTATAATGAGTTGTGCATAACACATGATTATAGCATATTTACTGTATTTAAGCATTGAACACTGCAGAACCAGCTGCAGGCATCCAACCAACACCACTGTTGTGTCCTTGAAGATTCTAGCTCTCCACCTGTGCAGATTCTAAATTCATGGACCCTGAAAAATAAACTCTTCAGAATGGGAATGCTAATAGAACTTTAACCATGGTGACAAATCAAGGGTGTGGTTTCAGCAAAGTCAGAAGAGTCAGAACCAGAGGCAAGAGGAGAATGAGGGTTGGCTGGCTTGGGTCCTTCCCCAAAATGGTGGTCCCCAGAGGAACTCACCAATGGGAGAAAGGGGAAGCAATGAGAATGAGATGTTCTAGAGTGATAAAGCTTCAATGGGATAAAAGGATGCTCCAGGATGAGGAGATCCCAGGAGCTGATGGAAGGTCAAGGGTTATATTGCACTTGAGGCACGCTATTGATGAAATCCAAAAAGTCAGAAGCAGAACAAGGGAATTAGTTGAAGTTTAATTGGAGACACTCATTTTACAGATGAGGAAACTGAGGTGAAGTTACTTGTCCAACTTTTCTAATGAATGTGCAATGGGAAAAGATATCTCTTCAGAAAATGTTGGAAAAATTTATTTTTGATCACATTAGGAGGCAAGGAAAATTAGAATAAGGTGGGAGTGGGAGGGGCAAGATAATAATCTGTCTTTTATAGATTAATGTTGTGATGTCATGCAATGTTTGGCAGCTAGATGGCATAGGGGATAGAACACCAGGCCTGGAATCAGGAACACCAGAGATTAAATCTGGCCAGAGATACTTACTAGATATGTGACCCTGTGCAAGTCACTTAACCCTGTTTGCCTCAGTTTCCTCATCTGCAAAAAGATCTAGAGAAGGAAATGGCAAACTACTCCAGTATCTTTGCCAAGAAAACCCCTAATGAGCTCATAAAGTCAGCCATGACAACATTCGATGTTACAATCAGTGCAAAAGAAAAAAAATCTGGAAATTAAGTCATATGATGATTGAACGACTTACCACTTTGAGTTGCAGAGCTGTTGCCAATATGAATAAGTAGGAATTTCTTCCCAAAATATTCTCTAAACTAATTAAACCAATTGCATAATTAATAATATTAAGAATGATTAAAAAAAAAAGAGACAGCATGGCATATTAGAGAGAGGGATGGCCTTGAAGCCACAGAATGTGTCAAATAAAGTCTGTATGACCTTGGACAAGTCATCTGGTTTGTGGGCAGTTTTCTAAGTCTATAAATTATAGGGAAGTTGTCATGATAGAGGAAGCTTCTCACTCAGAGCCCCTTAATCCAACAAATTCACAAGTCCAGTCTCTATCCCTAAACATAATAATCATAATAACTGGGATTCATTTCTTAACCCAAGGGAGGCTCCTCCATATTGCTAATATTTACGAGATCTGTTTACGATTGCTGGGTGACTGGTATCATATCCTTTTAACTGTTTCCTCTTCAAAAAAATATATGTGGCTAAGGATATTTAGACTCCAATGCTGACCTCTTTAGTTTTCTGATCAGCCTCACATACACACAAAAAAAAGATTATTGATTGACTCACTTAAAAATTCTCTCCAGAAACTTTCATCTTTCCTCCACCTGTAGCTCCTTTTAAGATGTAAATGTGCACCTAGCAAATGTAAAATGTTCAGCAACAATCCATCTTGTTAGTCTGTCCCTGGAAACTGTCACTCACATAAACAGAAGAGGACAGAAAGTGCTGAGGCAATAAAGAGTATGGTAAAGGAGAAACAGAAGTTAAGAAGCAACTGAAGGTTGGATTTCTACATAAGGTCTCATAGACAGTTCCTATGGGCACTAGAGTTAGACAGCATTTGATAACAATGGGTCAAACATGGCTGAGTAAGTGAATGAGGAACATTGGATCAGGAATAACAGAGGGAACACCTCTGAAAGAAGGAACAGATGGCTTCTACCAATAAAGCTTTGCTTAGGATTCCCCAGGAGGGTAAACAGTTTGCTATGAGAGTAGTCACAGCAGCTAGCAACAAGAATGATAGAGAGCTAGGGTTCTCAGTTCTAAGTTAGGAGCATCTAGGTGGTACAGTGGATAGAATGCCAAGCCTGGAGTCAGGAAGAACTGAGTTTAAATCCAGTTGCAGACGCTTTATTAACTGTGTGACCCTGGGCAAGTCATTTAACCTCTGTTTGCCTCAGTTTCCTCCTCTGTAAAATAGGGATAATAATAGCCTACCTCCTGGGGTTGTTGTAAGCATCAAATGAGATATTAGTAAATACTGTGCTTAATACAGTCCCTGGCATGTAGTAAGTGCTATATAGAGTTAGCTGTTATTCATATTCTAATAAGCATGGATGAAAGAAACAACTCTACTATATTTGCCAAGAAATTTTTCTGTGACCTACAGAGAATGCACCTTGTTTCCCTCTGCTCCATATAATGACTGCATTATATATACACAATGACTGTGCACAGAGGGTAGATTTGTAGGATCATAATTTAACAAAGGAACATAGATTTAGAGTTTGGACATTATCTTGTCCAATCTCCTTATCTTTTCAGGGCATTAAGGGTCATAACAGCTAAGTGACTGCTCATTGGTCAGACAGCTAGTAAGTGCTGAGGCAGAATTTTAACCATAGACTTGCTGACTCTAAGGCCAACTCTATCCATTATACTATACTGGATCTTCAACTCCATTTAAAGTTAGAAAGGACCTCAGAGGTTACCTCCTCTAAACACTCTTGTTTTATAGATTAGGAAGCTGAGATCAGAGCAATTACATAAAGAGCTCAATATCACATGGGTAGTTAATGGCAGAACCAGTATTTAAACATAGGTCCTCAGACTAGAAATTCTTTTTTTTTTATCACACTATGGTTATTTTCCCTGTAGAAAGACAGAACAGAGCCCAAAGATTATAAGATCCTAGGTTTACAGCTAGAAAGGACCTTAGAAATACATCTGGTCCAACATCTTAATTTTACAGAATAGGAAACTGAGGCCCAGAGAAAGGAAGTACCTTACCCCGATTCACATAGGGAGTAATTGGCAGAAGTGGTATTGAAATCCAGATCCTTTGGCTCTAAATTCATTACTCTTTCTACTGTCCCACACTGTATACTCTCTTTCAAATTTCTAGATTATCAAAACAAATGAAATATTTCTTGAAATTAGGTCAGAAATACTTTAAAATGGGAAGGGGGATGGAGGACCAGGGGATAAATTAAAGAATCTTAAAAGGCAAAGGCACTCCAAATCTGTAATAGGAAGTTGGATGGTGGAAGAATGAGATAAACAGAAGAAAGACCAATGAACAGTGTGGCGTGCTAAAAGAGGCAAGAGGTTATTCACATATTGGGGCAGAGATGTAGACTGTAGCCTGTGACTCACAAGAAGTTTCTCAGGATTTAGGAAGTCAAAATGCGAATCCTTATGTACCAACCTGAGAAGAAGATGAAAAGAAGAGATGAGTAGTAGTATTCTGCGATTCCTAACTGAGCTAGGCAACAAGCATTTACTATGCTCCAAGTACTATGGATACAAATACAAGCAAAAAGAAAGAGTAGGTGATAGTGTCATCACCATTTTACAGATGAGGAAACTAAGGCACACATGTGCCTAGGTGGATGTGAAGTTAAAATTGGGTAATATTTATAGATCAGTATATGGTAGATATGGTTCTTCTGTGTTTACATAATATTACAAAACAAAACAAGCCATCCAAGCACCAGATGACTAACAAAGACAATGCCTCTCACTTGTTGATGGAAAATTGGTGTGCTGTAGGTGTAGGATATGGCATAAACGCTAGGACACGATGAGAGGGTAGCTAGGCAGTGCAGCAGATAGAGTGCCAGGTGTGGGGTCAGAAAGATAGAATTCAAATCTGGCCTCAGACACTAGCTGTGCGGCCCTGGGCAAGTCATTTAACCCTGTTTTCCTCAGTTTTCACATTTGCAAAATGAGCTGGAGAAGAAAATGGCCAACTGCTCCACTGTCCTTGCCAAGAAAACCCCAAATGGGGTCATGAAGAGGCAGACATGAGCGAAACAGAACATGGCATGATGCGATATCCAAAGAGGACTTTGGTATAAGGTGCAATGTTAATTTTGAAGACTTTTTAAAAGTTCAGAAGGCACATGTTATGCTATGAGAATTTAAGAAAGCAGATGATTAGACAGCAAGTTGCTGACAAGAATCAAATCATGGTAAATCTTCCTATTTCCCAAATTGAGATTTTTTTTTTCAATGTAGAAGCAAGAACCTGAGGTCCAAGAACAGTGAAGTGAGTACAAGTCAACTAAGTGGATGAAACCCTGGAAATGGAGTCAGTAAGACTTGAATTCAAATCCAGCCTGTGACTCTAGGTAAGTCACTGCATCTCTGTCTGCTTCAGTTTCCTCAGCTGTAAAATGAAGATATTCAAGATATTTGTTAAGCACTTTGTAAACCTTAAAATACTATACAGATGCTAGCTATACTAATGATGAAGACGAGGAAGATGCACAGTTCTCATTTTGCCCCATTTATCAAGTTCTCTTAATAGCAAAGATAAAGATGCCTCTTAATCTCCATTAATACCTTCTGACCTTGGAATGAACACGTGAATGCTTACTCCCATCTGGCATGGGAAGTGTATGGTGGAAGAGCTTTGGTTTTGGAGTCTGAGACCTCCATTTGACCTCCATTTCAGCCACATAGTACCTGTGTGACCTGGGGCTAGTGATTTAACTTCTCTGGGACTATTTCCTCAATTGTAAATCAAAGGGGTTAAACAGTCCCTTCCAACTTAATATGTGTTTGTATGGGTAGGGATAGATAGGTGGATAGATGGATGGATGGATGGATGGATGGATGGATGGATGGATGGATGGATGGATGGACAGAGGTATGTGATAGATAGATGGATAGATGTCTCAAATTGATCAGAGATTGCAATAGTTTGAATTCACATGAGGGAAGTTTCCTAGGTAAATGTGAGGTTAAATTTAGGGGTAAAAAAAATTCAGTTTAATGAAATAATGTCTCAAGCTAAATGTAGCTATTTCTTTTTGAGGGAGGGAGGGCAGAATCTGACTTAAAGCTCAAATGATAATTTACTTTTAACAGTTGGCCAAGAAAGATTTATTGGACAATTGTAAGGAGAGATGAAGGATTGTGAAGGCAGGAGAGTCTGTCTGGGGGAAAAAATGATGTTAGAAATAGGGAGGCTGATGAAAAAGGAAGTATGTTCACTAGACTGAGTTTATTTCCATTTTCTGTGGCCTGGCTAGCAATGGCAACCTGCTGAAAGGCTCCATTTGGAACTGTACGCAGGAGGCTTTTGATGTGAGCTGTAGGACGCCTGCTCTCACCAATACTTTGTATTAATATTAGATTGTACTGTGATACTTGGCTAGTCCTTTCCTGCAGAGGGGCTACATTAAAGTTGCAATCCATTCTAATAGTCTTATAGTTGAAATCCCACCAAGTCCTAGAAAGAGGACCTTTTGAATACCCTCAAGTAAATTTTATAAATGGGAATCAAACATATTATAAAGCAAGAGATGGCACCACACTGAGTGAAATAAAGGGAGCTCCAGAGGTGGAGTGAGAGCAAGGTAATGAGCACAAAGGAGGGAAAAAGAGAATTAAGCTAGTGGTAAAGCTCAGTAATAATACCTGGCATTTATTTAGTACTTATCTATCAAGCAACAGACATTTCGTAGGGGCTTACCTTGCCTGGTACTGGGTAAGCTGTTGAGATACCAACTTTTTTTTTTAAGAAAAGTTAAATAGTCCCTGAAGGATTTTACATTCTATGTTTGTTGTTGTTCAGTCGTCTTTCAGTCACATCTGACTCTTCATGGCCCCATTTGGGGTTTTCTTGGCAACAACAGTTGAGTGGTTTGCCAATTCCTTCTGCAGTTCATTTTACAGGTGAGGTAACTGAGGCAAACAGGGTTAAGTGGCTTGCCTAGCATCACACAGCTAGGAAGTGTATGAGGTCAGATTTGAACTTGGGAACATGAGTCTTTCCTGACTCTAGGCCTGGCACTCTATCCACCCAGCCACCTAGCTGCCCACATCCTCCGTTGGAGGACATAATGTGCACACATAAGCGTATGCAAAAAGATACCTAGTAATTTACAAGATGCTTTTTGGAGAGACAACAGTAATAGGGATGAAGAAAAGAGAGACTGAGCCTTGAAGGAAACTAGGGATTCTAAAGGACAGAGGGGAGAGAGAAAGTAATGAAAAGTAATGGAGAGAGGGAATGGAGTGCCATGTTTGAGGAATGGCAGTAAGGCCAATTTAACTAAATCATAGCGTACACAGAAGTAACCTGTAATAAGGCTGTGCAGTATAGGCTATGGCCAGTTTGTGAAGGGTTTTAAATGCCAGAGGAATTTATATTTGCTCCTACGGGCAATAGGGAACCTCTGGAGTTTATTGAATAAGGTAATGACATGGTACTTAGGAAATCTGCTTTGACAGCTATGTGGAGGGAGGTTTGGAGCGCGAACAGACTTGAGGCATACAGACCAGTTATGAGGTTATTGCAATAATCCAGGTGAGAGCTGGTTAGGGCCTGAACTAGGGTGATGGCTGGGTAGATAGAGAAGAGACAGATTGAAGAGGTGTTGAGTTGAAAATGACCAGATTTGGCAACTGACAGATACGTGGAGTGAAGAAGGAAGAGCTGAGGATGATACTGAAGGTTAGAACCTGTGTTACTGGAAAAAGGAATGCTCTCAACAGAAAAAAGAAATGGAGGATTGCTCCTATTCCAACAGGAGAATTGACATCTCTGCTGTAGGGGTTGGAGTTCAGAAGGAAAGCTACTTTCTAGATTTCTTTTAAGAGAAAAGATATCCTTTCAGTTATACTCATCATATCAGCCTTTCTCAACTACACTCAAGTTACACACACACAACACACACACAATCACAAATTCTGTATAGTGAGTAAAGTCACTTAACTGAGTAAAATAGCAAATGTAAGTTATATAGGTTATAATATACAAGAAAATCCACAAGAGAAACAAGCTCTTCAGGAAAGAAAGAATGATCTCATCTTGGGTAGGGATGGGGGAAGAGATGGTCCCTTCTCAACATTAACTAGAATTTTAGATCTTGGAGGACATTGTGAGAGTGTGTGTGTGTGTGTGTTTGTCCCTGTGTGTTCGTGTGTGTGTCCTGGTCCCAGTGGTTGAGAGGTCTACATGTGGATTCTTTCTCAAACTCCTCTCTAGGCTTCCTTTCTCCTTATGTCTCTACTGCAGAGTATATCTGATACCACTGAAGTCAGTCTTTTACAACAGGTATGTGGAATAGAGCTCATCATCCTCTCTACCAATCTGGAATCATGTCTTAGTTTGCAAATTTAGTTAACACTACAGTGTTGTCCCTCCACCATCCCTCAAGTGGAAGTTGAGTTAAATGTATTTTTTTTTAAATTTGCAATATATGAGCTCTAATCTATAAAATGAGTCTTCATAGGATCACAGATTTAGACATTGATGGAACCTTGAAATCACTTGGTCCAAACTCCTCATTTTATGGATGAAGCTCAAAAAGGTTACTTGATTCTTTTCTATCACCTGAAATCAGGAGGGAGATAAACTTCTTTCAAGTACTGTATGATAATCTACTTTAAATGTTAAACCCTAGGTTAACTGAGGTAGAAAGCAGTAAGGTTGTAGGAGGCTGGTATCATGGAGAACTGAGGCCACTTTATTCCCTCCAGACCAGTGGTGTAAACAATAAATTTCATCTAGATGCTACATAGATCCAGAAGGGAACACTTTGCTGTACCTGCTCAGAGACCCATCCACCTCTTCTCAGGTGTGCTAAGACATCTGGGCTGGGAGCTCAAAGAGCCACCTAGTGTCTAATGCAGAGATTGCACTCTGAATTCCTGGAAAGAGAGGGTATGGTCTTTCTCTTCCTAATGCCTGTGGAAGGATAGGTGCTTTTACAATGAGGAAAATTACCTGCACTTATATCTTGTACACAAGCATCTCTAATAGGGTGTCATCCAGGCTGCCATGGTAGACTTCTGATGAGAGGGAACTCTCTACTTCAGAGGCAACCCATTTCATTTTTGAATAGTTCTAATACAAAGCTTTTCATTTCACAAACCCTAAATCTGCCTCTCTGCCACTTCAAGTATTTATCTTAATTTAATCCCATTTTTACATGATAACTGCAAAACAGTATTAAAAATTATCATCTCAGTTCTTCCCAAGCACTCTCTTTTCCAGGCTAACATGCCCAGTTTCTTCTACTGGTTCTTGGATGGCAAGATCCCCCAGTCCTCTCACTCTCCAATTAATACTCCTCTGAATAAAATTCATTTTGTCAATAAAATTTTAAAACTGTGGCACCCAGAAAAACTATCCACATGTGATCTCACCAGGACATAGTACAGTGGAACCATCATTTTCTTAATTGTGGACATCATTCTTCTGAGCATATAGTTTGATTGCATTGGGGTTTTTTTGTTTTATTTTTTAAGCTTCCTTTACACATTAATAATTTATGCGATATCAAAGTCCAATATGGGCCCCAGATTTTTTTTCAAGTAAGTAAGTTATTTAGACACATCTCCTCATGTACTGTAGTTGATATTTTGTGTCTGTGTTGAGCTTTGCATATATCTCTGTTAAATTTCATCTTGTTATAGACAACCTATTGATCTAGCCATTTGATAGCTTGCGATATCTTGACTTTGTTCCCAAACACGCTCCTGTTCCTTTAATTCTGTGTCATATACAATTTTGATAAGCATGACATTGAAGTTATTATTACAAATATTAAACAATAAAGATGCAAAGATAGCTCCTTCATTCAATTGTAAACTCCTCAAGGACACAAACTATCTTTTGCCTCTTTTTATATCCCCAGAATTTAGCACAGAGTCTGATACATCACCAGGCACTTCATAAATGTATTCTGATTGATCACTGGGGCATCCTACTAGATGTTTATACCAGGTCAACACTAATACTTTAATCACTACTATCTTGGTCTGACCACTTAACCCGTTCTCAGTATACCTGAACATACTCTGATACAACTGGCTTCTTGTCCATAACAGTGTCATGAAAGACTCAGTTAAATTCCTTGCTTATGTCCACATAGACCATATTTCTGGATCTACTTGTCTAGAGACCCCAGAAAAAAATGCTAATGAGTTTAGTTGAATATGACTTGTTCTTAATGAACCTATATTACAGAATAATAGATTTCAAGAGATGGCCATCTACTTTAACTCAAATACAAGAGGAATCCCTTCAAGAACATTCTTGGCAAGCAGTCAGTTGGCCTCTGCTTGAAGACTTTCAAGGAGTAGGAACCTATTCCCTCCTGAGGCAAGCAAATTGCTAGGAAAAATTTTTTTTTCTCCCTGACAAGGCCTAAAGAGCTAATTCTTTTGCAATGTCCATCCATTTCTCCTGGTCCCACTCTCAAGGTTTAACCAGAACAAGTTAACCTCCCCTTCACACAATAGCCCTTCAAAGACTTAAACACAGTCATCATCCTCATTCTTTTCTTTATCAGGCTAAAGATTTCAACTTCCTTCAACTGGCTGTCATATGACATATGTTGCCTCTTAGTTACATCTCCTCTTTCTAAGTGCTAACAAGTGATTCCTATAGCAACATGCTATAATCTAGACAGAAAAAAAAATCGAACTCAGACAATAATATGAAGAATATAACTTCTTCCTTTTATAAAAGAAAACATTCTTTAAGTGTTTCAAGCTGTCATTTTCAAATTTAGAAATCTTCAGGAAAATAGGCTTTAATTATTATGAACTAGAAAATCATCAGTAAATATGAATCTTTGTACAAAGAAGACCAGAAAGTGGTGATTGTCCATAAAACCAAGAATGTATTGCACACAGCTTGGCTTTTTTTAAATGTTAAATTTAACATGGTAGCACCCACACTGATCTGCTCATCCTGAATTTCATTTTGCTCTCCTTTGTATAGTCTAAAAATGTTTCAATAATGAATTTCTCTTTCTTTTTTTGTTGTTGTTTTGCATAACTTTTACTATTGACTTCACTCCCAAACCAGAACCAGAAATTAAAGGAAGCTTCAGAGAGAGAGAGTAAGATGATGGAAGGAAAAAGGAAAACTTTTTATTAAATAGAGCTGTCCAAAAGTCAGATGGGTATAGCTTCTGCATTTAGTAAGCATCTTCTCACTGGAAGTGATTTAGAACAAAGAAGCACATTGATGGGAGAAATCACAAATGAAGAACATGACAAATAAATGAAAAAGGAGTAAGAAGAGTCAATGATGTTAAAAGTACCTTCAACCAATATACGAGCCAGTTACATGTACACTACTTGTCCTTGTATGCCCGGTGCTTTGTATATAGTAAGTACTTAATAAATGTTTGCTCAATTAAACCTGCAGTCAGGAAATACACAATCATAGCTATAGAACTTGAAGAGTCACCAGAGGCCATCTGGTCTAATATCCTCATTTTACAGAAAAAGAAATGGAAGCCCAGAGAGGTCATATGGCTTATCCAAGGTAATGAAGGCAATTAGCAGCAGAGGTTAGATTCAAACCCATGTCTTCTAACTCCAGATTCAGTGCTCCTTCCACTGTTTCATGATAGTTTCTCCCTGGTTTGCTTCACATACTGGCTGTAACCTCAATTTTGTGACCTTGATCAAGTCATTTAACTGAATGTCATTTCTCTTATCCTTAGAATAATACAATTGGTCTAGATGATCTCTGAGGTTACTTCTATCTCCAAAATGCTATGAACACAAAGGAGAAAGTTTTACCAGGCAAGACAATTACAGAAGAATAAGAAAATTAAATAACTCACTGGACAGGTAGATATTGTTAAAGTGAGGTGGTATTTGGAAAGAAGAAAAGAAGTAGACAAGATAAGCTGCTGTAAACCCCAATGCCTTGGAGGAAGACAGGGAAAAAAAAGTTAGACTTACCTTCTTTCTGAGTACACTTTTGTAAAAACATAGATACAGTTGATTCAGTTTTATTCTTAGGATTCATTTCATTCAATCCAAACCAATCCAAGATTAATTCAAACCTGTCTCCCAGGTACAAAGACTGTGAAGAACTAAGACTTTCTGTCATCCGATTTGGTAATGTCTCTCCATCTCTAAATATTGGATACAGATGGCAGAAAGTGAATGCTATTTGAAAGTCAGGCTAAGAAAATCCCATGCCAAGCATCTTTCCAGGGATAGAAAGGCTCCTACAGATTTCCCTTGTGTGACTCTTAAGGAGTGTTTGCCCAGCTCCACTCCTCCTTGTTAACGGTAGTTCACAGTGATGGGAGAAAAAGGTATTTTCACTTTTTTAAAAGAAATTTGTCCTATGGCTACATGTGTTCAACCATCGTGCTTTATGTCAGAGAAGAGACTTGTCTGAAAAGCTACATGGCAAAGCTTTGAAACAACACCAAGGAGCTCTGAACATTATTTTAATGGATAATTAACTGGTTATGCAGCCAGATCACAACAGGCACATTGCAATTAGAAGGGGAAATAACCACTTAAGGCACTGCTAGGTGGCTCTTTACCACTAACAAAGATCCATTGTTGAATATGACAGCAGGGAATGTAGAAAATATATTTACAGATATTTATAGTGGCACTGATTCCATTGGAGGTGGCTTGTAAGGATGCACTGTCAGGTGGAATAAAAACACTTTAAGGGAAAATGAGAAATTCACCATGGAAGGGTTAGCACTCCCAATGCTGGCATTTTGTTAAAAAGTAAAAGCACAATACAATTAGGACAAATTTCATTGTCTTAGAGAAGCATCATTGACAGAGAACTAGCCTGGAAGCTAGAAAAACCTGAGTTCAAGACTGCATGATCTTGGGTTAGTTACTTGACCTCTCAAGGGTATAGGCAATTCTCCAAAACTGTAACACTGAGAGAAGGTGCTGGCTTACATGGGTAGAAGTAGTTTTCTTACCTGGGAATTCCCTGTATCAATATAATCACAACTCCTTTCAATGAAATATCCTTACCTAAACACGATTTATACATATAGCACTTCACATATATTATTTCATTTGACCTTCACAGGCAATCCTTGCATAGAAGAATTTCCCATATGGGAATTCCCTTCACTGATATGGATCATTAACCCATCTATGACTTAGCAGATAAATCTTTGGGATTTTGAAGCACATGGACATTATATGGCTTGCCCAGGGTCCCATAACTGGCAAGTGTCAAAGGCAGAAACTGACTCTAGGGCTCCCTCTCTCCAAGTCTAGCACTACTATGCAATGTTCCATCTACACTGGGCTAGAAAACGAGGTAAAAACAAGTCATACTAATGTTTATGTTTGTTTTTTGGTCTGAAACTATGATTTCATTGGTATAGGAACTATTGCTGAGAGAAGTCCCTCTAGCAACACGTATAGACAATGGCCAGGCAACTCATACTCATGATGATCAACGTTGTCGTCATTGCGTTTATATAATGCTTTAAGGTCTGCAAAGTGCTTTACACATATGATCATCCCAATAACCCTGACAGGCAAGTGATTAGTATCCCCATTGTACAGATCAGGAAATAGCCTGAGAGGTTGAGACAGAGTTTACCAAACTTCTTCAGCCCTCTTTAAAAAAAGGTACTCAGTGTCCCCCTGGAAATCTATTTTCTTTAATTCTTTTTGTTTTTTTGAAATTTGCATCATTTAAAAACATACACATGTGTATTTTTAAAATGATGCATCTTTAATAATTTATTGTAAATTTGTGTTTTTTCTGCATTGAAATTTTTATGGCACAATATTTTATCATGTAACTGCATAGTATAGTATTATAAACAAGTCATCATATGCACATATTCCTGAGGATGCATGCTAGACTCCCTGACAAAGCATGACGTGCTAGCCTGCCAACACTTGTTAAGACCTGTGGGCGGACTTGACCACTGCTCAGTTATAACTTGCATTTTTCCTATTTATTTGGAAAATAACGTAATTGATATGACTTTAACTGTGTCACACAACAGAAAACAGGCTTTTTTTCAAAATTTTCTCCTCGTCTCGTCTTTCTTTATGCTTCCACTACCCCCTTATTTTTATTCAATACCCTCCAATTGCACCAGAGGCTACTACTACCCCCCTGGATCCTTCCAGTGCCCTCTAGAGGGCGGTATCACCCACTTTGGGAACCTATGAGTTAAGTGATTCTTAGGGAATTACCTGGGGCTCTAAAGCCAGTAGATTTCAGACTCAAGTCTTCTAGATACTAAGGCCTACTTTATATCTGTGACCCCTGCTGCTTCTCAATATATAAAGCCAATAAAATTCTAACTCCCAACTTTTCTTCCATGAGTATCCCTCCTAGAAAACAAAAGGCTACTCTCCTAAAATACCTGTAGTTAAGGAACCTACTACACAAATACATTATCCTTAAGGAGCCTCAGACATATATCACCAGCCAGGAAAACTTTGAGCTTGAGGTCCAGAAATTATTTTTCTCCCCTAGAGAAAAGGTTACCCTCTCTGTGTTTGGTATTGATTGCTTATAAAATGGGTTTTAATTAATCAATCAATCAACAAGGATTTCTTAAGTGCTTAGCAGGTGACAAGCACTGTGTTCTGGGGTACCCCAAACAGAATATACTCTATAAATTATCAAACAGTGATTTCCTAGCATATTAAAGTTTGTACTTTACATTTGGGAGTAATTGTGACTTAAGAAAAAGTAAAACAAAGCAGCAAACCATCCGATATTAGAGCAAGGCAATATGCTGGGTTCTGAATTCCCTAGCCAAACCTGGACCAGGTGGTCCAACACCTGGCTCAGTAGAGTTGGTAGCTTGGGAAAGAAAGGGCACAGTAAATATGCTAACAAGATTGAAGTCAGAACAACTGGGGAATGATAGAGGCTCTTTAGCAGAGCAACATGCTTGATTTCTTCACAGATTTGCGATCATCACACAGCAACAATCTGCCAAGAAACTGGGACCTGCCCAGGCCTTTACGGGGTGCTCTGCCACCTCATGTGTGGCAGAATGCCTTTGTGCCCCCTTCTTAGCTCTCTCCCTGTCACTTTCTACCTCTTACTCTGTGACTAATAAATCAATGCCAGCATGGCTATTTAAAAATGGTTGGCAATCAACTCCCCTATAGCTCCAATCCCAGCCACCACTCCTCAATCACCCATTTTCTCCCCCATTTATAAGTAACTTCCTTGAGGGCAGAGAACTCTCACTTCTGCATTTGTAGCTTCAGGGCCTGACACTTAGCAGGTGCTAAATTCCTTCCCTCCTTCCTTCCCTCTTTCCTTCCTTCCTTCCCTCTTTCCTTCCTGCCTTCCTCTTTGCCTTCTTTCATTCCTGCCTTTCTGCCTTCCTTTCTTTTCTGCCTGCTTTTCTTCCTTCCTTCCTTCTCTCTGCCTTTCTTCCTTCCCCTCTGCCTTCCTATCTTCCTTTCTTTCTCTCTGCCTGCCTTCCTTCTTTCCTTTCTGCCTTCCTACCTGCCTTTTTTTCTCCCTTTCTTCCTCTCTTCATTCCTTCCTTTCATTCCCTCATTCTTTTCTTTCTTCTTCCCTCTGCCATCTTGATACAGAATATAAGGACACTCCCATGAGAGCCAGACACCTAGAGTTCATACCTGAAGTCTCTGAAGTTTGGTAGGACCTGACAGCTTCTACCTTGACAACTAAGCTTCACCTTCACATGACAATATGACATTAGAGTAAATGTTTAGGAGAGGGTCCCAATAGCACCTTTATGATTCCCCATTCCAGACCTAATTCTTTAGTTTAACTGCTCAGGAAATTCTCGGGGAATATTTGCTCCAGAATCCAGATTCTAAACAAATCAAAAGATCAGATATTTATTGAGTGCCCACTCAATGCAATGCCTTGTGCTCAGTCCCTAGGGGAATATGACTTTGACCCTGTGGAAGCAAATTAAATTCTTCCCCCTCTCCTCAACCTAGGCAGACATGGGATTTCATGTGAAGAACAAAAAACAACCAGCACATCTACCTTTCTTTAGTAACCTCTGGGACCAAGTACCAAACCAAGGTTTGCTTTGCTGAAACTTTCAGGTCTGGTGCAAGAGCTGTGACAGCTGAGCTGTTAGCTTATACCAGTTTCCCTGGGCTAGTCTTTTCTTTTTTTCCACTTGAAACAGGTGATTGTGTCAAATTTCTACCCCAGCAGAAGAGAAGTGCTTATCTTCCAGATTTTCATTATGAAAGAATAGGAAAACAAGCTTGATTAATCATGCATTTAAGATAACACCAACTAAATAGCTTTCTGGTAAGTAACAGACCTCCAGATACTTAGGAATAAGTGAAAAATAAAAGTACGTTTTCCCCAGCACACAGTATGCAGCAGGCAGCGTCAGGAATTACATTCCCTGTGCATTCATCAGACATATATCCACTTGAGTTTCATTACAAAATTGCTTTAATTAGCAATTACAGTATTATTATTCTAGAACATTGATAGAGGTGAGGTACAATACACACTAATGAGAATGTTTCCACAGAACCAAGAATTAAACTGTATTGCTTCTCCCCTAATCCAAATGTGCACTTTAGAGAAAGATATTACTAATATTCAATCATATAACACTGCACAGTTTAGCTAATTTTCTTCTGCTGATACTTTTTGACAACTTTGCATTGTGCCATCTGAGATGCTCAGCTTTGGCATCTCTCTTAATCTTGAATTCCCAGTATTATACAACCAGGTGTTTTGTTTTTTTTTTTTTAATTTATTTTTAGTTTTCAACATTCCCTTCCACAACATTTTGAGTTCCAAATTTTCACCCCATCTCACCCCTCCCCTCACCCCAAGATGGCATGCATTCTGAATACCCCTTCCTCTAGTCTGTACTCCCTTCCATGTCTCTTCCACTTCTCTTATCCCCTTCCCCTTCTATTTTCCTGTGGGTCAGTATAGATTTCTGTGCCCCATTTCCTGTATTTCTTATTTCCCAGTTGCATGTCAAAACATTTTTTTTAAACACATGTTTTTAAAACTTTGGGTTCCAAATTTTCTCCCTTCCTCCCTCCCCACCTACCCTCATTGAAAAGGCATGCAACTCAATACAGGTTATATATGTGCAGCTATGCAAAACACTTCCATAGAAGCCATGTTGTGAAAAACTAACTCTATTTCCCTTAATCCCATCCTGCCCTCCCATTTATTCTATTCTTTCTTTTGACCCTGTCCCTCCTCAGAAGTATTTACATCTGATTACCCCCCTTTCCCAATCTGCCCTCCCCTCTATAATAGCCCTGCTCTCTTGTCCCCTTCCCCCGCATTTTCCTGTAGAGTAAAATAGATTTCCATACCCAATAGAGTATGTATGTTATTCCCTCCTTAAGCCAAATTCTATGAGAATAAGATTCACTCATTCCCTCTCACCTTCCCCGTTTCTGCTCCACTGTAAGAGCCTTTTCTTTTCTGTTTTTTGTGAGATAATTTACCCCATTCTACCTCTCCCTTTCTCCTTCTCCCAGTATAATCCTCCCTCACCCCTTAATTTTAATTCTCCAGATATCACCCCTTCATCTTCAACTCACCCTGTGCCCTCTATCTATCTCTCTATATACATACATATAATTTTTTTCCCCTCCAACTACCCTAATACTGACAAAGGTCTCATGATGCAACCAGGTTTTTACTTTATCTTACTTGGCAGTTAGGATCACAATCGCCTATTTCAAAAACTAGCTTCTGGTCCAAAGTGTATGCTGTTAAGTATTTCTTCAGTGTTTCTTCTTCATATGTAGTCTTTCTGAAGAGGTCTAGGACCTTTGGGGTGCTGCTGGAACCCCAAGATCATGGTATCGGGCCCTGCTTGAAAGAGTTCAACTCAAATCTTCTTCAGCCAGAGGAAAAGTTTATTAGTGATAAACCACTTAGGGCCAGGTGATGCCAGTAAGGACGAGCGGGCATGAGAGATTCTCAGCCCCGAATGAGGGCCAGGGTAGATCTTAAATACTTTTGGGTGAGCAGGGAAGGGTCTGGGAAAATGGTCTGAGGAAAGAGTCTGGGAAAAGGGTCTGGGTGAGAATTCCCAGAGATTGGAATGTGTAAGAGATTGAATAGACAATGGAAATAGATAATGAAAGAACTGAAAGGTATCTGAATGAGATTAAAAGGTAGGCTAAGGCTTTCAAAGGGAGATGAGGGGCTGGGGTCTGTAGACAAGGGAAGCCAGATTCCCATTGGGGCAAGGGGCGAACACCTTGGCTTGGGCCACACCCCATCACTTCTGCCTCTCTTCCTCTGGAGGAAGGCAGGAGTACAATGCCAGGACTTGCATTTAGCCACCCTTGCAAAATTGCAGAAGGACTTACATAAAGCTTTTATTTGTTAGGTGGATAGAACCCAGGACTTGAAGTCAAGAAGGCATGGATTCAAATCCTACTTCAATCATTTACTAACTATGTGATCCTGGGCAGGTCATTAATCCTTCTAGACTTCAATTCATCATCTGTACAATGAGGGGGCTAGACTAGGTAGGCTCCAAGGTCCTCGTCCAGCTCTAAATCCATGACCCTAAGAGAATTATAAAGAATTTTCCACTTTGAGTATATTTTTCCTTCTACTCAGATAACAGGATACTTCTAATTTACTGATGTTATCATTCATGTTGTCCCATTTGTCACTCATTAACACTGTACCACCGGTATAAGTCAGTAATGATGCTTTCTGTTCATCCTTCATACACACCTTGCTAACTTTTTCCATTTTTTTCTCTTCATTAAGCTGATTCTAGGACCATAGGAATCAGCAAGGCTACAAATGAACCTTCTTTTTTAATCTCACCTGGAATCAAAATTGGAATGGAATTTATAGGCCATTTAATCCAATCCCATCATTTTACAATTCTGGAAACTAAGCCCAGGTCTGAGCAGCATAGTGATTTGCCTAAAATCACACAGATAGTGTCAGAGACAAGATTTGAACTCACAACCTCTGACTTAAGCCAATGTTCTTTCCACTGTACCACACTGCCTCTAGCTTTATGGCCAAAGTTGAAGCTAAGCTGAATCTTGCAGACTCATAGCCCCCTTTGAAAGTGAAATAGAAGGAGTAAGAGACTTCTAGGGAAGAGAATGGCTTTTGCAGATGTTCAGAGGAGGAAGATGGAATGTAGAGACCAGAGAACATCTGCAGTCTAGTTTGGTTAGAGCTGGCATAAATAAAGAATCATCTGGAACAAGGTTGGAAAGGTAGGGCTGTGCCATTTTCCATTCAATTCAATAGACCCTTCTGAAGCACCTTTTTATTATAAGCTTTATATTTTTATCCAAGAGGAACTGGAGAGCTACAGAAGGTATTTGACCAAATGACATGCTCAGATACATGTGTTGGGGAGATTATTTTGGCAATATTTTGGAGGATGGATTAGGCAACAAAAAGTCTAAAAACAGGGAGAACATTTAGGAGGATAAAACAATAATCTACATGAGATTCTATAGAGTCAACCAAGGTTTGGGCACTGTGAGGGGAGGGATGAAAAAAATTAGAAGAGATTTTTGTGAAGGTAGAATAAATAAGAACAGGTAATAGTGTGGTTATTGGGATTGAAGGAAAGAGAAAAGTCCAAGGATGTTTCCAAGATTGCAAACCTGTGTGACTGGAACAAAGGTCAGTAATACCTTCAACAGAAACAGAGATGTTTGGAAGAGGTATAGATCAGAAGGGAAAATGGTGAGTTGTTTTGAACATAGCCCGTTTTGGATGACTACAGTATGTGCTGGTAGAGATAGGCAGCTGGTATCACGTGACTGGAGAGAAAAATGGGGGCTGGACATATAGTCATCTTCATCAAGTGATCAATGAACCCATGGAGAACTGATGAGGTCACTGAAAGGAAGCATAAACAGAGAAGAGAGAGGAGGGCCAAGGACAGATCCTTTGTGACTATCCATGCTTAGTGGGTGGGAGCAGGAAGATTGTCCAGCAAACTGAGACAGAGAATGTAATGTCAAACCCCCAGTGAGGGTACTCTGAGCAAAGCCAAGAATGGAGAGATTATTCTAGAGAAAGGGAGGGATTGGCAGAATCAAAAGCTGTGAAGAAGTAAAATAAAGTGAAGATAATCAAGGGTTTAGTAGCTAAAAGCACTAGCATTCCTCTTTCACATTCTTGAAATTCTTTTGGGTTCCTCTGTATATATTTTGTATTTGATTAGTTGCGAGTATCTCTGCCCCCTCCCCATTGAATGTAACCTTCTTGAAGACAGGGACTATTTTTGCCTTTGTATCCCTAGCAAGGTTCCAGCCATATAAGGGGCTTTAAAATGTTGAACTGAAATCTAGCGAGTTATTGTTGGTGTTTGTCTTCGTTCTCAAAGAGGACCAAGGACGTAGTGAGGGTGATGTCTTGATTTGCATGTGAATTGGACTGAAGTGAGGCAAAGCTACACAAAGTCATCAGCCTCACTCTCTTCTCCAGAGTCAACTGAGTCCAGGGGAAAGAAAAAAATCAAAGCCTGGCAATGGCCTCAAAATCAATAGAATTACTACAGCCATCATTACACTTGACACACATTTTGGGCCTATACATTTTCACCAAAATGAAGAAAGCATTTAGAATCAAGACCAATTACATTCCTGCTTCATTGAAAACATGCTTTTCTAAAATCAAATGAATTAGCAGGAAAGGACACTGAAGGTGGTGTCCCTATGAGAAGGTATGGCCACGAGAGTGGGTATACTACAGAGAAAAATACACGGTCTGAGCAAAGCCCATAGTTCTTTCAAAATGCTGTTCAGAAATAACATTCAAAAAGAGCTTATTAGCAATTTCTCTTTTATTTTTTCATGATAAAAGCTTGGGCCAATTAAATATCTTGTAAGAAGGCATTGTTAATATATTCCAAGTACTTCCCTGCTTCAAGGTACTGAATGCATCCCACTCAAAGAATAAAAGAAATTGTATTTATCTTGTTATTTAGATCTCCTATCATCTGCATTTCAACTTTACCTTGTTAGTACTGGCTTGCTGTTTCTTACTGATAGACCACAGCAGGATTAATGCATTAAATATTTTTTTAATGCAACCAAAGTAATGCATCCCTTCTTTTTTTAATGCAACCAGAGTAATGCACCCCTTCTTCCTAAGACATTATTTTCCTTCTAGCAAGGTCAGAAATTATTTCTTGTTCTAGTCGACTTTTCCACTGTGTGTGGAAGACTCTGACATGGATGTCTGAAACATGAGAGTAGTTGCTATTCTCCGTGTTGCTATTGTCTTAGGCTCTACCTTTGGGCCTTATCTCCCTGACAACAAAATGAAGGAATGGGCCCAGAGGGAGGCAGAGCTACAGACACAGGACAAACCTTTTTCAAAAGTTGAATATCCATTTTTTCACTTGAAAGATTATACTATTTTGCTGGATAAGTGATTCTTGGTTATAATCCCAGCTCCTTTGTGCTCCAGAATATCACTTTCCATGTCATCCAACCCTTTAATGTAGAAGCTTCTAAATCTTATGTTATCCAGACTGTGGCTCCATACTTGAATTGTTTCTTTCTGTCTTTTTTTCAATATTTTCTCCCTAACCTGGGAGCTCAGAATTTGGCTATAATATTTCTAAGAGTTTTCATTTTGGGATTTCTTTCAGGAGGTGATTATGGATTCTTTCAATTTCTGTTTTACCCTCTGGTTCTAGAATATCAGGGCAGTTGTCCTTGATAATTTCTTGAAAGGTGATGTCTGGGCTCTTTTTTTAATCATGACTTTTGAGTAGTCCAATCATTTTTAAATTCTCTCTCCTGGATCTATTTTCCAGGTCAGTTGTTTTTCCAATGAGGTATTTAACATTGTCTTCTATTTTTTTTTTTCATTTTTTTGGTTTTCTTTACTGTTTCTTGATTTCTCATAAAGTCATCAGCTTCTATTTGGTCAATTCTGATTTTTAAGGAATTATTTTTTTCAGTGAGCTTTCCTATTTCCCTTTCTGTTTGGTCAATTCTACTTTCTAAGAAGATTTTTTTCTCTTCAGTGAATTTTTGTACCTCTTTTTCCATTTGGCCAATTTTGTTTTTCAAGGCATTCTTCTCATTAGCTTTTTGTACCTCTTTTATCATATGGCCTAGTCTGTTTTTTAAGGTGTTATTTTCTTCAGTATTTGTGTGTGTGTGTGTGTGTCTGTTTTATCAAGCTATTAACCCTTTTTTTCCCCATGATTTTCTTGCAACACTCTCATTTCTCTTACCAATTTTTCCTCTACCTCTGGCTTACTTGATTTTCAAAATCTTTTTTGAGCTCTTCCATGGCCTGAGACCAATTCATATTTTTCCAGACAGCTTTGGATGTAGGAACTTTGATGTTGTTATCATCTTCTGAGTATATGTTTTGATCTTCCTTGTCACTATAGTAACTTTCTATGGTCATACTTTTTTTTTCTTTTGTTTACTTATTTTTCCAGTCTATTTCTTGACTTTTAACTCTCTGTTAAAGTGGGGCTGTGCTTCCAGGATGGAGGGTACATTGTCCCAAGCTTTAGGGGCTTTGTGTAGTTGTTTTCAGAGATACTTCTAGGGACCTCTAAGTTTTTAGCTTTTCCAAGGTGGTATGATCTAAGGAGAGGTATGTTGATTACTCTCTTAGCCTGTGTTCTGGTTTGTGAGTGACCACAAGAATGCTCTTCTGCCCTGGAACTGTGAGGAGGGCCCCTTTTCCCCTGAAACCGCAAGCTCTGGTGTGCTAGAGTTCCTCCTCAACCTAGGACTGCCACCCATGACTGCAACTCCTACCCCTAGTGCCAGCAAAAAGACCCCTGTAATCTGCTTCTGATTGGTTGTTCTATCCTCTTACAATCTATGGACTGAGAGCTCTGGAAGCAGCTGCTGCCACAGCTGATTCAGTGGCTTACAAGGCCTGCTCCTGGTTTGTTGGGGATGGGTCTGTGCTGGTGCAGCCTGCCCCTGGACTGTGCTGCTCCCCAAAACAGGTGCGACAGACTTTTTCTGCTGACTTTCTATGTTGTCTTTGGTGGGAAAATTATTTTACGCCATCCTTTTGTGGATTCTGGCACTCCAGAAATTGCTTTGTGTCATTATTTAAAGGTGTTTGGAGGGGTACCAGGGAGCACTCGAGAAAGCTGCTGCTTTTTCTCTATCTTGGCTCCACCTTCTTTTTAAAAAATTCTAGTAAGAACATTTTTTTTCTCCTGACAGAGTTTTTGTGAGGTTAGAGAAAGTTATTTTATGTTGGCTTATTAATAGTCCATCGAGAGAGTTATACTCAAGAAAGCAGATTAAATCAGCATGAAACGTGGTTTTTTTTCTCTTCTATATTTGGAAGGTTTCCCCACGAGAAGAAGCTGGTTTTGTTTATGAAATTAACTTCTCCAAAATTTGGTACCTATTCTAACTTAATGGAAAACTTCCCAATGGTATGAAAATACAAAAGGCCATACTTCCAGAAAGGGAAGGCAATAGTTGTTTGTCAATATTGTAAAATGTGGACCTTAGTTTAGTTCATGAATTAGGATTATAGTTGTTTTTCTTTTTCTGTGGTAATGATGGCAGTTAGATGGTACAATGGATAGCACACCAGACATGGGGTCACGGAGACCTGAGTTCAAATCCAGCCTCAGAAACTAGGTATGTAATGACCATGAGTAAGTCACTTCACTTATGTTTGCCTCAGTTTCCTCATCTAAAAAATGGGGATAATAATGGCACCAACCTCTTATGGTTGTTGTCAGGATCAAATGAGAATGTTTGCAAAGTTTTACGAACTTGAAAGCTCTATATGAATGCTAGCTTTTTTAAAAAAAATTATTAATAAACATGTACACTGTTTAGTTAAATGCATGTACATAATACCAGGGGCAGCTAAGTGGTACAGTGGATGGAGTGTGAAACCTAAAGTTGGAAAGATTCATCTTCCTGAGTTCAGATCTGGTCTCAGAAACTTACTAACCATGTGACCCTGGGCAAGTCACTTAACCCCATCTTCCTCAGTTTCCTCATCTATAAAGAAAATGGCAAACCACTCTAGTATCTTTGCCAAGAAAACCCCAAATGGGGTCACAAAGAGGCAGACTCCACTGAAACAACTGAAAATCAACAACAGGACACCAAGGAGATGCGACCATCTTGGTGTTTATTACTATTTTATTTGATCATAAATCAATTGTCTTATACTTCCAAACATTTCTCATCACCATAAGGCAAATACTCAGCTTCATACACAGAAGTAAAATCATTCTTTAGAGGAAAGTGAATTCACCTATCATCTTTCCTTTCCAAGTTCATCACTTTATCATGGAGGCCCATTATATCAACCTTCTCTTAGATGAAAGAGTCATGATGCCAGCTGTGCCCTGAAAGGACATCTTTAAGACTAGTACAAAAGTCATAGCTTATTTGAACTACGATGCCCATCAACTGGTTAAAAGGACAACAATAAGCACCACCCTGAAATGGTTTAATCAATTACTACAGCATTGTACAAAATGGCTTTTTGGTAGCCTAGACATCTGTACCAGCGTGTGATTTACACATCAAGACAATCTGGTTAGTTGTCTAGTCATCAATCAGTGAAGAGTTAAAAGCCAGCAAGGGGAAGTTTGAGGTTATCATTGGGAACTATGAAGCCTCTAGATTCCTCTCCCAGGTAGATGTGGATCACTAGGGTTAGGCACAGAGCATTTATTTGCTACGCTCATCGGTTTGTCCTCAAATCAAGGTCATGAGCAATGAGAAAATAAATGTAAAAAAATAGATATGCTATATTCTTACATTCTCATGTGCTAGAGACACAGACATAATTTACTTGGCAGTAATAGCAAGCTATCCCAGCCAGTGCAGAAGTACATTCAAGGAGATTGGATCTAGGCTCTGCACAATTAAACAGTGCTACCCACTCAGTGAGGATGCTTTATAGCATCTCATATTTTCATAACAACCTGGCCCTTTGGTAAATTTAAATGAAAGGTTTAGTGGGTACAACAGTGGATGACCTGACTAATGAAATGTTAAATCAAAGGAAGAAAGAAAGGATAACTTATTTAACCACAAATCACAATTCCAGGAGAGCCTAAAAGCAC
This sequence comes from Phascolarctos cinereus, assembly GCF_003287225.1. NCBI lineage: Eukaryota > Metazoa > Chordata > Mammalia > Diprotodontia > Phascolarctidae > Phascolarctos > Phascolarctos cinereus. The sequence continues at coordinate 50,432,628 of NW_027555514.1, read as the reverse complement.
ACACAGTGGTTTCAGTCCAATCCAAGCCATTTGTCAGTGTGGGAGAAAAAAAAAAAGAAATGGAGGAAAAAGAGAGGCCTCAGACAAATGCATCTTGGGGAATATCAGGGCATGGCTACACTGTGGTTTTACTATTGCTACAAAAATTCAAATCCTGAGTTTTGAAGCTGTTCTCATGCATTAAGCATTTCAATACTGTCAAAGCAAAGGCAGATTGGAAATTACTAGTGGAATATTTGCCTTGCTGTGGTCCATGCTAGGAATACCCAAGCTTTGGGGGTTTGCCATGCTTTCACCATAGGTATGAGAGCACATCCTGGAGAGGATAACCTGCGAGGAAACAGGGGGCCACTGGCAATGCCCAATCCCAGGAATACAAGAGCAAATATCCCCTCCCCACTTCTATGCACACCTACTGATTTTTGATACCCTAACATTATTAGCTACATCTGATGGACTCTTCCCAGCCTCTAACTCCCACCTTCATACAGAGGAGGGTTTTTTTCTTTTCTTCTGATTAAAGTGAATTAAATTCATTTTTAAAAAAAATCATGATACTCCCTTGAGGTAACTGAGAACTAGGTTAGTGCAAAAATATTTGGGATTAGCAAAGAAAGAGAAGACACAGAATTTTCAACATTCAGAAATAGAATTTATGCATAGCCCAGGGGTATACAATTTTGACAATTGTATTGCATTTAAAATATTTATTAAGTACCTACTGTGTGCAGAACACTGCTAGGTCCTAGGAGAAATAGAGTCAAGATATATAGTAAGAGATATGACATATATAACAACAGCATAAGATTGTTGACTTTTTGTTTTTCTGTATCATGTACTTCTTTGGCAGCCTGGTGAAACCTACAGGCCCTTTACAGAATTTTTTTTTTATTAATTTATAGTTGAAAGAAATGCTAAATTTCAGTTAGAGGTTAGTGAAAATCAAGATAGGATTGTTTTACTCATCCAGGTGCATAGAACTGAAATCTATCCACAGAGTATTTTGGGTGGGAGAGGGAAGAGAAGGGTGGTAAGGGCCCAAGGACCTAGGTTAAGAACTCCTACATTAGAATGAGGCTAAATAAAGTACTCTGCAAGGTAGAAGTGGGTGTGATGGGGTTGGGATCTGGGCCCCAGAAAGGAAAAATCCTGGACTTTCCCATAAAGCCAAATCTCTGGAGGTCCCCTGAGGCTATAATCCCATCAACTGGCCTTCCATTGAGGCTACACCCAATCTCCCCTCCATTGTCTTGCCTCCCTATGGCCCCAGGCCAGTTCCCACCTTTGGTAATTCTATCACTTCATGGACTACTTGGCCACACCACAGGCTTTCTGTATATAAGGTCCATCTTGTCTCCATTAAGATGCTCAGATTCTTATAATCTAGCCATTGCTTACCCATGTTCACACTCCTCTGCCTAATATAATGGATGTTCTAATAAACCTTGTCTTTGGCTGGAAGAAGGCTTGGGTCAAATTCCTTTGGGCAGGACCCGCCCAAAACCCTAAACTGCCACTGGTGGAATGCAGAATATGTGGGTCTTTTGGTACCTTGGGTAATGGATACCACATGACGTCTTTCTGTACAGATTCTCAAGTGACAACAGAGTTGGTTGGTTCTCAGTCTACACAAGATAATTATGAAGATCAGATCAGATAGTGCATGTTTGTGAAGTGCTTTGTGAACTTTTCTGATAGTGTTAAGAGAAGGATAATGTTGATTTCAGAATAACTGTATCTCACATACCAACTTAGTTGATTTGGTCAAAGAATTTAGGCCCAGATGAAAACTTTGTTTTTGTATTTTTATGTCATTAAATATTTCTGAATTATACGTAGACAAAAATTTAACATTAATGTTTTAAAATTTTGAGTTTTGGTTGGGGGTGGAGCCAAGATGATGGAGTGAAAGCAGTGACTTGCTTGAGCTCTCCTCCAGACCCCTCCAAATACTCATAAAAAATGGCTCTAAACAAATTCTAAAGCAGCAGAACCCTCAAAAAGACAGAGTGAAACAAATTTCCTTTCCAAGACAACCTGGATGATTGATCAGAAAGGTGTATAGCTCCGGGCTGGGAACACAGCATGGAGTGGGCCCGCAGGCTGCAGCAAACCTGGAGCAGGCCTCAGAGGACTGAATCATGGGCAGTTGTGGAGGTTTCCAGACTCCTCAATCCACCAATGCCAAAGATAACTTAGGTCAGTGGGAAAAGTCTGTTTCTGTCGGTGCTGAGACAGGAAGGTAGGGTTTCAGCTCTATTCCCCAAGAGTGTGGCCCTTGGAAGTGGGGGGGCAGGTGCTTCCCGAGCTTCTGGCCCATAGACTGAGGGGGAATTCAGTGGCTGATCAGAGAGGGACTGCAGGGATCTCTTTGCCAGTGCTGAAGCAGGAATCTCTTACTTTGCCCGTGTTTGGATCTGGGCCACAGTTCCGGGCACTGGTGCTGGGGTGAGGAGGAGCACTGGCTTGGTGGAGCTTGTAGTGGCTGTGGAGAGCAACCCTTCCTCACAGTTACAGGCCAGGAAAGGAGTAAACACCTCTCCCCTTATCGTACCACCTTGGAAGAACTGAAAATTTACAAGTCCTTACAAGTATCTCTGAAAACAGCTGTACAAACCCCTGAAGCTTGGGACAGTACATTCTCTACATTGGAAGCAGATTCATACCTTAACAAAGAGTTTAAAACTCAAATAATTGGCTGGGATCATGAGCAAGGAGCACAAAAAGAGTCAGACTATATTATCTTATTTTGGTGAAAAAGAAGATCAAAATATACAACCAGAAGAAGACAATAAAGTCAAAGCTCCTACATCCAAAGGCTCCAAGAAAAATATGAATCAGTCCCAGGCCTTGGAAGAGCTCAAAAGGGATTTTGAGAAGCAAGTAAGGGAAGTAGAGGAAAAACTGGGAAGAGAAATGAGAGTGATGCAAGAAAATCATGAAAAACAAGTCAACAGCTTGCTAAAGGAGACCCAAAAAAATACTGAAGAAAATAACACCTTAAAAAATAGCCTAACCCAAATGGCAAAAGAGGTCCAAAAAGCCAATGAGGAGAAATGCCCTAAAAAAAAAATTGGCCAAATGGAAAAGGAAGTCCAAAAGATTACTGAAGAAAATACTTCCTTAAAAATTAGAATAGAGCAATTGGAAGATAGTGACTTTATGAGAAATCAAGACACTGTAAACAAATCCAAAAGAATGAAAAATTAGAAAACAATGTGAAATATCTCATTGGAAAAACAACTGACCTGGAAAATAGATCCAGGAGAGAGAATTTAAAAATTATTGGACTATCTGAAAGCCATGATCAAAAAAAGAGCCTAGACATCATCTTTCAAGAAATTATCAAGGAAAACTGCCCTGATATAGTAGAACCAGAGGGCAAAATAGAAATTGAAAGAATCCACAGATCTCCTCCTGAAAGAGATCCCCAAAGGAAAACTCCTAGGAATATTGTAGCCAAATTCCAGAGTTCCCAGGTCAAGGAGAAAATATTACAAGCTGCCAGAAGGAAACAGTTCAAGTACTGTGGAAACACAATCAGGATAACACAAGATTTAGCAGCTTCTACATTAAAGGACCACAGGGCATGGAATATAATATTCTGGAGGGCAAAGGAGATAGGATTACAACCAAGAATCACCTACCCAGCAAAACTGAGTATAATCCTTCAGGGGGAAAAATGGTCATTCAGTGAAAGAGAGGACTTTCAAGCATTCTTGATGAAAAGACCAGAGCTGAATAGAAAATTTGACTTTCAAATACAGGACTCAAGTGAAACATGAAGAGGTAAACAGGAAAGAGAAATCATAAGAGACTTATTAAGATTGAACTGTTTACATTCCTGCATGGAAAGATGATATTTATAACTCATGAGACCTTTGTCAGTATCAGGGTAGTTGGAGGAAAAAAAATTATATGTATGTATATGTAGATAGGTAAAAAGAGGGCACAGGGTGAGCTGAAGATTAAGGGGTCATATCTGGAGAATAAAATTAAGGGATGAGAGAGGATTATACTCGGAGAAGAAGAAAGGGAGAGGTAGAATGGGGTAAATTATCTCAGAAAAAAAAACAGAAAAGAAAAGTCTCTTACAGTGGAGGGGAAACGGGAGAAGGTGAGAGGGAATGAGTGAATTTTATTCTCATAGGATTTGGCTTAATGAGGGAATAACATACACATTTAATTGGGTATGGAAATCTGTCTTACCCTACAGGAAAATAGGGGGAAGAAGGGGACAAGAGAGCAGGAGGATGAGAGAGAGGAGGGCAGATTTGGAAAGGGGGTAATCAGAAGTAAATACTTCTGAGGAGGGACAGGGTCAAAAGAAAGAATAGAATAAATGGGAGGGCAGGATAAGATTAAGGGAAATAGAGTTAGTTTTTCGCAACATGTCTACTATGGACATGTTTTGCGTAACTGCACATGTACAACCTATATTGAGTTGCTTGCCTTTTCAATGAGGGTGGGTGGGGAGGGAGAAAGAGAGAAAATTTGAAACTTATAGTTTTAAAAACATGTGTTTAAAAAAAATGTTTTGACATGCAACTGGGAAATAAGAAATACAGGAAATGGGGTACAGAAGTCTATCCTGCCCTACAGGAAAATAGAAGGGGAAGGGGATAAGAGAAGGGGAGAGAGATAGAAGAGAGGACAGACTATGGGAAGGGATATTCAGAATGCATGCCATCTTGGGGTGGGCGGAGGGGGGAGATGGGGGTGAAAATTTGGAATTCAAAAACTTGTGGGAGTGAATGTTGAAAACTAAAAATAAATAAACTTGTATTTAAAATAAAAGAAAATAAAACTAAAAAAAATTTTGAGTTTCAAATTTTCTCCCTCCCTTCTGCTCCCTTCCCTACCCTTTGAGAAGTCATGCAAAACAGATTTCCATAGTAGCCATAGTGTAAAACACACACACAGACACACACACATACACACATGGAAAGTTTAAAAAAGTCTACTTCAGTCTGCACTCAGTTCATCAGTTCTCTCTCTGGAGGTAGGCAATATTTTTCACCACGTGATAATGTTTTATTCTAGTAACAAAATACAACTACAAACCTCTCTCTGATAGAATTAAAGGTAGTAAAGTCATATGAGGAGCAAAAATTAGACATTCTTTTGTAGGCCTTTAAATAGCTGAGCCCTGGGGGACATCTCCAGAATTTATCGTAGGCTAGGTGAGGGTAGGAGAGACAATGCTGTACTTACCATAACATTACTAATTTTGTTACTGTTGTCATTCTCTTCAAAAAGAAGAAACAGATTTGCTTCTGCTTTTTTAGAGCTAACTTCTTTGTCAATGGATAGATCCCAAACCCTTCTACCTCTTTGGGTAGCTAGGTAGCACAGTAGGTTAGAGTGATGGACTTTGACTCAGGAAGACTAATTCAAAATCAGCCTCAAACCCTTACTGTGTTGTTGCTACTACTGATGCTGCTGTTGCTGTCTGTTATCATGATTGCTATTGTTACTGTCATGTTGTGTTCTACTCTTCATGACCCCATTTGGGGTTTTCTTGGCAAAGATACTCAAGAGATTTGCCATTTCCTTCTCCAGATCATTTTACAGATGAGGAAACTGGGGCAAATAGGGTGAAGTGACTTGCCCAGAATCACACAGCTAATAAGTGTTTGAAGTCAGGTTTGAACTCAGGAAGGATGAGTCTTCCTGGCTGTGCCACCTAGCTGCCACCTATTAGCTGTGTAATGCTGGTCAAATTATTTAATTTCTCTGTCTTAATTGCCTTAAATCTAAAGTGAGGATAAAAATATCACCAACCTCCCTGGGTAATTGTGAGAGTAAAAGGAGATAATGTTTGTGAAGAACTTTACCAAACTTAAAGTGTCAAATATTAGCTATTTGTTGTTATTGTTACTGCAGTTAATATTATTGTTATGGGGAGCTGCAATCTTAATTACTCCCTTTCTCTTCCATATCCTCAGTCTTCAACTTTCCCTCAATCCCTCTTCTCCACTTGTCTCCACTTATTCCTTCCCCTATTTCTTGAAATACACTATGGTTTCAGAGAACCACAAAAATCATTGCCCCACAATAACACCAGTTTTTTCGCCCACTCCTAAGATGGGTTCCTCATGACACCTCCTCACCTGGTTTTTAGTTACTATTCGTTCTTCAGACTAGGCAACCACATTTAACTTTCAGTAGAAAATTCAGGACCTTCGATTTTTTTTTAACATCTTTTAAAGGATTTTAGTTCTATTGAGCACTACATGTAAACATATAGGGATTTGTAAGATCAGTCATAGGGTAAAGTTATTGAAATTCGTAAATCTTCATAATCAATCCTTGTCTCCCTTGCACATTCATAGGTAACCAGGGCTAGTTTCCCCATGGTTCCTCTTTTCCTTCTTTCTGGCTGGCCTCCTATTTCTCAAAGACAGTTTCCTAGACTCAGCCAGCTGGATCTTATCCTAGTTATCAGGTTTTAGCCAAGGAATCATAATTTGCAAAGGTGTAGGTGTCTCAACCCTTCTAGAATTCATTTTCACAACCTCTGAGTCCTCATAAAATTCAAATGCTTTAGCCTTGCATTCTCATTCACCCCACACCTTGTCCTATTCTATCTCACTAGCTTTATCTCTCACTGCTTCAAGTTAACATAACAAACATGTATTAAGCGCCTCATATTTAGGACTAAGTGCTGGGTGGTGGATATACACAAATACCTATCCACATATCAAAAATGGCAAAGTTCTCATCCTCAAAAGTCTTATTATGTACCACATTGACAGATAGCTACAATACAAAATTATTCTGGTGAAATGCATAGGGATAAATGCTTTTTGTTCATTCATTCATACATAGAAAGGATGAAAAATTAGGCAATAAGATGAAAGGAGAGTGAATTTTTTTTCTCTCAGTACAGGGGAGGAAAAGGTCCATGGAGAATGTGGCACCTAATGTGGGCATTAAAAAAGAATGAAAAATTTTAACAGGTGAAGACGTAAGGGAAATCCACTTCAGCAATGGTTAACTATAGGAATGTCCAGAAGCATAGGAGAATGAATTAAAGAAGAACAGAGAATGGTAAGTAAGCTCATTTAAGTGGAGTATAGCATTAGTGAAAGGAAATTCAATAAATTAAGTCTGAAAAGGAAAGTTGGATCCAGATTATAGACTTCTTTGAAAGCTAAGCCAAGGCATTTCTATTCCCGGCAATAGGGAGCTGATGAAGGATTTTGAGTAAGGGAGACCAGTCCATTAGGAAAATTACTTTGGCAACAATATGAGGGATATATTGGAGTATACTGGAGAGGGAAGAGACAAGATGCAGGGTGACCAGCTAAGAGGCTATCACAAAAGTCGTTGTAAGAGTTCATGAGGAATTAGATTACACTATAGGCAGTGGAAATCCTGCAGAAAGAACAGAGCACAGTGAAGAGTGATACTATAGAGGCCTAATCTATAGATTTTGGCAATTAATGCAATATAGGAGGTAAAAGATTTAAGGATCAAAGATAACTTCCAAATTTTAAACATGAGTTACTATGAGAATAGTGGTTTATCTATGAAAAAGAAAAAAAAAACTAAGAAAAGTTTATAAAGGAAGGTGATCAGTTCAGTTTGGAAATGCTAAGTTGAAGGTTTTGGTGTGATATTCATTGGAAAATGTTTCAGAATCATCTCAAAATATAGAAGTAGAGCTCTGGGGAAAGGCCAGACAAGTGATTTAGATTTGACCATCATCTGAATAGAAATGATCACTGGAGTTATAGAAATGCACAAGCTTGCCAAGGGTGATAAATACCAAAAAGGTAGCAAGTGTGGGTCTTAGCAGAAGTCTCACAACAGCCTTAGTGATTGATGACCCCCTAGGCTCTAAAGGAATATCTGAATGATTTGTCAGTGCTGGAAACTGGTAGACTAAATGTGTTTGAAAGCCAGGATTCTAGGCATTCATGACAGAACATCAAGAGCTATGGAGCACAGAGTATGGAGAAAACAGTGTGGATGGAGAGTTAGTGCTTGGTTTCAATAACTGACCTGATTTGGAGAGCCAGAATGACTCTGAGCTTATCAAAGAACACAGCATGCTTTGGATGAATAGAGGTGTGGGGTTGGGAATCCCTAGGTAATTTGAAGGTTATGTTTTGGACTCCAAAGTGATTGAGAATTTAGTAAACATATAGAGGCAGGAGCCCCCAAATTGTACATACAGTCAACAAGATTTGTCATGAGCTGGGTCCTAATGATAGTCTCCATGGAGAGATTTTAGCATTTGAGGATGGTTGAGGCCAGAGCCCTTGGAGAGGTCAGTTCTCAGCCCCCAGAAGTCTCTGCATGGGAAATGAGCACAACTCCAATAAGCACAAGTAGAATAGGATTTGAGGATGTGAGTTTGAGGAGTATAAATGGGTCTATGCCACAGTGAGACTGAGAACAGAAAATGGCAAAAGAAAGAGACTAGGAAAAATGCTTTCTCTAAATAATCCTCTTCACTAGACAAGCTGGTGTATTTTTGGATCCTCTAAACATTCTTACTTATTACTTTCATGGTTTGTCCAAGCTGAGTTTCTCACTTCCATTTCCCCAACTATCTAAACTGTATCCATTTTCCAAGTCTTAACTCAAGGCCTACCTTCAAAACAGCTCCAAATGACACTCTTTATAATAATCCTTTAGTAACTGATTATGTGTTGGCATGTGGCATTCTTTATATCAATATTTAATTTCACTGAGGTGACATCTTATCTTCCCAGCTAGATCTTGTATAATACTTCTAGCTTTCTCAATGTCGAGCCTTGTATATATGTTATTTAATAAGTATTTCAATTGACTTACGGAACACAGATGTTGTACAAGTGTTTCATTGGTGCCATGGTTCCTTTTGGCTCAGAAGGCTACCATTTAGACATCTGGCCAGCAAAAAATATCCACCGTTTATTAAGGGTGTATAGCTGCCTGGTTCCATCTTGGCTTCTGCCCTAGGAGGTGCCACCTTTAACTTTCTCTTCTATTTGAGGTCCTCTGTCTTTTCTCTGATCTCTGACCAAATGTAAAACACCTGTTTCTTTTCTGAGCTCTGCTAATATCCCATATCCATAACACTTATGTTGTCTCCACCCTGCTGATAAAACAGCTACATATGTGTTACGTTTGGTTTGACAGACCCTGAGGCTACATCCAGCTTTTCTGGGGCACCCAATAAAAAGAAGCTGAGCTCCTTTTTGAAAGACATATTTCTGCCAACACTGTCTCCATTTAACCACAGCACCTGACATCTACATAGTGGTTTAAAATTTGCAATGTGTTTTATATACATTCACTCATTTGAGCTTCAAGGCAATGCTGTGAAGTATGTACTGAAGTGTTATTACCACCAGTTTACATTTGAGGACAGAGAGGTTTAATGATTTGCTCATGATCATGCAGCTAGTAGATGTCAAAGGTGGAATGGAAGCCAGGGCTTTCCTGCCTCGAGGTCCACAGCACACTATCCCACATTGCCCCAGTAGTTATTCTTCTCCCTCCTGCCAGGTAATCAGCATGCTCTAGACATCAGCAAGGCACCTCTTAGGAAAACATACTTATCTTCATTGGATGTCAATGCTTAGCTTCCTCTTCTTGATAACATGATAGAGCAGGGGTGGAATGAGTGGAAAGCAAACTCAGTATGAGTTAATGATACAACATGGAAGCCCAAATAGTGGACATGACCACATGCTAGACTATAGTAAGGGATTAAACTATCCAGAAAGAGGAAGGCAATAGATCCACTCTACTTTGCCCTATTCAAACCACACTCTATTAAATTCTTGGCATTACATTTTAGGAAGGATATTGAGAGGCCAAAACATTTCAAGAAGGGGTATGATTATAAAATGAGGGAATTTAAAAATTATCTGCAAGAACTAGGCATCTCAGCTCTGCCGCATATTGCCTGTGTGACTTTGGACAAGTCCTCTACAGACCTTAAGTTTTCTCATGGACAAAATGAGAGGGATGAACTAGATGAATTGATAGATTACCTTTTATAGCTGTAAAACTATGAGGTTGGGGAGTGGGGATGGGAACATAACAGCTATCTTTTTTTTTCTTTTTGGTGAGGCAATTGGGGTTAAGTGACTTAGCCAGGGTCACACAGCTAGTAAGTGTCAAGAGTCTGAGGAAAGATTTGAACTCAGGTCCTCCCAACTCTAAGGCCAGAGCTCTATCCACTTCACCACCTACCTGCCCAATAATAGCTATCTTTAAGTATCTGAAAGCCTATTTTGTGGAAGAGGAAATCCATTTTCTCTGCAAAATTCCAGAGTACAGAACTAGAAGAAGTTACAAGGAGGTAGATATCAACTTGACACAATAAGCAGTCATTGATGCTTAATATTAGGAAGGAAAAAAGAACATTTCCTAACAATGGGAGCTGCCCCCAAGTGGAATGAATTGTCTAAGGAGGTGGTAGGTCCTTTTTCACTGAAGGTTTTTCAGGTAGAGACTTGCTGAACACTTGTGGGGTACATTCTAACAGGGACTCCTGTTCAGGCAAAGGTTAACTTGTCAGCCTCTGAGATTGCTTCCTACTTGGACATAGCCTAACATCTGTGATCATTGGAATTCAAGGTGCATGTGACTGCTAGTTAGCTTCCTCTGCCTTGTTTTGACAGGTGACATGATAAACTTCATTAGTTGGCAGAAGGTGCCACCTAATTACATGTTAAATGCTGCATATGCAAGCGACTTTCTTTCCCCCATCCTCTTGGTGACAAATGAAAGGCAGCCACTGTTCGTATGTTGTCTGGTAACTGAAGGAAGCTGAGACAGCAGTCTTAGTTCCGAATGGTGGCTCTCACAGCCCGGAGAGGTCGATTTGTTTTAATATTCTATAGGCTTTTCATAAAGTTTTAAAGGCTTTTTCTTCTGAGAGAAGATAGCAAAAGAATGGGAAAAAATCAGAGATGATATTAATGTTCCCCAACAGACAATTAAGAGAATATCAGCGACTACCAAGTCATATGCCTAACTTCTCATCTTTATAAAATTTTTATGAGAATTATCTACATGTCTATAAAGTGTCTTCAGTTAAAAAAAATGAGAACAGAACAGGCAGTCTTTTTTTAAGAAAGTTTTATTGATGCCCTTTGTTTTATATATCATAGATATTTTCAGATTCCCTTTCAGCTTTCTCTTGTAACAAGTAACAATAAAAGTTAAAGGGCAGGTGGGTTTGTCAGAGAAGGGGGAACCTTAGGCCTCATTCCACACTTTTAATCCCCCCACTTGTTTAATGGAAGGAAAAGTGTATATTTCCTTAGCTCTTCTCAAGGGTCAAGATCAGTCGTTACAACAGTACTATTTAGCTTTACTATATATTTTTTTCAATTTGTACTATTATAGGCATAGCATATATTATTTCCTGGCTTTACCTACTTCCTTTTGCATCCATTCACCAAAGTCCTCATTTCCTTATATTTATAACTTCTTACAGTAAAGTAAATTGCCTTCCATTAATATACGTCGATTGTTTTAGTTAATTGAGAAAATCCCGATCGATGGGCAATTGCTTAGCTCCTGTGTCTTTTCTATGATTATGAATATCTATGGCTATGAATATTTTGACTCATATGGGACTTCTATCTTTGATCTCTTGGGCTGTCATTGTGCAACCTATGAATCAAAGCATGTGAACAATCTGGCCACTTTTTGGGGGAGTAATTCCAAATTGATTTCCCTTTTACCAATTGACTGGGTATGAGATGTTTTAATTTGCATTCCTTTTATTATTAGTGATTTGGAGCGACGTTGTAAACAATCATTAATAATTTATAAATACCTTGTGAATTCTTTGTTCGTGTCCTTTGAACCACTTATCTTTTGTGGAATGGATTTTGGTGTTTTGGGTACTTATAGAATATGGGCCAAGTGTGCTAGCATACCCTGGGAGAGCATTTCCATTTGCCCTTGTCCTTAGAGGAAGGGCCAATGGAGCAAACCCAGACCAACTGTATACAAGCCTTTGTGTGATATTATACATATCAACTAGGAAACTTTTCTAAATGATTCTCGAACGCTGCTCATATCTTCATCTCACAACTGAGTAAAGAGTGCAGAGGAGGCACTGTTTTATTTTGTTATTATGAAAAAGCAGTTTAACAGAAATGACATAATTATCTCAATAGAGACAAAAAAAGCTTTTAACAAAATACAACACCCATTCCTATTGAAAACACTAGAGAGCACAGGAATAAATGGAGTCTTCCTTAAAATGATAAGTAGCATCTACCTAAAACCTTCAGTAAACATCATATGTAATGGGACTAAGCTGGAATCATTTCCACTAAGATCAGGAGTGAAACAAGGATGTCCATTATCACCACTGTTGTTCAATATGGTACTAGAAATGTTAACTTTAGCAATAAAAGAAGAAAAAGAATTTGAAGGAATTAGAATAGGCAAAGAAGAAACAAAGCTATCACTCTTTGAAGATGATATGATAATATACTTAGAGAATCCTAGAGAATCAAGTAAAAAACTACTTGAAATAGTAAACAACTTTAGCAAAGTTGCAAGATATAAAATAAGCCCACATAAATCATCAACATTTCTATATATTACCAACACAGTGCAACAAAGAAATTACAGGGGACCCCCATGCTAGTACTAGATTCTGGACAAGATGTTGTTTGGCAACTCCACTGCCTATACGCACGTTTGGGTCATGGCTCAAGGACATAGAAGAGCACTTTTGGTCAAGATGGAGTAAGAGCTACTGTTTGGCAAATGGTGAATGTATCAGCAATGAAGATGAAATGAAAACCATTATTAGGAGTTATTTTGTCCAACTATATAATAAAACTGGCAATCTAAGTGAAATGTATGAATATTTTCAAAAATATGAGCTACCCAGATTAATAGAAGAGTAAGGAGAATATTTAAATAACCTTATCTTAGATAAATAAGTTGAACAAGTCATCAATGAACTCCCTAAAAAATTCCTCAAGAATAGATAGATTTGCAAATTTACAAGTGTATTTTACCATCCCGTTAAGGAACAATTAATCCCAATACTACATAAAAAATTTGAAAATGATAGATAAAAATAAGTACTACGTAATTCTTTTTTTTTAAATTTTTAAAAATTTTTTTTGCTTTTAGGCAATTGGGGTTAAGTGACTTGCAAAGGGTCACACAGCTAGTAAGTGTTAACTGTTTGGTCTGAGGCTGGAATTGAACTCAGGTCCTCCTGACTTCAGGGCCGGTGCTGTATCCATTGTGCCACCTAGCTGCCCCGTAATTCTTTTTATGACACAAATATGGCTTTGGTACTTAAACCAGGGAGAGTAAAAACAGAGAAAGAAAACTACAGATTAATTTTGAATATTGATGCAAAAAATTTTAAATAAAATACTAGCAAGGAGATTATAGCAATATTTCACAAAGATCATACACTATGCCCAGGTGGGATTTATACCAGATGTGAAGGGCCACTTCAATATTAGGAAAACTCTCAGCATAATTCGTCAAAGCAAGACCAAAAAAAAAAATCATATGATTATATCAATAGATGTAGAAAAAAGTTTTTGACAAAATGCAACATACTTTCTTATTAAGAACATTAGAAAGCATAGGAATCACTGGAACCTTTTTTTAAAATGATAAGTAATATCTATTTAAAACCAAGAACAAGCATTATCTGTAATGGGGATAAATTTGAAGCCTTCCCGATAAGATTAAGGGTGAAGCCAGGATGTCCATTATTCAGTATTATAGTAGATAAGTTAGCAATAACAATAACAAGAAAAATTGAAGGAATACAAATAGGCAGTGAATAAATCAGGTTTTATAGATGATATGATGGTATACTTAGAGAACATTAGAGAATCAACTAAAAGAACTAGTTGAAATAATTAACAGTTTTAGCAAAGTTGCAGAGTATGTAATAAACCTACACAAATCATCAGCATTTCTACTTACTGCCATCAAAACCCAGAAGAAGAGATAGAAAGAGTAGTTCCATTTAGTATAACTGCAGACAATATAAAATACTTGGAAATCTAGCTGCCAAGACAAACCCAGAAAGTATTTATGAACACAATTACAAAATACTTTTTAAACAAATAAAGACAAATCTAAGCAAGTGGAAGAATATTAATGGGTAGGCTGAGTGAATATAATAAAAGTGACAATTCTAAGTTGAGTAAGTTAATTTACTTATAATTGTATTCATTGCTATACCAATCAAACTTCCAAAGAATTAGTTTATAGAGCTAGAAAAATAATAATAATAAAATCTGCCTGTAAGAACAAAAGATAAAAAATATCAAGGGAATCAATGAAAAAAAAATGTGAGGGAAGGTGACATAGCAGTACCCAATTTCAAACTATATTACAAAACCGCAATCATCAAAACAGTCTGAGAAATAGAGTGGTGAAATAATTCATTACTCTGATCAAGACAATGATCAAAGATAATTCCAAAGGATCCATGATGAAAAATGCTATCCATCTCCAGAGACAGACTGATGAATCCTGGATACATATTGAAGCATAATTTTTTACTTTCTTTTTCCTTTTTTGTCTATGTTTTGTTTTGCAACATGGATAATATGGAAATATGTTTTGCATGATTTCACATCTATAATTGGTAACACATTTCTTATCTTTTCATTGGTAGGGGAGGGAGAAAACGTGGAACTCAATTTTTAAAAAAAATGAATGTTAAAATTGTTTACTTATAATTGAGGAATATTTAATGAAATAAAATTATATTTGGAAAAAAATACCTATTTTTCCAATCTGTACATTTTCTTAGTGATTTTATATGTGGCTGTGGATATGAGGACAGTACAAATTGAGGAATCAAAGTTGTGGGTAAATAAAAGGGCAATGGAGAAGTTCATGGTGGACTCAAGAAGGCTCTGAAATATTTCTTATCACAACCAGTACTCAAGAAGTGGTATAAGGGATGTAATTGAGGAAATGTACTAAAGAAATATGGCAGTGATAAAGAGGGTTCTACTGATGCTGAAAATGATAGCAGGATTCATTTTAAAGGATCTACAGAAGAATACAAAAGCAAATTATGGAGTACGAAAAGTCACCAATAAGTCACAATCTACACCAATGAAGATAGGACAAATATTGATAAATGATGTTGTTGTCAATCCATTGAAGTAACAAAAAGTATTCTTTTTTTTTCCTGGTTAGGCAGTGGAGTTAAGTGAATTGACCAGAGTAAGTGTCATGTGTCTGAGACCAGATTTGAACTCAGGTCTAGGTCCTCCTGAATCCAGTGCCAGTGCTCTATCCACTGCGCCACCTAGCTTCCCTGAACAAAAAGTATTGCTGGTTCCAACAATCTCTTCTCTAGGGAACAAATGCCTAGTTATCCTATTCAAGCAAATTAAAAAAAAATTGGCCATAGGCTATACAGATGGACAAGAAACTAAATCTTAGAATCTCAGAGATGGAAGGTCCCTCAGAGGCCATTGAGATCAATCCAAACCTTACCTTGAACCAACAGCATTGGATTTGTGTTGCTTGGATACCATATTACCTGAAAACAGACTAAACAGAGGCTACATAATGAAAGCATTAGGCAGTGCTCAGTGAAATAGAGATTGAACAGATTTCTTTTCTTATTTTTCCATGGGAAGTTATGAGCCTTTTAGAACAAAATTTTAAATGATCTCTTTGCCCAGGTTTCTTTTTTTTTTTATTTTAGGTGAAATTATTTTTTAACCCAAAGAATTAAAGGGAAGAATTTGAGATAAATATATTTTGTTAAGAGGGTGATGGGGAACTCTCCTGAAATTCCCTCTATCCCTTTGATCAACAACTATTTGGTCTATTTTTAAAAAAACTGCCTGAATTATCTGAATATTTTTATTGAAGACAGAATTGGAGGGTAAAAGGGAACTGGATTCCCGAGAGCTTTGTTTAGACTCTTCATTGCTTTTGAATATATGCATGTTATCTTTACAAAAGAAATGCCTTGTCTAATAATTCATACTTTTAAAATTATGAGCAAATGATTCCAAAAGGGACTGCTAGTTTGTGAACTGAAAGTAGAACCTACACTTTATCTTACAAGACATCAAGAAAAGATGCTATTTCTTGCTACTCTTCTTTTTAACAATGTTTTCATTAATTTTACTTGCAAGAAAAAAGAGCATAAAAGCAGAGATTAAATTACGACAAAATGTAGAAAAAGAAAAATGGAGAAGGCAGAAGAATGAAGTTCTTGAACTTTTCCACTAGGAAGGACTATTAGTTAGGACTAAGGTGGTAGATAGAGTGCTGGGCCTGGAGTCAGGAACTCATCTTCCTGAGTTCAAATTTGGATCTCAGACACTTGCTAGCTGTGGGACTCCAGGCAAGCCACTTAACCCATTTGCTTCAGTTTCCTCATCTGTTAAATGAGCTGGAGAAGGAAATGACAAACCACTCTGGTATCTTTGCCAAGAAAACCCCAGATGGGGTCACAAAGACTCAGATATAACTGAAAATGACTGAACAACAACAAATATTTCTGGAATAATGAACAACTGCAACAGACTGGGTAGAGAGAAGGCTCTGTCAAGAACAACATCATATAGAGATGATTTAAAATATTTATTAACCATTTATTATGTACCCTTGTGTGTGGATACAAAGAATGTCAAAAACAGTCTGTCCTCAAAGAGCTCACATTCAAATAGGGATAACAACATGTAAATAGATAGTTACATACAAGATACATATCAAATGGAAGAAAGGTAATCTTGGAGGGGAGGGTCCTAGCAGCTGAGCTGGGGGTAGGGGGTGCTGAGATCATGAGAAGGTGCCATTTTAGCTAAGCCTTGAAGCAAGCCAAGGATAATACAAAGTGGAGGTGAAGGGGAAGAAGATCAAAGCTAAGGCACGTAGATGTGAGATGAGAACATTATGTTTGAGGAATGACACATAAGCCAATGTGCTAGATTGTAACGTGTATGGAGAATAATCAGGGCAAGAAGACTGGAAATGGAAGAAGGGACCAAGATGGGAAAAGCTTCAAATGCCAAAGAGAGGACTTTATTATTTGATCCTGGAGTTCATAGGGAGCCAACAGAATTTATTGAGTATTGAGGGGACAGGGGCATCACATGGTCAAACACTAAAGCCAAGACAGCAGCAGAATTTTGGGAATGAGGAGACCTCTGAAACCTACCTCAGACCCTTTAGCAGCATGACCTTAGACTTAAACTCTTTCAGCCTTGTTTCCTCATCTTGAAAGTAGAAATAATACTCATACCATCTGACTCACAGCATAATGATGTGGCTCAAATTAGTTAACTAATACAAGTATACTACATACACATGAGTTAACCCTAGTACCTTAACTTTCATGATGGCATGCATACTAATATAATAATATAGGCTCAAGTGTAGCATAAAGGAAAGAGCAGTGAAAATGGAGTTAGTCACACTGGATTCAAATAGGACCTCAAATGCTTACTTGCTGTGTGATTACAGTTGAGATATTTAATCTCTCAGAGACTTAGTTTCCTTATCTGTAAAATCATTACAATAAAATTTTACTACCTATATCATAGTAATGCTATGAGGAAAGGGCTTTGAAACCTTTAAACTATTATATTGTGTGAGTAGTGTGTGCGGTGTCATGGATAGAGAGCTATTTACAGAGATGAGAAGACCTGGGTTCAAGTTCCACATCTGGCACAAGGACTATATATATTCTTTGACAAATCTTTTAACTTTTAGGTGCCTTTAGGCAACTGTCCAAAATGCATGTACAAATTTATTCTTCTCCTCCTTATTTATAGATCCATGTTCTCATGACTATATTGCTTACAAAAGCAAAGATTAAAACCTGTCTACTGCTTAAATTGTGCAAATTTTGTCCATCTCCCGCCATAATTGCTATTAATATGTCTCTATGAGTCTGGGCAATTAATCTCAGGGGACCTGATCTCAGGGCTGGAAAATTTTATTTAAAATATTAGATTATTAAATATTTATTTAATTAAAATGAGAATATTAATGAAAATATTCAAATAGTTAAAATATTTAAATTAGGCAAAATATTTAAATGGTTTATTTAAAATATTTTGATAACTATGTTTCTAAATAATTGTTTGACTTCACAATCCTAGGTATTTTATTTTATGTATTTAAAAATATTACTCTGAGAAAGGGTTCATGATATGAAAAAGTTATTAATCCCTCCTTTGGACCTTTTCATATTATATGATAGCAATATAATACTTATGCTGACCATCTACTATTCCTCCCTTTCGATACATGCCAAGTTAAACTCCTTAGGTAATAATGCAAGTCCAGCATGGTGCCTTTTATACCACTACTTGTGCACAAATCATCATTAATATGAGATAGTCTACTTAAAGCCAATATGTGTGTCTCTATCCTTTGGGTCATTCACAATGTTAAGTAGTCAGAAATTGTGATGTTCCATCATTCATAGGCATATAGTATGACTAGAAGAATATTGGATTTTAACAGATAGAGTTTTGTTTCAGAGAGTAGCTTGAGATAGGTAAAAATACTGCTTAGTTTTCCAAATGTAATCCAGCCCTCATTTTCCCCCCACTGTTTATTCTTGGCCCAGCTCATTATCTGTCTGCAATGACAAGGTTTAGGTACCAGTGGATCAGCTCAATTGGCATTCCACTCTTCTGCTCTACTATGTTCTACTGCTTCTATGATTTCATTGGTATAAGGAAGTCCCAGTGAAGACATGTCCTCTATCAAAACAGACTGGCACCAGGACACACTGTGTACTCAAGAAATCACAACTTTTCTTTATGTAAAACATTTCCATATTACTCATTTTGTATAAAAAGACTCAATGAAAGAAAGAAAGAAAGAAAGAAAGAAGAAGGAAAGAAACAAAGAAGGAAACAAAGAAAGAAAAAAGAAAGAGAAAAAGAAAGAAAGAGAAAAACAGAATGCTTCAGTCTGTATTAAAACAATATCAGCCTTTCTCAGGAGATGGATAGTATACTTCATTGTTAGTCCTTTGAGATTGTCTTGAGTCATCGTATGGCTGAGAATAGCTAAGTCATTCATAGTTCTTCATTGAACAATATTGCAATTACTGTGTACAACATTCTTCTGCTTCTGTTCACTTCACTATGTATTAGTTCATGTAAGTCTTCCCAGGTTTTTCTGAAATCATCCTGCTTGTCATTTCTTATAGCACAGTGATATTCCACTACAATTATACACCACAGCTTGTTTAGCCATTCCCCAATTGATGGACTTCCCTTTAATTTCCAATTCTTACCCACCACAAAAAGAGTTGCTACAAATATTTTGCACAAATTGATCCATTTCCCTTTTTTTGGATGTCTTTGGAATGTAGACCTAGCAGTGACCTAGCTGGATCAAAGGGTATGAACAGTTTATAGCCCTTTGGGCATAGTTCCAAATTGTTCTCCAGAATGATTGGATCAGTTAACAATTATTTTAATAAAATTAAGTCTTGATATTAGAGACCAAATTTTCGGTTCAATTCTGGTCTTCTCCTCATGAAAGCTTGAAATCCTTCTATTTCATTGAATGACCATCTTTCCCCTTGAAGTATTATGCTTAATTTCACTGGGTGGATGATTCTTGGTTGTAGTCCTACCTCCTTTGCCTTCTGGAAAATCATGTTCGGATCCTCTAATGTTGAAGCTGTGAAGTCCTGTGTAACCCTGATTATGGTTCCCTGATCATTTGAACTTTTCTTTTTGGCCACTTGCAGGATTTTCTCCCCCCCCCCCCGACCTGATAGTTCTAAAATTTGGCTATAATGCTTCTTGGAGTTTTTATTTTGGGATCTCTTTCCTGAGGTGAGTGGTGGATTCGTTCAATGCCTATTTTGCCCTCTGGTTTCAGGATATCAGGGCAGTGTTCCCTGATAATTTCTTGAAAGACACTGTCCAGGTCCTCTTTTTGATTAAGGTTTTCAGGTAGTCTAATGATTCACACACTGTCTCTCCTGGATCTATTTTCCAGGTCAGTTGTTTTTCCAGGGAGGCATTTTAAACTTTCTTCTATTTTTTCATTCTTTTGAATTTGTTTGATTCTTGACATCTCACAGTCATTAGCTTCCCTTTGTCCAATTCTAACTTTTAAGGAGTCGTTTTCCTCAGTTAGCTTTTGTACTTCCTTTTCCATTTGGCCAATTCGACGTTTTAGGCAACTGTTTTCTTTTCCCAAGCTGTTGGCTCTTTCTTCGTAATTCTCTTGCATTGCTTTCATTTCTTTTCCCGCTTTTTCTTCTACCCCTCTCATATGACTTTTAAGCTCCCTTTTGAGCTCTTCCATGAATTCTTTCTGGGCTTGAAACCATTTCAGGCTTTTCTTTGGGGTTTTGCCCAAAGGTGTTTTGACGTTGTTTTCCTCTTCTGAATTTGTGTCTTGATCTTCCCTGTTACAATAATAACTTTCTATGGTCAGATTCTTTTTTGTTGTTTTTTTTTTTGGCTAATCTTTTTTGGCTTTTTTCCTTTCTTTTAAATTTGAGCTGTGCTACCAGAAATGGAAGGGGCACTGTCTCAGGTTTCTTGTGTCAGGAGCTTCAGGCCCTGGCTGTTTATCTGGTGCTCCCATGATGTTGCCTTGAGGCCCACAAGGGACCCTCATTTCTGGTGCTGCACTGAGGGGTTGGGATTGGGGGTGGTGGCTGGTGCTTCTGGAGGCATTCTGGCAGCTTAGCTGGGCTGAGCCAGGGTCCTCCTGGTGGTATCTGGCATGTGCTAAGGCCTGTGGGATGTTTCTGCATTTTCCCAGGTCTATACTGGAGCACATGGGGATTTGACTGCTGGAGGCTGTTTGCCTGGGGCAATGCTGAAGCATAAGCCCTTCTCTAAGCTGGAGTCAGCTCATTCCCTTGGCTATGCTAAGGCATATGGGGGGTTCTGGTGTTGGCTTTTGTCTGCTCCACTAGAATTCCCAATGGTCTGCTGAGGTGGGGCTTGCTGCCGGCTCACTGGAATGCTTCCTGTCCTGGACTGCGCTCCCCTTTTCCTGAGACAAACCTTTCTTGATGATCTTCCAAAGTTTCTTTGGCTAAAAGATGGCTTCACCCTGCCTTTTTGCTGGTTCTGCTATTCCAGGATTTGTTTTGGGGTGCTATTTTATGTTTGTTTGGAGGTGAATATGGCAGAGTTACAGTGATTTACTACTTACTCCACCATCCTGGCTCCCAGAAGTACAGGCTATGGGATTGCTTCTGATATTTCATGTGATCCTTGCCATCCCTCCATTCTGTTAGCAAAGAATATAGATGTTCCTCATATCCACGCTTTGAGGAGGGATAGTAATTTACATCATATTTCCCAAGGACCACTATAAAGCATCTTGAGAAATTGGCAGCCATATCAGTCAGCATGCAAATTTGCTACAGTACTGAATAATTACTCATCTAACCATCCATTACTGGCAAGAGCAATTAATTTGTATGCACACAAATGAGAAAGAATTTCTGTAAACAGCAAGCAGCAATGGCAATGAATGAATATACAGCCTTCCTGAATTTTTTTATTTGATACTTTCCAACCTCTGGAGATCCAGGTCACAATAAGAAATAATAACCTCCTATCCAACATGCTGGATCATTTCTCTAACCCAATGTCGTTTGTCTACCCTCAGAGAGATGCCTTTATTTTTTTTATTTTTTATTTTTTGCTTTTAGGCAATTGGGGTTAAGTGACTTGCCCAGGGTCACACAGCTAGTAAGTGTCAAGTGTTTGGTCTGAGGCTGGATTTGACCTCAGGTCCTCCTGACTTCAGGGCCAGTGCTCTATCCACTGCACCAACTAGCTGCCCCAGAGATGCCTTTAAAATGTGATCCTCCTGAGACACTGAACATCGCTGGATGAAACTTTCAAACTGCAGACGGATAAACCTTAGGGTTAAGTTGAAATGCACAAAGTCACCATATGGAAATAATCAGAGTAATGCTGGGGTATTTGATGAGCCATAATGACTTGAGAAAAGATGATGTCAAATAAAACAGCATGTCACATACTTCAATATGAAATTGCAGGAAACTTAACATAAATTAATGTGCCAGATCTGTAATAAGATAAGAGATTTATATTAACTGGGTGGTGCTTCTCCTGAATTATGTTTGCAAGTTGAGGCAAGATTAATACTTCTTGCTAGAAAATCTTTTTGCTTTTGCTCACCAGGTGATTGAAAAGGCTAGCTGTTGCTGTATAGCATGATGGGGGAGAGGGAAATGTGATTATGGAGGGAAACATCTTTGCAGCCAATCCAATTCTCTTGCTGCTAGAGTGAACAGCCAACTGCTGGGATTAATGTCTTCAACTATGACAGCCATCCCCAGGAAATCAGGCCTTCCAAAGGAAAACAGGCATGCAGGCTCATTAGGACAAAGGAGGAAAATCAATGTATTTCATCACAAGACTGGTGAGACATTTGACCTTTGGGGCAGCAAAAAGAATTTCAAAGACATGGTTTGTATGCTGTAATTGGTCCAACCTTATTAGACAATGGGAACTGACCAAACAAAATGCCAAGGAGGGAAGTTTGCAAATGACAAGTCTTCCTGAAAAGAATTCTGCCATGTTCACAGATGCTGAGAAAGAAGATGTTTCTCTCACCTTACCATCATTTAGGATTAGGAAAATCTGATTAATTTATCCTCCTTAATTTGCATGAGTACTGATTCGTTGTATATTTCATTGTTAGAAATATTTAAAAAATCAACACTGAATGATTGGCTTTAACTTTTCCTTAAATATATTTTCACCTTCATTCTCTTTAAAGCAGAAAGATATCGCATTGGAGGGGCTCTTTATGCAGCATTGGAAAATGATGTGTTTTTACTGTTTTAATAAATAAGTAGGAGATATGCTCTTCATGTTTAAATGTGAGGCTAAACTAATGACAATATTTGTCACTAAATTTAGTGTATATGTGGTAGGAGAGGGGAAGGAAAATGAAGGGATGAAATAGAGCAGAGGAGAGATGATCCATATGAATACTGACATAGGGCTTCTTTTGTTTTATCTTGGCATCTTCACCAGTGCACAGTGCCTTTCACATAGTAGGCATTTCATATATACATATAGAATTGGATTAAACTACACTGTGAAGACGGGTAGGTAGGCTCCCTTGACTGAACATTCTATGGGATAATTCAACCCAAGAGGAATGCGAAACCCCAAGAAGGAAATTCTGAACACACAAAGAGAAAGAATTGCATTGAGGAAGAAAAATCGAAGTTATCCAAAGAAACTGATATGTATGCACAGTGAAATCACCGCAGACTTAAATTTTTAACAAGATTTGTACAGAAGATGGAAACAAGAGGAGCTTACAGAAGATGAATACAAAACTGTGACAGAGTATGGTAAGAACAGTGTCAGGAGTGCTAAAGCTCATAATGAGCTGAGCTGGCAAAGAAAACTAAGCCCAGCAAGATGAAATTAAGATTGTAGAAAGAGGAACGTCAAAAAACCCTAGAACCACTGATTACTACTCAGCATAGATGGACCCATGTATCCATGTAGGGTAAGGCAGAAATGATATGTTTACTAACTTTATTAAACTTTCAGCTTATGAAAAATCTTGGTATTTTAGAAACTTGAAAAGCCCAAGGCTACCACCAACACTCTAATAAAGTTCTAAGAATGTACCAGAACAAATAATGATCATGAAAACCAAAGATATAAGCAGCTATAAACTCCTTTATCCACTCCAAGATTAGACAGAAAAACTACTGGAATTCAGCAAAAGTCCTTAAGGGAGACAAGCTGGGGTAAAAGGGCAAAGTTTGCGTGTAACTTGGCAGCACAGAGGAGGTAGGGGCAGAACAATGTCCGGGGAAAGGCTATCCTTCTGGCTTCTTCAGGAGAGATGGTTACAGCAGTTCCTAGCTTGGGGTCTGCACCAATAGGTCTTGTGCCCAGCATAATATCCAGTTAGTCCATGCCTAATGGAATGCCCAGGAAGCTAGGCATGAATTATATCAGGAAACGAAGTAAGACTAGTGACTAAGCAGACAAATGGTCTGTATCACATGCCCAAGATACAGAAGAGCCACAGGAGGAGAAAGTACCTGGGAGGTAAATCACCTGGGATCTTGCTTCCAGGACAACTAATATTTATTTACAGCCTGTCAGGGTAACAGTAAGGGCTGGAGCAAATTCTAAGTTGGAGATTATATAAGAAAGATAAAGAGGAGGAGTCAAGAAACCAAAATACAAAAGTTGAGTCACTGGGACACTATTCCCAACCCATAAATTGCTACAGAAGGTGGAATGCACTATTAGCTATCACATTCATGGCCAAGCAATACCTAAACATACCATCAAAGTTTATGAGAGGGAGCAGACTCTTACTCAAACATAAATCCTGAAACCGTAAATGGAGGCTGTTGATATGAGCGAATAGAAGAAAATGCCAAACACAATGAACAAATAAAAACAACTTGGACTGAGAGAATGCCAAGAAATAAATGGAGAAGAAAAAGAACAATCTATACCAAGCCCAAGTAGAACTTCAGAGAAGAGAATGTCCTTGCCACAAGAGCATCCAAAGAAAATGAAATGAGGTAAAATATATATCTTTAAAAGAAATGCCAACTAGGAAGGAGAGACTGACAAAAAGAACTAATAGATTAGAACACTTGGTGTTAAAACTTACTCAAGAAATGAGGTATCTGAAATTGAGAATAAGTCAAAGAGAAAACAATGACTCACTGAGACAATAAATATTAAAACAAAACCAAAAGTTATTTTTTAATAAAGGAAAATATAAAGTATCTTTTTTTTTTAGGCAATTGAGGTTAAGTGACTTGCCCAGGGCCACACAGCTAGTAAGTGTTAAATGTTTGGTCTAAGGCCAGATTTGAACTTAGGTCCTTCTGACTTCAGGGCCAGTGCTCTATCCACTGCACCACTTAGCTGCCCATCATAAAGAGTCTTTTATAAAAAAAAAAAATGGTGATGTGGGATACAGGTCAAGGAAAGGAAAGATAAGAATCTTCAAATTATATTATAATCATGACCAGAAAAACAGAGCCTAGATGTCATCTGTCAAGAAATCATTAACAAAAATTGTCTAGCTCTATTATAACCAGAGGACAAAGTTAAAACAGAAATAGTCCTTTAGTCATCTCCTGAAATATATACCAAAATAAAAATTTCAAGGAATCTCCTAGCAAAAACTTAGTTTCTAGGTTTAAGAAAGCCTCTAGGCAAACAAAAGCAAAGAATTCAAGTACAAAACCCCTGTGAGGATCATGAGAGATTTGGTAGCTAACACACTTTAAAGGAGGTAGAACTTGGAATACCATATTCGAAAGGAAAAAATAAAAAGATTTACAACTAAGAATAATCTATTTGACAAAACTAAATATAATCATGCCAGGGGGAAAAGGACCTTTAATGAAATAAATGGCTGCCAAGTATTCCTGATAAAAAGGCCAGAAAGAGTAGATACTTTGAAATGCAAATGGAGTCATCAAAAGAAATGTCGAAAAATAAAGGCATGTGATTATTTGGAAGGGTTGATTAAAAAAAACAGTCAAGAAAAGAGAAGAAATTGAGTGGAAACAGATCACTTTGATTCTTAATCACTAATGTAAAGCAAACTTCTCTTTCACCTTTTCCTTTTTTTTCTTTGTACAAAGGAGGGTGATGAATAAGAACAGCAAAAGCACAAGAGAACAGGATAGAGAGAATTACATAATGAACAATTCTAACCATGAACATAAATATTATAAACTCATTCATAAAATGGAAGCATACTAGAATGAAATAGAACATAGAGTCTAGTATTTTTTTAACAAGAAATGTACTTGAAACATAAAGATTCATCCAGAGCTAAAATGAGGAGCTAAAGTAAAATACATTATGTTTCATATCAACTACAAAAAAAGAAAAGAGCAGAGATATCAATCATCATTTCAGATAAGGTGACAGTAAAAATAGACTAGATAAAAAGAGACAAGCAAAGAACTAATGTTGTTTGAAAGCAAGAAAGAAACATTGATTAAATGGCATAGCATTGATATACTTAAAAACAAAGTTTCTAGGACTGGAAGGACAATATACAGTAAAACTAATAACAATAGAAAGTGAATAATAAATAAAATAAAACTAATAATGGTTGTGATATAAATATACACCTCTCAGATGTGGACAAATCTAACAAAAATATAAATAAGAAATAAGTCAGGACCTGGAAAAAAAAACTTTTGGAAATTTAGGGATAATAGAATCTTGATTATGAAATAGGAACAGAAAGGAACTTACCTCCTTCTCAGCTAGGCATGCAAGACATTTTTTACAAAAATTGATTATTATTTTGGAGAAATAAAGCTCACAAAAATGAAGAAAAGCAGAAATATCAAGTACATCTTTACTGACTATAAAGCAATACAATTACATTTCATGAGGGACTTTTGAAGAAAAGATTAAAATTAATTGAAGATAAATGAATTTGCTGATTTAAAGAATAAATAACAGAAAACATAACAAATGGAATCAAAGAAAATGGAAACAATGAACAAAATATCAACACCTTTGGGATACATATAAAGCAATCCCTAAGGGAAAATTTATGACTTTCTACACATTCACAAATAAAAGAGAAAGAACATGCTAGTACATTGAGAATTCCACTTTAAAAAATACTCTAGAAAAGCAACAAAGAAAAAAAAAACAAAATAAAAGGGTAAAATTCAAAAAAAATGATTAATAATATTGAAAGAAAAAATCATTGAACTGATAGGTAAAATTATGAGCTATTTCTCTGAAAATAATAAATAAATGAACACTTAACAAGTCTGATAAAATACATAGAGAAAAGCCAAATTGTATTGAAATAGAAAAAATATTAAGGAAGAAATAAAGTTAAGCATCAAAAAATTTTGGCTAATTATATTGCAGGAAAACATACCTTAAATGAAATAAATGAATCACATAATTATAAAATACCCAGATTAAAATAACAAGAAATAGATTTGTTATATAATATCAGAAAAAAATTGAACAAGCCATAAATTAACTCCCAAGGGAATAAAAAAAAGTACCAGATTGATTTATAAATAATTTCTATTAAACATCCAAAGAATAATTCCAATATAATATAAAGTATTTTGAAAAAAAGCAGGGAAAAAAGAGATTCTTCCAAACTCTTACATGATATAAATATGATCTTGGTACCTAATCCAGGGAGATACAATGCATAGAAAGAAAACTATTTACCAATATCTCTAATAAATATTTATGTGAAAATATTAAATGAAATATTATCAAAGAAGCTAAATTAAATAATTGGTAAGGTAGTAATTGCTCATTAGTAAGTCATGCCAATATAATAAAACTATAATACTGCTTAATTATTTATTCAGTGTTTTACAAATCAAACTACTGAAAGATTATAGAGCTAGAGAAAAATAACAACAAAATTCATATGAAGGAACAAAAGGTCAAGAGTATCAGGAGAAATAATTTTTAAAAGTAAAAATAAATACTACTTTTAAAAAAGACCAATCAGTGGAGCGGATTAACTATATAACCTACAGGAGTAAATAAATCTAGTAGCCTTGTGTTTCAATAGTCCAATGACTCTCACTGCTGGGGTAAGGCTCACTGTGCTGCAAAATTGCTGGGAAAACTACAAATCAGTTTCACAGAAGTTAGGTACAGAATATCTTAAACCATATACCAAGTTAAACTCCAAATGGATTTAAAAGTTCACATCATAAATGAATTAGAGGCATAAAGAAGAAAATTTATTTTATAACCAGGGATAAAGGAAGAATTCATGAAAGACCAAATAATGGAGAAGATTATAGAAGAGGAAATGCACAATATTTGATTATTTAATTTTTTAAAGTTTTTACAGAAAACCAAAGCAGCTAAAATTAGAAAGGAATCAGACAAAAGAGAAAATATTTGCATCACATTTCTGTGACAAATGTCTCACATTTCAAGATATTTAAGGAACTGATTCAAATTTATAAGAATAAACAATTGTCCAAGAGAGAAACGGTCAAAAAATATGAGCAGGTAGTTTTCAAAGAAAGAAATCTAAACTATCAATAGCCATATGAAAAAATCCTCCAAATGATTAGTAATTAGAGAAATGAAAATTAAAGCAACTCTGAAATTTTACTTCACACCAATCAGGTTAGCAAAGTTGACAAGAAATGAAAGTTATAACTATTAGAGGAGCTACTAGAAAAAAATAACAACTTTAATGTACTGTTGAGGGGGACGTGAATTTGTTCAGATATTGTATAACGTAATTTGGAACTGGCCCGAAAAGTCATTAAGAGAAGCGTAGGTTCTGCGGTAGTGAGATAAAAGTTCTGTCTTTGTTCCAGCATGATCACAATTGGAATAATGTATTCAGTTCCGAGGACCACAGTTCAGAAATAAATATTGATAAGGTAGAGAATGTACACAGGAGGGCATCCTGAATTATGAGTGCTCATGGCATGTGATAGCCAGGTGAAGGAACTGGAGATTTTTTAGCCTTAGAGGAGAACACTGAGGGGGAACATGGTAGGTGTCCTCAAGTATTTTCATTCTTTTTCCCCTCTGTCTCTCATTATCTGCTTCCTTCTTTGACAGTAGATCTTCTGAGACCCAAACCTCAAAATTGTTTTAGTCTCCTTCCACGTGGGGAGTTTTTACCAGTCTCTGTCCCTGCCCCACGTGGTTTCTACAGGAACAGAACTGGCCATACTTAGATGACTGCCCCCTTTTTGTCAGGCCAGGTATAGCCTCATTCACACATTGGGGCCCTGCCCCAGGTGCCTCAGTTATTCCAGCTGAATATTGTTATCATAAAGTGCTATAGGATCAGGAAGAGCAAGCTTCAGAGTGGTGGGGTAAGGGCAGGAGAGATGGGGAGGAGGGCTGCTTGAAGGGATTACTAGGGCAGCAAGGAAACTGTTGAGTATCCAGATGCCAGAACACAAACCCCTGAATCAGGTTTTACTGTCCTGCCAAAGCATGGCGATTGGCATGGAAGTGGGTGCTGAGTGAGCATTAGAGATCAGGATTAGCCTTCTATGATGTGAATTCATCACGTCGTTACATTGTTGGGCTTCTCATGTCTTAGGCTGCAGAGCCAGCTAAAATTGCCTTCCTTCTTGGGTATAATTTTTATTCTGGGCAGTTTAGCAAGTTTCGGAGAATCAGATAAAATATTTAGTCCTCCATCTTGTTGGTTACATTGTCTGCGAGTATCTGAAAGGCTGTGATGTGAAAGAAGGATTATACTAATTAAGCAACAGGTAGATAAAATAATATTCGTGAAACAGCACCGTGTCTGGCGTGCTGCTGCCGCCGCCACTGTTGTTGTTTGCTTGTTTGTTTTGTCATGTGATTTTGTCATTGTGATCCTATTGGGGAATTTTCTTGGCAAAGACATTAAAGTGATTTGCCATTTCCTTCTACATCTCATTTTACAAATGAGGAAACAGAGGCAAATGGGGTTAAGTGACTTGCCCATGGTCACACAGCTAGTAATTGTCTGAGGCTGAATTTGAACTCAGGTCTTTTTAACTGCAGGCCCAGAGCCCTTTCTATGGTACAACCTAGCTGGCCTACTATAGGATATAGTAGGCACTTAAATGTTTGTTCCTCTTCCTCAAGTAAAATGATCTTCCTCTGAAGGAAATGTTTTCCCTCTTTTATTGGAGGTCTTGAGGGAAAGGCTAGATGCCCACTTGTTATTTGGGTTATAAGAGAGATTCTTTCTCAGATAGGGATTGGCCTAAATCACCGCTGACATCCCCTCCAACCCTGAAACTCTACAGTGGACAAGTGTACCTGATTTTGCAGCAAAAACTGTTATTATTTCTATTTACCATCCATGATTCCGTTACTTAGTGCAGCAAGCAGCCTTCCCCTATTGCTCAGGCTTGCTCTCTTTGCTACTGCTGCCTGCTGGGGGATGGGTCCATCCGGTACAATCACTGTTCAGCAATTTTCCTTCCCATTGAGCTTTTGGATGTGGCTTGTAAGTAATTCTGCTACGTGTGCTGATGGACTGACCTTTCGCCCTCAGCACTAGTTCCTTTATATCAAGCAAGTAGAAGAAAGAACCCTCCTGAAGTGATGATTACCTCAATCTCTTTACTTCAGCTCTCTAACTGAATCAGAGCATAGCTGAGATGGCCTCATGGGTGCAAAGCAGCATGGTCACCACAGCCCTCATCTACAGCCCCATCTTCCCTCTTTGAAGCAACTGAGCTTCCAATCTAGCTTTGACACAAGCCCATACTACCTTGCGTGTTGATGCATTTCTCCTATTTCTCTAACACAGTCTTCCACAATATTCTGCCATCTTAACTCTTCCTCTGTACCAAATATGTAGTTTTCCTGTACTTATGTTTAATGTCAGCAACTCTCAATTTTCTTCTGTGCACTTGTATACAGTTCCCTCATGTTGGTTTCTTTCTCAATCGTAGTCATGAGATAATGTCAGGCACAACAATTTAGCACCTGCCAGGTGTATGAAACTGAGCCAGGAGCTTGGCAGGGTTTTCAGAAATTCAACCTTACTGGGTCAGGTATCCAGGTGGACACATGGCAAAAAGGATAAACATTAATTACAACTAAACTTTAAAGTAAATTCCATGGGATTACATGTCCTTCCTTGGCTGGGCAATCTTTCCATTTGTCTGGAGATGCTCATTTGGCTTCATTGTTACTGTAGGTGGTACCAATCAGAAATCAAGGAAATGTAAGCACAATATCATGAGAGTTCAAAACAATGGTTTCTGGTATGTTTTTTTTTTTATTATCACAAGGATAGTGACAAAGAATTAGCTAGACCTTGGAGAACTGGTATAATTCGAATTTCCTTCATAATTAAAAACAAAACAAAACATCTTACCTAACAATACTGTTCTGAACTCTACTTAATTACATCATGCCTAAAGTCAGTAATTGGGTCCACAAAAAGTATGGTATTAGTGAAACAATAATACAAGGGTCATATATTGCCATAGGAAAAATATTAAAAATGGGTGAACTTTGGAAGGATGTTACAGTGGCAGTATAGCAATACTGTGGTGTACTTTATTAATAATGTATTGGTGACATTGTTTAAAAACAACATTTGCAAAAGCAATGCTTTGTAGAGGTATGCCTATATTTCTAATAAAACAAGTGGTATCAATCAATCAACATTTCAGTCACTTTTAAGTGCCTACTATGTGCCTGCCACTGCAGTGGGGATACAAAGACAAAAGTAAAATTGTTTCTATCTTTGTAGATCTTACGATCCAGCCAGGGGACATGACATGTAGGTAGGTAGAGAAGGACAGATAAGTAGGTAGACAGACAGAAAGGCAGGCAGAGTGAGAGACAGACAGGATGGATAGGATAGAGACATAGAAATAAATGATGGACTTTGATAAATTGATAAAAATTCATCTTCAAAAAATGATAAAAAGTACTATTGGGGAAAGTAGAAGTCGGTAGACAAGGGTGGAGAATAAATACCTTCAATACAAGGATTTTTAAATTAAATTTCAAAATAATACTATTAACAAAAGTATTTGTTCTGTGAAGTTTGGATTCAGTCAAAGGGCCACACTTGAGGACCTAGAGGACCAAATGTGGCCACAAGGCTGCAGGTTCCCCATCCCTGCTAGCACAGGAGGATTGGGAAATGCTTTCTGTCAAATAGGAGTTCTTAACAAGAGATCCATGGATCCTGTGGATAGATTTCAGGGGGTAGATGAACTTGGATGGGGGGAAAAAACATACAATTTTATTTTCGTTAATTTTGCAACAAGTCATTTTTCAAAGAAGGACTTCTATCCATAGATTTCACCAGAATCCAAAAAATGATCCATGACAAAAAAATTATTAAGAATCTTTTATGTAGAAGGTATTGCATCAATTGAGTAAGGAAGAAACCGAGGAAATCCTAAGAGGCAGAGAGAAGCAAAGAGTGTATTCCCTGTAAAAGAGTCCCAAGTTTGTGGGACCTAGCCAATTATTAAATTTTTATTGTGAGCGCTTATATCTTAGAAATCTGTAAACACTGCAAATTGGGGTTTGTTTTATTGTTTTCTTGATTATTGTTTTCTTGATTTTCTTGTTTGTCTTCATTAAGAAAGTGATGGAGAAAATGTTTGCAATGCAGATTAAACTTAAAATTGTGCCATGCATACTAATTTTTTTTGACAGCCATTTGTTGAACACACTCCTGATTCCATACATGAGGAACAGCCACTGAAAAAAGGCATGGAATAGTTGGCACAGTGGATAGAGCTCCAGCCCTGGATTCAGGAGGACCTGAGTTCAAATTTGACCTCAGACACATAACACTTATTAGCTGTGTGACCTTAGGCAAGTTACTTAACCCCCATTGTCCCCCCAAAAAAAAGAGAAAAAAAGAAAAAAAGGCATGGAGATAAGAAATGGTATACCTTGTATGAGAAGCAGTAAGCAATCTGTTTTCGCTGGATTGTAGTATGAAAAAAGAGAAATAAAGGTAATAAAGCTTGAAAGTTGTGAAAGTCTTGAAATGGTATGGTTTGTTCCACTTTCTCTAGTGCTCTCACTTATTTAGCGTCTTAACTGCACTTTGTCAGTTGCCTGTCACTTAAACATTCCTTTCAATAAGGGTTGAAAATTATTGGCTCAAAGGCTGGTGGAAAGAGCATGAGACTGAGTTGGAAGACCTTGGTTCAGTTTCCAGCTGTGTGACCTTGGACAAATCATTCACCCTCTTTGTCAATTCCTCCCAACTCCCAAACATACCATTAAGGAAGGACAATTGGCTAGATGAGCTCTAAGATTCCTTCCAGAACAAAATTCCATGAAACATTTTCTAAAAAATCAATTCTTGCATGGAACAGTGCAGAAAGTACTGGATTTGGTATCAGAGTAATCTGGTCAAGTCTTGCCTCTGTCGCTATTTGTGGGAATCTTCCCTTTATTTCTCTTGGCCTCAGTTTCCTCATCTGTAATGCTCATAATACTAGAATATCATCTGTGTTCTTAAAACAACTAACACTTACGTACTAAGTCATAAACTGGCTGTAATCTACGTTAGCAAAGGGACTTCTCCATGTTGATGAAATCACAGATTCCCTGTTTTCATGGATTTTGAAAAAAACACTTATATTATTAAATTTTATGATTTCACTTCATGAAGAACTTTAGATTGCAACTTCAATTTGCCAGAAGTCTTACTTCAAGCTGAATTTCTTTAATGAGTCTATTTAAGCTAATAAAATTTGTGATGTCCAAATGTAAAAAGCTGCAGCTTAAACTCTCTTTAGAGACATTTGATGCCAACTTCTTTCTTTCAGGGAAGTCCCAAACTGCATGTCTTTTGATGAG
Organism: Phascolarctos cinereus; assembly: GCF_003287225.1. Lineage (NCBI taxonomy): Eukaryota > Metazoa > Chordata > Mammalia > Diprotodontia > Phascolarctidae > Phascolarctos > Phascolarctos cinereus. The sequence continues at coordinate 50,399,320 of NW_027555514.1, read as the reverse complement.
CTTTTTGGCTCTCCTCCACCACCCCCATTTTTAAGCACTGTGTGTGTAATGAGCCTATTGCTAAACTTTATAAGATTTGGAGTATTTACAAGCAAATCAAATAGCAAACAGTGGGAAAATTGTATCATTTCTCCTAAAATTATACAATCAGATATTGCAAAGAATCCTGAAAGTGAATGAGAGGAAGTGACTAAAAAGTTTTGACATTTAATGGGCTGAATTTCATGTATATAAATTCAAATGACAGCAAAGTAAGCTTAATTGAATTCACTGATGTTCTATCATTTAATATTTTTTGAGAAGGTGATATTTATGGATAGCAGTTACCCTGTGCCCTTGTTGAAAGTTATGTTGACTTAATTACCCATTGCTCCCAGACCTGCTTATCAGCCAGTGTTGGGGATGTTCTGGTGGGGAAGGAGACACCCAGTCTGCAGTTTTTGTATCACCTGTTCTTTGTCGCATACTCCTATCTGCAAATTGTCAAGTTCTTGCTACTTTGGGGAGGAACTGAGATTCAAGGGGCCGGCTTCTTTTGCTGAGGTGGACCTATCTGGATTACCTTGGTTTTTGGTTGGCTATTTTCCTTCATTCTTGAATAGGACAAAAATGACATCACTATGTTAGAGTCAAGCTACAGTGTGTTGGACTATGGGTGATCAGACCAATACAAACTTGGAATGTTCTACCACAGGTTGGGCACGAATAGCCCATTTGGGTGGATTCTCTAAATTTGTGCATCTCACATTTCTTTTGAGCTACTTCTATTCTCCTTTTCTCTGATGAGGACATGCCATGCTGGGCAGTCCTGTGCTAGTGTCTCCCATGTCACACAATCAACTCCAAAGTTCTTAAGCGAGACCTTGAGAGTGTCCTTGTATCACTTCTGACCATCATGTGAATGCTTGCCCTGTGTAAATTCTCCATAAAAGAGTCTTTTTGGCAAGCGTACTTTGGGCATTCCAACAAACATGGCCAGCCCACTAGAGTTGAACTCTGAAGTAGAGTTTGAATGCTTCAAGTTATCTATAAAAGCTGTCTCCACCTTGAAGCCATTGCTGATCTTCAGTGATCAGCCCACCAAGGCTTTGCCAAGTCGACATACTTAGAATACAGTCCTTTTAATTCTCTTTGTCCTGAATTTTGCCTCTGTTAATCAGGGTGAAAGCCCAAATGAAGAATTTTCCTCAACACCCCAATCAAATAACCTTCACTTCTTTCATGACCTTTCTATTTCTTCATGCCTTCTGCATCCCTCCAATTGTTCAGAATCCTCCACTGTGGTGCCTACCCAGAGATCATCTACCCTCAGTGCCCCACCCTCTAGGGCCTAGCTTTCCTTCTCTCCTCAGAGGACTCAGCTCATTGCTAAGTGACAACTGATTCATTTATATAAATTAATTTATGTGAGAATGAGCATGGATGGTTTCCTATGTTGTTCTTCCCAAATAACATGTTGATATTTTAACAGGAGCTTTTTGGGAACAGAACATCAGTGCAAATGAGGGAGCAATGGATTTAGAGTCATTGGCCCTGGGATCAAATCCTGGCTTTTCTATGTACTACCTGTATGACCTTAAGCAAGACATGAAAACTGTGGGGGAAGCCGCAACTAGACAGATCCATGCAGACTCACATAAAATACATTCGTAGTATGTACACATACACATACACACACACATACACACACCCCTACATCTACACCTACATCTGTTAAATGAGGACTGTGAAATGGGAAGCCTCTGGTGTCTCCTTCAGCTCTAAATTTATGGTCTAATGAGCTGCAAAATGAGAGATTTAGATGAGATGACTTCCTAAGGTTATCTTCTCAGTTCTAACTCTGTTATTATCCTAGGATTGCTTTGAAGTCTCTTCTCATTCTAGATCTAAGAGGCATTTTACAAATGACCTTTTTTACCAAACTCCCCCAAAAAATATCTGGAAAAGGAAATGTCAAACCACTCCATCATTGTTGCCAAATAGGGTCACAAATATTTGGACATGACTGGCAAATGACTAATGAACAACATGATTCCAAGAGTGGCAAAAGCACCTCTAGGCCATGATGGACAGACTTTTGGATAGGTAGAAGCATTCATTGACAAAAGTGGGCTTGAATTACAGAATCATCAAATTTCAGAGATGGTCCAGCTGTTTAGTTTTAAATTTTACTCACTTCCAAGATGATAATAGCATCTTTATGTTTATTCTTAAGATTACTTGGGAGTCTGCCACACAAATAAATGTAAGAAAGGAAAAAAAATACCAACAGCAATGATTTACAAATCTTTCTCTGGCATCACTCTCATCTGATTGTAGTTTTCAAGAAGCAGCTACATGCCTCAGTTTCCCATTATAAAGAAACCCTATCCTTTGGCAAAATTAATTCCCCAAGATAACATGTGGTATTCAAGTTGCCTGAGGACAGAAATATTCTGCCTCCCAGTACCCACATGGAAAAACATAGCCAAGTCATCTGTCTCAAAGGAAAACTGAAACAAGAGAACAATTTTCCATTAAGTCATCTTTATGAAACACAATTATAATTTGCTTTCTAACAAAGGGATAATCCTCTATTTGTTAATGATTCCAGTTCTACAGTGATACATAGACAAAGGGGTTGTAATGCTTTTTATAATTCTTGCTCACATGGCAAAAAAATTTCCCCTCAAATTTGTTTGAAATACAATGCGCTTTCAAATGGGCTTGCCAAGCTTTTACTAAAGAATTATGGGATTGGTTTTGTAGAAATTAGTCCTAACTATGGAACTGTGATTTCTGATGATTTGAGAAAAATCAGTCAAGACTCCTACCTTCCCAGCATCCCTTGGCAAATTGTCACTTGGAACTTTTTAAGGCTCTTTGTGGATATAGCTTTGCAAAGAAGTATTATAGCTATGATCTATTTGGTCATTTCAAGGAAATTATTCTCTCAACCAAAGCTCATCTCTGGCAGTCTCCTTGAGGTTAAAAAGTAGAACTAAAGAGACCAGTGCTGATAACAAAATTGTTTAGAACTATAAAGAGAACATACAATAAAGATAATAAGTATAAATGTTAGGAATGTTTCTTATGTCAATTTGATAATATTAAGTTCACCACCTTGAAAACTGCAGACTGCAAAGCAAACTAAGCATGATACAATGGCAAAAAAAAAATATGCCTCAAGAGTCAGGGGAGTTGGGTTCAAATTCTACCTCTGATGCTTCAACTGCTTATATGACCTTGGTCAAGTAACTTAATTCCCCTAGGGCCACAATTTCCTTAGCTATAAAATGAGGAAACTTGACTAAAAGACCTTTGAGGTCTCTTCCTGCTCTAGGACCTAAGATTCAGGACCTAAAGAAAGGTATTTTATAAATGATTATTTTTACCAAACTCCAAAAATTGATATATTTAGACTTGAACTTATTATCAAGTCAAATTTTGCATTGTTTTCATGTGTACTGAGCCCATTGCATCATAGAAATGCACAAAATGCATAATAGAGAGAAAAATAATAAAGCGCCCTTCAGAAGGCCTCTGTCATACAATTTTAATCAATAACACTGGGGAGAATGACTTTCTCAATCTGGATAATGCCAAATATTTTATAGAAGAATTCTCTTCCAGAGGTGGGGAATCTGCAGCCTCAAGGCCACAAGTGGCCCTCTAGGTCCTCAAGTTGCCCCTTTGACTGAATCCAAACCTCACAGAAGAATCCCTCTTAATGAAAGGATTTGTTCTGTAAAACTTAGATTCAGTCAAAAGGCCTCACCCAAGTACCTAGAAGGCCACATGCAGCCTTGAGGCTGCAGGTTCCCTACCGCTGCTATAGACAATATTAATTATCTTATAGGGGAAGAAAGTTAGGCAGTATGATATAGTGGGGAAAGAGCTGAACTTGAAGCCAGGAGGACCTGGATTCAAGTTCTGCATCTAACACATAGTAGATGTGTGATCTGAGGCAAATCACAACCTCTCAGGGCTCTACATAACTCTTTAAATCTTTAAGTTGCAGAGAACGTGCCAACCTACAAATGGTAGAAGGAACTTCCTTACCTGGGAGTTCCCTATACCAACAAAATCACAATGAAATCTCACAAGAACTAAGACACAGGAGAATGAAGTCATGGTATCATAGAACTTTTAAGTCTGAAATGGCAATGGAATACTCAAAAGTCTTAATGTAATATCTGAGCCACAGATTGGTCAAGTGATTTGCCCAGTCTGCATAGCTCATTATCAACCAAGTTCACACTAGAAGCCACTTCTCAACACTTGGTCCTTGAACCTCAACTTTTCCATTGCTCTACCTGTCCGTAAAAGGTTTGCTGAGAATTTGTTTTATATCATGCAAGTTTGTTAAAGTTATTAAGCCTTTCAATTAATTTTTGTTGATTCTTTAGGTTTAAGTGCATTATCATATCAACAGTAAAACATGAAGAAGCAAAAAAAAAACCCAATCTGCTTCTTTATTGATGCTATCTAGAATTTTTAAACTCCATGAAATAATCCATCAAGCATTCTTTCCACTAGATTTTTTCAAACTCGCCAAGCTTATGATCCTCTGAGGACTTTTATAGTATCTGGCGCATGATCTCATCTCTACCAAACTTAAAGAAATAAACAAAAAACCTAGTCTAGTGATTCCCTTATTTTTCAAGCATGAAGGTCCCTTTTTAACCATCAGAACTAATGAGTACCCTTTACATGTTATTGGTCACTCTGATTGAGGAAAACATATGATGACCAAAAGCTTTTGGGTACAGTATCACTTTTGGATAATTTTTTATTTATTAACATTTATGTCACTCCTCTATTCAATGAACTCAAACTGTTCATTATATAAGTTCTTCTGTTTAGATTTGAAGTCTTTTCTAAGCTGGCCCCACCATACTATTCTAGCCTCATTATGCTGAATTTAGATTAGCTTGGAGTAGAGAGACAGAAAGCAAAAGGCCAGCTGTTGAAGTAATCTGGGAGAGAAGGGAAAGACTGTTGCTGTGGCAGTAGGAGCAGAGAACAGAAAGCAACACTTGGAGATATTTCAAATGGTGTGATACGACACGGCTTGTTGGTAGATTGGATATAGGTAATACAATTTTGGGAAGAATTAAAATGATGCTCGCATTTCTACACTGAAAGATCAAAAGAATCGAAAGTCAATAGAAATGAAACAATTGGGAACAAGAGTTCATTTGGTCATGAGGCAGAAGGGAGATTGAGTTCAAATTTAGACATATTTATCTTGAAGTTATGGAATGACATTCACATGGAGATCTCCTATAGGAAGTTAAAACAGGGTTATAGTCCAGAGGAGAAATAAGATGTAGATTTAGGAATCATCTTCAGAGGCAATAATTGAAATCGTGAGCACGAGTGACATCACTGAGAAGACTGGAGAGAGAGAGAAGATCAGAAAGTAAAGGCAGCCTGGGGACTTCTAATGAGGAGGAAGAAGGGTGAACAAAAGGAAGTAGCAAAGGACACAACACATTTTCCAAGGTAAATAGAGAACTATGGAAGCAAAGTCTCAAGGAAGAAAATTGAGGAAGCAAATCAAGAAAGCTCTAATATTGGTATTTTGATGCTTCAAGAGAAACTCACTGCTTTGTTCAACAACTCCCTGTCTATTTTTTGTGGGGTTTTTTTGTTTGTTTTGTTTTGTTTTGGCTAGGCAATAGGGTTAAGTGACTTGCCCAGGGTCACACAACTCATAAATGTCAAATGCATGAGACCAGACTTGAACTTAGGTCTTCCTGACTCCAGGGCTGGTGCTTTACCTACTGTGCCACCTCTCTCTGCTTATTAATATCTGGCAAACCTGGAAACAAAGAGATGTGATGAGCTTCTTAAGGGGATTTGTTACCTTTATGGAAAATATTCTGCACAGAGACCAATTCAAAGAGAGATTTCCTATCCATGGTGAGGGGGAACCAGACATTGATTATGTATGACATTGAGTTGAATGAAGCAGGTCTTTGAACATTGCCTAAATGAACTCATAATCATTTCAGACAGTTCTTTTTAACTACCTGCATTAATATTAATAATAATTTCCATTATTTTAATATTATTGTAAAACATATATATAATATATTAGAATATTATTATTCTAACAATAGAACAAGATATAGTAAAGATATAGGCCTGGATAAGAGTATTGAAAATAAAGATAAAATGCAATAAAAGTACATAGCCCACCAAATACATTTACCATTACATCAATAGAAGAAAGAGAAACCAATAGTGTCAGTGACAGAATTCAGTAATATTACCTTGTATTTACTCTGCCTAGTAATAGTATTTCAATAAATATTGCTGATGTATTGAGACCATCAGTCTCCTTATAAACTTAAATGATTGGACTACCATGTCATTACTTAAACTTCCCTTAAGGTGGGAGAATTGAAACAGGGAATTTAAGCAATTGCTTAAGTGATGTGAGTCAGTGGGAGTGCCAACAGTTTAATTTGTTCTCTTGATTCAAGTCAGTAATTCCTCTTTTTGCCAGACCAATATTTTTCATGTAATTTCTGCTGAGTTATTACATTTCTTTTTTTAACATTGTGCCCCCTTCCACTGAAGACTCATAAACATTGTTTTGCTCCCCTAACAGGCCCAGAGATTTTTATATTTTCCTGTCATAAAGAACTATAGGCCCAGGGAAAATAACAAGGGAACTTTCCAGAAATATTTTTCCTGATCCCTTTGGCAACTTGTATGACCTTTACTCCAATCCTTGGTCTACACCCAGTGAAGAAATCTTTCCCGGGAAGTAGAAGTCCACGAGACAACGAACCAGATGAACAGCAAGATACACCAAACAGACATTTTTATGTGGAAAATTTGGGGACTTACAGAGTGGAAAATAACTCCATAAGCATAATCTACAGCTGTAGTCCTGTGACAAATCTGTTAAATGGTTTAGAGACAGCAATTACTCTTGCCCAAGTCTTCTCCCCTCATAAACCATTTTCTTTGGTTAGAAGCATCTTTGTATTTCATACTCTTTTTCAATAATACTTCTTTTGATAAACAAAAGCCAGCTTAATCCTCCCTGATGCATGGGATTTCTTTGGATAAATCACCCCTGTAGCTGTGTTACTTTTTGTCAGAGTTTTGGTACCTTTACTGATGTGTCTTCCTCGTGCTGGAGCACAGTTCTGAATTCTCCTAAATAAAAACTTGTGGTACTGAAAATGCCAAAGGATTAGAAAACCTAAGATGAAAAACACAACTGAGGAAACTCACAGTCATGAGATGGATGTACATTTTTGTTCATTATTTTGAAATTTCTCTGTTTCTTCTTATTTGAAAATCTTAATTAAAGCATCACAACTTCAGCACTGGAAGGATGTCATTAGTGATCAAATCTGACTTATTCTTGAAAAGGAATTCCCACTACAACATAAAGATCAAGAGTGCATCCCACCTTTGCAGGAAGACTTTTGTGATGGGGAACATACTGCCTCTAATAGGATCTCATTTCACTTTTGGATAGCTCAATGTTTTAGGGAGTTTTTGCTTGTTTCAAGTCTAAATTTGTGTCTTTTCAACTTCTACCCATTGCTTCTAGATCTCTCTGGAGCCAAATGGCACAGAGTCAATGCTACTGACTTCTTTTCAGATATTTAAAAAGAAGTATCATGCCTCCTCTCTCCCACCTGTAAATCTTTTCATCTCTATGCTAAACATCCCACTTCCTTCACATGATCTTCATGTGGTAAGTGTTTGGGGTCCTTCACTATCCTTGTGTGATTGCTGTCCTCTTTGTCATTGTCTTTCCTAAATTGTGGCATCAAGACTTGAACTCAATAGTCTAGATAAAGACTTCTCATGGAAGAGTCCAGTGGTACTCTTATATCCTCATCCCTAGGATCTACATCTCTCTTAGTGAGGCTAAGATCATGTTAACATTCTTGGCCACCATATTGTGCTTTTGACTCATAGTGAGCTTGTCTTCCTCTAAAATCACACCTCTTCCAGCCAAACAGCTGTCTTGACATGAACTCTCCAATAGTCTACTTGGGAAGTTGATTTTCGGGCCCAAATAAAAATTTTACACTGATTCATAAGATATTTGATTTTATGAGATTTAGTTGAATATTCTAACATACGTGACATTGTGAATCCAGAATCTGTCATTCAGTATGTCAGCTATCCTTTCAGCTTTTGTCATCTGCAGATTTGATCTCTGTGCCATCTAACCCTCAACCTAAGTAATCAATTAAAATATCAAACATCCAAAGAACTGAGCACAGATCCCAGAGGCACTCCACCAGATCCCTCTTTCCATGTTCATATGAAACAATTAATAACTACTCTGTGTATCCAGCCATTGAAACAATTACAGATCTAGCTAATTATACTATCATCTCTCCATCTCTTAAACATAAGTAACACAAAAGAATTTGTCAAATACATTACTAGAATTTAGGTGATTATATCTACAGCATTTGCCTGAGTAAGAGACTTGGATTCAAATCCTGTCTCAGACACTAGCTGTGTGCCCCAAAATGAGCTACTTAATCTCTCTGAGCCTCAATTTTCTCATCAGTAAAATAAGGTGGTTGGATTTGCAAACTTCTAATATCCATCCCAGTTCTGGTTCATAGTTCTCTATTATCCAGGAAACTATTTTAGTAGGATGTCAAAAAGGGAATACAAGTAAGTCAGGCTGGAGCTTGGTGTCTACTGCTCCCTTATCCAGAAGCTTACTAATCTCCTCTTTAATACTATATTCTAGATTTTGTCAGAAATAGAGGTCAAGCTTGTCCGCCAGCTCTTTTAGAATTCAAAGATGTAGTTTTATCTTAGGTTGGACACCAAAGCTATCTACATTTATCTGAATGGAAGTCATGTGAAATAGGGATTAGAAATGTTCTACTTGGCCCCAAAGGGCAAAATTAGGTACAATGACAAGAAGTCATAGAGAGGCAGAGTTAGAATTATTGTATTGAAGGTCAGGAGAAGGGAGCATTTCAAAGAACCAGCTAAAAGTGAATTTGATACCCTTTGGATGTAGTGGGTATCCACTTACCAAACAAAGCTTCCATAGAGAGAATATTCATATTATTAAACCTCAGATATTCATTGAAACCTTGAAATTATTCACTTATAGACTCATAGATGGAGAAGGAAATGGCAAACTACTCTGCTGTCTTTGCCACACACAAAAAAAAAACACCCAAATGGAGTCATGAAGAGTCACACATGACTGAAATGACTCAACTAAAAACAAGAATCACAGAGCTAGAGCTAGAAGGTGCTTTGGAGGCCATCTGTCCAACACTTTCAATTTTTAAATGAGGAAATCAAGACTTGGAGAAAATGGTTTTAAATGACTTATCTAAGACCACAGAGATAGTTATAGAGGCAGGACTGGAAACCACAATCTCTGACTCTAAAATTAGAAATCGTTCCAATACACCATGGCAATATTGAAGTGCTACCTGCCATCCAAGGGCAACTAGGTGGCACAGTAGATCAAGCTCTGGACATGGAGTCAGGAAGACTCATCTTTCTGAGTTCAAATCTGGCCTTAGACACTTACTAGCTGCATGATTCTGGGCAAATCACTTAACCCTATTTGCCTCAGTTCATCATCTGTAAAAATGAGCTGGAGAAGGAAATGGCAAACCACCCTGTTAACTTTACCAAGAAAACCCCAAAGGGGGTCATGAAAAGTCAGATGCAACTGAAACAACTGAACAGCGACAACAACAATAACAATGAAAACCACATGTCATCCATTATGCAAGAGGTTTAGGAGACATAAAGATAATTACATTCTAGTCCCTGACCTCAAAGTGCATGCAGGCTAGCAGGGAGAATAGCATGCATGTATGCATGCATACGTATGTGTGTGTATATACATACACAGTGACTATGAAGCAGACTCTTCTATAAAAGCATGGGAGACGTGCAAAGTTCTATAAGAGCAGAAGAGATAGAAAGAGAGATGACTACTGGGAGGAAACAGAAAAGGCTAGCATATTGCCACTCATGTCTCTCCCAACTCTAAACTCCTATGATTCTGTGAAAATTGGAGAATATCCTAGCCTTCCCTGAACTGTCAAAGACTAATGTCCCATAGCCTTAAATTTATCAGTTACATGTATATTTAAAATATGTGGTTAATGTTTTGTTTTTGGTTTGTATCTTCCATTACTTACATCTCCCAGTACCTTCCCCACCAATGTAACCAAGACACATATTAAGAAAAGCAAACAGATATATTATATTGAATAATGCATACTTCTTTCAGAATCAGGCACCTCTACTAAAATGAAGGCAGGTTGTTTCCTCATCAATCATTTAGAGTCAAAGATTGGTATTGTCTTAGTTGGAATCCTGATATCATTTTAGTATTGTTTTCCTTAAAAACATTTTAGTTATTTATCTATTGTTGTCCTGAGTCTGTTTCCTTTATTCAGACTTACTTCAAAGAAATCTTACTGAATTTATCTGATTTCTTCATACTCATTACTTCTTATGGTGAGAGAATATTGCACTGCATTTGTTCAGCTGTTCCCTCTGGTCAACAAAAACCATGTTAGTTCCAGGATTTTTTGCTACCACAAAAATGTCGTTATGAATATTTCAGCATAAATGAAACCTTTTCCTCTATCTTTGAACTCCTTGAGGCAGAGGAACAGGAATTTAGAACATAAAATTTGCCCGCTGAATGTCATGCCATTCAAAGTTTCACATGTCTCATGTAAGTGCGTGGAGGGATATTTTCCTCCCTATTCCCTCTTCTCTCCCTCTCTATACATCTTTTGTACCTTTGTAGTCATACAGAGTCATGCTGCACTCATTGTAAACACTTGAAGATAGGCTAGAATCAGACAAAGGTCCTTTTCTGAAGCTCTTTATGGAAATGATTTAAAAGAAAAAGAACTTGGCCAAGACTGTTACAAAGACATTAAAGCCTATGTTGTTTTTGCAAATTCATCACTTCACCAATTCCATTCAGAAGCAATCTCTGTATCTGAAATACCATCAGAACAAGAATTGAGGCCTCTTTTTGATAGACCGTAGAGCACAATTGCATATTCTGTTTAGCTATATATTTGAGGGAAAATTTTTCTTTGATAATTTTATTGATTGTCATTAAGGTTATTCTCTCATTCTGTTTTGGGTTTCTGGCCAACTCTGAAATGTATTAAAGGTTTATTTTCTTCAGACACTTCAAATAGATTACAATCTCATATTTCAACCCAAGTAAGCAAGCATAACTTATCCAATTGAAACCTCATTAAATCAAGGCTTACTGCCCTAAGCCCACATTTTCTTCTATTAAATGCAGCCTAATCAGAGCATTGAAACTTCAATCAGAAGAACTGGGTTCAAGGTTTGATTCTGCCACTTCTCAGACTTGTGACCTTCAACAAGTAGGTCCTCATGTTTCTCTGAACCTCAGCTTTCATCTGCAAAATGGCTATATTTGTCCCACTTATTTCTAAGGATTATTGTAAAAATCACATGAGATCATGTAAGCTCCTTTGTAAATCCTATGTGTTATATTGTTATAGAGAGCTAAGTACAAAGAACCAGGTATTTTGAATAGACACAGTTTATAGATAGTCAGTAAACATTTATTAAGCACTCACTGTGTGCTAGGCACTGAGGCATTGCGATGGAAATGTGAATTAAAGAATTGGGGAGGTAGAACATCATTGAAAAAAAAATACATTCACAGTTGAAGTTGGGTAAGATGGAAATTCATCAAATACTGTAATAGGATTTATCCTCACTGAGCATGTCCAACAGGCTATGGAGGGAAGGTTTAATTTTTTTTTAAAGAAATAAAATACGTTTTCAAGGAAAAGGTAAATGTCTTCCAAAGGTATCCTAAGAGATTATTACACAACTCTAGTGGGAGGTTTAACTGCTAGACACTGTCTACGTTGAGGCATCTGGGAATGACACTTTCTTTTCAGAAAGAAGAGATATGTTGGTGACATATGTGTGTAAATGCCTATGTGTTTCCTGTATATTTTCAGCCCATGCTGCTGAAAGTTAGTTCACCAAAACAACATCCTGAGTATTTGTTTTTTCAGGTTCTTACTTGAAATTCATGTAAACTGGCTGTTTTCAAAAAGAAATGAGTGATTTGTTTCAACAAATATTGATTAAGTTCTACTCTATATGGCATAATGGAGAGTCAGCCTTTGAGTGGAGAAAACCCAGATTTTACTCCTGTTTGTGCTACATACTAGCTGATTGCTACCATGCTGTACTCCTTCTGTCAGTACAAGATGCCCCCATCCTACAATTTTTTTTAGTTCATTTTGTACCTATCTTGTATTTAATTATGTGTGAATATGGCATATCATATGTTGTCTCCATCAATAGATTATAACTCCATGAAGGTAGAGCTTGGATTGTGTACCTGTATCTAAGTGCCTTGACACAGAATAGATGTTTAGTAAAAGCTTATTGATCGATGGATTGATCTTCTCACTGCCTCCCTCGACCCAGTCAACTCTCAGAGATGTAGAGTCATATATGATTTGCCAGTCTGCCTTGGCAGAATTATCCATATGGAGAGTTTCCATAGAAGGATAAAATTACAGGTCTTAACTAAAACAAAAGACAAAATATGGAAGTGACTGTAACAGATGCATAGAATAAAAATTCCCTGCCCTCCAAGAGTATACAATCTTTTAGAGGAGTTTACATATCATTATTGTTCAATTGTTTCAGTCTCATGCAGCTCTTCGTGACCCCATTTGCAGTTTTCTTAGCAGAGATACTGGAATGATTTGCCATTGACTTCTCCAGTTCATTATACAGATGAGGAAACTGAGGCAAAAAGGGTTAAATGGCTTGTCTAGGCTTACACAGCTAATAAGTATCTAAGGCTGGATTTGAACTCAGGAAGATGAGTCTTCCTGACTCCAGGCCCAAAGCTCGACCACTGCACCAACTAGCTGTCCAGTTTATAGATTATTAGTCACTTAAAGCAATAGAAACTGTGATGGGTTAAATAAAAAGGAAGGGGGGGGAGCGAATGCCAACAGGAAGACCCATGACTTTTATAACAATGTCTCATTTGATGTCATTTTCTTCTATCATCCCCCAACTGTCATTCAGAGCTCTTCCTTATTCTTCTTTAAATGACAAAGGATCACTCCAGGATTACTCAGCACAAACTTAGTGAGTAGCGATGAAAAGATCACCTGTAATTCTGGCTACAAAGAATGAAATATTCCAGGGGTTCAAGTCCCTAGGGTCCAAAAGGAACACTGAGGAAAATAAATGGAGATAACAATTTATGGACATGATGTTATTCAAAGAAGACCAGGTTCTGCCAGACCCTGAAAATCCAAATTGATGAACGGGAAATAAAACCAGATTAAGAAGCATGAGATTGGTGGGGCTTCCTGAAACAAAAACAGGGGAAAGCAAAATATATTTCTAGAGGATTATGAAGGGAATAGAAATGGATAATTCTGAAATCCCTTGACACTATATCACAGTCTGTCATATATTCTTCAAGAAACTCAATTACAAAACATCCTAGACAAGACAAGTGCTTCTTGTTGAAAAGAGAGAAATTTTGAAAGTGATGGGGAATTCAGAATCTAGATCTTGGGGTCTGAGAACATATTAGATCTAGGAATAAGCTCTGGATTTCTCTGCAGAGAGTGGGGAGCACCCACACCAAAAAAATGTGAAATCTCTGAAAGGACAGATGAGATTAAAAGTCTAAGGGGAAAATGTGCCTTAGAAAACGTCCAGGATTAGTTGAGGTTATTTAGAACTCCAAATTAAAAGTGATTACAGCAAACAGATGTACAAGGACCATTTACTGTGATGGGTAAGAAGACTGGGTTGCTGTAGACAGACTTAGGACACAAATCACATTTGTCATTCCATTGAACAGTAGCTAGAGAAAAGAAAACCTTTAGAAGAAATAGTGATTTTTAGACTGCCCATTCAAGAGAAAAAAACTGGGCAAAAAAGAAAATTTCTCCTATCACTTGAATAGAATGGCTTTAAAAGTTTGGTTTTATGTCATGCATTCCGATATTCAGACAAAAGCCTGCACTTTACTGATCTACTATGCATCTACCACTGCTACATACTACTACCAGGCATTGTGGTAGTTGGTTTAAGTATTTTTTTCTCATTTTACCCTCATAAGAACTCTGGTAGGTAGGTGTTATTATTATCCCCATTTTACAGTTGAGGAAACTGAGGCAGACAAAATTAAGGCTCAAATGGCTAGTGTTGGAGGCCGGATTTGAACTTAGGTTTTACTGACTCCAGGTTCAGCGTTCTATATCCTCTGTGCTAACTTCCTCTAGAGCTGGTTGTTTTGTTTTTGATCTTTTTTTAGAGTTTGGGACACAGACATTAAAACTAATAAATACTTAGAAAATTTTTAATATGTTTACAATCCAGAATTATCCAGAATTATTTTCTTACTGCGTCTAGAGATGCAATATGGTGTAGTGGATGGAGTATCAGAACTGAATTGAAAAGACCTCAGTCCCACCTCCAACGCTTATTAGCTGTGTGACCTTGGGGATAATCTTTCTGAGCCAACTGAGTTTCAACTGTAAAATGGTAGAAGTAATGGCACCTATCTCACCATGTTATTGCGAGGATCATATAACATATTCCATATAACACATCTGTAGCTTTATAATTATAATTTATAATTTACATGTAAGTAACCAACTGTTTTTGTGAAACAGATCTGTATTCTGTTCATTTTGAGTATGGGTAAATGAAGTCCACAGGAGAAATGACTTGTCCAAAATTAGAATGGATATTCTCAAGAGGTGTTAGTTTTCTTCTCCTTGGAGGTCTTCAAGTAGTAGCTGGAAAACTACTTGTGTGGTATGCTTTAGCAGAGATTACTTTTGTATATTGGTTTGAATAGATGGCTGCTAATATTCTTTCCAACTCTCAAATTCTATGATTCCATGACTTCCTAAATTCCTAGAGCTATACTGGTCATATACTTCTGGTCATGCTTGGGGGTGGGATTTGGGAGGGAGGACAGAATAGTCCAGATTAGAGACTAAAACTGAGAGACTTACATATCAAAAGCTAGGATGTCAGGATAACTAATAGGTGTAGAAGCGAACACACAGAGGCAATCAGTGGGTCATTCAAGCCAATGGGATCAGTTATTTCAAGGTACCAAGTTTGCAGGGGTCAGAGGAAAATGACTTAATAGTGCATAGGATAACAATAAGGACTTCATCTGTGATTTCATTGATATAGGAAACTTCTGGATGAACTCTCTCTCCAAAGCAGATCACCACCTTCTCCTAGAGAGTTGTTTAGAGCAGAGGTTTCCAACACATGCATCTGTCAACACTCACTTCCCAGTAAAGCTTGAACCAGATTGAAATCTAATTGTGTTATATAATTGTGATGGAATACTACTGTGCAATAAGACATGATGAATTCAATGGTCTTAGAAAACGCAGAAAGACTTGCATGACATAACGAAGAGCTAAAAGAACAGAAACAAGAAAACACTGTATACAGTTAACAGCAATATTGCTTTAAGAACAACTTTGAGCAAATATGTCATTTTGAATATTATAAATATCCAAATTAACTACAGAAGACATATGAGGAAAGTATTATCTGCATCCAGCAAAAGAACTGATACATAGAAGTGTATATAGAATATACCTATTTGTGTCTAATGGTAGCCATCCGGGCATGATGAAGGATGGGGAGAAAGAGAAAAAAGAAATGTATATTATAATTTTATTATATTTTTAAAAGGAATAACAAGTTGTACATAATATAGATGCAGTTTTAGGTGCAATCATCTTTTTTATTATCCTATGCTATGGAAAGGCTTTATTTATTTGATAAATTAAAAGAAATGAAAAAATAGAATTGGGAAATGTTTAACAAAATACATTAAAATACAATAAAACATAGATGATGTTGATATGTAGTTTTCTAAGTCAACATGTGGGTTGTGAGGATACTTATGTACATTTTCTTTTGAGTTTGACACCATTGGTCTAGAGGACTGAGAAGTTAAGTAATCTGTCCAAGGCTGTAGAATTAGAATTAAAGCTGAAAGATTTCAGAGGCTTTCTAGTCCAAACTCCTTATGTTACAGATAAGGAAAGGGTCTCACATGTAATGAGTAACAGAGTAAGAATCAGAAGCCAAGTTTTGTGACTCTTGGTCCAGAAATTGTTCCACTGTGTCATGCTGCCACTCAAGACACACTTGCTAAAGATCTCCTAATTGCTAAGTCCAATGTCGTCTTTTTCTTTTCTCAGTGCTAATTCTCCTTGACCTTTATGAAAAAATCAAAATTGTTTCAAAATTTCATGCAAGAAGAGTTCAGGTCAATAACATTTTCTAGGGCCAGATAAGAATACAATAAAGCATGTACGCAAATGAGTTCAGTTTTATAAAGGAAAAAATATTTCCAATTGGCAAATCTCAGGATGGTTATGCCCTTCTGATCATTTTTTTTGTTGTTCAGTCAAGTCCAACTCTTTGTGACCCCATTTGGGGTATTCTTGGCAGATACTGGCATGGTTTGTCATTTCCTTCTCTAGCTCATTTTACAGATGAGAAACTGAGGCAAACAGGGTTAAATGGGTTAGACTTTAGGATTAGGGCTAAATTTCCTAACCATTGCACCACCTAGCTGCTTTAGTAGCTTAGTTGTTAATCCCTAGCTGATCCCTTAGCTGATTCCCACCACTGGTATGTAAATCTACCTCTCTTAATATTCTGACTAAATTTCCTCTATGGACAGCTCCTTGCTACTTCCATAGTCTTCTATATGGCAAAGCGCAGAGGGCATAGTGTCAGATAAGAGTAGCGATGGAGAAAAAATGCTCTGTACCCAGTTCACTTTGACAAGGCTCCTCAAAACAAAGACTGCTTCTGCTTTGTCATCTATATTTATTAAATGCCCAGAGTGTGTCAGTGTGAAAAGGTGCTATCCAGGTTTCAAAAAAGAATAAATAAGGTAATATCCATAAAGCGTGAGTGACAGCAAAGCACTAAATAAACATGATTGATTGTTGTTGTATAGTCATTGTCATAGTACATGACATTGTTTGCCCTTAGCAAGGATATAACATATTCATTAAATTTGGTTTTAAAATGGTTAAATTACAACATTAATTTTCATAAAATCATAGAGCTAAAAGGGATCTTAGATGTAATTGAGTGCAATCCCTTCACAGAGGTGAAGAATGAGGACCAGAGAGATTAAGTGACTTGCTCAGAAAATTAACCCTAGGCCTTCCTAACTCCAAATCCAGTGGCTCAATATTATCGATGTGATGTTAAATATCAGATATTTATACATTAAAAAAAAAACTTCTCCACTCCATTGTTTAGATGTCATGAAACTACAACTACAAATACATGGTATAAATGTATATACATGCTATATAATATGTATAAAGAGCTATAACATATGTAATTGCCTGAACTACAATTTACAGAGATATCATGTAAATGTCTGGCAATTGGGGGAAAAGAATTATGGTGGTGTCAACTGAGTGATGAAAACTGAATGATTGTACTCTTATTAAGTTAGACTGTATAGACTCCTTAGAAGTGACTCTCCAGCATGATTCTGAAGTGGATGATCTTCAAAAGAAAGTCAACCAAGTTAATTGCTACCCAGGATATCAATCATTAGAGGGGAAAGAAAAAAGCCTTTAGAAGTTACTACTTAGTAGTTACTACTACTACTACTACTACTACTACTACTACTACTACTACTACTACTACTACTACTACTACTACTACTACTACTACTACTACTACTACTACTACTGAAATAGGACACTTGTCTACCATGAAATCAGTATTTCCTGGAGCTGAGTTCTTACTGGCAATGTTTACTCCTCTCCCATTCATTCCTTTTTTTTTTTAATCTTTAATAATTTATTTTAGTTTTCAACATTCACTTCCATAAGATTTTGAGTTTTAAATTTTCTCCCCTCCTTCTCTTTCCCATCCACAAGATGGCATATAATTTGATATGGGCTGTACTTATACATCCATATTAAGCATATTTTCGCATTAGTCATGATATATAGAAGAATGAGATCGAAGGGGAGGAATGAACAAAACAACAAAAGAAAAGGAGAGCAAATAGTATGCTTCCATCTGCATTCAGATTCCATAGTTCTTTCTCTGGATGTAGATAGCTTTTTCCATCATGAGACTTTTGGAGTCATCTTAGATCCTTGCATTGCTGAGAAGAGCTAAGTCTATCAAAGTCAGTCATCGTACAATGTGGCTGCTAGTGTGTACAACATTCTCCTGCTTCTGCTCATTGCACTCAGCATCAGTCCATACAAGTCTTTCCAGGTTTTTCTGAAGTCTGTGCTCATCATTTCGTATAGCACAATAGTATTCCATTACATTCATATACCACAACTTGTTCAGCCATTCCCCAATTGATGGGCATCCTCTCAATTTCTAATTCTTGGCCACCACAAAAAGAGCTGCTGTGAATATTTTTGTACATGTGGGTCCTTCTCCATTTGTATGATCTCTTTGGGATACAGCCCTAGAAGTGCTATTGCTGGGTCAAAGGGTATGCACATTTTTATAGCCCTTTGGGCATAGTTCCAAATTGCTCTCCAAAATGGTTAGATCATTTCACAACTCCACCAACAATGCATTAGTGTTCCAATTTTTCTACATCTTCTCCAACATTTATCTTTTTCCTGTTTTGTCACATTGACCAATCTGATAGGTGTCATGTGGCACCTCAGAGTTGTTTTGATTTGTATTTCTCTAATCAATAGTGAGTTAGAGCATTTTTTCATATGACTATAGATGGCTTTAATTTCTTCATCTGAAAACTGCCTACTCATATCCTTCGACCATTTATCAATTGGGGAATGACTTGTATTCTTATAAATTTGACTTTCCTTTAATTCTCTGTATATTTTAGAAATGAGGCCCTTATCAGAGAGACTGCTTGTAAAAATTCTTTCCCAATTTTCTACTTTCCTTCTAATCTTGGTTGCATTGGCTTTGTTTGTACAAAAACTTTTCAATTTAATGTAATCAAATTTATCCATTTTGCATTTTGTAATGTTCTCTATCCTCTGTTTGATCATGAATTCTTCTGTTCTCCATAAATCTGATAGGTAAACTATTCTTTGCTCTCCCAGGTTGCTTATAGTATCAGTTTTTATATCTAAATCATGAACCCACTTTCACTTTATTTTGGCATATGGTGTGAGATTTTGGTCTATGCCTGATTTCTGTCATACTCTTTTCCAGTTTTCCCAGCAGTTTTTGTTAAATAGTGAGTTCTTATCTCAGAAGCTGGGGCGTTTGGTTCATCAAATAGTAGATTACTATAATCACTGACTACTGTTTCTTGTGTACCTAGCCTACTCCACTGATCCACCATTGTATTTCTTAGCCAATACCAAGTAGTTTTGATGATTGCTGCTTTATAACACAATTCAAGATCTGGAACAGCTAGGCCACCTTCCCTAGGCATTTCTTTTGATTACTTCCCTTGATATTCTAGACCTTTTGTTCCTCCAGATGAATTTTATTATTATCTTTTCTAGCTCTATAAAAATTTTTTTGGTAGTTTGATTGGTATGGTACTGAATGAGCAAATTAATTTACGTAGAATTGTCATTTTTATGAGATTAACTTGACCTACTCATGAGCAACTGATATTTTTCCAATTATTTAGATGTGAGTTTATTTGTGTGAAAAGAGTTTTGTAATTGTGTTCATAAAGTTCTTGAGTTTATTTTGGCAGGTAGATTCCCAAATATTTTATAATGTTTACATTAACTTTAACTGGAATCTCTCTATCTCCTGTTGATGGGCTTTGTTGGTAATATATAGAAATGCTGATGATTTATGTGGGTTTATTTTATAGCCTGCAACTTTGTTAAATTTGTTTATTATTTCAAGTAATTTTTCACTTGATTCTCTAGGATTCTGTAAATATACCACCATATCATCTGCAAAGAGTGACAGCTTTGTTTCTTTTTTGCCTATTCTAATTCCTTCAATTTATTTTTCTTCTCTTATTGCTAATCATTGAACATTGTATAACAGTGGTGATAATGGACATACTTGTTTCACCCCTAATCTTATTGGAAATGTTTCTAGCTTATCCCCATTACATGTAATGTTTGCTGATAGATTTAGATAGATGCTACCCATAATTTTAAGGAAAACTCTATTCCTAAGCTCTTTAGAGTTTTTAATAGGAATGGGAGTTGTATTTTGTCAAATGCTTTTTCTGCATCTATTGTGATAATCACATGATTTCTGTTAGGTTTTTTTTGTTGTTGATACGGTCAATTATGCTGAAAGTTTTCCTAATATTGACCCAGATTAGGAGGGAAGCAGAAAACTGGGAAAGAATTTTTACAACCAGTGTCTCTGAAAAAGGCCTCATTTTAAAAATTTATAGAGAACTGAGTTGAATTTATAGGAATACAAGTCATTTCCTAATTGATAAGTGGTCAAAGATATGAACAGGCAGTTTTCAGAGGAAGAAATTGAAGCTAACTATAGTCATATGAAAAACTTCTCTAAATACTATTGATTAGAGAAATGCAAATCAAAACGATTCTGAGGTACCACATCACACCTCTCAGATTGGCCAACATGACAAAACAGGACAATGATAAATGTTGAAGAAGATGTGGGAAAACTGAAACATTAATTTTTTTTGGTGGAGTTGTGAAATGATCCAATTCTTCTGGAGAGCAATTTAAAACTATGCCCAAAGGGCTAGAAAGTTGTGCATACCCTTTGATCCAGCAATACGTCTTCTAGGTCTATACCCCAAAGAGATCATAAAAATGGGGAAAGGACTCAAATACTGGCAATGTTTACCCCTATCCCATTCATTCTTACCTTCACCATCCTTCCAGTAAGCTCCAAGGAATTCTGTTCTCATGCAGAAGACTTTGGTCCTTTAGACTAGATACGATCTAAAACATAACACCTAATTATGTCTTATGATATGACCGATTTGCCATTCTCATACACAAACATGGATCTCCTAAACTTGGGCTCCTTGAAGGACTAGGAAATGTGGTCAATTTATTAGGAAATAGTATCTGGTAAAAAGTAATTTTAGTTGAAGGCTGCTTGCCTCAACTGTTCTGCAAAATAAGGTAGAATCAGGCAGGATTGTATGTATAGGGTCAGAGAGACCAAGACACATGAGAGAAAGGAATAAATGAAATATGTTCTTATTTGTTTGACCCGTCAACTAGTGGCAAGGAGTCAGAAAGGTGTAGTATAAAGACAACTGAATTCAAAGTCAGATGACCCGGGTTTTAGTCCCAACCTAGCTACTAACTAAATCGAACACCTCACTTAACTTTTCTGAGCTCTAGCATTCATATGAAAAAATAATGATTTTAAGCAAGGTGATCTGGTACATTGTAAGGGTTTAGCATATATTTTTTGATTGATTGTAGATTAATTTAATGACTCTTCTTCCACTAATAAGATTTTAGCTTTTTCTTCTGGAACTGATGTAGTAATGTGATTCATCTCTTAATGACCCAACAGTGGTTTTCTTCATAGACAAAAAAAACTTTTCACAAAACAAAAATTGTGACTTACTGTTCCTTAGGGACTACATTTCAGCAATTTGAGAACATTGCAAAGTATTATCTTGGTAAATATATGCTAAAACAATTCTTTCTTTGGGAAATTTATGCTAGCAAGAGAGAGGATAATTTTCAAGGTAGAAGTTAGGAAAAGGGAAAGGAAATCGAGATAAAGACATGGCCTTCTCTATCATGTACTTACAAAGAGATACCATAGTGGTGGAATACAGAGTGGAAGGGAGGTTGAGATTCAGATCTGTCCTGGCCTGCCTAATAGAACGACAAAGTAGACAGCATCTGACTTTGCAAGAAGATAATCAGTCAGGGAATAAGCATTTATTAGGTGCTTATTATTTGGCAGGAACTGTGTTATATACTGTGGATATAAGGTCATCAGATGAAATAATGTCTACTAATAAGAAATTTACATTTTAATGGTGGAGGCAAGTACACAAAATGTATAAAGCGAAAATATAAAGTCATTATATGACTTTATGCAGATATGTATGTAAGTGTATATATATGTACATGTAAATACATGTATTTATATATTAATTAAAAATAAGAAAGTTAGAGAGGGAGGGCCCTAGCAGTGGGGGGATCAGGAAAGGCCTCGTGCCAAGACCCAGAGAGAATGATATATACTCTGAGCTGGCTATAATAATAATTATAGCTAGTATTAATATAGTGCTTTAACATTTATAAAGCATATTACATATGTTAACTCATTTGATGCTCACAACAACCCTGGGAATTAGGTGCTATCATTAACCTTCATTTTACAGATAAGGAAACTGAGTCACAGAGTGGTTAAATGATTTGCTCAAAGTCACCTAGCATAGGAAAGTCTGAGACAGGATTGAAACTCTGGTCTGCCTGATTCCAAGTCTTGATTAAATGTTTCCATTTTAAATTGTCCTTCATTTCTTCTACAATAATTTGTTTTATCCCTCCCTATACTGTAAAAGATGAAATTATGCAAAATGAACATACATAAGAGAAAGTGGGAAACATTGAGCAACTGTTGCCTACCATAGACAATCACGCATATGGGAACACATTTCCAGATGCAGGGAGCAAAGAACAGCTGCTCCCTTTTCTGTTAGCTTTCTCAATCTGAGCAGTTCATTTGTGAATTCCAATCAGCTTCCTTTTGGAATCCGCACTGCAGATACACAATAGCTATGCAAAAGAGAAATTACTTGGTTCCTACTCACTACAACTCTAATGGGAAGATTGTGTACAGATGGGAAAATAATATATCTCTAACACTTTCTTAATCAAAAAGACTTGAAATGTTCACCTGCTAGGAGTCAGAAGGGGGGGAGGGAAGAGGAGGTGTGTTGAGTAAGACAAGAGCTATTTTCTCTCAAGTGAATCTCAACAAGAGGATTTGGGGATGAGGGAGGAAAAGTTCCTGGCATAGTACTTATATGAAATAGTGTAATAGCTTTGATGAGCAGAAGTAGAAACAACTTTGGAGACTAGAAAATAGCACATATAAAGAGAGATATTAGCAGATGAACAAAATATCTATGATTTTTGTTATATCTCAGTATACATGGGCAAAAATTAAAATATTTCCAGCTTCCAAGATTGGGGAGAGCATTTCACCCTAAAACAATCATTAGCCATATCCCTTTCTCCCCATCTGATCCAGTAAGTATTTGTTAAGTGAGTGCTTACATGTGCCAGTTCCTATATAGGTGGGGCAGATACAAAGATAAAAAAATATGGTCTCTGTCTTCAAAGAACTTACATTCTCTGGGTACAGGGAGGAAAGCGGACAGAGAAGATGATATGCTATCCAATTCAATTCCCTGAAATAAATATAGAAGATGATTTTCCAGCAAAGAAAACAGAGAACACAAGATTTATTGAAATGATGAGTAAGCTCTTTTCCTCTTGTGTTAGAGGTGGCAGGATATGGAAGAGAAGGTCAAAAGGTAGATAAGATCAAATTTAGCTGCCTATCTTTGTTTATTTTTTCAGGTCATGGGTTAGGGTTGTTTTTGTTTTTATTTTGAGGAAGTACACAGACAAAAATGAAGGCCTGTTTAAATCCATGCCTACTTTTCAGTTCCCATCCCTCCACTTCCAACATCTCTGGAGTCCCAGAAGACTGTAGCTGGCCCCGGGATCTGGAGATTAAACTTTAAAAAGTGACTTCGATCTGCAGAAATGCATGTGAAATAAAACAAGGCAGCAGAAATCGTCTCAGAAAACTTTAATGGCCCTCAACTCTATTGCAATGATAATTATCCATGGTCTCTAGGGTAGAGACCAGGCCAGAGGCAGAAAAAGTGAGAAATATTTGGGCAAGCATGGATGGTATTATTCAGTAAGACCAAAGTATACTTTTTTTTTTTTGGCAGGCAAAGGACTCTCTTCTTTCCAATCTCTAACAGCTCACAGACTGCTTCCTTTATGTCTTTGACTTGAGTTTTGCACTATTAGTAGCTGTTGGCTTCCCTGTCAAAGCTGGACCAAGCATCAGCCCCTTTTCTGTATGGGAGGGGTGTGCGTGTGTGTGTGTGTGTGGAGAAAGAGGTTTATGTATACATTAATTAGCCATAAGAGAACAAATTAGCCAGATTTGGAATTTCATCTATATATATGTTGTGTATATGTATATATGAGCAGCTTGCATCCTGGGCCATCTCCAGTTGTCCTGATCTATATCTGGCCACTGGCCCCAGATGGCTCTGGAGGAGAAAGTGAGGCTGGTGACTTTGCACGGCCCTCCCTCACTATAATCCAATTCACTTCCAAGTCATGGCATTGTCTTCCTGATGTCATGGTCCTCTTCAAAAATGAAGGACAAAACCTACTCAATATAGGGCAGCTAGGTGCACCAGCAGATAGGGTGGAGTCTGTCGTCAGGAAGACCTGAGTTCAAATCCAGCCTCAGACACTTACTAGCTGTGTGACCCTGGGCAAGTCACTTAACCATTTGCTCAGTTTCCTCATCTGGAAAATGAGCTAGAGAAGAAAGTGACAAGCTGCTCCCGTATCTTTGCCAAGAAAACTCCAAATGGGATCACAGAATTGGACACAACTGAAATGACTGAATGACAAAATGTGCATATGCACACATGCATGCATGTATGCATGTGTTGTATGTACACACCTATGTACATACATGCATATTTAAATAAATTTGTGTGTATACATATATTACAAGAAATTTATTTTGTATTTATATAAATATATAATATGTGTACATGTTTGTGTATAGATATACACATGTATGTGTGTATATATATGTATACACACATATATGGATGAACAAACTTTGTAATATATGTCCTATGAAGAAAGGGAGACTTCTAGCCTTAGCATGAAGCATGTGTGTACATGCATGAACACATATGCACACATACACAGTAAAGCCTGCGGAGGTGCGGGTGGTAGAGGAAGCCATTCTACAGCAGCTCATTCAGAAACGAAACCACAAGATATTCTTTTATAGTCAATGAAAACAACAAAGACCTCATCATCCAAATAGCCCAGTAACGGCCCAAGCTCCTGATCGCCGGAGATAAACTACAAAGTCACCGCAGTCCTCCTTGAATCGCAATTACAGGACCCAGATGCCAGCCTTTGAAAGACATTTCCCTAGCAGTAGGCTCTGCTGCCCTGGCAGACTTTTCCAACAGCTCCTTTGGCAGCTTTGAAGTTGCTTCTGAGTCAGTTATGTGATTAGACTTCTGGGGTGGCCAGGCTTGCTTATCTCTCTCCGTGCCAGTCCCAGGACAATGTTGTTTCTTGCAAAGGCAGGTAAATTTCACAGTTCCCATTTACAATCTGGGCTACCTTCCTTTCCCACATATGCAACTGTTTTATTTCCCCCGCCTGTCAAAACACCTTAAACCACAGAGGCCTGTATAGAACTAAATCACCAGATTACACGGACAGAATATAAACCCTGGGTGATCCAGAAAGATGGCTTTATTCAGAAGAACTAGTTGTTTGGTTTCATCTTCTTTTCCCTTCCTCCAGCCCTGATCTGAAGGGGTTCTGAAGATCACCCCCATGCCTCCCCAGATCATGTCAGACTGCAGGAAACCAGGTCAGTCTTTCAGACCCTTCACAGTGAGTATTATAGGGAGACTGTTCAAAGAGAAACAGTAACATTGGATATAACCTTCACCCTTGCTAGCATCACCAGTAAGATGCATATTTAATTAAAGCTCACTTTCCTTCTTGTATACTTTGACAACTGAAGCCGTTATTTTAAATGTTTATGACTTTCCAAAGCTGCTGTTGAAACATGTAACGACACAACCCATAAGTACCTGCCGGCATGTGGTATGGTTGTGCCTTCCTCATGGACGTTTAAAAATAAGTTTTGATTTTGAATTGCATATGGTAATGCAGTGCTATTTATGCTATTGGTGATTAAAGTTAATAAAATCTAACAATAAAAAGGGAAGAGAGAAAGAGAAAAGATAAGAGGAAATGGGATTCTGGAAGCTTTTTTCTCTTATCTTATTTTTGTATTTGTATCCACAGTGTCTCACATATAGTAGGCACTTAATAAATGTGTGTTGATTATCTCTTGCTTGAGGAGCCAATTTTGTGGGGGTTATCTGTGTACTCAATGGCAGCGATGCTGATGCACAGAAAACTGTGACTGCATCCCATAAATTCAGAAATATCCACAGCAAAACATACTCTACAGACATGCTAACCATCATGGGGCGCAGCAGCCATACCCACTGACTGAGAAGCATCAATGTATCAATCACTCAGGTGCTTACTATATGTCAGGCATTGTGCTAATGGCTGAAGATAGAAAAGGGAGGAAAAAAAGAAAATAGTCTTGCCTTCAATGAGCTTACATTCTCATTATCAGCAGTTCTTATCTTTAAACATCTTAATACAAGGAAATAAAATGTTTTCATTCCTTTCCATCTCCAGTTGACTCCAGAAATCATTTGGCTATATATCTATACATATTCCTGGCCATCTCCACAACATGACCCCTGCACTCCAGCTATCATTCTCACCCTTCTCCTTCCAGATGAAACTGTATTCTATCCCTAGGTACCTGGCTTCTGGTAGGCAAGACTACGCTCTATCCTGCCTGGAACCTGGCCCCCCTATCACTTCCTGTTCATCTCCAGACTACTCCCTGGCCAATAGGAAATTCTTGACAAATGTATTTCCCTATTTCTTTCATTTTTTCATGCTCTTCCTCTCCTTCCCTTCCCCATATGACTCTTTTTCATTCTGTCTCTACCTGTGGGTTTCTCTCTCCGTCTCTGTCACTTTCTTCCCTCTGTCACCTTCTAGTAAGTAACCAGTGTGGTTCACAAAATGGCAGGCTAGAGTTTTACAGTAGATACCTTTAATGATACTCAAGCAGACAAGCAAAACATCTGCCATTGTTTTCATTATATGTTATATGAGGGAGCTGCCTGTGAGACACAGATGTCAAGTGGCTTTTCCAGCATCGTACAGATTTCAATACACAAGTGACACACACTGCAAATTGCTCAGACCTTCTTTCAAAGAACTAAGAGGACATGAGAAAATAGACCTTTCCAAAGAAGTCTATGGATTTTGTCTAAGCAGTCAAGCTATGAAGGCTATTCATAGGAAACATGTAACAGAGAGTAAGACTAATACAAGCTCTCTCATCGACTATGTGATTGTTTTGCCAATTTCACTAATAACAAAAATGTTCCTCTCTCCCCAAAAGGAGTACCTGAGTTCTTTTCCTGGCAACAATTTGATTAAGCCAAAAAGCTATTGAAATCCTAGATGGTGTTAATAGGACTATGGTGGGCAATTCTTGTCCCTTGAACAAAAAATAAAAGGCAGCGCAATGTGGTGGGTAGAGAGGCAACTTTGAAGTCAAGAGGACCTGGATTCCAGTCCCACCTTTGATACAGAGTCTGTGACTCCGGGCAAGGCACTTTGCCTCTCAGTATGCTTTCTTTTAAATTATTGTTTTTCAGTTGACAAGTATTTGTTTTCTCTTTCTCATACCTACTTCCCTCAACTGGAAAAGAAAAAGAAAAGCAAAACCCATATAACTGATATTGATATACTCAAGCAAAATTAATTCCCATATTTAACCTACAGTGAAGGTACCAATCTGCATTGTTACGAAATTCCTCACCTGAGAGTCTCCCATGCCAGTAAAAATCAAAGGTCCAGTCCCTGTCCCTATCCCTGTCCCTACTATTGGAACAGCAGAATTATATACATCATAGCATCTTTTTACAAAGGAGCTCTGACTCCCAATATATGCAAAACCATGAGACAGAAGGGAGTCTAAGCTAAGGTTAAAAAAAAGAAATAAATAAAGGAATGAGAGGAGTCAGTTTGGTCATGTAACAAAAGCAAGAAACATCTTTAAATGGAATCCATGATCACCTCATATTGCAGAAATCATCATAAGCATTTAAAAAGACACATGCAGGAAGGTGATATGTACCAATATCTGTTATACAGTGTGAGGAAGTAGAGAAATTCTATAAAAACTCCGTAAGACCCTCCAAATTAAATCAATGCCAGCTTTAATATTCAGTGACCTTAATAAACTTGCAGACACATAGAAAGAAGCTAAAAGGATTCTTGGACAGAGTTTTTCCCATTGCACAAGGCTCCCAGCTATCATGAATGCATTCTTCTAGAAGAGTCAAGTTGTTCTAGAAATAGCAATCAATTAATAACATCACAAAACTATAATAATGATATTTTAACAAATAAGAAATGATTGCTTAATGATGTGGAAATAATTTCTGAATCTACTTTTCATGTATTATGAGATTCTCAATTTGTTAGGACAAAGATCAAAATCAATAGCAAACTAGAATTAAAAAATAGGAAAGTAAAGCATGCTGTTTAAACAAGTCGTTAACATTTAAAATGGGAAATGAATACAAGAACAGAACTTAACACAGACGAATACCATTTCCTAAAAAGTTTTACTGATGTCAATCATCAACCACATCCAATAAGTACTCGCTATCATTTCCAAGTGAAGAAGGCAGGCGAGGACAATCAGTTCAGAATGGAAACTTTTCTGTGAAATCTTCTGGAAGATGGTGGCAGAAATTTACATATACAATCACTGCACAAATAGCCAAAAGCGGTATAAAGAAAATTTGTTTACAGAAAACTTGGCAAGATACTCAGTTGAACAGATCATACCAAGGGCACTGAAGATTGAAACTAGAAGGACAGCAAACATGAAAAATGGAAGCAATCTGTCAAAATGTGCATGAGAAACACTTGGACATTTGGACTCTAACATTGCTGTCCTCAGTGTACTGTGTGAAGAAGAGACGACACTAAAGAAATCAAAGACAGAAGGAGTGGTTCCTAAACATCTAGTTAAAATCATGGGTTTGTTATTCCCAAAGGATGGGGGCAATTTGTAAAATAACAGTAATGTTTAACCACATGCCTGCTTTTCCACTAAAAAATATTTTAGGGAATAATCTACATGTATATTAAGGATATTTTAATGATATTCTACATTACCCAACATCTCTACTCTTCCACAATTGCCTGGAATGTATACAGAATACAAGATCTCATTTAGATTATTATTTTAAAAGCATATTAGCTCTCTTCTCAGAATGTGTCTCCCATACATACAGGATGTCTGCCAAATCTCATGGCAGTTTTAAACTTTAATAGCTTGTAATATCATACAAGATTTCTTGATAGATAAAACAACATAGATAACTTTGTTAGATAGCACTGTGATAATTAATAATAAATGAGGCCCTGATCAGAGAGATACAGTCTCACCAAAGTCTTTCATCACTGTCATAAAGAATGTCTAAATCAGAGTACAAATGGAAGAAGGATTCCCTAGAGATTGTGCGATCCTCCAGGTGCTCTTATTCGTAATTGATATTGTGTTTTCTTTCTAATGTGGAGCATTGCAGACTTCTAAATGAGATCCATAATCACTCAAAAGATTGCAGAATAATTCTCTCCACACAAGGAAAACGAAATAGATAAAAAGTGTCCACCATTCAGAACATGATATGCAGCTTGATGGCCAGTCCATAGAGTTGGCCCATCACTCCATAAATCTTAGATAGAAGTAGCATATTATCACTGAAGGAGTCCTAGAGATGAATAGAAAGAAGAGGTGGCCAGAATTCCCTTTGAGAGGTGGCATAGTGCTGTAAATGACTCCAAGTTTCTCACTGACATAAAGCCTATCTTTTTAATATCAATATTTTTTTCTCATACTATTTTATTTTTGTGAATATTGAATACTATAGTCTCAAAATAATTAAAATTTCAGGGGTCTTTATAAAATTATAAATACCCAAATTAACTATAAAGGACATATGAAGCAAGATGTTATCTGCATCCAGAGAAAGAAGTGATAAATAGAAACATGTATAGAATAATTTTACATATACATATATGCATACATACATATACATATATTTGTATCTAATTGTAGCCTGTTTTTCCCTACAGTGAATTTTTAGAAATGTATTTAGTATTTTATTTTTCCCCACTTACATGTAAAAATAATTTTAACATTTGTTTTTAAAACTGAGTTCCAAATTCTCTCCCTTCCTCCTTCTCCACCCCTCTCATTGAGAAGGCAAGCAATTTGATATAGGTTACACTTGTATAGTCATGCAAAACATTTCCATCTTAGTCATGTTGTGAAAAAAAAAACATAGGCCAAAAAAATCCTCAAGAAAAATAAAGAAAATTTTTAAAAATATGCTTCAATCTGTATTCAGACAACAACAATTCTTTCTCTGGGCATGAACAGTATTTTTCGGCATTAGTCCTTCAGAGTTGTCTTGGATCATTGTACTGCTGAGAATAGCTAAGTCATTCACAGCTTATCATCTTACAATATTGCTATTACTTTGTACACAGTACATTTCACTTTGCATCAGCTTATCTAAGTCTTTCCCAGTTTTTTTGATAGCATCCTATTCATCATTTCTTATAGCACAATAATATTCCATCATAATCATATACCACAATTTGTTCAGCCATTCGCCAATTGATGGGCATCCCCTCAATTTCCAATTCTTTGACCCCATAAAAGAGCTGCTATGAATATTTTTGTACATATAGGTCCTTTTCCTTTTTGTTTTTATCTTTTTTGGGACACAGGCCAAGTAGTGGTATTGATAGGTAAAAGGGTAAGCATGGCTTTATAGCCCTTTGGGCATAGTTCTAAACTGTTCTCCAGAATGGCTGGATTAATTTACAATTCCATCAAGAGAGTATTAGTATCCCAATTTTGCCACATCCCCTCCAACATTTGTCATTTTCCTTTTCTGACCTATTAGCCAATCTAATAGTTATAAGGTAGTACTTCAGAATTGTTTTAATGTTGCATTTCTCCAGTCAATAGTGAGTTAAAACATTTTTATATGGCTATAGATAGCTTTGATTACTTCAACAGAAAAATGATCATATCTTTTGATCATTTATCAATTGGTGAATGGCTCTTATTTTTATAAATTTGACCCCATTCTCTATATGTTTGAGAAATGAGGCCTTTATCAGAGAAACTTGCTTCAAACATAAAAAAAAAATCGGAAGTCTCAAAGGGTAATGCAGAGGCATACGGCAAACATAAATAGGCTCCAATGTGTTAGTAGTGAAAGATTTATCAGGAGAAGCTATATAAAGAATGGCATCCAAGACATACATGACCTGAAAAGAGGTGAACTAGTTATGTTATGATAACAACATGTTCTAGTGGTGCCATTACAATGCCAGGAGACTAAAGAAAGGTCTCTCCTCCATTGTGTAAAATTGTCTATGGACAATAAATTGCACCAAGGGAGAAAGTACTCACAGTAGCACAGTGCCTGGCACATAGCAAGCGCTTAATAGATGCTTACTGATCAATGAGATCTCATAGGCAGTGAAGAAGAATTTGAACCTCACCAAGACCAGTGAGCTTTCCATTATACTAGACTACTTCTCCCTGGTATACAAAGTATGTTTTGTAGTCAGGCCACATATGTAGTAGAGTTTACAGCTTTGTATAAATTTAGATGGAACCTTGACCAGCATGAGTTTGTCAAGGAAAAGACAAGATATCATAAAGATACTCAAAACCATATCACAAATATTGATCTGATGATGATGCCTGAAGAAGGAAAGACTAGGGTATATATTATTATTTTCAATTACTTGATGGAATTCATTCTGCTTATAGCTCTAGAGATGTGAAGCTAGAGGGTGAAAGTTAAATGGTTGATTTTAGGTCAACACCAAGTATTTTCCTAACAGTTTTTAAATTAAAAAAAAATTGAAAAGCAGGAGTCCAGACCTGTTATTTCATCAGCGTAAGGAACTCTGCACTAGAGAACTTCCTCTATTAATGCAGCTAGGTAACTCTTCTGCAACTTAGAGCTTTAGAGAATTGCCTAGAAAACCAAAGGGTCATGAAGGGCTTTGCCTAGGATCAAAAAACCAATGTGTGTCAGAAGGGGGCCTTAAACCAAGGTCTTCCATTCTTTGAGGCTAGCTCTCTAACCACTATGTAACGCCTATTAGTGCTACATCACGAGGCAGTAAGTTCCCTTTTACTGGAAATAGTCAAGGAGAGGCTAGTTGGATACTTACTGGACATGTAATTAAGAGGATACATGCTTCACATTGCCTTATTCCTCTTTAAGCTTCACTCCAAACTTTCTTTATCATGCCCAGTTCTTCATCCTGAAGCCTTACTCCAGCACTGGAATTCACATATTGCAAGCATCCTCCAACCCTGAGGCCTCTTCCTTGGACTGATACATATTCTATAACTTCCATTTAAGGAGAGCACCCAAGCCAGCCATGTCTCATTCTTGTCCAGGCTTCATTCTAGACTTCTACATCCCTGTGTCTGGTACCTGTGTTCATTGGTGACCCCCTTCTCAAATTTCCAGTTTTCTTGTATTTGTTGTCTTCCTCCATTAGAATTTGATCTCCTTAAGTAGAGGGATTATCTTTCTTTATAATTGCTTTTGTGTTTGTAGTGCTTAGCACAATGCCTGGTACATAGTAAGCACTTAGTAAATGCCTGTTTAAAATGATGTAGGAACTGGACTAAATGAAATCTGTGGCTCCTACAAACTTTAAAATTCTAGAATCGTAAATTTTAAAGCATTCACAAATTTGATTTCTAATTCAAGCTTTCATAGGAGTGACAAGTATTTATTATGTGCCTACTGTATGCTAGGCACTTGAGATACAAATAAAAAAAAGTCCCTATACTCAAGAAACTTACGTGTTCCCAGATAAGTAAATATAAGAAATATTTAATGAGAAAGGGCACAGATAATCTTAATCACAGTGAGGTGATTAAGATAAGCCTCTTCAAGGGAAAGCAGCCTGGTATGATGACTAAAGCACTTGACTTACCAGGATTCACATTCTTCTTTACATGTTTATTAACTGTATAGGCTTTAGGGAGTCTCTTAAACGCTTTAGTATTCACTTTCCCATTGGTAAAATGAGGGGGTTGGACACTATTGCCTCTCAGAGGCTCTGCATTGTGGTTCCTTTAAAATAAATGGGACCTGGATTGAGCCTTGAAAAGAACTAGGGGTTCTGGGAGATGGAAAAACTGTTTTTAGTTCCATGTTTTGACATGTATAGTTCCATTTCCTCCTATAGCAAACAGGTTCTGACAGGTTACAATAAGGGTTGGTTTTACTGCCAGAAATTAAAAGAAGGTTTGTTCAACCTGAAGCCCCTTGCTCAAGTCGCTCGGGAATTGAGACAATTGCAGGAACGATACACTTAATCTTCAGTGAGGGAAGGCAGTGACCATCAATCTTACTCATCAGACCATACCCTACTAGATTTCTCAGGTTAGTCATCCTGAGTGGAATATAACCTGATTTTTTGCTTCTTATTTGCAGGTAGTACAGGAAAGGATAGAAGCATGGTAGGTGATAAAAGTGTGATGTGAAAAATCTGCCTTAGGACACCGATAAAATATAGGTACCAAACTTATACCAGCCCAGAAAATGACTAAGCAGAGGGACTGGCTCCACTGAGAAATCTACACTTGGTTCTTTCATACTCTTCCCTGAGCTCCAGTCTCTCTGATCACTCTTTCTCTTTGCCCTTCATTCCAGACCCTTCATCTAGCTTTCCCCAATGATCTGGCCCTACCCCTCTTTTCAGCAGTTTCTCTCCCCTCCCCATGGCAGTCTTATTCACTCATGCAACTTCCACTAGCACCACTAAGCAGATGACACCCAAATCTCTATGTCCAGTTCCAAGCACTCTTGAGTTCCAAATCCACACCCTCACCCGCATTCAGGATGTCCCACTCAAAACCTAATGCTCCAAACTCAACTCACTCTCTTTCCCCCTAAACTTGCTTCTCTTTTTGACTTCACTCTGTCTTTCTATGGCATCATCAATCACCCCATTGGCCATGTTTGTTGTCTTAGGGGTATGGCTTTTGCTTCTCCCTCAACTCTCAAACCCAATAAATTATTAAGTCTTTCTGAGTCCCTTCACAACATTTCTTAAATCAATTCTCTGTCCTCACCCTAGTTCAAAACCTCATTCCCAGCAAGACAGACTACGGTAGCAGCATCTTTAGAGATCTTCCCTACCCATCCTGTCTCCCTCTCTCCAATCCATCCTTCAGTCTGCTACCAGAAAAATCTTTCTTATGTATAGATATGGTCATTTTACCTAAAAGGCAATAGTGAGCCACTGAAGATTTTTGAGCATAAGAGTAAAGTTAGATACTGGAATCACCTGGTATTCCAGACCCTCTCTAACCTGGTACAACTCTTTCTTTCCAGCCTTAACTCATTGTGATCACCTGTTCATGTTCTACTAAATGGTACAGCTTAATTGCACAGCTTCTTGGCCTCAAAATATGCACTGTACACTCACACCTCTGTCTTTTTTCAGACTGCTCACTGTTCTTAGAATGAAGTCTTTGCCTGTCATTCTGTTGTTGAACCTTTCCCATCCTTTAAAAACCATTTCTAATACCTTCTCCTCCAGGAAGTCTTTCTAGATTTCCCCAGTTGGTAACTACCTTCCCCTCAGACCTCATACAACACTTTTCTTTGTAACCTACAATGCACTGATTTAAGAATATCATGCATTATACCTCTATCCAATGTGTTATCCATGTCCCACACCATAAACTCCATGCTTCTTGTTGTTCAGTCCTTTTTCAGCCATGACTGACTCTTCGTGACCTCGTTTGGGGTTTTCTTGGCAAAGATCCTGGAGTGGCTTGCCATTTCCTTCTCCAGCTCATTTTTACAGATGAGGAAACTGAGTTAAACAGGGTGAAGTGACTTGCCCAGGGTCACACAGTTAGTAACTGTCTGAGGACAGATCTAAACTAAAGAAGATGAGTCTTCCTGACCCCTGGCTCAGTATTTTCTCCACTGTTCTATCTAGCTGTGTCATACCCAAACTTTATCTTTCTCTCCCCAATGCTTAACACAGTTCCCTAACCATAGGAGATATTTAGTAATAAATAATTATTGATGGATTTTACTTCATGGGGAAAATCTGAGAATTGGTGCTTTCTTTCTTTGTGAACAATTAAATGCATACCTACTGCCCCATAGACCAGTTTACAGAATTTACAAGACAGAATTTTGGAAAAACCCAGTGTTCAAAAAGGAGCAAAGACCATGTTCTCTCTATTCTCAGTTGTAACATGAAGCCTATTGTCTTTAAGAAGCAGTCAATTCTTATTTTTAAATAAATAAAAAATATAATTTCCCTCTGCAGCTGAGGACAAGATTTCATTTCCCTTACAGAGGAAACCTTCGCTAGTGTATGAATTCAATTGTGGTATCTTTTTCTTACATTTCAACCTAGTTAGAGACATCTCTTCTACCACTTTCCATTAACCAACCATTTGTGCTTTACAAATGACTACACCCCCTATGGCAGTTACTCAATTTCAAGTTATATCCAATAATACATTATTTCAATAAATAATAATTTTCCAAGTAGTTTCATAATTTTCTACAATAAAATTATTAATTTTCATAGCACTGTACTATCTACAATTACTAGATCTTTTCAAATCACACTCATTTGTGTTCCTAATTCCAGTCAGTTTTATAAATGCACACTATTAGACTGAAACAGAGGAGTATATGTGGGTGTATGTGTATATACACACATATGTATTATATATACTCTACAAATTATGTAAAATATATTACAGAATGTTAGAAATATATGCATGTGTATATACATGTGTACATACCTATATATGCATATGTATACAATGCATGCATGCCCACACATACCGGCATTTTATAAAGATGTATATGTTCACAAATAGACATATAGACCTATATGCATGCATGAATGTGCGTATCATTGGAGTTGTGTAACGTGTCTTCAGCCACACTCTCGAGAAGTTGAAATATGGAACTCATTTACCGTTGCTCAGAGTAAGCTCCAGTAAATAGTACAATTGGTCTGATAGTATATACTATCATCTTAAGATACTCTTCACAGACACCATTATGCTGAGAGCTCCCCGAGAGCAGGGCCTGGGGCTAGTTTTTGTCTTTCTTTGTGTCTCCAATGCTTAGCCTGGAGTATAGTAGGTGATTTATAGACACTTGTTTACTGACTGATAAATTCCCTACTGATAGAGACCTCTAAATTTTAGTCTTTTATTAAAAACAAAACTTATGGTTTAATTTGTACCTCTATTTGAAAAAAAGGATAGGGTGACCTGCCAATTCAAAGCAAGATTTTTTTTTAAAATAATTTTAGCTTTGAGAGCTTTTTAATCACTCTACCCTTTCTGAAATAAATATCTGCTATTTTCTTATCACCAAGATAAAAATACATAAATTGGCTTCTTTTGATTGGAAATCTTTCTTGAGCCTATGTACTTCCTGTCCTTCCTTCACCCCATCCCTACCATCCTAACAGTGCTTTGGCCATCAGGGATGTAGTAGGTGTTTAAATGAATTATCTTTGATTCGCTTCAATTTTTCAAATATTGGCTATGTATTCCAAAGCATGAACAGCTATAAAAGAAGTTGTTTCATTTGCTTTAAACCTAAACTGAAATTTCAAAGGCAAGAACATGGTAGATGTTTAGCTGCACCCTTTCATCAGTCTTGATTTATTTCTCCTTCAAATCAGAAAAAAAAATTACTGAAACCATTTCAGAAGTACATCTTCCTCTGGACATTCTCCTATCCAGAGTATTGGGTCTTTCCCATCATTCTTAGGACTCTACTCTTGCCAGTTTTCCCCATTTGCCTCAGAGCTCCCTAGCACTCTAGTAAGTCAGTTTGTTTATTTAGAAATCCTGCAGTTTATAGATTTCAGTAGTTTAGCTTTTTGCTGACAGAAAATGCTTAACCAAGCTTATTTCTTAAGGAACATTTCTCTTTTGAACAATTTTAAACATTAAAACATAGTTTGCAAACAACATATTAAGTACAGTTAAACTGTAGCCTCCCCATAGCATAGATCATGGGAAATACATTCCCACTCCTAGAAAAACAACTCAAGGCAGATTCTACTGAATGTAGGCCAAAATCAATATATGTATATATAAAAGACAACACTGGAGGTCTAAGAACTTTACATCCTATTACAGCAAATTAAAATGACTAGCAAATATCCAAGGTTTCATAGGGAATCTGTAGTGAGACTAAGAATGCATTCGCTTATTCATAACTCATAATGCTCCTGTATAATAAGTGAATATGCCAAAAACAATTGTTTTTAGAGAGTATAAATTTTTTTTTTAATATTTCTCTCTCCTGTTTATTCTAATCATCTTTCACATGCATTCACTACAACAATAGGCTTGGACCACCCAGGCAAGTGCTTAGAAATTTCTCCAGAAGGTGGAAGTTGGTTCTTCTCCCTATTCATGAGCCTCTAGAGTTA
The DNA here is from genome assembly GCF_003287225.1 of Phascolarctos cinereus. Lineage (NCBI taxonomy): Eukaryota > Metazoa > Chordata > Mammalia > Diprotodontia > Phascolarctidae > Phascolarctos > Phascolarctos cinereus. Next base: position 50,361,866 of record NW_027555514.1, on the reverse strand, counting down.
AGCTAGGGCCTAGGCCAGGGGATGGGGAACCTGCAGCCTTGAGGCCTCATATAGTCTTTTAGGATCTTTTGACTGAGTTCAAATTTTAAAGAACAAATCCTTTTATTAAGGGGATTTGTCTTGTGAAGTTTGGATTCAAAGGGCTGAACTTGAGGACCTACAGGCCCCTATGTGGCCTTGAGGCCCCAGGTTCCCCACCCCTGGGCTAGGTCCTCACTTAATAATATATTAATCTGTTCGAGTTCTCAGTGCCTACTTCCCCAGTTAACAATATAGCGCTACACAAGCCAGTACCGGTTCTCGTAACAGTAGAAGTCTGAGAATAAATATATTTTAATAGTTATAAATGTGGTGCAACTATGCTTTATAGGCTGACAATTTCACTTCAAACCTCCCACTAAAGTAACAACAAAGCTAGGAAAATTAACTTTCTAGTTCTCAGACTTCCACTAAGAGTAAGGGACCTACTGTCTTAATACAATGGCAGATCCACATAGGATGAAGAAGCAACCATTGAGATTTCAGCCTTCTCCACAAAAGTCTGGCCTGACTTCAAGAATACTCTTCAGTTTATAGGATTTCCTTTATAATTTTACATGTGAGCGATTCTTTTAGATACCCAAAAAAACAAGTTATGCAATCCTCAAATAACCTCTGACTCTGTCAATCCCTCCCTTTTCTCTAGGTTTTCAAGACACTATTTTCTCCTGGTTTTTCTACTTGTCTGAGCACTCCTCAGGATCCTTTTACTGGATCTTCATCCAGGTCATATCTACTAAGTCTGGGTGTTCCCCAAGGTTTTTTTCTTGGTCCACTTCTCACTCTGTATTATTTCATTTAGTGATGTTATCAGCTCCCACAGATTCAGTCATCATTCCTAGGCAAATTATTGTAAGATCTATTCATCTAGCCCTAACCTCTCTCTTAACCTCTACTCTTGTATCCCCAGCTACTGATTGAACATCTTGAACTAGATATCCTGTAGACATCTTAAACCCAACAAGGTCAAAACTGAATTATCTTTGTGCTACTAAAACCCTCCCCTTCTTTCTAAGTTTTCTGTTAATGTTGAAGGTACCACTGTCCTGCCATTACTCAGGCTCTCAATCTAGGTGTCATCCTTCACTTCTCAAATTCTTTTATCCTTCACACGCACATTTGTTGCTAAGTCCTGTCAATTATGCCTTCATGATATATGTTGTGTACTTCCTCTTCTGTGCTCTGACATTGCCACCATCTTGGTTCATGTCCCCATTATCTCATGCCTAGATTATTGCAAGAGCCCACTGGTTGATCTTTCTGCCCCAAGTTTCTCCCCACTCAGCTATCAAATTGATCTTCCTAAAGTGCATAACTGACTATATCATCCACCTATTCAATTAACTTCAATGGCTCCCTATTAGTTCTAGGATCAAATACATAGTACCACCAAATGTCTTAGTGCTGTTTTAAGATATTAAAACTTAAAATGGCACTAGGATATTTGGGACATTCTACTTGACTTCTAAAGACCTCCATAAGGTAGTTGCTTCCCTACCTTTCCAATTTTCCTAGACCTTATACAATTCATGTTCTCTGTGATCCATTTTCACTGATTTCCTTGTTATTCCTCACGCACAATACTTCATCTCCCAACTCAGTGCTTTTTCATTGGCTGAGCCACATGCCTGGAATTCTCTCCCTCTTCATCTATAGTTCTTGACATCCTGCAGCTAAAAATCTTACCTCCCATAAGAATCATCTCTCAATCCCCCTCTAAGCTAGTCCCTTCCCTCTGTGATCATGTCCATTTTATGTTGTATCTATCTTATTTGTATAGTTATTTGAATTTTGTCCCACCCCAGATACTTATTGAGAGCTGAGATTCATTTACCTTCCTAGAACTTAGCACAGTGCCTAGCACACAGTGGACACTTAATAAATGCTTGTTCACTTGACTTGAAATATTAGCCGCACTTATTCCTAACCACTTATATGTGAAAAACTAATTTATAAACTCATAAAATAAATTTGGCATAGATGATACGACCCAAGGATGTCAAAATGTGGGTCTAGCCAAGGGCATTCTAGATTTGCTAAAACTCTGGGGGAAAGGAGAATTCTGTTCACCTGTGGTTGGTTCTTCAGTAGTACCATATTTTCCAGTCCACTTCTACTTTATACCTTCTATCCCTCTTAAGATCACAGAATATGTGTATATGAGGTAGAAGGACCATTGTCCAATTCAATCTTTACTTGAATAGAAATTCCCCTATAATATCCTCCAAAAATATTTATCTGGCTCTTAATCTCCAGGGGTGGACAATACCCATTCCAGTAAGGTGATCCATGCCACTCTTGGACAGCTCAAGCTATTCCCTCAAGTTTATATACAATTAGGTTTTCTGTAATTTCCATTCATTGCTTCCTGTTCTGTCCCCCATGGCCAATCAAAATAAGCCCATTTCCTCTTACATATGACAGCCCTTCAAATACTGGAAAGTCATGTCTTCCTCTATTTCTATTTTACAGGCTCAATAGCCTCAACTTCTTTAGACAGTTCAGTCCTCTTAACTTCCTAGTAATTATTCCTGATTATACCCATTTGACATTAGGTAGCATAAGTAATATTTCCCCAATTATATATCCTATTATTTTTCTTGTTTTGGGTTATAAGAAAACTGAGAGGGAGTATGCTTAAATTATTTTCTCAGGATCTAGAACTAGTGCAAGGCAGAGCTAGGATGCAAACTCAGGTATTATGACTCCAGGATCTAAGCTCTTTAAACTCCCCCTTGCTGATTCCTGGAGTCTGATTGGTGACCTTAGCCTGATGGCCAACAATAACATTTTGGAGAAAGGAGACATAAACCTGCTTCACTAGTAAGTTTTATATAACAGTCAGAGGAGTAAAAAGTCATCCAGATACAAGGATGTAATGTTCAATCCATTTTACTTCATGACAGACAATTTGTAAGGAGTCTGTGGCCATCTATTTGCTCCCCTAATCTCTCTCCTAATGTTATTTTAATAATGATGTAGGCAAAATGTCCCTTCAAACTTGTTAACATGATGTAATTACCTAGCTACCCAAATCCTCCTTAGCAAATCAAAGTTTAGCTAGAGTCCCCCATCTGCCATAAAGCTGTCTTCCCCTGCTCTACTATAATTTCCTCCTAACTTGCCTCATTCCTCTAATCTTTCTCCTTCTGTTCTATCTCATACTCTACTCCAAGAATAACACAACCATGCTCATAGCAAGCTCCTGGACTGAAAATTTCAGTATATGCTAAATAACAAATGAAATCCAACTTCCTTAGCCTAACATTTTTAATGTCTTTTATAATTTGACTCCAGGATACTTCTCCAGTCTTTGTTTACTACTTTTCTTCTAATTGACCCTGCAGCCAAAATAGATTATTCACCATCCCACCAGGTTGCCTTGCTCTTTCCCATCTTTGAGACCCTGATTTGTTCTGTGAAGTTTGGATTCAGTCAAAGGGCCACACATAAGGACCTAGAGGGTCACGTGTGGTCTCAAGGCCACAGGTTCCGCACCCCCCCCCAGCCCCATTCTCTCAGAGCCAAGCCTTCAGGGTTCCAGAAGGATAGCCTGTCAGGTTAAGTGTGTATTCTCTACTCTCATCAATTTGAGCCCCCACCAAGTGTGTTTCCTCTATTGCTAGGAGGCCAATGATTAGTGTTCTAGTTTCATTTAACCATTTAACGTCAAGTAACATTTACAAAAGGATTTTTATGCCAAAGACATAGCCAGAACAAACATACAAATAAACATTTCTTTGTCCCCCATGCACATACAGCTCAGGGCATACTCTTCTCTATACAATGTCAGTCTCAGAAGGAATAGGTTCACAATTTAGCTCAGCTTTTACAGGGCTTTAATCATCACATCCATTTCAAGTACTAGTACAGTATGACTGCCAGATTAGCCCAACTCTTAGGTAGTTATGGACGTGGTTATACCAAAAGCTTACTTCTTGCACAGCAGGGCATCAGAGCTTGTGGAAAATCATGGGAAAATTTGGCTGTCTGGAGAAGTTCATCATTATTGTATGTCAGTTTCATGACAGCATGCTGGCACAGGTTCTGTGTAATAGACAGTGCTCTCACACTTTCCCAGATATCAATGGAATGAAGCAGGGCTGTGTGCTTGCCCCCATGCTTTTCAGCATGATATTTTCAGCAATGTTGTTGGATGCCTTCCGTGACAATGAGAAAGCATCCAAGGCAGCTACCATACTGACAGTAAATTATTTAAACGAAAAGGCTGCAAAGCAAAACTAAAGTAGAGGGAGAGTTGGTGAATGACTTTTTGTCTGCAGATGATTGTGCACTCAATGCAGCCTCTGAGGCTGAGATGCAACAAAGCATGGATTGATTATCTGCTACTTGTGCCAATTTTGGCCTAACAATTAACATCAAGAAAACAGAGGCTGTCCACCAGCCACACCACACCAGGCATATGTGGAACCATCAATTATAGCGAATGGAGAAATGTTGAATGCTGTGGATAAGTTCGCTTATCTTACAGTATACTTTCCAGGGATGTTCACATAGATGATAAGTTGATGCAAGCATTGCCAGGGCTAATTCAGTGTTTGGGAGCTTCAAAGAAAAGTGTGGGGGAGAATAGGTATAAGATTGTTTACCAAACTGAAGGCCTACAGAGTCATTATGCTGATGTCATTGCTATATGCCTGTGAATCCTGGACAGTATGCCAGTGCCATGCCAAGAAACTGAATTACTTCCACTTGAATTGTCACATGAAAATTCTAAAGATCTCTTGGCAAGGTAAAGTATTAGACACTGAGGGATTCAAACTCTATTGCAAAGAATGTAACTCCAGCATGTTGGACACATTGTTCAAATGCCAAAAGACTATTATGCTGAGAACTCACGAGGCAAGTGCTTGTATGAAGGTTAGAAGAAGTGATGCAAGGACACTCTCAAGGTCTCCCTGAAGAACTCTGAAATTGATTGTGAGACATGGGAGACACTGGCGCAGGACTGCCCAGCATGGCATCCCCACATTCAAGAAAGCACTGTGCTCTATGAGCAAAGCAAAATCGCAATAGCTCAAAAGAAATGTAAGATGTGAAAATTTAGAGACATTTCCATTGTCTATGTTCACTCTATTTGTGCTCGACCTAAGGTGGAGCCTTCTGAGCTTATTTTGGCCTGATCAGCCATAGCTGGATACATTGTACCTTGACCCCAACATAGTGATGCCATCCTGGTCCTCTTCCAGAATGAAAGACAATAACGAAGATGCCCTGTACAAGAATGGGGGGGAGTTATTTACACTGTTGAAGACATGCATTTTTTACATTGAAGTGGTAATCAGAAGTAGAGAAGGGTAACTTAAAGAAAAGGAGGCACACAAAGGATAAAGTAACATTTATGAAGCCAGAAAGGAAGATGCCTGAAAGGGATTGAGAATTCTGGACCACTCTATCTCCTTCCAGACCACCCTGGCTCTTGGTAAAAACAGTATTGAAACTTGCTGTTCATCCCCCAAAGTCACATTCAATCCCCCCTTTCACATAAATATTTCATGTAAAAGAAACCCCTTCAGAGTCCTACAGCTCACAAGTACTACTTTCAAGATGACAGATGTTCCTTTGCCCTGAGGAGACAGATTTCACTGACTGCCTCAATATAAGACTTGACCAAGAGAGTTTTGTGATGAATGTCAGCAATAATGGTTACTCTTCTCCCTACTAGCCTAAAAGCCAGATAGTGATGAGAGAGGCAGCAGCTGCTCCTTGCATAGGTGGGGTTTCATATCAACCTTTCAAAACACTGTGAGCTGGTCTAAACAGAGGTTTTATTTCCATGTTCCTTATGATACAGCTGGATATGTGATAGCCTAATAATGATGGAATTGCCAAACTAAAATATAACATCTCATGCCTTCACAAAAAAGTAAATTTATCCTTTATGAAGACATATATATGAATATATTTGCATATATACACATATATGCATATATGTGTGCATGTGTGTATATGCACACACAGATTCACATGTACACATATATACATATGCATATATAGTGACTGCTCATTTTCTTTCTTCTGATTGTATGAATTTTGTTTCTTTTATTTTTAAAACATCTTCTTTCCAAATATAGCTTTTCTTTTTCCCTTCCCTAGAAAGCTATGTCTCATAAAAGAATAAAATAGAAAGGAAAGAGAAAAATTTTTAAAACAAGTTCAGCAAAACTAACCAATTCTTTGTTGCATATTGACAGTAAAGGCAATGCTCCACACCCATTTCCCCACATCTCTGCAAAGAAGGAAGGGAGGTATATTTCCCCCTTTCTTTTGGCCCCAAACCTGGTCATTATAATTACATTCCTTTGAGTTTCTTTTGTATTTCCCACTTCCATTGTTGTAGTTATTACATAGATTGTTTTCCTGGTTCTCCTTACTTCACTTTTCTTCTGATCATATAAATCTTCTTAATCGTTCTTTGTATTCATCATTCTTTATGGCATAATAATATTTCATTACATTCATGTACTACAATTTATTTGCCCATTCTCTAATTGATAGACTTTCCATTTTCTTCAGGCACTTGGAAAAACTGTTGCAAAACGCCGTTAATCACCCACTTAAGCCAGCGATTCAAAGAAACTGTATCCTCAGAGTAGGTATGGTGGACAGTAACCATATTCATTCTCTACTTGTTCCTATGCCTCTACGGTTCCCTGATCCCCAGGGACTTCCCTCCCCAAAGATATGGGTGGGTGTCCTATCTGTTCATGTCTATTCACATATGCCCAGGAATTTCCCTCTTCTGGCAGTAAGAACCAGGTGAGTTGGGTTTTCAATTGCACTTTCCTGGCTTTCCTCAACACTGACAAAACTTGAGAGGAAAAAATCACTGACAGAGTTAGCTGGAAGCGAAGACTACATTTTAGAAAATCCTCACCTGTTTGGACATAGCCCTCACATAGCCTAAGAAGAGACAATGAGAGACAGAAAAATGAGTAGTGAGCTTAGAATCTCCTGAAAGGGAGATACATGTTTGAGCTTTAGTTTCACCATGCTGCTACCTGCCCAACCTTCACTGAATCCTTTAACATAGTAGCTGCTAGGCCTCATCTGTAAAATGAAAGATTACATGTAATGTTCCAGTTCTAGATATCAAACTTAGCCCTTTTGCTGTTGTTTAGGTCAGGATACTTACTGCACTGAACCAGTTGTTCTAACTTTATGAACTCTTGCCTTTCCTTTTAAAGAAAATAACCCTTGGTGTCTACTGCTAAGCCTTGATAAGGGTTTCCAGGAAATTGTGGCAAAAGAGTATCCAGTAGGAGAATGTATCCACTCATGTTTTCATATCATGCTCCTCTAGCTTGTTATTGAACTTAGTCTGCTTAACAGAGAGCATATCAGTTAACGGAGAAGCATTTTGTAATACCTGTCATGTTCCCAGCACTGAAGTAGACATGGGGTGGAGTGGAGGGCGGCGAGGGAGAGCTGAAGACAGAGCTCTTAAATATACAAGGAGTCTGCGATCTCTTAAATATAAATGAAACAATTAAAGGGCAACATTTATGATACTACTTCAAAATTTTTATGGATATATGCCACCTCATCCATTGTACAATATCACCCAGTGATACAAAGCACAACCCACCCATTTCTTCTCATTCTGTTCGATTCCTGTATATGTCTTTATGTCTTTCCAATTAATCATCCTAGGAAGTTTATCCAACGTGTGTGTGTGTGTGTGTGTGTGTGTGTGTGTGTGTGTGTGTGTGTGTGTGTATCTGTGGTGTGGAGGGAGCAGGGTTAGAAATTTTGCTATTGCGTGGAGAAGAAAGCGTAAGAAATCAACTGTCTATTGATTATCTGTCTCTCGTGCAATATGACCAACCTGTCTCCTTTCCTGTTCTTAAAATCTCCTGGCCATATATCCATTATGGAGACTCTTTGCAATTCTTCCTTGGTCAAGTGTTTCAGTCTACCCATATTCATCATAAATCTCTCTATTCCCTTTCTCCAAAGGGGAAAAAATTCATGTAGAAATCATGCTGGATCAATTATGGTGATAGCTTGCTCTTCTATAGAGCATAACAGTTGCATGAATTGTTCATATGAACATCACAATGATGCCATGAAAGACATTGTAGTGTTAGCCACAGTAATTCATGTTCTAAACCTATTATTGTTTGTAACCCACAACTTTCAAATGGCCTAGATGATCTCTAAGGTTGCTACCAGATAATGACTTCAGTTAAAAGAGGAAATAAGGTGGATAAAGGCTATATAATGCTTGGAATGTGACAAGCACACAGCTCCACAGACAGCTATTGTTAGTCCAACACTACCTATCTCTTTAATGAGCACCAAGGATGTGCGATAAATTTGGTTTAGAATAAAAGAAAGGAGAAGCTAGATCTAGACTAAATCTGGGAACTTCATGCCCTTATAGTGATAACAATCTATTTGTTGCTTCCGAAGGCCCTTCCACCTTTTTAGACACTGAGTTTCCCACTATGTGGAGAGTACAGAGCTGGAAATCACTAAACGCCATCTTCTCATGAGAATCAAAGTAGAGGTGACTCAAAGAGCAGGGAAAAGATACATGATGACTGTAAGTAGTCTAGAGAATGCTATTGATTATCATTTTCATACAAGAAACTGGGGTTCACAGAGTTTGTATTCTGCAGAATGTTCCGTGAAAATGGAACCTTGGCTTTCTGACTCGAAGCCTGGGCTTCTTCTGTTATTCCAAAGTACCTCTCTTAATACAAGGTAGTGCAAAATGCTACACTGGATAATGAAACCCTCTTCTATCCCAAAGAGTAGCATCAAATGGTCATCTGCCCAAAAAGAATTCACTGAAGAACTTTAAAAAGACTTTAAAAATTAAATGAAAGAGATTGAGGAAAAAACTAAAAAGAAAAATAAGAATAACACAAGAAAAATGAGATTATGAAAAGAAAGTCAACCAATTAGAAAAGAAGATCCAGAATCTTAAGGACAAAAATTACTCCTTGAAAATCAGAACTGGACAAGAGGAAGTCAGCAAAGTTGTGAGAGATAAAGTAATAAAAAAAATACGAAGAATGAAAAAATGGAAAAGAATGTGAAACATCTCATAAGAATAACAATGGATCTAGAGAACAAATCAAGAAGAGAAAACACAAGAATAATTGGACAACCTGAAAGTTCTGATCAAAAAAAGAATCTTGATACAATAATACAAAAAATAATTAAAGAAAATTGTCCTGAAGCATTAGAATAGGAAGGGAAAGTAGAAATACAAAAAAAAATCACTAATTCCCATCTGAAAGAGATCCTATGAGGAAAACTCACAGGAATATTATAGTCAAATTTAGAAACCCCCATATCAAGGACAAAATATTATGAGCAACAGGACAAAAAAACAATTTACATATGGCAGTATCACAATTAGAATTGCACAAGACCTAGCAGTGGCAACACTAAAAGATCACAGGTCTTGGAACACTATATATTGCAGAACAAAAGAACTGGGCTTACAGCCAAAGATATTATACCCAGCAAAGCTAAGCATAATTCTGACTTTAAAAAAAATGGACATTTGATCAATTGTCAGACTTTCAGGACTTTGTTAAAAAAAAAAAACAACAACCCTGAATTCAACAGAAGATTTGACATATAAGAACCAAGAGAAATGTAAGGTACATACACCAATGACCAATTGCAAGGGACTAAAGGATAGAATGTTTACCTTTTATGTATGGAAAATGTAAAACCTATGTCTAAGATTATTATTAGTAATTAGGTAACTTATAAGAAAGATTGGGGTAGACCTGAGTATGATATGACTTCAAACAGTAAAACCATTCAGGAACAGCTGAAAGAGCAATTATCTTTTATAAATGAGGTACAATAGGAAGAACCAATACAGAGGAATTAGATGGGGAAGGGGGGCTGTTAGTTCTGGAAACCTACTTTCATTGGGAGTGGGTTTAAGAGGGGAAAATACATACACATTTAGAAGAGTATAAACGTCTCCAAAATTTAGAAAAATAAAACTCTAAGGAAATAGGGAGCGGGGAGAGGATAAAGGAAGGAACTTTAGAAGGGAGAGTGAGGAAATAGGTTAAAAGGGAGATATAAAAGGGGTTTGGATTTAGGGGAATGGGAGGATAAGGGAGGGATTTATGGAGTGGGGTTAGATCAAGTAATAGGAATGTGACATAGCAGGTAGAAGTAAAGTAGAGGAGTTAGGAGATAGGAAAAAAGAGATATGCACAAACATAAAAACAAAGATTAGGAGTAGAGTCTCTTAGGAAAAGTATATGTTTGTGTATATACATATGTATGTGTATATATGTATATGTGTACTAATATATCAATACCTATATATAAATATATTCACACTCAATTATAATGTTAGGGTGATGGGTAGGGTGGTGGAAGAGGGAAAAAAGAACAAAGTAAAAAATGTACAGCAGAGAACAAAAGAAAACCTACAAGGAAGCAAAGAAAAGATGGACAACTTTCAATATAACACACAGTATTTTATATATATTTATATATGCTTTCTTGAAAAGAAAAGTTATTGTTATATATTTTGAATCCTCTCCTATGTTCTGCTGTGCACATGACATTTTTTCTTTTCTTATTTTATATTTAAGTTTATAATGTTTCTCTTTTCTTATTATGTATTTTTGGACAAATATTGCATTTGTCCAAAATTTTAAAAAAAGAAACAAATGTCTCTCAAAGAGAAATTCTCTTAATTTAGATAAACATTGATGCACTGACGATCATTCTGGTCAGTTGGTGCTTTTCCATTGCAGCTGCTTTCAGGCATTCAGTCTTTGAACATTTATTAAGTGCCTACTACGTGCTGGGTACTATGGCAAGTGCTAGGAATACAAAAAGGGCAAATGACAGCCTCAGCTCTTAAGGACCTCAGAGTTTAATGGGAGAGACAATGTAATAACAATAATGATGATGTTGATAAACATCAGTGATATAATAATATCAACATTAGTAATAATTAATAAGCTGACATTCATATGACTTATTATGTGATAGGCACTGTGCTAAGTGTTCCCCAATTATTAACTCATTTGATCCTCACAAAAGCCCTGAGAGTCAGGTGCCATTATTATACCCATTTTATAGACAAGGAAACTGAGGTAAAAGGGGGTTAAATGACCTTCCCAGGGTCACATAGCTAGTGTCTAAGGTCAAATTTGAACTCAGGTCTTCCTGAATCCAGGCCCAAAACTCTATCCACATACCACTTAGCTCATCCAGACAGGCTATATAAAGAATAAATTGGTAATGATCAATACAGCATAAGCAGTAGAATAAAGAGGGATGAGATGTGCTGGGATGAGATATTTTAGCCTAATGAATCCAATCAATACATTGGTTCAAACTATTCAACCTATATTTTCTTCCTTAACCTGCATGAGGAAATTTTCAGTACAATGCATACCATTCCTGTTCCTATTTGGTAGTGTTTTGCTTCAGTTGGACAGACTGTCTCTCTCTTTTTATAAAATATCTGTTTCTTTGTCTTGAAGGTATATTTTACAAAATTTCCCTGAAGACATGATTTAGTAACATTTAACAATATATAAAATTGTAACATTGTTATTATTACTATCATTCTAATATCATATGTTATTGGATGGAAATGTGGGAAGACAAATTACTATTATTCTTTTACATTCCATGTTTCTTGGATTATTGTGCAGATAGATAAAAGGTTGCTTTTTGTAATTGAATAAAACAGTAGCCTCGCTAAAAGCACCTTTGGGACAATGCAGTAGTAGATAGGATGATGGGGATGATATGTACTTTATATCCTGTTCTCATGTGGTTTTGATTTCTTCTGCTATATCTCTACAGTGTGAAAACATTTCACTCCCCCTGGTTTGGAGATTATGGTTTGGAGATTCGTTATGATGATATGTATATTAAAAGTGGCATACATTGATTTTTTAAAAAATCAGTAAGGCTTCCATTCCAGTATAATGCGTTTGTTGAATTTTCAAGTTAGGATCTGTACTTCTGTTATGAAAATTTGGAGTCTGTTAGTTAATGCAGGAAGACAAGTTTCTGATTCATAATTCTGGCCTCTTAATTATGTCTAAGTATTCAGTAGGTGCTAAATTTTTGCAATCTGTGGTGAAATGTTGCACATATTCTATAAATTTCATTTTATCATCTACAATCAATCAATATCTCCAGTTACTTAAGGATAACCTTTCTATACTATCTTGAGCCAGTGGCCTGGTCCTGAATTGCCATCCATTTCTGCAAAAGAAAGACCAAATGGCAAGTATGTGTTCAGCAACTGTCTGTTGATTTTATTTATTTCTATACAAATCAGAGGAATCACATAAACCCTGAACTTTGGGTTCAGATCTGCTGTGGGGATGAAGGGATGCTAAAGAAAATGAGACATTCCTGTACTTAAAATTAATGTCAGGAAATGACAACCTAGGAACAGTTTCACTACCTTCCCCATCACCATTTTTGTTATCAGCAGGCCTCTAACTTTCCAGATTTGAAAATCATGCCTCAGCTGTTGTCTTATCTGGGAACCTCCTTCAGTTCTTGCACTTCCTTACCCTGAAACATCCATCCACCTTGACAGCCTACTCACACTAGAGCAACCCTCTACCATGCCAAACCCCTTCTCCCTTTGGTGAGTTATTTTTTTTGGAAGCATTTTAAACTGTCCAATGCTCCTGGCCATGCTTCTGCTTTTATAGACTTCAAAACTACACCCCCTACCAAGGTACCTTCATTTCACTTTTCCCTCCACCATCACCTTATTTTGCTGTATTATCTTCCCCCACTAGAATGTAAGCCCCTTGAGGACAACGACTATCTTTCTGTTTTGGGTTTTTTTTTTTATTTGTATCCTCAGCATTTAACACCGAGTAAGTGCTTAATAAATGTTTGTTGCTTTATCTTTCCCCCTCTCCCCATATGGTGGGTCTACTTCACTCCTTACACTTTTTCAAGCTTTAAAGTATAAAAGTACTAGCATCACAATAAGCCTGTGAGACAAATTAGTAGAAACTTCATTTCCATCTTTCACACGGGGAAACTGAAGCTCAGAGAAATGAAAATATCTTCCTAAATTCACACAGGTAGCCTGGCCTCAAATCCAGGGTTTCTAGCTCAATGTTAAATGTTGTTTTCTGTGTTACAGTCCTGACCATAAGTGTTCTAGGTCTCTCTTCCATGTTAAATATACAATAAATAGCATAACATTACAAAGACCTTTGCTATTCACACAACACCCTTCTGTTCTACAGGCCATCTTTCAATTTTCATCTGTGGATTGGTTAATATGGTAAGCATTGTCAAGCTATTTGTATTTGCTCTCTTCTTAATTGGATAGCCAGCTTCTTAAAAACAGAGGGACAGTCCTCTCTACTATTGTTTTCAATGCCCAGTGCCCCCACAGCTTATGCTCAATGAAGTTGTAAACAGACCCACTCATTGTATCCAACATAAATACACTTCAGCATCCTTTTGAAAAAGGTGCTTGGGGATGAAGTAGGAAAGGAAGTAGTTTCTACATATAAAATATCCATCAATCAACACAAATCTAATGAATGCCTACTTGTGTGCAAGACAGCACTGCAGGGAGCCAAAGAAGTAGATAATAATTAAGGCAACTACTTTAAGACTTAACCTGCCCCAGAACTGAGAAGAGGGATGAAGATGGAATGGGAAACATTAGAAAAGCCTGAAATCTTGGAATATCTAAAACCCTTTTACAATCCAAGGTCAGTCTATTACGACTTAGATCATCAATCCATCAAGTGAGAGTTCACTCCTTTTTCTTCAAGAAGTAAATTCAAATTGTCCTTTTAAATTCCTCCACTAAAGTCTAATTGGATGCAAGGTTACTGAGTGATTTCAATTTGCTGAAAATAAAATGCACACCCCACAGCACACTGGCACATGTTTGATCACGCGATGTTGCCTGCACATGCCCACCTCCAAACATTTCAGAAATTAATGTTTGTGATGAAATGTGAGGCTGTGAATGAATTAAAAATTGCAGGGATATGAAATGGTTTCATTTAATTTGAACTGTCAAGCAGCCACATTATTTTAATAAAGACATATTACTCCCTTTATGCCCTGTCTCATTACTGGGTTTGTGTTTACAGTACTGCCTACTTGCGTCCCTCACTTAGATTAAGTATTGAAAGAAATTCTTGATAAATATGTCTTGCATACTGATGAAGGTAATAGCTATTTATGCAGCTCAAATACTATGTTATTGATGACCATTAAATTAAGGGCGTTGGATAGGATTGCTGCAAGGGTTTTTTTTCCTGTTATATTAAAGTCTTGTCTTTATCTGTTTATTTATTAAATTGTTTTGTTTTAGAAACGAAAATTGACTATTACCTCTGGGATGAGAACAGAACACTAGTAGTCATTTGTGTGCTGTATGGTTGTTCAACTTTGCTAACAATTCAAAGGGTCAATTAAAACAAGCCCAGAAATGGACTACTTCACACAGATTAAAAAAAAATACAACTGAATGTATTAAGAGGTCTTTTGAGGTTTAATCTGTCTTTTGAAACCCATTGGTCAACTGAGGGATTGTCAGCTGCCACTCTTGCTGACATTTCGAATCAATTGCTCTTGACAATTGGAATTCTGGGTTAAAATTCCGATTTCGGCTCTTTGAGTATTTGAGGGAAACACAAAACACATCATAGTTTCGAATTTTATTTTGGGTGAAGTGCAGCATTTGCACACTATTTAAGCATTGCCCTGAAGGGCCATAAACTGTTCAAGCTTAAAAAAAGAAAAAAAAAGGAAATCTCAAAAGAAAATCCAGACAGTTTTTCCTTTCCTTTTGCTCTAACTAGAGATACATTTAAATATTAATCCTATGCAAATAAAATTGGAATAAAATATGTGTCTCACTGTATCTCTTATTTTTACCCTAATAGTTATATCTAAAGGGGCAAAACATTCCTTCTAATTAGAAGTGAAAAAACAGTTGGCGGTGGATGAATCCCCCAACGCCCATGAACAGTATTTGCATTTGAGGGAATGAAATGTACATTTTTATTAGAATGTCAGTAGTTTGAACTGAACCCAGGGGCTGGGTTTTTTGTTGTTGTTGTTGTTGTTTTTAAATATAGTCAAAGCTAAATACAGAAGTGGATACATGACCACCTGGGGAATAGGGGGCTTTCTCAGTGCTGGAAATTCAGTCTTTAAGAGCATAGACTTCTAGCTGCAAGGGACCTTCATGGTAATATAATCCAACCCCCTTGTTTTACATATGAAGAATCTGGTGCCAAGAGAGGTTAAGTGATTCCCCTAGGTTCTGCAGATAGTAAGTGGCTGAGGCAGGATTCATATCCAAGTCCTCTGATTTCAAAACCAATATTTTCCCACTACACCACACTGGAAATGAGCTTCATTTATACTCTTTTGCTTGATTTTCTGATGTTTCTATATTGGCCATGTGGACAGTCCTAAAGATCACAGTCTTTGGAGATCATCCTGCGCTTACCCAGTTTTCTTTCTTCAGTTAAGTAAAGCTCAGAAGTGAGGGACCTCAGAGTGTTTAGAAGCCAAAAATGGAAAATTCAAAACTGACATAAAGGAAAAGTAAATCATTCATTTAATAGGATCACATTTCATAGCCAAACTCTCATGTAATTTTTCAACTTTACATTTCCTTAAGGCTTAATCTCCTCCTCCCCTCTGAAATATTTGTAGACAAAGACAAATAGAGACATGAAAATGCCTATAAGATCCTAAATCTTTTTTTCAAACATTTTCTAGAGGCATTCCATTCAGTTTAACAAAGCATTGGCAAAGTATCCACTCTGGGCCATGCACTTTATTTCAGGGCCTGGGGATACAAAAGGAAAAAGGGAACTTCCTTAAGGGGCTTACTTTCTACTGTTGGGAGGAGAGCCTAGTCATCCTTTTGTCCTTTGGAAACAGCTTTTAATGACAGACTTGATAAGGCTCAAAAATAATGACCTTCTAATGGTGGATTCTTTTATCTGATATCTGTGCTGTTTATCCATTTTTCTTATGGGTATTACTTTAAAAGTCAATTCTACTATCTAAAGACCTAGAGTTGATCAGAAGCTCCCTTACTCATTCCTAAAGAGTTCCCACCCAGACAAAATTCTGCCTGGAGGCCTCTTCTCATTGGTGATTACCTCTTCCAGGCCACTATTTCAAGAAAAGCCACAGCTACATACAATTCTCTCTCAACTGTTCTGTCTTTTCCTCAGTAATCTCACCAGTCAGCTACCTTGCCTGATACTATGAGGATACCCTTTCCTTCCCTATTCCCAATTCTAAAACTGTGATCAGATCAATGTTGTCACTGTTGCTAGATGGGAAATAATGTCTACCTATAGCTTTATGTTCCACTCATTATCCTTGTTCATTTCCTGACCTAAATGTCCTTCCATTGCCACCATTCACCTTTGTGTGTTGTCTTCTCCATGGGATTAAATCCTTGAAGGAAGAGATTATTTTATTTATTTGTACCCCTAATTGTTTTACCACATTGTTTAGCACAAAGTGCTTAATAAATGATTTTTCGTTCATTCATTCTCACCTCAGAAATCCAATAAGAAGTTGTCTCAAGTTTTGTGAGATTCCCCCTTCAAAACAGATCTTGGCATTTCATCTGCTTTATGCTTATACAATCTTACACAATCTTATTTCAAGATCTCATTCCCTATCTGCTAGACTATTGCAATCAACTTCAAATTGGTTACCTGGACTTAAGACTCTACCTTCTCTCCAATCATTCATCAGGCAACTGCCAAATTGACTTTCCTAAGGTACAATTCTGACCTCATCACTGTACTGCTCAATGCACTTTTACTACAATAGCTTCCTAATATCTCTAAGATTAAATATAAACTTCCCTCTTTATCATGAAAAGCCTTCCACAACCAGGGTCCAATCTATTTTCCCAGGTTTATTATAAATATCCCCCTTCATATGCTCTACAATCCATCCAAACTAGTCTTGATATTACATATCATGTCTCATCTTTCGGCTCCATGCTTTTACATAGTCTGCCTGTCCCCTTTGCCTGGGATACATTCTATTCACACTTTTGTCTCTGAGAAACCCTAGTTTCCTTCAAGTTCCATTTAAGCATCAACATCTAGTGTTTCTCCCCTCTACCAAGTTTAAAAAAAAACTTGCTTTAAATATTTATTGCATAGTATATATGTATGTAGATAAATAGCACATATCATCTATATACATATATCATATCCTCTGATTGAATGTAAACTCCTGGAGCACCTGAGCTTTCCTTTTTTTCATTTGTACCCTTAACACCTAGCATAGACCTTATTCATAGTACATAGGTGTTTAAGAAGGGCTTATTGATTGATTTATTCCCATGTTTACCCTTATCTGTTTCACAATACCCTAGAAGAACCTTATCTATAAATTGCTCGTCTCCCTGAAGATCACATCCAGTTATATGACGGAAACACTCAGAGACATTATGTATGTTAGCTCAAGTTTTGCTCATGATCCTCTACTACAAGAATTATTTAACATTGCAATGAGATTGCATGGTCCTACTGCATTGTCTCAAGGGCTACATCTACTTACTAGATAGGTTGTGTCCCGTCTATATTATTGAGCTGATTCTTGAAGTCTTCACATATGTCCTACTTTTATATCTCATCATGGAGTGGAGATAACCATGGGTTCTTATTTTTTAATCCATCAAAAAAAATTTGCTAAGCATTTAGCATGTGCTAAGCACTTTTAGCCTCTGGGAATCCATGGACAAGAAAATGAAATAGCATCTGCCTACAAAGAGCTTACATTTTTTTTTCTGAGAAAACAACATGTTCATACAAAAATATACACAAAGAGAATAGAAGGTAGTTTGTGGATAAGGAGCTAGCTGCTGAGAGATTGCAAATCATACAAATATTGATATCAAGGTATTTGGTCACCATTAACTGCCAGAGAGGCAGTGATGGGGTATAGGCCCTGGAAACCCTCCCCTCCCCCAATTTCCTTGAACTTTCCCACATGGTCAAGCCTCTGCCATTCACCTGAGGCATCATCCCATTGTGGCCTACACCCAAACCTTCCATTCTGTGTTACCTCTAACCTAGCCCAACCCTTCATTGTCTGTTACCTCCAGATCGCCCCAGCCACTTCCCACTCTTAATTCTATCTAGATCCTTTCTTGTTCCCATAGTCTTCTGCATAAAAGATCTATCTTGTCTCCATTAAAGGGCTCACATTCTTAAAAATCTGGTCAACAGTGCAGACTCACTAGGAATCTCACTCACTCATCTCATTTTTGGCTGAAAGAAGGCTAGAGTCAAATGCATTTGAGGCAGGACCTGCATCGCAATTTTGGGGTCCCAGCAGCCCTGAACCTCAACAGCAGAACCCGACTAGAACCTCCACCCTTACAGAAAACAAGGCTTCAATCAGGGCACCAGGAATAAGCTAAGCCCAAGGACAACTGGGCCTTATCACTGATTCTTCCCCAGAGTCACCACAATGTAGCCCTGGACAGCCATAACCCATATTGTACCACATAGGCCATGCCCCATAGAAAACACAAACATAACAACTCTAGTCACCTAGTTAAGTTGATCAAATCTCTCTGAGTTGAAAGGAAAAATATTTAAAAAAAAAAAAAAGGAATCCAGGAATCCCCTTCAGTCACCATGACCAAGTCAGCTCCCTGCATCACAGACTTATTCCCACTTCATACTCAAGTTCAAGCCATTCTGTTGTCTCTGATTTTGCTGTAGTATAATAGCATTGAATAGTTTGGCTTTAAAATTGTCTGTATATTAGGGCATGGTCAGTTTTTGTAAAGATACCACAGAGTACTAAGAAATAAGTGAATTCTTAATTGGTCCAGATAAGAAGATGACACAAACCTTTCACTTTAAATTTTACAACAGTTTGTTTAGTTCAAAGGTTTCCTTTGTGTTTGTGTTTCTATTGGTTCTGAATAAAGCACCTACGCGGCATATTGAGTAGAGCGCTAAACTGGAAGTCAAGTCATGCTAATGTATCGTAGATTCTTTTAGATTCTACATTGCTGGAAGAACATTGAGTGTGAGCACCAAAAATTTAGCCTTTGTCTTTCTTTTATTCATCATAGACAGGTTCAGCAATATCAATCATACAGTCTTGGCTGCAGAGTGAGATGTTGATGGCAGAATCATCTTCTGTCAGGCTTCCAGAACTGAGAGTTCAAAGACACTTCACTGTTCAACCCTGTATTGTATAGTAGAGGAGCTGGAGACTCAAACAGGATAAATAACTTGCCCAAGACTACACAGCATTGTAAGTTCTAAAGCTGGGATTTGAACCCAGGTCCTTTGCCTGCAAATCCAGTATCCTTGGCTGTATATCAAACTGCTTTGTATCCACTCTCAATGCACTCCAATGACAAAATGGGAACCACAGAATCTGATTAGATTTGCTACGACTTTATTTTTTCTGCGTGCTATGACTGGAAAAGCAAGAGAAAGGGCACTTTATGCTATATCATTCATGGGATCCTAGACCACCCTTATTTTTAGAAGAAGACTTCTGCCAGCCCTTCTTCCTGTCAAGTTGTCATGGAAGGGTTAAACAGAATTTGAATAGAGTTCTGGGTGAAGTACAAGTTGACAGCAAAAGGAGGTCAGGAGTTCAGGACAGATTCTTATGCTAGGACATGAGACATAGAGGTAAGGATTTTGGGTAAAGCAGATCTAGAAAATCCCAACTGAGAACAGAAACCAAAATGTCTGTCACGTCAAACTAGTCATTAGCACAATTGTATAACTTCAGATTTGCTGAACTAGGCTCAGTAGTACCACATGAAGGGGGAACATGGAAAACACTTCTGCGTTTATTGATTGATTAAAAAAATAAGAATCCTTGGGTCATTTCCACACCATGATGAGACATCAGAGCAGAACATGTATAGAAACTACAATAAATAGCTAAGTGATATATACAGGCAATAACTAGTTTACTTAAGTTATATAAATGGGGAAAAGAGAAATTGAGAGCATTAAAAACCTGATTCTCCCAGAATGGATAGTGGTGGTGGTGCCTCTTTTGCCATTTGGCCAATTCTAAGTGATGCACTATATAGAGTGCCAGGCCTGGAGTCAGGAAGACCTGAATTCAAATCTGGCCTCAGAAACTTACTAGCTGTGTAACCCTGTTTGCCTCAGTTTCCTCATCAATAAAATGAACTGGAAAAGGAAATGGCAAACCACTCCAGCATCTCTGCCACAAAAACGCCAAAAAGGGGTCGTGAAGAGTTAGACACCTCTAAAACGACTAAACAAAAAAAAAAATTAAGAAATTATTTTCTTTAGTATTTTTGTGTCTTTTACCAAGCTGTTAATTCTCTTTTCATTTTTTTTTGCATCACTCATCTCTTTTCCTATTTTCTCCTTAATCATGCTTATCTCTTTACTTTTCCAGGAATTCTTGTTAGACTTGTATCCAATTAGCATTTTCCTTTGACACTTTAGTTTGGCTACTGTGAATGTTTTCACATTATTGTCTTCTTCTGAGTTTGTGTCTTGGTCTTCTTTGCCACTGTAGCAATTTTTTATGGTTGTTATTTTTTTTGTTCATTTTTCCAGCTTTTTTTTAAAAATTTTGAACTTTTTGTTAAAATTGGATCCTGTTTACCCAGGGCTAAGAAGACATTATTCCATGCCTCAGGCTTTCTTTTCTTTTCTTTTCTTTTCTTTGCAAAGTCCCCTCCCCTTTTTAAAAAATTTTATTAATTTATTTTGATTTATCAACAATCACCTCCATATGCTTTTGAGTTGAAAATTTTTCTCCCCCTTCCTCCCCACCGCCCTCCCCAAGACGGTGCACAATTTGATATAGGCTTTACATTTACATACCCATTAAACATATTTTCACATTAGTAAAGTTGTAAGTAAAAATTAAAACCAATAGGAGGAACGATCAGAAAGATGAAACAAAACTCAACAGAAGGTAAAAGTAAGTGAGAGCGTTTTGATTTCCATAATTCTTTCTTTGGATGTGGACAGCATTTTCCATCACGAGGCCTCTGGAGATGCCTTAGATCCTTGTAATGCTGAGAAGGGTTCAGTTTAACAATCTTAGTCATTGTATAACGTGGCTGTTGTTGTGTACAAAGTCCTCTTGGTTCTGCTCACTTCACTCAGCATCAGATCATATAAGTCTTTCCAGGTTTTTCTGAAGTCAGCCTGTTCATCATTTCTTACAGCACAGTAGTATTCCATTACATTCATGTACCACACTTTGCTCAGCCATTCCCCAACTGATGGGCATCCTCTCAATTTCCAATTCTTTGCTACCACAAAAAGAGCTGCTATGAATATTTTTGTACATGTGGGTCCTTTTCCCATTTGTTTGATCTCTTTGGGATATAGCCCTAGAAGTGCTATTGCTGGATCAAAGGGTATGCACATTTTTGTAGCCCTTTGGGCATAGTTCCAAATTGTTCTCCAAAATGGTTGGATCATTTCACAACTCCACCAACAATGTATTAGTGTTCCAATTTTCCCACATCTCTCCAACATTTATCATTTTCCTGTTTTGTCATGTTGGCCAATCTGATAGGTGTGATGTGGTACCTCAGAGTTGTTTTGATTTGCATTTCTCTAATCAATAATGATTTAGAGCATTTTTTCATATGACTATAGATGGCTTTAATTTCTTCATCTGAGAACTGTCTGTTCATATCCTTTGACCATTTATCAATTGGGGAATGGCTTGTGTTCTTATAAATTTGTCTTAATTCTCTATATATTTTAGAAATGAGGCCTTTATCAGAGAGACTGGTTGTAAAAATTCTTTCCCAATTTTCTACCTTCCTTCTAATCTTAGTTGCATTGGCTTTGTTTGTGCAAAAACTTTTCAATTTAATGTAATCAAAATTATCCATTTTGCTTTTCATAATGTTCTCTATCTCCTGTTTGGTCATGAATTCTTCTGTTCTCCATAGATCTGATAGGTAAACTATTCCTTGTTCTCCCAGTTTACTTATGGTATCAGCCTTTATATCTAAGTCATGAACCCATTTTGACTTTATTTTGGTATATGGTGTGAGATTTGGGTCTATGCCTAGTTTCTGCCATACTCTTTTCCAGTTTTCCCAGCAGTTTTTTTTCAAAGAGTGGGTTCTTATCCCAGAAGCTGGGGTCTTTGGGTTTATCAAATAATAGATTACTATAGTCATTGACTACTGTGTCTTGCATATTTAACCTATTCCACTGATCCACCTCCCTATTTCTTAGCCAGTACCAAGCAGTTTTGATGATTGCTGCTTTATAATACAATTTAAGATCTGGAATTGCTAGGCCACCTTCCCCTGCATTTCTTTTCATTAGTTCCTTTGATATTCTGGACCTTTTGTTTTTCCAAATGAATCTTGTTATTATTTTTTCTAACTCTATAAAATAATTTTTGGTAGTTTGATTGGTATGGCACTGAATAAGTAAATTAGCTTAGGTAGGATTGTCATTTTTATTATATTAGCTCGGCCTACCCATGAGCAACTGATGTTTTTCCAATTATTTAGATCTGATTTTATTTGTGTGAAAAGTGTTTTGTAATTGTGTTCATAGAGTTCCTGGGTTTGTTTTGGGAGGTAGACTCCTAAATATTTTATAATGTCTACAGTAAGTTTAAATGGATTTCTCTTTCTATCTCTTGCTGTTGGGCTTTGTTGGTAATATATAGAAATGCTGATGATTTATGTGGGTTTATTTTATAGCCTGCAACTTTGCTAAAGTTGTTTATTATTTCAAGTAGTTTTTTACTTGATTCTCTAGGATTCTCTAAGTATATCATCATGTCATCTGCAAAGAGTGATAGCTTTGTTTCTTCTTTGCCTATTCTAATGCCTTCAATTTCTTTTTCTTCTCTTATTGCTAAAGCTAAGTTTCCAGTACAATATTGAATAACAGTGGTGATAATGGACATCCTTGTTTCACCCCCGATCTTATTGGAAATGCTTCTAGCCTGTCCCCATTACATATAATGCTTGCTGAAGGTTTTAGATATGCTATTTATTATTTTAAGGAAGACTCCATTTATACCTATGCTTTCTAGTGTTTTTAATAGGAATGGGTGTTATTTCAAAAGCTTTTTCTGCATCTATTGAGATGATCATGTGGTTTCTGTTGGTTTTGTTGATATGCTCAATGATGCTGATAGTTTTCCTAATATTGAACCAACCCTGCATTCCTGGTATAAATCCTACCTGGTCATAGTGTATTATTCTTGTGATAAGTTGCTGCAATCTACTTGCTAGTATTTTGTTTAAAATTTTTGCATCTATATTCATTAGAGAAATTGGTCTATAATTTTCTTTCTCTATTTTGACTCTTCCTGGTTTAGGTATCAACACCATATTTGTATCATAAAAAGAATTTGGTAAGACTCCTTCTTCACCTATTTTCCCAAATAGTCTATATAGTATTGGAATTAATTGTTCTTTAAATGTTTGATAGAATTCGCATGTAAATCCATCTGGCCCTGGAGATTTTTTCCTAGGGAGTTCATCAATGGCTTGTTCAATTTCTTTTTTGAGATGGGGTTATTTAAGTATTTTACTTCCTCTTCGTTAATCTGGGCAATTTATATTTTTGTAAATATGTATCCATTTCACTAAGATTGTCAAATTTATTGGCACATAGTTGGGCAAAATAATTCCTAATTATTGTTTTAATTTCCTCTTCCTTGGTGGTAGCTTCACCCTTTTCATTCGTGATACTAGTAATTTGGTTTTCTTCTTTTTTTTTTAAATTAAATTAACCAAAGGCTTATCTATTTTATTGGTTTTTTCATAAAACCAGCTCTTAGTTTTATTTATTAGTTCAATAGTTTTCTTAATTTCAATTTTATTAATTTTTCCTTTGGTTTTCAATATTTCTAATTTGGTATTTAGTTGAGGATTTTTAATTTGCTCTCTTTCTAGGTTTTTTAGTTGTATGCTCAATTCATTAATCTCCTCTTTTTCTATTTTATTTACAGAAGCATTTAGAGATATAAAACTTCCCCTAAGAACTGCTTTCGCTGCATCCCATAGGTTTTGGTATGTTGTCTCATTATTGTCATTCTCTTGAATGAAATTATAGATTGTTTCTATGATTTGTTGTTTGACCCAATCATTTTTTAGGATTAGATTGTTTAGTTTCCAATTATTTTTTAGTCTATCTTTCCATGGCCCTTTATTACATATAATTTTTGTTGTGTCATGATCTGAAAAGGACGCATTTGATATTTCTGCCTTTCTACGTTGGATTGTGAGGTTTTTATGCCTCAGTACATGGTCAATTTTTGTGTATGTGCCATGTACTGCCGAGAAAAAAAGCGACCCACCATAAGCTCTACTCTCTGCTCTAGAATAACAACCCAAAACTATGTATGGGTAACAGAGTTGCCAATCAGTGCCAGCTGGTCCCAATGCCAGAAAAAATATGGATTACATAAATTAGAATAATTTTATCTTTCTACATGGAAGCCTGCAATCATATGTGTCACTGGGGACATGACCCTATATCATTAGAGATAGATGGGTGCTAAGAAATAATTAGATATGACCACCTTATTTTTAGGTGGATAAATTGAGTCCCACAGAAATTAAATGGCTCACCTGGCAACACAAAGCTAGTTAAGTGTAAATGCCAGGACTACTACCCAGCTCTGAATACTAAATTTGGTAACCTGGCCACTACATTTTTAGCTTACTTCCTGGTTCAGAAATAATTTGATCTGCCTTCTGTTTTCTTTTTCTGAGTCTATTAGTTTCCAAGATAAAGCAAAAGGTGACAAATAATAATGACTTACCTCTCAATACCACAATGTAGTCAGAACAAACTTATGTGATGTCACAGGATATGTCTCTGAGAAACAATATCATAAGAATATTATAAATATTATTATATATGGAAAATGTCTGAGAATTTATTTATAATTCTTATAGTTGAAGTTTTATATCCATTTTAATTAAGGACATTTTATTTACTAAGTACTGCAACTCAGACAGTACAGAAGGAATCTGTTTAACAGTGACCTTGTCTCATCATCCAATTTAAGAGAATTATAGTAAACACACTGATTTTCATCATGTCTGCCTGATGGCAAGTATTACTTTTATTTTTTAAAATTAGAGAGTTTGCAGTCTATTTTGCCTTCACAAGTTTTTACCAAATTGCCTAATCTTCTAAGTGATTTATCTGCAAGTGCAAAGAACTCCAGGCTTTAAATCTGTGGTCCAAAGGAGTATTAACAAATAGATTAAACAGATTTCTCTCTCTGGCACTAGCAGTTCACTTTTCATGGTGATGCCCAAATCCAATGCTTCACCACATGTGCTACAGATTACATAATCTCCAGTGAACAACGTAGCATTAGATGCTGTCTTCTCCCTTATGTGATATCCCATGGGATGATCAGACTTCTACTTCCTGGTGCCTCTAAGTGACTCCTGCAGAACACAGAAGGAAATGACAGCTCTGGTTCTAAATGAAGTAACAGAATGATTAGGATTCTGTATCTACTACCCTACCATCTTAGCTTTTAATTGTGCACTGAAATGTTTGATGGGATTATCATAGACTAACAACCATGCTCCACACTGTGGCATTATGTAGGAAGCCAGCATTCTGAGTCATGTAAGCTACTTTATGACTTTTTGTTGAAGAAAAAAGAAAAGAAATCAAATCTAAAGACAAGCTTTTTTTCTATTTAGAAAAAAAGCAGAGTGCCTTTACTCCAACATGTACATTTAATAAAACAGATTAGCTCATAGCTTATGTAGAATAATATGTCCTCTTAATATAAAAATAATGATGTATATTTTTTAAAAATTTTCTTCTTTAGTCTTTGGAGGCAGAAGGGAAACCAGACCTGTAATTTCATTGGTGGAGGGCAGCTCCCATTCAGGAAACTTCCTCTGCTCTGCACCTTATACTTATAGACTTACCTGACGGTACTAAGATGTTAAATGCCTAGGCAATAATGTATTAATCAGGAATTTGTCTGTGCTTTTCCACTCATGTCACTCATAACCAAACGTGAGTGCCATCCCAACACAGGAAGCAACTTAGTTTAGTCACTAGTGTTGAAGCTTTGGTAGCTAGGATACCCTATCAACTGATACTTATCTTTTTTATGAGTAACAAACTCCTGTTTCCTCAAATCCATGAGAAGCCGAGGTACTATTTGAACCAAAATTTCCTTTCTACTGCTTTTACTCTACTCTCCTACTCATGTAGCTCAGCACAATCCTGCCCAAGAGATTGCCCTTCTCTCCCCTTTTGACCATGCCTTACGGAACATAAATTCCCTTTCATTCTAGATTGTTTCCTCTCAGTCAGATATTACATCTCTCAGACATACCTCATCTGCAGTTATCTTTCCCATCATTCATTGCTCCTTTGATCCCACCAGAGACATTAGGTCTGGAGGAGGAGTCAGAATGATCCATGTTTACCAGTGCCACATTCAGGTCCTTCCTCTGCTTCTGTAACTTTGCTACATCTCTTAAGGTGAGGTCCACTCTATTTATCTATATTGCCCTGTCATGATGCTTGTTGCTATAATGCAGAGACCTCCAAATAACTTTTCTTTCTTAAGGAATTCAACATCTGGATCACATTCTTCCTCTTTTACCCAAATTCCTGCCTGTGTACTTGGATAACTTAAGTTATGATGACATATTGACCCTAGCCTCCAGAATTATACTTCTCTTCAATTTTCATAACCTATGTCTTTTTTTCCAGCTACTTGTAGAATTATATTAGATATTGTGATCATCACTAATTCTGTCTCCTTGATCTTGAAGTCTGAACTTCTCTAATCATAATCTACGCTTCCTTCTCTCCTTTCTTGCTCCTTTTTAATCTATTTTTCATCCTCACAGTGACCTTGAGACCTTTTATCTCTGCCTGCCCATAACCTATGCTCAGGTTTTACTTTCTTTTCTTTGCATTCCTAACCTCATGATTAACCATTTTAACTATTTTCTGAGTTCCACATTTGAATCCATTTCCCACTGGCAATGCTATGATTTATCATCTGTAAATCTTCATATGTGAGCAACCTCAAACATCCCTGTTGTCTGCTCCTACCACCATGCATCTGAATAATTCTGGAGGAGTTACATAAATGTGTTATTTGCATTTATTACGTATTCATATTATCTCAATTGTTACTTATCTGCTGCAAGTGAATTTTTTTTCCTGATCTCTAAAGGCTCTATTATGCGTGGCTATTCCAAAACTTCTCCTCCTTCTTTCAACCCCACACACGATGAAGGTCTTCATCTACCCTACTCTTCATATGGGAATTATTCTATATCATTAATCAATCTTTGTTTCAGTATGGGAGGAATAAGTGTGTATGCACATATATGCCAGTTAAGAGAAATGCATTGACGAAAAGGAAGCAAAATATTTGCAGATGCTACAATGATTTCTTTTTTAAAACCTAGTAAATCAAATGAACAGATTTAACAAAATAACAGATAGCAAATAAATCTTTGGCAACCATCAGACTACTTCTATATTATAGCAAACTCTATCAGTAAAAGATAGAAATGTATATTTCACTTAAAATTATTACGAAATACATAAAATATATGAGAGGAAGCTAATCTATCAAGACCTACACATGGGACTTATCTAAATAAAATAATGAAACAATTTTTATAGAAATAAAAGAAGAAATTCAATGTTTGTGTCAGGCTTATGGTACTATAACAAACAAACTAACACTACTTACATTAATGCTATGCAATCTTATATTAATTGAGTTGCCCAAAGGTCATAATAATGACAAAATTCACACAGAAGAACAAAAGTTCAAGAGAACAAAGAAGGACAAGAGAAGGACAAAATTTTCAAGAGAAATGATAAAAAAAGTACAGGAATAAATCAGAACAAACATTACCAGGCCTCAGATTGTTTTATATGTTATATAAAATCAATAGCAGATACTGAGGGAAGGCTTTTCATTCAACATAAATTGCTAGGAAAATTGAAAGTCAGGTTGTTGGAAAAATTGGTTTAGACAAGCAACTCATACCATATAAAATAATAAATTCCAAAGGGGGGAAAACAATATAAGGTCATGGCATTAAAAAGAAAGCATGGAAGGTCATGTTTTACAACCACTGAAGGGAAACAAATCCATAGCCAGAAAAGAGATGGAAATAAAAAGTAAAACAGACAACTGCAATTACGTTTAATTAAAAGAATTTTACCAAATGAAATCAGTGTGGCTAGTGTACTCCTAGCTGTGGGGAGCAGGAAAGGTTTCATGTAGGAAGTAGTGAGGGTGCTGAGCTTTTAAGGGATTTGGCAATTCTAAGTAGAGATGAAAAGAAGGTATTTTCCAGGAACAAAGAATGGCTGGTTGCGTGACCCTAGCCAATGGTTCCCTATTACTTCTAGGATCAAATATAAAATCTTGATATGGTTTCTAAAGCCTTTAACAACCTGTTCTACATCTCCAGTTTTCTGATACTTTACTTCCCTCTACATTCTCTCCTATCCAGCAATACTGGCCTTCACAGTATTCCTCACACAGAGAGCTCTATCATGTAACCTGGTACCTTCTAGCTGGCTGTTCTCCATGCCTGGAATATTCTCCTTTTCCTTCTCTCCCTCCCCCACTGTTAATGCCTTCCCTCTGAAATTACCTTCCATCTACTCTGTGTATATCTTGGACATATATAAATGCTTACATACTGTCTTCTCCATTAGAATGTGAGCTCAAGAGCAGTGACTTTTTCCACGGCATTCATCAGTTCCCATATATATAATGCTGATAACTCTAAAATCTATCTATCCTGACTGAAACTCTGTTAAACTCCAATGCTGTATCTTCAACTGTCTTTCAGACATCTTGAATTAGATGTCCATCTTAACCTCAACGTTTCCAAAATTGAACTCAGCATCTTTCTCTCTGAATCTTTCCACCTCCTACTTTCATTATTAATGCAAAGGGCAACATTATCATCCCATTCCTTCAGGTTCAAACCTAGGAGTCTTTGTGAACTCCTCACTCTCTCTCACCGCAATCTTTTGACAGGGCCTATCAATTTTCCCTTTTCAATATCTCTTGAAGACACACCCTTCTCTCCCCTCTAACACTGCTATCACTTGACTATAGGCCTTCATCATGACGACTTGATTGCAATCATCTGCTGGTGGGTATGCCTGCCTCAAGTCTCTCCTCACTCCAATCCAACCTCCATTCATCCATTAAAGTCATTTTACTAAAGGGCAAGTCTGACCATATCACCTCCCTACTCAAATTCCTGCGGCTCCCTATGGCCTCCAGGATCAAAATTTTAAAATGCTCTGTGTATTTCCCTCTGAAAGCCCTTCACTACCTAGTACCCTTCTGCCTTTCCAATCTTTTAACACCTTACACACCTCCATATACTCTGTGATCCAGTGACATTGACCTTCTGGCCATTCCACTAAAAAGAAACTCCATCTCTTGACTCTAGGCTTATTTTCAGAAACACACTCCCTTCTCTTCTCTATTAACCACTCTAGCTTCCATTAAATCCCAATTAAAATCCTATCTTTTATGGGAAATTTTTATCAAGCTATCTTAATTCTAGCGCCTTCCCTCCATTAATTGTTTCCTATATATCCTATGTATAACTTGTTTTTTTATTTTTACATCTGATTGCATGTCCTCCTCCCATTGTAAGAATGTAAACTTGGTGAGGGCAAAGACTGTCTTTAACCTCTCTTTGTATTCCCAGGATTTAGCCATTTAGTTTGGCACATAGTAGGCATTTAACAAATGTTTTTTGACTGACTGAATACCAACTCCTTCATTAATTTTTCCTCTCTTAAAAAGAGGGGGAGACATTTCCGGGGTGGAGTCAAGACTATAGAGCAGAGAAAGCATTACAGTCAAGCTCTTCCAAAAAATTTTAAAATAATGCTTTAAATCAAAATCTGGAGCAGCACAGCCAACAAAAACTGAGAGTGATACATTTTTGCAACACATGACAACTGAGGAGATTGGAAGGCGAGGCTTTCCAAGGGCCCATCTGGATGCAGCACCAATGATGGGACTTGGTGGTAGCAACAGCAGCAGCAACTTCAGAAGCTCTCAAGAAAGAGACTATAAGGTCATCTGACAACTGGTCAAAAAGAGTTTACAGGAGACATTTTGCTAGCAGGGGGCACAGGACCAGACACTGTTTGGCAACTCCATTGCTTATACATGCTTCCAGGTTTAGAGGCAGGGAGGAGCACTTTTGATGAAAAGGAAGTAGGGACCTTGAGGTAAGGACCCCTTTCTAATTAAGGATCAGAGCAGGATAGCAGAAACCACAGCTCTCCCCAGATCACACCACTTTGAAAGCGCCCAAAACTTCCAAACCCACAGAATTAGCTCTGCAAATATCAGTACAAAAAAAAAAAAAGCCTGAAGCTTCAGACAGTGCCTTTCATCCAATGCCAGGAACAGAGTGCAAATTTAACATAAATTTCAAAGCCGAGAAACAGGCTAGAAAAATGACCAAATAGCGAAACAAACAAACAAAAACTCTAACCATAAATATTACTATAGTGATAGGAAAGGTCAAGACATAGAAGGTAGTGAGGTTAAAACATTTATAAGCAAAACCTCAAAGAAAAATGTGAATGAAACATATGACCCTAAAAGAAACTCCAGAAGAGCTAAAAAATGATTTTGGCAAAATAGAAAAAAAGACAAGCAAAACTTAATTGATGAAAATAACTCCATAAAAAATAGAATTGGCCAAATGGAAAAAAGCAGCACAAAATCTCACTGAAGAAAATGATTCCTTAATAAGATATAAAGGCAATGGGGTATAGAAATCTATCCTTCCCTATAAGAAAATAGGAGAAGGGGACAAGAGAAGGTGGGGGAGGGAGGGGAAGGCACTGATAGAAGGGAGGGCAGGCCAGGGGAAGTGGTATTCAGAATGCATGCTGTCTTGAGGTAGAGGAAGGGGTAAGATGGGGAGGAAATTTGGCACTCAAAATCTTGTGAAAGTGAATGTTGAAAACTAAAAATAAATAAAGAAAATGATTCCTTAAAAATTAGAACTGGGGAAGTGTAAGCTAATGACTCCATGAGACATCAAGAAATATTAAAACTAATCAAAAGAATAAAAAAAAATGAAAATGTGAAATATCTCATTGAAAAATAATTGACCTGGAAAGTGTGTTGAGGAGACAAACTTTAAGATTATTGAACTACCTGAAAGCCATGATCAAAGAAAATCTAGACATTGTATTTCAAGAAATTATCAAGGAAAACTGTCCTGATATCATAGAACCAGAAGGTAGAAAAAAATGGAAAGAATTCACTGATCACCACCTAAAAGAGATACTAAAACTAAAGCTTCCAGGGATATTATCTAGCCAAATTCCTAAGCTCCAGGGTCAAAGAAAAAATACTTCTGAAAGTCAAAAAGAAATATTGTGGAGAGTCAAGATGACACAAGATTTAGTAGCCATGAAGGCTTGGAATGTGATATTCTGGGAAAGCAAAAGAGTTAAGATTACAACCAAGAATTACCTCCCCAGTAAAATTGAGTATAATCCTCCAGAAGGAAAATGGATATTTAATGACATGGTGGAATTCCATGCATTCCTGACGAAAAAGCCAAAACTGAATAGAAAACTTGATTTTCAAGTACTACTCAAGAAAAGAATTAAAAGGTAAATATGAAAGAAAAATCATGAGACTCAATAAAGTTAAACTGTTTACATTATTATATGGGAAGATGACACCTATGCCTCCCAAGAATTTTATCATTGTTTTAGCAGTTAGAAGGAATATAAACAGACAGAGGGCAAAAGTATGAGGTGACTATTATGGGAGAATATGTAAAAAATCAATAGGTAAGAAAGAGGGATGCACTGGGAGAAGGAACAAGAAGAATAGAGAAAATAGCTTAAGTAAAAGGGGCATGAAAGGGAAAGATTTTACAGTGGAGGGGAAAATGGAGGGAGGCAAGTGACACTCAAGTCTCTTACCCAAATTGATTCAAAAAGGGAAGAATGCATGTGTGTGTGTATGTGTGCATGTACATACCTACACCATTCTCCAACTGACAAATGGTCAAAGGATATGAACAGGTAGTTTTAGAAAGTGAAACCAAAACTATCAAGAGTCATATGAAAAAATGCTCTAACTCTTTATTAATGAGATAAATGAACATTAAAACAACTCTAGGATACTATCTCATATTTACCAGATTGCTTAACATTGCAGAAAAGGAAAATAAATACTGGAGGGCATATGGACAGATAGGATATTAATGCATTGTTGGTGGAGTTATGAACTATTCCAACCATTTTGGAAACCAATCTGCAACTATATCCAAAGGGTTATAAAATTGTACATACCCTTTGACCCAACAATATCACTACTAGGCCTGTATCTCATGAAGATCAAGAAAAGAGGGGGAATTTGTTAAAAAAAAAAGTATTGGTAGCTGTTCTTTTTGTGGTGGCAAAGATCTGGACGTTAAGGGTATGTACATCAATTAGAGAATGGCTGAATAAATTGTGGTATATGATCGTGATTGAACACTACTGCACTTTAACAATGATGAGCAGAATAGTTTCAAAAACACCTGGGAAGACAAATGATTTCATGAAAAGTGAAGTGAGCAGAACCAAGAAAAGATTGTACACAGTAACATAAATAATACGACAACAAAAAACTGTGGAAAAACTTAGCTACTCTGATCAAGGCAATGATCCAGATGATACCAATGGATCCATGATGAAAAATGCTATCCACCTCCAAAGAAAACACTGATGAACTTTTAATGCAAATTGAAACATACTTTTTAAAAAACTTTCTTATTTTTCTTGTTTGTGTGTGGGTTTTCTTTTGCAACATAGCTAGTACGAAAATATATTTTGCATGACTTCACATATATGATGTCATATTGCCTGCCTTCTCGTGGCTGGGTGAGGGACAGGAATAATGGAGGGAATTTGGAGTTCAAAATTTTAAGAAATGCACGTTAAAAATTTTAATGTAATTGAGAAACATTTAATGAAATAAAATATTTTTTAAAAAAGAAGATGGCATCTTTTTCACCAGTCTTTGGACATTTTTCTCATTCTTTGTCATTTGCCAAAGAAAAGTAACAGTTTATATGTTTGATTCTGTCCTGTTTTTTTTTCTTAGCTACTACAAACTCTATGTGAGAGTCATTTCTCCTAAACTTTTACTCACAGTCACTCCCATCAACCAATGATTTCTTTTTTTTTCTCAGAATTCAGTCCAAATTATAGCTTCATTATGTCTTCAAATTTCCAAGAGATAAAATTTTCAGCAAGACACATCAAGAGATTATCAAATTTATTTTACCATGATCAGACTTCCAGCAAAATTAACAATAAAATGCTAATTTGAGGCAATATCAAAAAATAATAAAAACAGCACGTAATTCACACAGGAGCTTAGCCAAGCTAAATATTTGTTTTATGTTAAATGCCTGATGTACACTCAGATCGCAGCTCTCACATTTGTTCAGATGCTACTGAGTGCTTCTATTTGGATCTATTCTCTTTCTTTTCCACCTGGATTTGAAGAAAGTCTTTCAAAACTTCCAGATGGAGCTAAATATCAGGAACTTAGTACTTGTTCTACAAATTTGGCCATCTACATCCCACTTGCTGAAAATGAATCAATCAAAAATCATTTATTAAACACTTACTATGTGCAAAGCACTATGCTAAATGCTAGAGACAGAATTCTAAAAGAGAGGCTTTGTTTTCAAGGAGCTCACATTCTGAACAGGAACATAACATATATGATGGGTTCAGCTACAAATCAAATGGAGAGGCCATGTGATCTTTACAGTGAAGAAGTAAAGCAGATGGCAATGTATCTCTAAAGGCTAAAACCATGCTCATTACTGACACTGAACCATTTGATAATGCCAAATATTTCAGTGATAAGAACTTTTCTTTTTTGGTCTTCTGTAAATGTAGCTTCTTGAAAGAGTAGGGGCTGCATACAGTCAATCAATAAATGCCTATTAAGCACCTACTCTCTGACAGGCTCTGCATTAAGTACAGTGTATATGAAGAGAAACAAAAGATAGTCCCTGCTTTCAAGGAGCTGATTGTTCAATAGGTGAAATGATGGTAGTTGCCATCTTATAGCTCCACAGGGATTGAATCCCCAGATGATGGCTGGCGGATCTTGGTTGGAAGCAGCAGCATTAGGGCTTATTTAGTTCATCCCCATTAAGATCTCTTAAAAGACATGTTGGTTACAGTGAAGTGATAAATCTTGATTCCTTTCCCATTTCCCTTATATTAAACTCTCCATAGAATATAACTCATTTATTCTTTATCTCCCTTCTTCACCCCATCCCACAATCAATCAACTGTTAGGGCCCACCGTTCTGGGCTGGTTACAGATATGTCCATGGTGTGATACCCACCCTCCTAACGGAATGAGAGGTATGCATATGTATGGGTTGAGCATAGTCGAGGTGGCGGAGTACTGTACTCCTGCCATGTCTCCATCAACATGCCCACTCCGTGTCCCTTGAGGTGGCTAGACCTATGGGTTCTAGCCAAGTCTCCATCATCAGATGCCTATGCATTGTGATTGCTCTTCATTGGTATGGAGGCGGGATTGGACTATGGAGTATAAGTGGCTCGGTCTGGTTGCGGGTGGGGCTCTTCCTACTTTCTCCTTCAGCTCGCACGCTTAGTCCTCCCCGTTTTTTCCCCACTTGCTTTCTCTGCTTCTAAACTTTCAATATGCTCTAATAAAGTAATTGAACACCTCCCGATCGACTTGTCCTTTCGTGTATCCGGGTAGGCTCCGAAGACTCAAGTGGCCGCTGTGGTGAGTATGTTCCTGGCTGCCTGGTCTCAGTAGGAGACAGTGCACGGCGATAGCAGCCGTTGCAATCAACAAATATTTATTAAATGCCTACTATGTGCCAGGCATTCTACTGAGTGCTAGGGACAGCAAAAGTGGCAAAAGGCAGTCCATGGTCTCAAGGAGCTCATAATTTAATGGGGGAAGACAACTTGTGAACAGATATATACAAACAAGTTACATGCAGGCCAAACAGGAAATAATTAACAAAGGCATAAGCACAACTTATCAGATGTATGGATAGTTGGACAATGTATGAATAAACAAGAAATAGAGAACAGTTACGTGTAAAATGGATAATTTTCATTACATTAAATTAAAAAGGTTTTGTGCAAATAAAACAAATGTAGCCAAGATTAGAAGGAAAGCAGAAAATTGGGGGAAAATTTTATAGGCAGTTTATCAGATAAATATCTTGTATCTAAAATGTATAAAGAACTTTATCAAATCTGTAAGAAGACAAGTCATTCACCAAGTGATAAATGGTCAAAGGATATGAACAGGGAATTTTCCAGTGAATAAATCAAAACTATAGTCATATAAAAGTACTCTAAATCATTATTGATTAAAGAGATGCAAGGTAAAACAACCTTGAGATATCATTTTATACCTCCTAAATTGGCTACAATGATAAAAGGAGAAAGTGACAAATGTTGACAGGCATATGGAAAAATTGGGACACTAATTGATTGTTGTTGGAATTGTGAACTGATCCAACCATTTTGGAGATCAATCTGGAATTACACCCAGAGTTATTATGCTTATTATAACTTTTGACCCAGCAATACCTCTACTTGGTCTATTTCCAAAGATTATTTAGGAAAAAGGAAAAGAACTATATGTTCTAAAATGTTTATAGCAGCTCTCTTTATGTTGGCAAAGTATTTGAAGTTGCAAGGATGTCCATCAATTGGGGAATGGCTGATTAAGTTGTGGTATATGATTGTCATGGAACATTACTGTGCTATAAGAAATGATGACCTCAATGATTTAAAAAAAAAACATGGAAAGACTTGCACCAAATAATGTAGTAAAATGAACAGAACCAAGAAAACATTGTACACAATAATAGCAATATTGCTTTAAGAATCACTTAGAGCAAAAAGTTATTTTGACTATTATAAATACCCAAATTAACTATAAAGGACATGTGAAGAAACATACTATCTGCATCCAGAGAACTGATAAATAGAAATATGTATATAATCATTTTACAC
This sequence comes from Phascolarctos cinereus, assembly GCF_003287225.1. Classification (NCBI taxonomy): domain Eukaryota; kingdom Metazoa; phylum Chordata; class Mammalia; order Diprotodontia; family Phascolarctidae; genus Phascolarctos; species Phascolarctos cinereus. The sequence goes on along the minus strand of NW_027555514.1, from coordinate 50,325,717 downwards.
ATACACAAACACGTGAGTGTGCTATGATGTGGTATGTGGGGTGTGTTTTGTGTGTGTGTGTGTGTGTGTGTGTGTGTGTGTGTGTATTTATGTCTAATGGTAGCCATCTCTATGGTGAGAGAAGAAAAAAAAAAAGAAATTCCCCTGATAATTTTGTTCTGTATTTGAAAGCAATAGCAAGTTGTACATAGTAGACTTATAGTTTCATATCTAATCATCTTTTTTATTGTAGTATGTTATGGAATTGCTTCTTTTATTCCATAAGTTAAAATAAAATTTTTTCCAAAAGAATAAAGTTTTTAAATGCATAAAATAATAATATAAAACTTTAAGGAAACCAGTTATTTCTAAATACAATTATCAAAATTTAATAAACCAAATACACAGACCCAATGGAATCTATCCCTAGATCTCTTGGAGGTCTATGGACCCCAGGTTAATAATTCCTGATCTGCTTCTACCCTTTATTTTACAAATGAGAAAACTGAGGCCTAGGGAATGAAATGGCTTACTCAAGATCATGTGAATAAACAATTATCAGAGAACATTTGCATACAGATCAACTGACTGTAAATACAATGTACTTTCCACTGCACCATACTTCGCACCTTCATTAAAATCCCTGTCTCCAGAAGCTGAAAGGCACTGGTGGATTTATAATCCAGCAACTTCTTATCAGAAACAGCATACCACTTTAGACATATAATGACATGTATTGCTCCACAATCCACCATGAGCAAAGTGATTTAGAGCAGAAGAAAAAAACCTTATGATCAGTAATGCTTGTCTCACATGGAATCAACATCACCAATACATTTTACCAATCTTTGTTCAAAATAGGAAAGTTAGACTATTGTGCCATATTTGTGCATGTGGCATTAATTTTAAAAAATACCCTCATCTCTCTATATTTCTGCTTTAGTACCACATTAAATTGCATATAATTATATTCTAAAATCATTTGGATCACACGAGGGTAAAAGGAGGGAATAATTTGGGGAATAGGAATTTTATAGCTATGGAATATGTATGAGAGATACTGACATGTTCTGATGAATGAAGGGATAGAGGGAATGCACAAAGGGCCTAAGCAGTTTAATGGAGATAATCGTAGTCATATGTTTTTTATGTTAGTCAAAGCAATATTTGTCTCTACTCATTTTTGACTCACTTGAAAAAAAAACAGCTATAATTGAACTGAAACTGATGAGTCCATTTTCCCCTTGGTACATATTCCCTATTAACATCAATGGGATATGTGCTTGCATGGTTAAAGAAAGCCCTCTTAGAAGTAAAACTGACAGCAAAACCCAGTTCAGAAACTTTTAACTGCAGAAATCTGACATGTACAAGTTGACTACAGTAGTAAAAATGGATAATCACGGCTAATTTATGGATTGCATTATCTTGTCAGTTTCACACTAAATAAAAAGATTCTTGGATAAGTTACTTCAATTCAAATGTAATGATGACACTTTAACATACAACATGGAGGCAACTGGTATTCAGCATATAAATAATGGACTCCATTCCACAAAATACAACCCATAAAAGACATTTAATAAATCTTTGCGACAGCATTAGTTAATGTATTCAATTTTATTTGATTCAACAAAGATTTATTTAGCCCTACTATGTACAAGGCACTGTCTAGACATTGTGTACATAAAGATAAGACACAGATATTCTCTTCCCCAGTGGCTTGGAATAGGGAATAAGAACTATACCTCATAAACACAATAGAGTGATCCCAAGAAAAGTGTTATGAAGATATTAAAGATAGTGAGATCACTTTCAAGAAGTATCGAATTTAATTCAATTCAATAAATATTTTTTAAGTGAAAGTACCATGTAGGGTATAGGGGACATCTGAGTTGGCATACAAACCAACCCATTTTAACAGGCAGAAATGGGCTATTTCATTCTAAAAATGTCTAATGGATGTCTGATGGTGTGACCAAAGACATAGAGATGGAAGAGGGCCTGACCAGATGTGGGGAGAGTATGTAGTCCACTTGGATTGGAGCCAAATTCTATGAAATGGGGCAGCATTAAACAAGACTGAAAGGGATGGGGAAGCCAGATTTCTGTAGGCACTGAATTTCAGAATAAGAACGCTAAATTTACTTTGGTAGCTAATGGAGAACAATGGAGAACTTTTGATTGGAGAAGTAAAATAATCACAGTAGTGCATTATAAATTTATTCAAGAAGCACTGTGAGGGAATGATTAGAATAGAGTAAAGGCTGCAAGAAATAGATCCCTTGAGGGTTTTTCAGTAGTTCAGGAAAGAGACAATGAGGGCCCAAAACAGATGGGGGTGCTTTTGAAATTGAAAGTAAAAGATGAGGAAATATATGCAAAAATTAAAATCAAGAGAACTTGACCATTGACTGGATTGATTGATGCATTCATTCAGGTGTTTATTAAGCACCTATTCCATGCAGGGCACTATGTTTGCTGCTAAGGGAAATTCAAAATTTAAGTTAGACATGATCTCTGCCCTCATAACGCTTACAGTTTAGTTAAGAGAAAAGGCATGAACATATGTTTCTATAATACAAAATGTTATATCACAAGTGTACTGCAGAGACAGGGCAAAGAAAAGGAGAAGAGTCAAAGATGGTTTTGAGGTGTCAAGTTTGGATGATTGGCGAATGATGGTTTCACCAAAATGAATAGAGAAGTCAGGGAGGAGACATGTTTTGCAAGACCATTTTTTTAGTGAATGACTTCAATTTTTGGCATAAGAAGCTTAAGGTTCTAACAAGATATCACGTGGATGAATCCAGTAAGTTGGAAAAAGGATAGGATTTCTATGGACAGGATGAAATATGTTTCTGTGCATATACACATTCATTTCTATATATATGAATATGTGTATGTATAAACATATGTACACATGCATACATATGTATGTATACATGTGAATATAATTTCAGGGTAATATGAAAAAAATTAATAATGAAACCCATTATGGTGAATTACATTGCAGGGAGAGAGAGAGAGAGATAGAGAGGAGTGGAGAGGAAAGGATAAATAGGGAAAGGGAGGAGAGAGGAGAAGAAAGACAGGGAAGGGTAAGGAGAGGAGAGCAGAGAGAAAGAAGAGAGTCAAGTCTAAAACACTGGCAGATGTTCATGTTTTAGGGGTAGGAGGATAAAGAGGAGCAAGTTGTACAGAAAATGCGTGGTAACAGAGATATAAAGAAAGAGGAATAAGACAATAGTGTCATAGAAGCCAAGAAAAAAGAAAATATCAAGAAAGAGTAATCTACAATATCAAATGGTAGCAGGTAACCAAGAAGGATAAGAGTGATAAAAAGTCAATATTCAGTTTGGGAGATCTCTGGTTATGCACACACACACACAGACATGGTACTTCTCTCTTCTTATTCCTGGTGACACAGTATCTGTAATAGGCATCTAAATGCTTGTCACTAAAGACAGACTGAGGGAGCCAAGATGGCTGAATAAAAAGGTAGTTGCTCTCACCCTCCCCTATCAACCACTGAAAACCCAGAAAATATTACCTCAGAAAAAACAAATCCTGGAAGAGATAAACTAGAAGAAAGATGGGGAACAGCCCAGCAAATTGGTCTCCCAGTGCCTCGGCAAAAATAAGGGAAGCAGCACTATAAGGGGCCCAAGGCAGATAATCACCCTGCAGCATTCATCTGAAAGGAGCTGAAGAAAGCAACCTAGAGTCTTCCTAAATTCCCAACCTTGCTTATTACAACCCAACACCATGTAAGCTGTCAGAACCCTATAGCCTCCAACCAGCAGGAGATCCTGAAGCCCAGATGGTAGAGCAAGCAAACACCAACACCTGGACCTCTGAGTGCCTCAGTGAGGGTGGGGGAACTGGTGGAAACCAGCTCAGAAAACCACCAGATGTCAAGGCACTATCACAAACGAATCTCCCAGTCCATTAGCAGAAAGGAGTGAAGTAGCATTGCAAGGGGCCCCAGGCAGATAAACCTCCTGCAACACCCATCTAAAAGGAGCTGAAGAAAGCTAAAAGAAAGGAAAAGCAGGCAATCTAGAATTGCCTGAAAGTTCCAGCCTTGCTGATTCTAGCCCAACATGAGCTAAGCTGCCAGAACCCTACAGCCTCCAATTGCCAACATATAAGAGGGCCTAGCACACAAAGCCAGTGACCAAGACCTAGGTTCCCAACACAAGAAGCTTGGGTCAGCGCCCTCTGTTCCCCAGCAGGAGAGCTCAATCTGTTTAAAGGCCAGGAAATAAAGAAACCATGAGTAAAAATAAATGTACCATAGATTCATATTATGAGAAGAGTGAAGATCAAGACAGAAATTCTGAAGAGGACAACATTGTCAACAAACCCACATCTGCAACAACAAAAGGGAATATGAACTGGTCTGAAGCCCAAAAAGCCTTCTTAGAAGAGCTCAAGAAGGATTTTAAAGTCAAATGAGAGAGGTAGAAGAGTCCTTCAAAAATACAATTGGCCAATTGGAAAAAAAATACACTGAAGAAAACAAGTCCCTAAAAAACAAATTGGCCAAAAAGAAAAAAAAAACACACTGAAGAAAACAAGTCCCTAAAAAACAATTGGCCAATTGAAGAAGGAAGGACAAAAACTAACAGAAGAAAACAATCTGTTAAAAACTAGAATTGGACAAATGGAAACTAATGTCTCTATGAGAGAGCAAGAATCAGTCAAACAGAAACAAAAAAATGAAAAAAAGATGAAAATTAAAATACCTTCAGTAAAACAACCGACCTGGAAAATCATCAGGAGAGACAATTTAAAAATTATTGGACTACCTGAAAATCATGATGAAAAAAGAGCCTGGACAGTATCTTTCAGGAAATCATAAAGGAAAACTGCCCTGAAGTCCTAGAACCAGAAGGGAAAATAACCATAGAAAGAATCACCATCACCACCTGAAAGAGATCCCAAATTGACAACACCAAGGAATATAGTAGCAAAATTCCAAAATTACCAGATGAAAGAGAAGGTGCTGCAAGCAGCCAGAAAGAAACAATTTAAATATCATGGAACCACAGTCAGGATTACACAGGACCTTGCAGCTTCTACATTAAAAGACTGCAGGGCATGGAACATGATATTCCATAAGGCAAAGGAGCTTGGAATGCAGCCAAGGATCAATTACCCAGCAAAAATGAGCATCATTTTTCAAGGGAGGAGATGGATATTCAACAAATAGGAGACTTCCAAACTTTCCTGATAAAAAGACCAGAGCTCAACAAAAAATTTGATCTTCAAGTACAGGACTCAAGAAGGACTAAAAAGGTAAATGGGACAGAAAGATACAATGTTGTTAATAAGGGCTGTTTAAACCCTACAAGGGAATATGACACTTGCAACCTTGAGAACTGTATTGTTATTACACCATGTTAAAGGAGTATACATAAAGAGGGTGGATATTAGTTGACTTTGATGTAATGATAAAAAAAATCTAATCAAGTGGGTTAAATGGATCCAAATAAGTGGATCAATCTGATCTTAGAAAATGTACTGAGAAAGGAGGAGGCAGACAAGGATAAATTACATTACAGGAAAAGACACAAAATCATATTCGAGCAGAGGGAAAGAAGGGAGGTGGTGAGCATTGTTTGAACCTTACTCTCATCAGATTTGGCTCAAGAAGGGCATAACATAATCAGTTAGGTATAGAAATCTAACTTGCCCTATAGGCAGTAGGAGGGAAAAGGGGAAAGAAAAGGGAGGGGATAGAAGGGAGGGAAGAAGCAGAAAGGGTAAAGGGGAAGAAAAGGGAAAGGGATAATAAAGGGGAGAGGACTGAAGGAGGCTGGTCAAAAGCAAAACACTAGTGGGGGGGGAAAGGAGAAAGAAAAACATAAATGGGGTGGGGAAAGGATGGAGAAAAAGACACAGATAGTAATCATAACTGTGAATGTGAATGGGATGAACTCTCCCATAAAAGGGAAAGTAATTGCAGAATGTTGTTTACAGGAAACACATTTGAAAAAGAATGACACATACAGGGTAAAGGTAAAAGGCTGGAGCAGAATATATTATGCTTCAGCTGAAGTAAAAAAAGCAGGGGTAGCAATCCTGATCTCAGACAAAGCAAAAGCAAAAATAGATCTAATCAAAAGAGATAAGGAAGGAAACTACATCCTGCTAAAAGGCACCATAGACAATGAAGTAATATCATTACTAAACATATATGCACCAAATGGTATAGCATCCAAATTCTTAGAGGAGAAGTTCAGGGAGTTACAGGAAGAAATAGACAGCAAAACTATACTAGTGGGGACCTGAACCTCCCCTCTCTGCACTAGATAAATCTAGCCACAAAATAAACAAGAAAGAAGTTAAGGAGGTGAATAGAACATTAGAAAAGTTAGGTATGATAGACCTCTGGAGAAAACTGAATGGGGATAGAAAGGAATATACTTTTTCTCGCAGTACATGGCACATACACAAAAATTGACCATGTACTAGGGCATAAAAACCTCACAATCCAGCAGAAAGGCAGAAATATTAAATGCATCCTTTTCAGATCATGACACAATAAAAATTATATGTAATAAAGGGCCATGGAAAGATAGACTAAAAAATAATTGGAAACTAAATAATCTAATCCTAAAAAATGATTGGGTCAAACAACAAATCATAGAAACAATCAATAATTTCATTCAAGAGAATGACAATAATGAGACAACATACCAAAACTATGGGATGCAGTGAAAGCAGTTCTTAGGGGAAGTTTTTATATCTAATGCTTACATAAATAAAATAGAAAAAGAGGAGATCAATGAATGGCATACAACTAAAAACTAGAAAAAGAACAACTTAAAAATCCTCAACTAAACACTAAATTAGAAATATTGAAAACCAAAGGAAAAATTAATAAAATTGAAATTAAGAAAACTATTGAACTAATAAATAAAACTAAGAGCTGTTTTATGAAAAAACAATAAAATAGATAAGCTTTGGTTAATTTAATTAAAAAAAAAGAAGAAAACCAAATTACTAGTATCAAGAATGAAAAGGGTGAAGCTACACCAAGGAAGAGGAAATTAAAACAATAATTAGGAATTATTTTGCCCAACTATATGCCAATAAATTTGACAATCTTACTGAAATGGATACATATTTACAAAAATATAAGTTGCCCAGATTAACTGAAGAGGAAGTAAAATACTTAAATGACCCCATCTCAAAAAAAGAAATTGAACAAGCCATTGATGAACTCCCTAGGAAAAAATCTCCAGGGCCAGATGGATTTACATGCGAATTCTATCAAACATTTAAAGAACAATTAGTTCCAATACTATATAGACTATTTGGGAAAATAGGTGAAGAAGGAGTCTTATCAAATTCTTTTTATGATACAAATATGATGATAATACCCAAACCAGGGAGAGTCAAAATAGAGAAATATAATGATAGACCAATTTCCTTAATGAATATAGATGTAAAAACTTTAAATAAAACATTACCTACCAGGCAGGATTTATACCAGGAATGCAGGGTTGGTTCAATATTAGGAAAACTGTCAGCGTAATTGAGCATATCAACACCAAAAACAAAGAAACCATGATCACCAATAGATGCAGAAAAGCTTTTGAAAAATACAACATTCCTATTAAAAACACTAGAAAGCATAGTATAAATGGAGTCTTCCTTAAAATAATAAATAGCATCTATCTAAAACCTTCAGCAAGCATTATATGTAATGTGGACAAGCTAGAATCATTTCCAATAAGATTGGGGGTGAAACAAGGATATCCATTATCACCACTGTTATTCAATATTGTACGGGAAATTAGCTTTAGCAATAAGAGAGGAAAAAGAAATTGAAGGCATTAGAATAGGCAAAGAAGAAACAAAGCTATCACTCTTTGCAGATGACATGATGATATACTTAGAGAATCCTAGAGAATCAAGTAAAAATACTTGAAATAATAAACAACTTTAGCAAAGTTGCAGGCTATAAAATAAACCCACATAAATCATCAGCATTTCTATATATTACCAACAAAGCCCAACAGCAAGAGATAGAAAGAGAAATCCATTTAAACTTACTGTAGACATTATAAAATATTTAGGAGTCTACCTCCGAAACAAACCCAGGAACTCTATGAACACAATTACAAAACACTTTTCACACAAATAAAATCAGATCTAAATAATTGGAAAAACATCAGTTGCTCATGGGTAGGCGAGCTAATATAATAAAAATGACAATCCTACCTAAGCTAATTTACTTATTCAGTGCCATACCAATCAAACTACAAAATTATTTTATAGAGTTAGAAAAATAATAACAGATTCATTTGGAAAAAAAAGGTCCAGAATATCAAAGGAACTAATGAAAAGAAATGCAGGGGAAGGTGGCCTAGCAATTCCAGATCTTAAATTGTATTATAAAGCAGCAATCATCAAAACTGCTTGGTACGGGCTAAGAAACAGAGTGGTGGATCAGTGGAATAGGTTAAATATGCAAGACACAGTAGTCAATGACTATAGTAATGTATTATTTGATAAACCCAAAGATCCCAGCTTCTGGGATAAGAACCCACTCTTTGAAAAAAACTGCTGGGAAAAATAGAAAGAGCATGGCAGAAACTAGGCATAGACCCAAATCTCACACCATATATCAAAATAAACCAAAATGGGTTTATGACTTAGATATAAAGGCTGATACCATAAGTAAACTGGGAGAACAAGGAATACTTTACCTATCAAATCTATGGAGAACAGAAGAATTCATGATCAAACAGGAGATAGAGAACATTACGAAAAGCAAAATGGATAATTTTGATTACATTAAATTGAAAAGTTTTTGCACAAACAAAGCCAATGCAACTAAGATTAGAAGGAAGGTAGAAAATTGGGGAAGAATTTTTACAAGCAGTCTCTCTGATAAGGGCCTCATTTCTAAAATATACAGAGAATTAAGTCAAATTATAAAAATATAAGCCATTCTCCAATTGATAAATGGTCGAGGGATATGAGTAGGCAGTTTTCAGGTGAAGAAATTAAAGCCATCTATAGTCATATGAAAAAAATACTCTAAATCAGTATTGATTAGAGAAATGCAAATCAAAACAACTCTGAGGTACCACATCACACATATCAGACTGGCCAACATGACAAAACAAGAAAATGATAAATGTTGGAGAAGATGTGGGAAAATTGGAACACTAATACATTGTTGGTGGAGTTGTGAAATGATCCAACCGTTTTGGAGAACAATTTGGAACTATGCCCAAAGGGCTATAAAAATGTGCATACCCTTTGACCCAGCAATAGCACTTCTAGGGCTATATCCCAAAGAGATCATACAAATGGGAAGAGGACCCACATGTACAAAAATATTCATAGCAGCTCTTTTTGTGGTGGCAAAGAATTGGAAATTGAGAGGATGCCCATCAATTGGGGAATGGTTGAGCAAGTTATGGTATATGAATGTAATGGAATACTATTATGCTATAAGAAATGGTGAATAGGCTGACTTCAGAAAAACTTGGAAAGACTTGTATGGTCTGATGCTGAGTGAAGTGAGCAGAACCAAGAGAACGTTGTGCACAATAACAGCCACATTGTATGATGACTAATATTCATAAACTTAACCCTTCTCATGAATACAAGGATCTAAGACATCTCCAGAGGCCTCGTGATGGAAAATGTTATCCACATCCAAAGAAAAAAGTATGGAAGTTGATCACTATCTTTTTTTTCTCTTCCGTTGAGTTTTGTTTCCTCTTTCTGATGGTTCCTCCTATTGGTTTTAATTTTTACTTACAACTTCACTAATGTGAAAATATGTTTAATAAGTATGTAAATGTATAACCTATATCAGATCGTGCACCCTGTTGGGGAGGGTGGTGGGGAGGAAGGGGGAGAAAAATTTTAAACTCAAAAGCATATTGAAGTGATTGTTGACAAATCAAAATAAATTAATAAAATAAATTTTAAAAAGAAGATGGACTCAAAGATTTAGAAATACAACGGATGTCAAAGCACATCCAATCTAATCTCTCATTTTATAGGTTAGGAAACTAAGTCTTAGAGAAGATAAGTGACTTGTCCATGGTTACACAATACAAAATTTGAGGCTGGGTGCTTTGACTCCAGAGGTAAGATTCTTTTTACTGCACCACATTGACTTCAGAGGATGACATAGAATCGAATGAACAGGATAAATTAGAGCAATTTTGGTGAAGTTTGATGAAATGAAACTACCTTATCTAAAATCACATATTTGGAGCAGATGACCTCTAAAATATCTTCTAGGGGTGTACGTGTGTGTGTGTGTGTGTGTGTGTGTGTGTGTGTGTGTGTGTGTGTGATTCTGTGAGAGGGGAGATAAGAGAGTAAATATGTGGTAGAATGGAATTAGACAAAGAGCAAGGGTAGGGAAATAGTGACAGCAACTCAATCTATACTATGAGTATGATTCAGTAAATCAGGAAATTTACAAATTTAAGACTTGAATATTTTCCAGATTTGCTATTGATTTGCTAAGTTGTTCATGAATTAAATTAGTTTTTCTCCTCTGACAGTTCTAAGAACTAGAAATGGAATAAATTTTGAAAAGTATTTATTTAAAATACCATTGCCTTTAGTTTTCCACTCTACAGCAATGCACCATTTTATAATTCAATTAAAAGACTTTAGGAATTAAAGATTTTATGTCTCAAAAGCTCCTTAACTCATTTGGAAAAGAGTTAACATAAATTGTAAATACAATATATCACTCTGACACTGTAGTCATTTACAAAAGACCAAGTTATTTTGAAAGCTAAGAGGGAATAATGCAACTTTTAAGATCTTAAATAGGGACTTAAGAGAAATCCTAATATACGAGGAAGATAAAGTATGGGAATGCTAAAGGAAATCATATTATTATTGTTCAACGTTACTTTTCTTGAGTATTAACTTCTATTCCTATGTATCCCTGCTACTGGACACTAATGATGGGGAATATTGGTAATATTGATTTAGAGTAAGAAGGCTATAGTTGTTACTCAGCCTCTATCCGGCTCAGATCAAAGAAAGAGGAAAAGGACCCACATGTACAAAATATTTATAGCAGCTCTTTTTATGGTGCAAAAGTTATGGGGTGGGGCCCAAGCCGAGGAGGTCTTTGCCCCTTATACCAAAGGGAATCTGGCTCTCCTTTTTCCACAGGCCCCAGCCCCTCATCTCCCTTTGAAAGCCTTAGCCTACCTTTTAATCTCAGTCAGATACCTTTCAGTTCCTTCATTATATATTCTCATTGTTTATTCAATCTCTTAGACATTACAATCTCTGGGAATTTTCACCCAGACCCTTTTCCCAGACCATTTTCCCAGACCCTTCCCTGGTCACCCAAAGTGTATAAGATCTACTCTGGCCCCCATTCAGGGCTGAGAATCTCAAGCTCAAAAGGCTGAGACTTTCTCATGCCCACTAGTCCTTCCGGGTGTCACTTAGCCTATATGTTTTATCACTAATAAACTTTTCCTCTGGCTGAAGAAGATTTGAATTGAATTCTTTCAGACAGGGCCTAGTACTATGATTTTGGGGTTCCAGCAGCACCCAAAAGTCCTAGACCTCTTCAAAAGGAGTAGAAACTAAAAGAATACCATCTTCTGTGAGGTGGCTGAACAAGTCATGGCACATGAATATAACAGAATATTACTGGGCTGTAAGAAATGATAAAGGGGAAGGTTTTGGAGAAACCTGGGAAGGCTTATGTGAGCTGATGGAGAACAATTTATGTAAGGGCAATATTGTAGAAACAAACAACTCTGAAAGACTTAAGAACTCTAATGAACACAACAACTAGCCACTGATCCAGTGGACCAATGATGAAGTAGGTTATCTACTTCCTGACAAGAGAAGTTTATGGATTTAGGATTCAGAATGAGACATGCATCTTTTGGACATGTACGGCCAATATGGGAATTTGCTTTTCTTAACTATATGCATTTGTTGCACAAGTTGTGGAGGATTTTGTTTTGTTTTTGCCAATGCGGGGGGATAGTAAAGATATTTTTAATTAAAAAAATAAAATTAAATGCAAAAAAGGCTATAACTAGAGAGATGTTGGCAGAGTGCTCATGTATCATTTCTTTTCATCAAGGTGTGCATCTGTGTTTCTAAGACTATTTCACCAAACAAGATGGCAAACTTTCCTATTTGAATTTACCTTGAGGGCTTGCTCACTCCCCCTCTCCTTCTCCCTCTCTCCCTCCCCCTCTTTCTCTCATTTATTCATTATAGAAAAAGTGGAAGTAAATGGAAAGAAAATTTATGTCCTATGTTCTCAAGAAGTTTTTTTTCTAAGCTTCTTCACTTTATTCATTAGTGATGGCACAGGTAGTTAACATTTAGTTGAAATATGAAGGCCAGAAAACCATATCCTAAAGAAAGGAGCTCTGACAGTTTGGCCTAAGGTTTTCTTTCTTTTTTTTTAAAGCTTTGTACCAGGATTTGATTGTTAAACATTTATAATCCCATGTATCTGTTTTACATGTGTTTCTTCCAAAAATTAGGCAATAGTATATCCTTAAATGTACTATACACACATTTCCTTGGAACATGAATCTCAGAATTAGGTGCAGAGTGACTGATTTCATCATAATCAGGGATTTTATTACACCAAAGATCACTGAAGAAATGTCTATATTACAGCATAATCTGGCCCTTAAGCTCAATTTCATAAAAGATTATTTCAGGTCATTTTTAATGGACAGAATGCCTGGGAGCTCGCTCTCTCTCTCTCTCTCTCTCTCTCTCTCTCTCTCTCTCTCTCTCTCTCTCTCATTATTTAGCACACTTTTTGCTGGGTATCTACCAAATACAATAGCATGTAATGGTTATAATCCCAAATGATTTGTAGCTAAAAATCACAGCTTTTTTTCCACATGTAAACTTTTATCCCAGTAGAAATGGCATATGGAAATCAGATATAGCATTGTGTATGTTATCTGCCATGGTTTGACAGCTTTTCAAGACAGAAAAGTGTGGAAGATACCTAATCATCTATCAGGAGAGTCTGCTTTCCACAAGTGGGATACATTCAAGGAAGAAACAGCCTATTTGTCATCTTCATTATCAGCTGCAAAATCTGTGCTAGACTTCTTCCTGAGCAACAATACTTTGATGGATCCATATTTCATTGGCAGAGTACTTCCTATTGTCTTTGTCTTTTCATATATCCTCCACAGGGTTCCCACCCAATATGTTCATAGAATTCTTCTGCTTGCTTTCATATTTCAGGAGTACCGAAGAAATGTACCAAAGAGGTACTGTTGTGTAGCAAATGAAGAAGCAATCCCGAATACAGAAAGAATTGTTTTCAAGTCTCACCTCAGACACATTCTGATTGTGTAACTCTGAAATAATCACTAAACCTTTCAGGTCCCCCAAACAATTTTCTACTCCTGTAGATTGTAAGAGTTAAGGATCTGCATGAGGAGACACATTTGCCTTACCAAGGGTTCCTGACAGCAATAAAACCACAGTTATGGTTAAAACATTAATAGCAATTTATCAATCAGGCTGTCCCTCTATTGTCTCCAATTCTGATTAAATGACTGGCCCACTTGATGGTCACATGTATTCATGATGTCTGTTATGCCATTAATTGAATACAAGTTGTTACTAATATGATGAAGCTGATTTATGAACCTCGTGTGTTTTTTCTATTGCTTTTTAGGTTACTTACAATATTAATTCAACTTTTAAAATTATTCCCTAAACGACTGGCAGAGTCTTTGACTGAAATTGGTTATTTTATTTTTATTAAGGATATTTTGAAGGACAATTGTATTTGAGTTATTTTTTTTCAAAATTTCCTCAAAAAAAACCATCTGAATGCAGACCCCAATGTATCATTATTTGATTTTTAATACTGTTTAGCCCATAAACCTGAGCTCTCGTACCTTAACTAAGAGCTTTCTTGCATTAAGTTGTCCCCTCCTCTCCTACATCTCAGGTGTTCATTTAGCGGTACACTGCAAAGAGTCAGGAAGACTCATCTTTTAGAGTTCAAATCTGGCCTCAGACACTTTCTAGCTGTGTGACCCTGGGCAAGTCACTTAACCCTGTTTCCCTCAGTTTCCTCCTCTGTAAAGTGATCTGGAGAAGTAAATGGCAAACCACTCTGGTATCTCTGCCAAGAAAACCCCAAGTGGGGTCGAGAAGAGTCAGACATGACTGAAAATGACTGAACAAGAGAATCTAAAAATGAAATTGGTTTGTGTGGAGGAGAGAATATAAGAGAATTAATGTCTTTAGTGCCAAAGAGGGTTAACCACCCTCCCTCTTTACTTGTTGTGGTCAGTGTTGTTTCCATAATAACTAGCATTCATATACTGCTTTAAGGTTTGCAAACCACTTTCCATATGTCATCTCATTTAACCCTCACAAAAAGTTTGTGTTGTAAACTCATTTTATAGATGAGAAAATTGAGACTGAATGAGGTTAAGTGACTTGCTCATGGTCACACGTTATTAAATTGGGTGACAATATGGTCAGACTTGGTTTTTAGGAAAATCAATTGGAGAGCTAACTGGAGAATAAATTGGGATTGGAAAAGACTCATGGCAGGAAGATCAACCAGCAAATTATAGCAATAATCCACTTGTAAGGTGATGAGGGTACATACCAAGTTGGTGGCAGTGTTACAGGAGAGATGGGACCACATGAAAAAGAGTTCGTGAAGTGAAAATTGACAGGACTTGGCAACATCCTCTGTACCATCTAACTACCTCTTAAGGCCACTAATGTTTGGATGGGCTTCCTATGGAAGATTTACAAGAGGTTGTAAACAAGACTAGCACAGCAAAACAGGGCACTTGCGGACTATGTTTTGTATTGTTAGAGTGAGTACCCACCTTAATGAACTCACACATCCATTATAGTATTATATGTGTGTGTGTGTATATGTATGTATGTATGTATATGTATATGTACATATACATATACATATAGTATTTATGTTGACTACTCCTCAACATGTGAGAAAATGTAAATAGTAAAATGGCAACCAATTGTCACGGTGGCTTGAGTACTGGACTTGGAGTCAGAAAACCTGAGTTCAAATCCCTCTATGGAGAACTTGTTAACCATCCTTTCATTAAGCTTTAATTTCTTTTTTCTTTTTTCAGTTATAAAAAAATGTAGAAATTCCTATTATTTTATTTCCTCTACTAGTCTGCCACCCTCTCTGCAAATGCAGCCAGTGCTGAATATAGTGCCTAGCATATATTAGGCACTTCATAAATGTTTATTGATTTGATTGACTGAAGGCCATTTCATAGTTTTCTCAGTTTCATGGATTGCCTTGGCCAAAGAATTAAACATCAAATCACCAGCTTACAGAAACATCTTCACTTGCTGCCCACGTCTTCCTACAGTCCAATTCTTCATTCAAATTCCTAACACAATTAAAATAGTGACTAACTTAACAAAGGGAGCAAGACATAGATTCAAGACAAAGAACCACAAGAAGCTTGCACCCATTGCATGTGTTTGAGTATGTACACTGTTTTTGTTGTTGTTGTTTATCTTTCATTCTCAAAGAGGACCATGACATCAGGAAGGTGATGACATGACTTGCAAATGAATTAAATTTAAGTGAGGGAGGGCTGTGCAAAGTCACCTGCCTTACTTTTTCCTCTGGAGCCATCTGGGCCCAGTGTCAAGACATAGATCAGCAGGACTAGAGATTGCCCTGAATGCAGCAGGAGATGTTGGCCTTTTTAAGCTAAGGTCTTTCTCAGGTCTCAGTTTAACTGAGGCAAAGCCCATTCAGTGATTAAGGCCAGATAAGAAATGAGGCAAAGAATGGCCTCTTTTACCTAGTCAAAAAATATCAGTCTGAGAGGGGAAGACTCTTGGGGTTTCTGGCCAAAACATAAACAATTGCTTTTTATATTCACTCTGAGCAATCAGGGCCCAAACAATGACCCAGCGGGCTTGGGCTGGGACCTAGTGTTGGCCAATCAATGAGAATCAGGGTGATGTGGGTTTAAGACATGGTCCTAGCCCTTAAATCTAAAGATATTTTTCAAGGTTTCAGCAATCAAAATTTACATTCCTTCAGGCAGGGCCCCTGCAGGTATTATTGTATCTTGTATACTCTTGTATACCCTTGTATGATACTCAGTGTAGACACAGAGAGAGGAAGGAGGAAAGGAAAGAAAAAGGAAAAGAAGGGAGGAGCTGTGCTGCTCAGCTGGAACTGGCCAGTTGGGTCCCCAGGGGGGCAGCTGGTACATCTATAAAAGTATGTGTGCATGTATCTATGTATATATGTTTGTGTATGTGTGTATGTACACACAAAAATTGGTTGTGTATACAGATGTACTTAATGTATGTGTGTTACACAAACTAATTGCACATGTACATACATGCACACATATGCTCATTGTATGTTTGTGTGAAACCAAGTATCTTGACATGTGCAAATACATGGATGATTTTCAACTTGTTTTTCAGTTTTCATCCACGTATTCAGTAATGTATATATATATATTATATATATATATTATATGTGTGTGTGTGTGTGTGTGTGTGTGTGTGTATGTGTGTGTGTGTATATGTGTGTGTGTATATATATGTATATATATATATATGTATGTATGTATATATAATATTTTAATCTTCATTCTCAATCCCAGTCATAACAAAAAATGACCTACCTCTCTCCCACAAAATGAATGCATCCTTCAATAGAACTTCTTTATGATTATATTTTGGTTAAATACATCAGTTTAAAGTTCCTTTGGGGCAGTCATCAAGTGGACAATTTAAGCTGAGGCAATGTCCAAGATCCATTTCAACTTTCAAGATTGATAATTGTTTTAATTCTGATTTCTTGCAAATTAGCCAGGATCTAGCATGATGTCCATGCAAGCCATAAGCATTATTTATACAAACATGTATACAAAGACACCTAAATTTATTTGTGTCATGACAGATGATGAAGCTTAATATAGAATTAATATCCCTCCCACCAACTAAAAGAGGTAAAATAATAAGCACAATGTAATATCTTCAAGGACAGTGCTTAGGACTGCTATTCTCTCTGCTTTCCTTTTATTCTTTTAAAGGGTTACCATGGTTCTGTTTGCTGTACCTCACAAAAAAATCTTTGTTGTTTGATTTATAAAGTAAAATATGACAACCTCAACAGAAAAACAAGTCACTGTTACCCTGTGCCTTCAGGTTCTACTTCACTTACTAACATCGTAAAATCCAGGAGAGGGAGAATTCAGAGAGGGAGCTCAAGGGGTAGAAGAGACAAGTACACCCCAAACATGTACTGAAGCATTCCTCACACCCTCCCCATTAGTATGCTTACAGCAAGTCTGCATCCCAGACCAACCCTACACTCTTCTAGAGATTGCTACCTTTTCCCTTCACCCTCATGGGTATTCAATTCAATTTTAAATGATAATTTTCCTATTATCAACCAATACAAACTGTACCAGAATGAACAATTCAATCAAGGTAAACAATTCAGCACTTGAGCATTCCAAGATTTGAGGTGGGCAAAAGAGGAAGTATTTTATTCTATGCATAATCTTCATTTATTTGTCTCCAAACAGAGTATCATCAGAAATATCCTCCCTGTTGAAAAAAGTCTCATCAAAACTTCTTCCTCTTTGTCTCCAAAGGACAGCTATTTTGAAATTTGTATAATTTGGGCTTAGCATCCAGTAGCTCATATTATTCTTTTGAAACAGTTATACACTATACACATCTATATGGAAATTCATCTTATATGGAGAAAAATCAATATGTTTTTATACTTTAGATACTTAGAAATTTATGGAAAAGAATATTAAGAAAGAGTTTATATGAAAAAAATCATTTGTCTTTAAGTCATTATTTACTCTTAAACCAATTTAAAGACCCATAGAGAATTATTTTGGTATGCCCAATTACCTCTATTCACCATGAATTTAGCTATGAGCACATTTAAATGAATGTGCTGTGAAGGAGAAATTATTTCATCCAATAAGACTAAACTATGTCAAAAAGCCCTCCCTCTCATTTTCTATCTCTTACAAATTTTCGATTGCTATCATCTAACACAAGCAGGACTGTCAAACAGATGATGGGTTTGTGACTAAAGATTTTATTCCCTTCGAACTTAGCTCCAAAGTGGGCCCACAGAAGGCAAACAAAATGATAAAGAACAGTGAGTACCTTCCATTTGAAGTTTAAGACTTTAGGTGAGATGTAAGGTTATCAGTTACATAACTAAATGAATGCACTCTTCCTCAATTCCCAGAATGTAAGGTCTTAGGAGACACTTTTTGAAGCCAAAATAGGGCATTTAAGAGGAAAAAAAGGTAGGCTGTATATATGACCTCAGTGTGTCTTTGTGTAGCTTAACTTTTGTTAATTTTGAATAGGGTTTACAGAAATTCCCAATTGTAGAATAACTTACTGTGACCCTGAGCAAGTTACTGCCAAGACTAGATGTTGCAGAGAAGGCATTAATCAGCGTTGGAAGAAGAAATCTTCCTGCATGGGAGTTCCTTATGCCAATGAAGTCACAGGTTAAGTGCTATTACCCAGAACTTTGATCCTTTGGGTTTATGGGTCATAACTCATAGAGAAGAGTTGAGGCAAACTTTCTTTTCTTCTTTTCTTCTCACTTTCTTTTTCACATCACTGAAGATTTTATCCATAGAATTAAATGACACTATACTGTCTCTGTTATAGTTATTCAGAGCACAGCCTTTATTTGTAATAATTGCAGTATAACAGGAAATGGCTATTCTGATCCATTAAATATTCTTTGCTGCTGCCATTGTAAGAGACATAATTCTAAGCCAGATGGATTAATTAAACTACAGATATTTATTGAATACCATGAGAATTATGGGAGATGTAAGATAAGCCATAACATCTCCTCTCAGTACAAAAGAAATTTGTCATTAAGTTATTGAAACAAATCTTAATAAGATGCTTCATTGTAACATCAATGAATAATCAATCAATAAACATTTAGCAAGCACTTGCTACGTACCAGGTGCTGCGCTAAGTGCTCAGGATATAAAAAGTAGCAAAGGACAGTTCCTGCCCTCAAGTAGCTTGCAATCTAATAGAGAGACAACATGCAGACAAGTTATATACAAGATAAATAGAAAATAATTAACAGAGGGAAGGCACTAAAATTAAGAGGGGCTGAGGAAGACTTCTAGTAAAAGAAAGGAATTTTAGTTGAGATTCAAAGGAAGCTAAAGAGGTCAGCAGGTGTGGTGGAAGGCAGAGAGCTTTCCAGGGATGGAGGACAGCTAGAGAAAGTTCTCGGAGCCTAGAGATAGAACATCTATCTATCTATCTATCTATCTATCTATCTTTCTTTCTTTCTTCTATCTTTCTTTCTTTCTTTTTCTTTCTTTCTTTCTTTCTTTTTCTTTCTTTCTTTCTTCTTTGGCAGAATGGCAAGGAGGCCCTATGTCACTGGATCAAAGAATACAGAAGGGGGCTAGATTACCAAGGACTTTTAACAGAGCATTCTGTATTTAATCATTGGAACAAGAAGAGGGTTAAGCCTTGGTAAAGAGTACAGGCACTTCATCGTGTAAGAGGATGGAAGTATCAAGGGTAAGTGAAGGCTCTGCCAATGGAGTACAAGTCTGGCAGGTTCTACCATGCTAAAAAAGCATCAAATAATTTCATGGAACACTTGACCAGCTTATATGCCAGTGCTCATGGTAGGCATTTGCAAAAATACTACCCCCAAAAAACACAATTACTCCCTAAGCACCTATATTTAGTAGAGCAAATGAGGAAGCAGAGAAAATTTACAAAGAATTAGACCCTTCAGATTATGTCAAAAGATACTTTAATACGTGGTGATTTCAATGCAAACATAGGCATAGGAAAATATGACAAAAATATGTTAAGAACATGGTTCAGAAGCAAAAAATGAGGAAAGTCAAAAGCTTATAGAAATCTTATACTTATCAATGTTTATTTTTAAAGAAGGTTAGGATGTGGAAAAACTAATTAAAGGCACAAAACATCAAGCTGATTATATAGTGAGAGGTTACAACTGGTCACCAGTGGAAATCCTTTTCTAATCAGATCTTTGCAAAGTCAACCCATCAACTTATTAAAGCAGAGATCAAAGTAAGTACCAAAGTAGAAGAATTAAAAATAAGATAATGGGATATAATTGAGTCATTATCAATTCTGATTTATTTAAATACACTGTTAATTTATACAAAGTGAGAAATAGAACAAACATTGAAACATATTATTATGATTTTATAACTCACTGATATAAATCAAACATTATAAGGAGATCAAAAATATCTGTTTTTACAGGTGTTTTGTACCTCAAGGAGCAAAATATTTGTGTTCCTTTCCTAGCAGAGAGTAGAGATAAAGGTAACATCAATTTGGAATACAAACTTGTTTGTAAAATCTTTCCAAGTAGAATTGCATGAAGGTATGATTAATATCATCTCAAAAGCAACAAATGGCAGTGGACAGAAAAACAAGTTTAGAGATAGCCTGGTGAAAGACTCAATTAAGGAATCATGCTGAGAATTAGAGATGAAACAGAAAGGATAACAAACTTGAAAAATGGAAAAGATCTGTACAGATTTCTACAGGAAAATTTTACTCCATAAATAACAACGGAGCTTTCCCATGGGAACTGTAATATCACAACCTTGAAAGGTCTATATGAGGCAATAGAACTGACAATGAAAGAAAAAAAAAAGATGGGAGCAATAACTAAACTAGAGCTATTATATTCCTGTTGGACTTAACACAGTATTGAAGATATTAAGCAATCAATTCTCAAGCTATCTAGAAAACAGGAGAATATTAAATGCTTGGGGGAAAGCACTGGACCTTATTAATAGGTAAGCGGAACAGTGGATAGAGCTCTGGACCTGGAATTAGGAAGACTTGAGTTCAAATCCAGTTTCAGACACTTATTATCCATATAACTTGGGGCAAATCACTTAACCTCATTTACCTCAGTTTCTCCATTTGCAAAATGAGCATAATAATAGCACCTATCTCAGTGTGGTTAGGATAAAGTGAAGTAATGTTTTAAACATTCTATGCCAAACTTAAAATGTTATATAATTGCTAGCTAGTATCATTGCTATTATTATTAACCAAAGAAAATAACAGAGAATAACAATGCCCAACCAATATGCCTATTGTTTCCTCTTTACAAAGGCATATGAAAAAAATCTTACACATATCCTCGATGAAGGTATGAGAAGGGAAAACAGGCTTTCACAAATGGTACCCTACATGTGATATCTTTTAATCACATGATTAAACTGAAAGGTGAAGAAAATACAAAATCCCACTAGGATTACAGAACATTATCAAAGAACAACTGAGTCTGCAGAGTCAGCTAAGGCTCCCAAAGCTCACTTCTAATAAGTTGTTACCATGCATATGTCGAAATCATATTAGACTCCTTGAAATAAGCAATAATAGAAGTAACTTTGTGCAATGATACTCTGATTATGAATATTAAGAAGATTTAAAGAGTAGATGCCATGTCTTGGGATAAAAACAGGAAGTCATAAATATAGAAATTTTGGATCATCAGTTAAGGATAAAGGACCTTAAGAAGTCATCTTGTTTGTTTCTCTCATTTTACAGTCAAGGAAGCTGTCCTCCAGAGAGGTCATATGGTTTATCTATTATCACAAAATTATTTAAGTGTCTGATGTGGAATTGAAACCCAGGTCTTCCTGAGCCCACGATTAGCACTTAATCCAATGTACTATACTTTGGATTTTAGATTATTCATAAATTTCATGCCTATACATAAGGAATACTTCCTTCAAGAAGAAATGTTAATGCTCTTGGAAAAAGAAGTGATAAAAATGATGTAAAATAATATACTTAAAAGGAACCATTTTTTGATAAGCAGCCCTTAGCACAGTGCCTTACATATAGTAGGTACTTAAGATTTATTGAGTGAAATGAATGGATACAGATGGCAAGGTCATTCACAACAAGTTCTCAGTGTGAATTGAGACAACTGACTGGTTTTACCAAAAGTCAAAATCAAGATCAACTGTTTAGAAAAAAGGACAACTATAATAAGATGTTATTTGACAGCAGCTCTAATTTTACCTGTTTAAAAAAAGCTATCAGCTCTGAAAAAAGCAAGAAATAGACAAAATTAGACAATAACTCTCAACATTTCTTAAATGATGTTTAATTGATGCATAGCAGCAGCCATGATGAAGAGACTACAGGAGTTTAACAACTGTGTAAGCAAATCTCCTTGTCCTAACCTCTTTCCTGACCACCAGTATTAGTATTCCATTTTCAGCTGCCTATTGGACATGTCAAACTAACAGCCTCATAGACATCTAAAACTCTACATGTCCTAAGCTGAACTCATTATCTTTTCCCCAAATTTCTCCACTCTTCTTAACTTCTCTGTTACTATGGAACATGACACTATCTTCCCAATCGCTAAGGGTCCCACCATAGGCATCACCATTGGTTCCTCACTCTCTCATTCCCCCCACTGGATAGTCAACCCCACCTCCTGTCATTTCTACCTTCTCAGCAGCTTTCCTTGGCTAGCCTGCTGGTTGGTCTTCCTGCCTCAAGTATCTCCCTACTGCAGTCCATCTTTGACTCAGCTGTCAAATTGATATTCCTAAACTATAAATCTGACCAGGTCACCCTGCCCCCATTCAATAAACTCCAGTGGCTCCCTATTGTCTCCAGAACCAAATACAGGATTTTTTTCTTTGACTTTTAAAGTATCCCATAACTTTGTCCCTTTCTATATTTCCAGTCTTTTCACACCTTAATACCTCTCTCTATGTACTTTATGATTCAGTGACATTGACCTCCTTGCTGTTCCTCCCAATCGACAATCCATCTCTTGACTCAGGATTTTTACTGACTATACCTTAAACCTGGAACTTTTTTCTTTCCTCAGTTCTTTCCCACATTCCATGGCTTCCCTCAAGACTCAGCTCAAACCTCATTTTCTGGAATTCATGACCAAACAGGAGAGAGAGAACATTATGAAATGCAAAATGGATAATTTTGATTACATTAAATTGCAAAGGTTTTACACAGACAAAGCCAATGTAACCAAGATTAGGAGTAACGTAGAAAATTGGGAAAGAATTTTTACAACTAGTGTCTCTGATAAGGGCCTCATTTCTAAAATACAGAGAGAATTAAGTCAAATTTATAAGATTACAAGCCATTCCCCAATTGATAAATGGTCAAAGGATATGAACAGACAGTTCTCAGATGAAGAAATTAAAGCCATCTATAGTCATATGAAAAAATGCTCTAAATCATTATTGATTAAAGAAATGCAATTCAAAACAACTCTGAGATACCACATCACACCTATCAGATTGGCCAACATGACAAAACAGGAAAATGATAAATGTTGGAGAAGATGTGGAAAAATTGGAACACTAACACATTGTTGGTGGAGTTGTGAACTGACCCAACCATTTTGGGGAGCAATTTGGAACTATGTCCAAAGAGCTATGAAAACATGCATATCCTTTGACCCAGCAAAAGCACTTCTAGGGCTGTATCCCAAAGAGATCATAAAAATGGGAAAAGGACCCATACATACAAAATATTTACAGCACCTCTTTTTTGTGGTGGCAAAGAATTGGAAATTGAGGGAATGCCCATCAATTGGGGAATGGCTGAACGAGTTGTGGTATATGAGTGTAATGGAATACTATTGTGCTATAAGAAATGATGAGCAAGCAGACTTCAGAAAATGCAAGGATCTAAGACATCTCCAAAGGTCTCATGATGGAAAATGCTATCCACTTCCAAAGAAAGAATTATGGAGTTTGAATGCAGATTTAAGCATACTCTTTGCTATTTTTTTTCTTCTGTTGTGTTTTGTTTCCTCTTTCTGGTGGTTCCTCCTGTTGGTTCTAATTCTTCCTTACAACATCACTAATGCAAAAATATGTTTAATAAGAATGTATATGCATAGCCTATATCAGATTATGTGACTTCTCAGGGAGGAAGGAGGAGAGGGAGGGAAGAAAATTTTTAAACTCAAAAGCTTATGATTGTTGATAAATTAAAATAAATTTTAAAAAATTTAAAGTTAAAAAAAAGAAAAAAATTCCCATCTTCTGTAAGAAGCCTTTTCTGCCCCCTTTAATTTTACTACCTTCCCTCATTGATAATTTCCAATTTATTTTAGATATAGATATATATGCATATATAGATATGTGTGTGTGTGTATATATATA
Organism: Phascolarctos cinereus; assembly: GCF_003287225.1. Lineage (NCBI taxonomy): Eukaryota > Metazoa > Chordata > Mammalia > Diprotodontia > Phascolarctidae > Phascolarctos > Phascolarctos cinereus. The sequence goes on along the minus strand of NW_027555514.1, from coordinate 50,301,484 downwards.
TATATATATAGTCATATGTATACATATATAGGTATACATATATACATATATTTAAGTATATGTATACTTATGTATATATTACAAAGTTGTTTGCATGTTGTTTTTCTCATAGAGGGAGAGGTCTTGGAGAGCAAGGATTGTCTTTTGCCTTTCTTTATATCCCCAGCACTTACAAAGTACCTGGCATATAGTAGATGCTTAATAAATACTAACTGACTTACAAAGGCAGCCAAAGGCAATTTTAGCTCGTATTGCAAATCCATTTACAAAATTTTACCAAGTTGGAGAAACCAGAAGTTTGTACAACATCACTTCATATGACAGTGACATTTTTTTCAGAAGCACTTCAGCATTTAGCATTTCAGGAGAAAGATGAGTCTATTCATTTTGATGTGTGACCTAAGACTCATAGAATTTGTGAAAAAAAGGATACAAACAGATCTGATGCCACTTTATCTTGATTTATCCTGATTCACTATTAGTAACAATGATATTGGAACCCCTATATTTGAATTCTATAATCTCAGTACCTTATGTACAATTTAAGGGAGCTATAATAGCATCTGTCCTCTTCCTTCTCCAATACGTTATTCACACAGCAGCCAAACTGGCATTTCCAAAACAATGTCAATCTACCTTTTCGGGTTTATCCTCTTTACACATTCTATTCCAGCTAAACTGGTCCACCTCACATTTCTCACCGACAATATTTATCTTCTACCTTTATGTCTTTGTACAAGCTGTCCTCATACTTGGGAATACATTCTTTTCTTACTTCTACATCTTCAAATCCATAGCTTTCTTTTAGTTCTGCTTCCCACATTAAACCTTTCCTGACATCCTCTTCATTTAGTGTGCCTCCCTCTTGAAAATGCCTTATATTTACATACGTGTAAATCCTTTTCCTTTATCTCCAATATGTAAGTACCTTGAGGATAAAGACTTATTTATTTTGGTATGATTATCCCTAATGCCCAGGACAGTGTCTAGCACACTAAATAAACACTTAATAAATGCTTGATTGAAGGCAACCCAACCTGCTCAATAAATAAACAAACCAATACATATATCCTGGAAAGGTGCTTTAGATAGATGGACAATGAGGTATTAAAATCAATAAGCCCAACATTATGTTGAAAGAAACTGAAATAGATTGTATTTGGGAAATTGTTCACTGTTTCCACTCACCCCACACTTCTCCCTGCTACATGTCAACCTCTTTAATCTAGCATTTTCAATTTAAAAACCATGTTCTATGATTTGTACCAAGGTAGAATGGCACAATCTCAAAGAATCATAATTACAAGTAATTTAAAGTGAAAGGGCAATATGCATCATGGAAATGAGAAGATTATCACATATACATAAAGGTGAATCATACAGAAAAGCAATGTATAATATTTCACCTAAGTTATATATGACAGGAAATGAAGGTGCTCTGATTGTGAAGTGAAAACAGAAGTAGAAATTTATATAGTATAAGCAGCATATTGATATCCCAGATGTATTGAAACGACCAGAGAAAAGCCTTCCAAAGATAGGTTGTATGCTCTATGGAGGACTAATGAAAGGTATAAACAAATTTTTTTTTTAAAGCTGGTAGATAGTCATTTTATCCCAAATACAAGGGTAAGCTAAGAGAGCTAATAGAGGATGGGAAAGGACTATGAATCTTATATCAACTATAGTAAAAAGCAAGGAGAATTTTGCAATTTACTTCTGAGAATATGCATTATTTGTGTCTCTGCCAATGTCAAGTAGTAACCACATAAGCCCATAAGGTTGATCACCTCTACCCTATAGAAGAGGATGGATATAAAAGGATATGATGTCTTTCTTAAAGAAATGGAAGGTCAATCAAGGAGAGAACAGCAAAGAACATGGGAATAATTGTGTAGTTGATTATCATATACAACCAAAGCTCTGACATTTTTTGATTGATAAATGATCCAATGTTCACCTACAAAGGTATCACATTTGCCACAGAAAGATACCTTCATTATTAAAGATTACCATCCTGATAGCTAGAGGATTGAGAGTGTTCAGAGAAAAGCAAGCAAGATGAGGAAAGGCCTCAATTTCACATGTTGAGGGAATTGAGGCTGTTTGGTCTGGAGAGGGGATCACCAGCAGTGGACAGTGGAAGGATACATGACAGCAGTTTTCAAGAATGTGAAGGGCTTTCATATAAAAGAGGGAGACGACTTATTCTGTTGCACTCTAGACTTCAGAATTAAGAGCAATGAATGCATACACAAAGCACTTAATTTAGGCTTGATATAAGAAAGAAGTCAGTAAAAATTAGAACTGTCCCAAACGAGTAATGGGATGGAGTGGGTACCCTCTCATTAGAAATCTTCAAGAAAAAGCTAATTCATGTCAGGTTGTATAAAGGGTTCTTATTCAGTTATGATCTGTACTAGCTGACATGGGAGTTTCCTTCCAATTCTGAGATTCCATGATTTTGTGAACCAGTAAACCCTTTTAACACTCCCATCAAATCCATGAGGCTGAATTGTATTTTTTTTTCAGTTCCTCAAGAAAAACAAATAGTCTCCCCCTCTTTATCCACATATGGATTAATCTCTGAGAAACAGAATACTCCCACCACTAAGCCAAAAACAACAACAAAACTTCTTTCAGTAAATGACAAAAGAAAAAGCAAATCTTTTTCTGCTCATATAAAGAAGAGGTTAAGGGAAGCTATATTTGAATATAGATTTCAGCAGTCAATTGTAATCAAACTAGACTGCAAAATGAGCTGGTCAGCAGGATTTGGTCCATTGTGAATTGATTAAATGAGGCCACTGTAACTGTGGGAAGGAAATTGATCCAAAAAGGCAATTTTATGTTATAGATGAAGATTTAATCAGACTTATTCATTTTCATATGACTTCTATTTCCTATATCCCGAATTTTTTTGGTTTTCTTTTATTTATTTATTTATTTATTTTTTGGTGGGAAGAGGGTAAAAAGAAATGCTCTCAAGTCATGTATTTGCTATGTCAAGGAAGCACTTTTAAGTTACAAGAGGCAGCTCTTTTGGTTTTTAATTTTTATTTAACATGGCTTTGGGAAAAACACAAGTTAAATAGGTGCCTGCCATTCTCCATTTGCATAATTTTGTTCTGTAATTCCCTGAACTGGTGATGCACTGAGTGTAATACAATGTGTCACTCTTAAATGGGTTGCTACTTCTAGCTGTCACTTTTGATCAGGAGGCACACAGGTTTTCTGTGCACAACTGGCAAATAAAAGTCAAAGAAAAAAAAACAATTTCCATTTTCATTTAAAAATTCAGAAATGGTGGTGCTTGGAGCAGCATGTGCTGGTTAAGAAAACATGTCTTTCATTTGTCTTCCTTGGGAGAGCACACAATTTGGAGGAGATTGCTGAAAATGCATCTTTCCACTTGCGGACCATTTGTGAATGCTGTGAAGACATCCCATAATTAAAATGTAGGGTCTGAATCCTCATCTCCCTTTTGCCCTGAGCACAACATAACCAAATAGTTCAGAGATGACATTTTAACTCATTGGTTGATGGAAACATTCAGGGTCATCTGTTCTAATGACTTGAATTGCTACCCATAATCGCTATGGCCGCTTCAATTCCTTCTGGACAATTGACTCTGCAGGGCAAGTGTGTTGTTATAACCCTTGACATATCAGCAATCTGGACAAAGCTGAAACAATAGTCAGAGAGAATGAGCAGTCATTCATAGCAGAATTCATCAAATCCAAGCTTGCTTGTCTGTCTGCAGCCTCTGAATCTGCCACTATTGCCATCTGTTTTCTGAGTTAGATGTCATCACAATCATGGCCAACAAATTTTCTATTCAATGTGAATTTTTTAAAGAAAAACATCTCTTTGTCCATAAAACAGCCCAATAAGCCAGAATCTTTAGGTTTTTTTTTTCAATGAACACATATTCTTCTAGAAATGTGCCTGTGTGATCTGGGTAAGGAATAAACATAGTCACTGATGCATCTGATTTCAGCAAACATCCCATCCTCAATTACTGAATAAGCTGTTATAAGTCTTAAAGGGATATGATATTACTGAAAATTAATTTTATTGATGTTTTTATATTATTATAACATTTAAAAAGAATCTCTCCCACTCCCACTACACACCAGCACAAAAATCCTCCCTTATAAATATGTGTATGTATATATAATATGTATACATATATATACATATACGTATACATATATATATATATATATATATATATATATATATATAAGCAAAAAAAACATCCTATACATTAACTACATCCATCAAGGTATGCTATTTCTGTACCTCTGACCTGCCATCTTTTGGCTAGGAGGAGGGAGGTATGTTTCAGTCTAAGTCTCCTGAGACTGGTCACTGCATTGACTGGAATTCTTACATCTTTCAATTATATCCTCCTTTACATTATTAAAGACATTGTAAAAATTGTTCTCTTGATTTTTCTTGCTCCATTTTGCATTATTTCCTAAGAATGGAAGGTGACTTGTGACAGTCCTAAATCTCTGTATCCAATTGGCCACAGATCTTCCACCAGAAGTTTCATTAAATAGCACAATGCTAGTCAATTTAGAAAGGTTGTAGTATTTATCACCTAAATCATGGGTTCTTAACATAGGATCTATGAACTTTTAAAAAAATATTTTGATAACTACAATTAGTTTCCTTGGTAATATTATATATTTTATTTTATGCATTTAAAAATATGATTCTGAGGAGTCCAGAGCCTTCAACAGATTGCCAAAGAGGTCAATCACATACATACATACATACATACACACATAGAGTTTAAAAACCCATGACCTAGATAAAGTACCTCTAAGTGCCAAATAATCAGTAAAAAGTATTATTTCTCTGGTTCCATTAGAAGCCAGCAAGCTGAACAGTGACGGAGAGTTGAGGTATCATTCTTACAATTTCACCATTTTGAGGATTCTAGCATATGACTATTTCTCATATTCCCAATTCAGACTGATATAATCTTCTTTGATCTGAGAATTTTTTCTTAATTCAATGTCATTCATTGATCATACAGTATGTCACAGGAAGACCAAAAGCTTCTCTTCAGAAGGAACAATTCTGCCTTAAGGTCATATTTAGAGGCATCATGAAAGACTCAGATTCCTTCATTTGGATCAAAGCTTATTTCAAAGACAGTGATTAAAATATGTTTTTGTACCATCTACACTCAGTTGCAACCTCCACATAACCTCTGAAGTCTATGTTTACACTCTTTTTAAGCCTTGAGGCCCAAAAGCATACCCAGACATTCTTAGAAGTGGTCAGAACAGCTGTTCAACTGACAAAATGATCTTCCTTCACACAAAGGCTCTTGATAGGGAAGAGTGGGGAAAAAAAGCTATAGGTCATTTCCATTTTAGATCCATTTATACTAAATTAAAAAAAAATTTCTGAAAGGTTTTCTCTAGAGAAGGCTAGATTTTGAATAGAAACTGTTATTACTAAATCGTACTCAGATTCAATGTCATGTTTTCAATTTTTATGGAAATTAGCAGGTTTTTTTTCAGGCACATTTGTGGTCTCTTCAAGCCATACTTGTAAAATAAATTAGTGGAAGGAAGATCAAGATAATAGTGGAAGACACAAAGCAAGGAAAAATTTCAGAAGGAAGCAGCCGTGTGGTCTGACCCCAGTAGTGGAACAAAGTCTATTCAAGTCCACCATTCTCTATTCCACACTGAAGCCTACAGAGAAAGCAAGGCAGGGATACCAGACCCGAGAGGAGCTGGCAGTTCTGTCACTCTGAACCAGCAGAGCTTTCCAGCTGGCTGAGAATAGTTGAGTCCAACTGTAGTATTCTGGAATTACAAATAGGTACAAGCCCATAGGTGTATTGCACAGACCCAAATTCAGATCAGAAATTTGCATAGCTCAGACCAGGAAGGCAGTGAACAAACTTCATGACAGTAGAATTGCAGGCAAGGGACTGAGCTGGTTTAGAAGCAGTGGGTATATGCTGATACCAAATGTCCAAGCTGGACAGTAATTCACAAGTCAGGACAGAATAATTCAGATTTGGGATTCAAAGTCTACTTTTCATACCCAGAATCCAAGTCTGAGTAGATGGAGGTGAGAGTAAATAAATAGCACAGTCAAGATGAGAACTTTGTTTTGAAGGATTCCTAATATCTCTACTTACTTTGAGATATTATTATACCTTTGATCTCATCAAACTGTTTATTCCCCCAACTGGTGTAGATGAGAGGTGTAAAACAGAGGCCATGGGCTGTACACAGCCCAAAACATTCCCAAGTGTTGCCTAAATCAGCTTAAAAGGTAATTGGAAAATATGGGCAAAAATAAAAATAAAACAAAACAAATAACATTATATTTTAAAACTAAGTCAATATATGGCCTGCAAGGATCCTTATTGATGGTTTAGTAGTTCCTATTTCTATTAGAATTTGACACCACTGGTGTAAATAAAAGCCTACAGAGAATGATTCAACAAACTCAGGGATGGAAGTGGCTTTTTCTATGTCTTTTCATATTTTGTGGGTAAAATAAGTTAAAATAGGTAAGATATTTGCCTGAGTTATTCCAAAACCAATTTTTTTTTCTGTAGAAAAATTACTTTAAGCAACGATGACAGTAGTAACTAAAATTCACAAAGTACTTTAAAATTTGCCAAGGGGTATACATAGAAAACTGAGCTTTACATAAAACAAATGAAGCTCGGGGTAAATGATTTGCCCATGGTCATAGAGATAATGTGCCAAAGGAAGGGTTTTATCCCATGTCTCACTCCAAATCCATCACTCAATCACCTTTGCCACAAAATTGCGTGGCACAGTGGAAAGAACACTGACTCTACAACCAAAGGACTTGGTTTCACACTCTGCCTCTGATACTTATTGCCCATGTAACCTTGGCCAACTTACTTAACTTCACTGGGTCTCAATTTCTTTCTCTGTAAAAAGAAAAGATTGGTCTAGATGACTTTTGCAATTTTTCTAGCTCTTCAAGATGAAATATGACTGGCTTTGCTGATATTTGGAACCAATACTACCAAATGGAGCTGCAGATATTAGGATCCGAGCTCTTTGACGAGACATCTATAGATCCTATCATAGTGTTCTGCATACAACAGGTGTTTAGTAAATGTTGGTTATAATACTGTGGTGTTACCTATAAATTGTGTATCTCATTATTTCCTGACCTAAATCTCTAACCAATCTCTAATCCATATGGCCTATTGCTTGCCATGTCAATGTTCACATCTTCCTCATTTCTCTATGACATTTTTAGGCCCCCTTATGCAATTAAGTTCATATTTGTATAGCCAAATATATACCTCAGGGAAGTAAAGGGCTATAATGGATAGTATTAGATTTGGAAACAGGAAGATCTGAGCTCAAACCTTTGCCTCCAACACCTACTAACTGTTTGCCCTTGGTCAAGTCATTTGAGGAACTGAGGTTCAATTACTCATGTATAAAATGATACACGTAGTACATGACTCAGTACTGTGATAAGATTCATAAGAGGGAACGTATGCAAAATGCCTTGTGAATGTCAAAGTATTATAAAAGGTATCCCAAATTAGAACACCTTGTATAAATGTAATTGTTAGTAAGTACAAAACTGTTTCCTTGTCTTGAATATCATTCATCCTGTTTAACATAATTGAATTATACTTATTTTGGAGTATTTTTTTTTGTTTTGGGGAGAGAATTTTACAAGTTTTTTAATTGATCTATCTCATTAGACAACTGGAAAATTCACCTCTAAAAATCTTCATGGGAAAAGAGCAATTCTCAAAGCTGGATATGAAATGTGAAGTATGAGGCATCATGAAGTTACATATTTAAAAACTCTACCTACAAGGTGAACATAAAATAGATTTCAATTATTTCTTGTTTCTAGGTAAATAAGTAAAGAAAAGGCTTTATTATACTCCATTGTCCACAGGTGAGCCCCCTCAACAATTTTACCCAAACAAATCCTTTCTCTAATTATTGCCCTTAATAACTATATGAAATTTTCCCAATTATTCTTTCCTTTACACTCTATACAGTGATAAAGATCTTAGCTACAAGCTACTGGGGTCCAGAGTCATACTCTCCTGCAAGAATATACCATTCCTTATTATTAATTACTTACTACTTGTTACCATTCAAGGTCTATTTCTCTGGGTGGCTAGGTAGAGTGGTGGATAAAGGCTAGACATGGAGTCATATAGACCTGAGTTCAAATGTGGCCTTAACCACTTAGTAGCTGCGTGATCTTAGGCAAGTCACTTAATCTGTCTGGCTCAATTTCTTCGTGTGTAAAATATGGACAATAACAGCACCTCCTTCCCAACATAGTTGTGAGGGTCAAATGAGATAATATTTCTTCAAGCATTTGGCAAACCTTAAAGCACTATATGATTGCTAGTTTTATTATTATCATTATTATTATTAATTGTAGGTTTTAAGTGAATACAATACAAAGATCTGTCAAGCAAAGAACCATGTATAAAACAAAGCATCCTTAAATTTCTTTTCTTGACCTACAGTACTATAAGCATAACCACTGCCACTCTTTACTATAGTATCTTTTCAACACATCATTACCTTGAGCACCTTATATGATGTCATTTGATGAATTATAAGACCCAATCATTCATGGTGTAGAGAGGAGGAATATTCCTAACTTGCAATATTTCTCCTCCTTAGTTGTGTCTGCAAGAACTTCATATCCCCTACAATCATGAAAGAGAGAAAACTCCAATGCCTGAACTTCTGAGATAGCCTTTTGAACTATTTTTTTTCCTTTCAGATTCCAAGTTCAAGATATGATTTCCCTACTTCATTGACAACCAACATCCACTGTAATCGATTGTGTTCTTCCAGTCCCAGGAGTCCTGGTTTAGTAGCCATTCCCAAGTATAAAGTTTAGAAGGTTATCTTTTCTCTGTAATCCTTCTTTTTTCATTTAGAAGTGAATGATGAAGTTGAAGATAAAGTGTCTGACAGTGAGCAATAAAATCTATTTCAAATTCCTTGTGGCAGGGCTGAGCAAAGATGGTGGAGTAAAAACAGTGACTTGCTTGAGCGTTCCTCCAAACCCCTCCAAATATCTGTAAAAAAAATGGCTCTAAACAAATTCTAAAGCAACAGAACCATAAAAAGACAGAGAGAAACAAATTTCCAGCCCAAGATAACCTGGATGGTTGATCCAAAAAGTATGTCATGCCAGGCAGGGAGAAGAATGCAGTTCAGCATGGGTGCACAGGCAAAGACCAGGCCTCAGTAAACCTGAAGCAGGCCTCAGGAAACCTAGAGCAGGCCTCAGAAAATCTGGAGCAGGCCTCAAAGGACTGAATCATGAGCAGCTGTGGCAATTTCCAGACTTCTCAACCCATAAACACCAAAGAAAACCTAGAAGGTCAGTAGGAAAAGTCTGTGACTGTGGTGAGAGAGAAGCTCGATCCCTGGCACAGTCCCAGGGTGGAAGATGATTCTGGAGCTCAGCCCACAGACGGAGGGGGAATCAGCTGGCTGATCAGAGGGGGATTGCAGGGATCTCTTTGCTGGTGCTGATGTAGGATTTTCTTGCTTTACCTGTGCTTGGATCTGGGTCACAGTTCTGGGAGGCAGTCCTGGAGCAAGGAGGAGCTCTGGCATGGTGGAGTTTGTGATGGTGGTAGAAATAGAATCCTCCTCCTAGTTCCAAGGCAGAAAAGAGTGCTTGTGGTCATTTATAGACCAGAGCACAGGCCAGGAAAGGAGTAAACACCTCACCCCTTATCATACCACCTTGGAAGAACTGAAAATTTACAGGTCCTAAGAAGTTATCTCTGAAAACAGCTGCACAAACCCCTGAAGCTTGGGCCAGTACATTCTCCACACTGGAAGCAGACCCCTACCTTAACAAAGAGTTTGTAACTCAAGTAATTGGCTGAGCAAACTATGCAAAAAAAAGTCAAATTCCTCATAGTACATAAAAACTCTAACCCTTTGAATGTTCATACAAGTAGTGTAAAGGAGCCACAGAACATACTGGAGATTTCCCAATAGGATCTCATTTTATACCTTTGCCCATTCTAGTAAGGTTTCATTCCAGAGGCCCTTATCCAAAGCAATGCTGTCCCAAAGAATCCCTACATGGAAAGTGAGGCTCCTATGTTAAAGCACGCCATCTTTTACCATAGTTCATTCTTTCCACAGTAAGCTTGGTAGTTAATTTGACTTTTGATAGCTAAATATGGTTCGAAGACTGAAAGAAAATTAAGCCAATTAATTTTTTTTCTCTACAGGATTAAAAACTCAAAGGAGAGAAATCATTGAAGAGAATCAGATATATTACTTTCTTTCATCTACTCTACTAGGCACCTCAAAGAAATTGTTTTGATATTTGGTGAATTAGAAGCACTCTTGGCAATTAGGGTTTTTAATTTTCCAATGAAACAAAGAAAACAAGTTTAAGAGATAAAGAGGATCACTTAAAATATAGTAAAGCAAGGAAGATCAGGGACAAAACCTTTAATTTAGTTGTGTTAAACACACTCTTTTTTCCTTTGGGCAAAGTCATGTTGGTCTGACCAGAAGGCCAACTTGGGACTCTTCACCACATTTTAATTGTCATAGCCCATCCTTAGACTTTTATCATCAATGTTGTAGGAGGCCTTAGACCTTTACCCAATGGTTTTGTGGGTTTTCCATTATTGTGCTCATCATTTACAAATGATATATGCTCAACCAAATTTTAAATATTCTAGGTAAAAGCAATCCCTCACTTTTTAGGTCACTGTATACTTGTTTGAAACTAGACAGTCTGGAGTATCTTTGGAGAAATCATCAAAACTCTCTTTACTGAAGTTATGTTATCTATAAAATGAGTTTTCCCCTGCTTTCAGACACAAAGAGTTTCAGGAGACTCAAGGTAAATTTCTGGAAGGCAAAATTCTGTATATAGAATGGTGGTGATTTGTCTATACATACGCTGTTGCTGATGGTCACACATTGATGGAAGCAGTCAAATGAATTTGTATAGGTGGGAAAAAGCAAAGTATGAATATTAAGGAATTTCCAATGAACCATGTAGAGCAATGAGATATGATGAAAAGTGGGTAGTTACTGGTGCCTAATCTAATGGAAGTCAGGGCACTGGATCCAATGATCCATAGGATCTTTCCAGCTCCAAGATCTTTGATTCCACAAACAAGAGTTAATAAGCTTTTGTGCCAGAAAACAGAGTATCAGGAGACCTAGGTGGTGAGCCCAGGTCTATCATCATCTCACTGTGTAATTCTGGGCAAATAACCTAAGTACTCTAAGTATTAGCCTCATCTCTAAAACATCTGATATGTGAGTTGGATGAATTTTTTTTCCACTCACTAACATTTTATGGTTACATGATGCTAATGCCTATATCCCCATGTATTCTAATTCTTTCTATGACACAGATTTTTTTGAGTGGTAGGAAAAAAGTAGGATAGACCTGCCCTTAGTTCAGTGCCTCACTAGATTGGTCAATAATGTTCTGCGCTTGGAGTCGGGGAGAACTGAGTTTGAATCCTGTTTGCAACTCTGTCAATGTGGGGAAGTCTCAGCCTCCATTTCATCCATAAAAATGGAAATGATGAGAGCACTCATTTCATGTTGTTGTGAGATCAAAGAAAATACTTGAAGAGGTTTTTAAACCTTAAAAATTATCCAAATGTTCATTCTCATTACTATTATTGTCATGGTTATTATAAGAATGCAGGGTTCAAAAGATTCATGACTATTTTTATTTGTTTGTTTTCTCTTCTGCTCACTGTTAGCAAATTCCTCTACCCATGCAAATCACAACCCTCCTACAACCAGTTATTTTGCTGTGGCCCAAAACTCACCACCTTGTGGCCAGTCTCTGGAATCAAAGATTTAGAACTGGAAGGAAACTTAGAGATCATCTAGTCTAACCCCCAAATTAAATTCATTCGAGTAAATTTGACTTGCAAAGAGCCTCATGTGTAGTATCAAACCCAGGTCTCTGCCTCCAAATTCTGTGTTCTCAGGTGACTATTGATCACTACATTCATGCCTAACACCTTTCCACCATGGGTAGAACTTAGCAGAGCTTGTATTCTATTGGTGCAGTCTTCAAGAACCCAAGTCACCCCCATGGCTTTTTAAGTCAGTCATCTCAGAGAATCATTTCTTCAATTTCATTGATTTGATAATTACTCCTCATAATGGTAATATAGTCTATTTTTGCAAATCTGAGACAAATACATGTTAAAATATCCAATTAAACTCAACTCCACAACCCTTTATTAAGTTCCTACTATGTGCCAAAGTCATGTTATAAGACATGCTAGGTGCTGAAGTATAAAGACAAAAATGCAATGGTCCCTGACTAAGGTGCTTACATGCCACTTGGATCAATTAAACTAAGCTACCTGGAATGCCTTATCACTGAATATATCATTATTTTAATCAGTAGCACTTGGGATGAATTTGAACCAAGCAGTGTTTTACAATGGTAAAATTCATGATAACATTGAAAGAATATAATTGTGAAAATTGGGAGAAATGCCCAAACAGAAGACATCTGAGTGGTAGGTATTTCTTTTAACTTAAATTAAAAGGAAAGAAGCAATAAAAGTGGTTCAGTGAAAAAATAAAGAAATTACAATAATTTTATAAACTAAATATGCAATATAGAATAGTTCATATTCTGTTGATACATTCTAATAGTAATAGTGTTCTTTGGAGAAATCCAATTTAATTTCCAATGACAAGGAAAAAAAGTTTCTCCGCTATAGAGTAAAAATGGAAGGCAGGTAATTTATTAGTTCAACAAAAATGATATTAAAGATACTTACACTAATTCATCAATAACTGAAGAGCCAGCCACTTACAGAGATAGATAGAATTCTGAACATGGGTAAATTTAATCTTTAAAAAACAACTTTGCAATAACATTTAATAATATTACTGACTCTTAAAATATTATTCTGAAAAAAAATTATTGAAGAGTATCTCTGATGCCTACTAATACCCCTGTATTGACAGACATATTTTTAATCACTGTTTCCCCAATTGCTATGGGAAAATTCAGGAAATAGAATACAAATGGAAAGCATATTTTCTTAAATATTTGTAAGTTCCAAACGAAGTAAGGTGTTTGCATGTTGGTGGGTGGGGGACCTAAGTTTAAAGCAATTGAATGGAGCTTTATCCCCATCCCAGGATTCTTTCCTTCCTGCCAATTGATGACTGTATAATTTCCTAATTGTGCCATGTTGGTTACTTGGCTATCGAGCTTTATTTCTGCAAATGTATTTCTTTATTCTTTTAATAGTTTTTAATATCAACATTTTCCAAAGACTCTTTTGAGAATCTAAACTGTTTCTGTCCTATGGTTCTCTCCTATCCACATGCTGGTTTGTTCCATTAAAAAAAACTCAAAGATATTTGTTTCATTTTACAGAAATCATGCTGCCTCTCATACAGTATGTGATGGTTCTTGGGTATTCGTTGTTCTTTCCCTTTATTAGGTTATTCCATCTAACAAGTAATAGAAAAAAAAATTATCAGCTCTTTCTTTTTTCCCTTGGAGAGCTGTCTTTACATATTCCCCACATTCCTAAATGGGAGTTACACTGGTAACCCACCAGTCATCTAGCATGGCCAGTTTATAGTGGTAGGTTATCATCATTAAGCAATTTCCACCTTAAGGTTTCTTAAAAACCCTGGGATGCCATCTGGTCCTGATGATTTAATTAGCCCAAACCCGTCAATCAGGTCCAAGGTATCCTGTTTGCTTACTGTTTATCACTCCCTTAAAATTCCTCCTCTATGTTTGGACATAAGGCATAGATTAAACAAGCAAAACATTGGAACAAAGGGCAGCTGTGTGGGGCAATGGATAGAGTACCTGTCTGTACTACAGTCAGGAAGATTGATCTTTATGAGTTCAAACCTGGCCTCAGACACTTAACTAGCTGAGTGACCCTGAGCAAGTCACTTAACCGTGTTTACCTCAGTTCTTTATCTCTAAAATGAGCTGGAGAAGGAAATAACAAACCACGCCAGTATCTTTGCCAAGAAAACCTCACAAAGAGTCACAAAGAGTGGGACACAACTGAAAAATGACTGAAAAGCAAAAATCCTAGCAACAGGACTTAAGACATTAAAAGAGGCATAACGTCCAGAATAGCAAAGATGATAATCCCACTGAAACATGCCCTCATCCCCCACATTGGCAAAACTGTGTTCAGTTCTGGTCACCACATTTTAGGAACCATAGAGTGAAATTGGACAGCATAGAGGGAAAAGAAATCAGATATATGAAGTTGATTAAAGACTCAGAATCATTGAATCTTAGCATCAGGAGAAATCTCAGAATCAGAGCCATAACTGAAAAAAACTGAGATTATCTAGTGGTCTGGCTAATGACTCTCAGTGAGGGTAAACACCCTACGTTAGTATCCCCAACTATTGGCATTTTTGCTGTCCCCTTTTCCTGGAATTGTCTCCACCATCTCCACCTCCTAGCTTTCCTGGCTTCCTTCATGTTCTACCTTCTACAAAGTTTCTAAAGCAATCTTCAGCCCCTTTAATCTTAGTGCTTTCTTTCTGAGTTTATCTCCAATTTACTCTGTGTATATTCTTTACTTGCACAGTTATGTGCATGTTTCCTCTTAGGGCCCTTAGTAGAATGTGAGATCCTTGAGATCAGGCACTATTTTTGTTTGTTTGCCTTTCCTGGTATCCCCATCACTTAGTACAGTGTTGACTTAGTAGGCGTTTGATAAATACTTGCCTGTTGATTTGACTTCATATCAAAAGACTGGCCATTCCAGTTTCAGAGAATTCTTATTATTCTTATTCTTATTATTAGGAAGGTTTTTTTTCTCATTATTCTTATTTCCTTATTAATCTTACTCTTATTAGCAAGGTTTTATTCCCTGACATGATGTTAAAATAAACTTACTAACAGTGCTTATTTATTAAACTGATTACTAATAAGGAAAAACCCAATGCTAAAAAAATTAAATAACCAACTCTCAAATTACAGACTAATAATCCCTAACAAATAAAAGTGTGAAAATCTCCACCATAACACAGAAAAGACTACTATGAATCACAGAATAGTTTTCACTTTGGCCACGTTTCTCTGGATACTATCAGGCCATTGCTAACACTGAGATGTATTTCATACTTTTTTTTTGGCATGTCAAGTTCAACTAAAATTGTACTTGACTTTAAAAAAGTACATATCTGAAACAAATTTGAGATTAAACAAATAAATTTGGCATTGCTTGGTAATCCAAGAAAGTCTTGGAATCATACCTTAAAAATATGAAATAAAATCTCATTTTTTAAGGATCCTCAGAGAGTAAGAAGTTATACCTTAATGAATCTTCCAGATTTCTGAAGCGTCCTTCTCTGTCATGTCTTTATAACTTTTTTTAAATATTTCTTCTTTTATATATGAGGCAATTGGGGTTAAGTGACTTGCCCAGAGTCACACAGTTAGTGTTATGTGTCTGAGGCCAGATTTGAACTCAGTTCCTCCTGACTCCAGGGCTGGTGCTGTATCCTCTGTATCCCTTAGCTGTCCCCATATCTTTATAACCTCTAACCATTTAAGGAAAATCTTTAAAAATGAATCATATGCTTCCCTGATAACTTAAACAGAGTATAGCAGATATGTTCAATTTTTTATTGATAACTCAAGGTCATTGTTATCATCAATGAGCAGCTAGGTGACAGAGTAGGGTGCTGGTTCTGCTCTCAGGAAGACCTGATTTCAAATCTGCCCTCAGACACTTAGTAGCCATTTGATCTTGGGTAAGTCATTTAATTTCTGACAGCCTCAGTTTACTAAACTTTAAAACTGGGATGATAGCACCTACCTCAAAGGTTGTTGTGAGGATCAAAAGGGATAACATTTGTAGATTACTCTGTAAACTTTAAAGCATCATATAAATGCTAGCTATGAGTCACTGTATAGAGTAATACAGTGAGGCTATCAAGCATTACATGGGGGTGGAGAATTGTTGGTCTCTATACCAATTAGTTCCCCATGACTGTTCTGATCTTGTCTACTTTAGTTTGTTTTGGTTTTTTGTTTGTTTGTTTGTTTGCTTTTCCTGATGTTAGGTGGTCAGCTGTCTCTGTCCCTGCTTCTATCATGTTTCATGAAGGACAAACAGGTAACTAATATTCTGAACTCAAAGTCTATGATTTCACTCACTTGGTCAGTCTCCCCACAGGGACACAGAGTGTTACTCCTCAATAACTTGGGAGGCTGTAGGTGAGTTGCTGTGACCAAAAATAATCCAATCCACCCGAGGTCAATTTAATGATTAGTTTCTTCAATTTAGTCAGGCTGGCCATTGGATAATAAGCATGTGTCTATCACCAGGCCCATTACCTTTTTAAAAAAAATTTATTTATTTTTAGTTTTCAATATTCACTTCCACAAGATTTTGAGTTCCAAATTTTCTCCCCATCTTGTCCCTCCCCCCACCCCATGATGGCATGCATTCTGAATACTCCTTCTCCTAATCTGCCCCTCCCTCCTATCTCTCCCCCCACTTCTCTTATCCCCTTCCCCTTCAATTTTCCTGCCCATTGCTTTTTAAGAATGGTAGGACCTCCCAGAGCTTGTATTGTGCTGGTACTGACTTCAAGAATGTAGATTCAACTCCATGCTACCATGAGACACAATAGTAAGATATCCAAATCAGGAGTTACAAAGTAAGGCTCTGAGTGAAGACCCTTTCTTGGCACAAAACGGGCAGGCTTTGGCAAACGGACATCATTTTGGTATCTCAGAAACCTTTTCTTTCTTTGACTGAAAGAGCATGTATATTCAAGATAACTGAGGTTGCTGGTTGTCTTACCTCTACAAAATGGGGAATACTTCTGTGTTTAAACACTATCACTGTCTAGCAGCTAAGAAATGTTCAAAGCTCATTCAAAGAGTGAGTCTTTTTTTTTCTTTTTCCTCTTCAAAAAGCCTGAAGGTCTTTTTATTCTAATTCTATCTCTAGCATGTGAATGATTTCTTCTCCCTCTTTTTTTTTTTGCTATTACAATATAGCTGTTTTTATTATTCCAAATGGCAAGAGTAGGCATTGAAGCAGAAAATAATTGTGCCCCATTCATCCCATACACGGTTGAGAAATTATTTAAGAGAGAATTATTAGAGAGCCTTAGCAGAAGAACAGCAGCGAATTGACTTGTGTTTTAGATAGTGACTTTCATACTCAAAGCACCCTGCAGAGCATTATGGAAATGAGTTTGGTGCAAGTGTGCCATTGACTGTGCCCACAAATGTGGAGCCCATTATGAGTTCCACAATTGCTCACAAGGCCTTGGACGTTAGAGCTGGATTCTTTGCTGTCCAACATTATTATTAAAGAGCATTCTAAGATCTTCAAACAGCTGTGACTAGTAAGAAGGAAGCAGAGTAGTGTTAACTGATAAGATTGTAGATTTACTGTTTGAAATGTTCTCAGAGGCCAAATAGTCAAATCCCTTCACTGTAAAGGAGAGTAAACTGAGATGCAAAGAGGTTGAATAATTTACTCAAGACCATGCAGAAGCAAACGGCAGACCTAGAATATAAACCCATGTCCTCTGACCTCAAATTCCTACCATACCAAGTTAATTAGTATTTGGAGTAACCAAGCATCCATTAAAATTCTGATTTTGTGTACACCGTTTTTATACCTTGCACATTATTGGCTTTCTGAATAAAAATCACAGTATTATAGGATCCCAGATTTCAAGCTAAAAAGAACCTCACAGGTCATCTATTACAAACCCTCATATTAACAGAGGAGGGAATTAGGGCCCAAAGAGCTAAGGTAACATATTTCAGGTCATATACTTTTACATTTGTGTGTAAGTTTATGAGAATAAAATGAGATGGTATTTGTAAAATATTTTGCAAACCTCAAAGTTTTATATAAATGTTGGTGATGATGCTAGTGGTGGTGGTAATGATGACGCTCATGATAATGATGGTTAATTCTCCCCCCACCCAATAGACCTTCTGAGCAGATCCACCTAAATTCTAGTTTCCTGTCCTAGATGTTGCTAGGATTATGTACTGAAAGTGACAAGAGATTTTAACTGATGACTAAGAAAAAGGCCATGTGATGTAAAACTGGTCAAAACTTCAGTATTGTATACTAATTTTGCTGATCAGCTGTTTCAGTCATGTCTAATTTTTCATGACCTCATTTGGGGTTGTCTTGGCAGAGATACTGGAGGATTTTGCCATTTCCTTATCCATGTTACAGATGAGGGAATTGAGGCAAACAGGGTTAAGTGAGTGTCTGAAGCCAGATTTGAACTCCAGAAGAGGAGTCTTCCTGACTCTAAGCCCAGTTCACCATTAGTTGCCCCCATTGTATAGTAAAGTCAAATACAAATTTTGTATTATCTCTTCCATGAAGTACCCAATTGACTGCTTCTCTTCATTCACACAATTAATCAGTCCTTAATTAATGTTTGTCTGGGGATTATAACCATAATTTTTATGACTAGTATTAGGAAACTTGGGGAAGGAACTTGAGTGTTGGATCAATTTCACTGTTGTTTGTTTCCATCTGCATGACCATAAGTATAATAATTTTTAACTGTCAGTGAAAGATTATGATGATTAGACTAACGTAGCAAATCAGCCAGGTTTTGTACATTAGTAGTTTCCATAAGTTTTGCAACAGATGCTGGGCAATATTGAAACTTCTCACCTACTTACCTACTGAACAGGACAGGAGTCAGTTTGCAGTAATATTTGGTTTTTCACATTTTGGTAGTATAGCAGTATCCACTGCTGGTTGGAAACTCTTATCTTGCAGAGAAATTTATTAATAATTTAACCTCCAACTTTTTTTCTCTGCTTCTAGAAGAGCCTAGCAATTCCCACAGAGCGAAATTGGGGAGGGGGAGTCAGAAGGTTTAAAAAATAAACTTGTGAGGACAAAGTGAATATGTTTCTTGTGTTACAGGTTAAGGAATAAATGTTCTGTTGTTGCCCACAAAGACTGCCTTTCTTATTTGCTTCTTGGGTATATTACTGTAATTCAAAAAGTGATTTTGAAAATAGGTCCAATAAAACTGTTTTGCTCTCCTGCTGTGAAATTCTCCCAGCAAGGCTTTAAGCAGAACCTGCTTACAGAATGGGGAGAGAAAGCCACCTTCTCCCTTCATAGAAATAGAGGGACTTATTCAAAAAGGGGGGGAAAAAAGAGGAAAAGGTTAACAGCAATTTCAGAATGGGGTGGGAGAAGTGCTCTGTGACCATGCCTTCTGGCAGTTATATTCCTAGTATCATCAGAAAATCCAAACAGACTCAACGTGCTCACAACGAGAGTAGGCAAGTCACTCAGTCTAGGGACAACATCCTGAACTGGAAAAAAAAATAGTGTTCAATTTGTAGGTTTTGAAGTCTTCCTGAGAAATACTATACTTGAGAACATTCATACTTTTTCCAATTTGATGAAGACTAGAATGCACCATATTCTCTGAAATAAGAATGTCCTTGCTTGCAAATAGAGGTCAGGACTAGCTTTAATTTTCTACTGGGGTAGGTGGGGGAGGGGAAACAGGGTAAATGGATACTTTTACCAGAAAGATGCTAGCAATCAGATCGAGTTTCCTACCCTGGAAGCACATGCTTTCTTTCTTCTTGAATAATGAAAAACAGAATAATTTAATCTGTTTTTTTTTATTAATTTCTACAAGAAAATGGTGGGTTTTAAAAATGCCCTATGGCATGTGCATGAACACACACATACACAAACATGCACACACAAATAAAAGTACGATCTTTTAATACAGAACCTTTGTCTGCCCTGTGGCACATGCATGCAGATACACACACATACGCACACACAAAAGTAAGATCATTTAATATAGTACCTCAGTATAAACCTCAATGTTCACTTCTGTAAAATAGGGATAAAATTAGTTGTACTTGCCACATAAGATTATTATGAGGCTCAAATGTGACAATATATGTAGTGTGCTCAGCAAACCCCAAAGTGATTTATAAATGGTAGTTGTTGTTATAGGGTCTAAACTTACCAGAAATAGCAATGTAGCAAATCAAATATGCATGCATGTGTAATTGTAGAATAAGGTGAAGGGCTAAACCAGTGATGTATTTGGTAAAGGGAAGGCCCAGGTGAAGAAATCTCATCTTAGTAAGACAAATTATCACCTTCTCTACAACTTAAAATCTTAGTGAGTTCCCTAGAATACGGAAAGGTTAAGTTGCATAGGTTGACACCACCAATAAATGTCATAGATGGGACCGGAAGCCAAGTATTCCTCATTGCAAGCAAGATAGGCTCTCTATCCACTTTCCCATATTGTCACTCTATGAAGAGTAACCAACTTTTAAAAAATGTGACTATTCACACCGCAAAATGGTAGCTATGCAGAGATGGTAATCCATCCCCAATTATCCCTGACCTTCTGGACAGCATTAAGGCCCAAATTAAGACATTGATACAATTATAAATCATAAATCAGAACCTATCTAATTATTAGGGGGAAAATCAGTATTGACAAAAATGACATAAGTAATTAAGACATAAGTAGCAGACCTGTACTAAGAAAAGTTGGATAAGCCTCCTCCATCTTGCATACAAGACGACTCTCAGAGCACCTGATCAAAAAGGGGAGTTGTTTTCATATAACAAGAAACATGTAGACTGGTTATGAGACCAAGCAGAACTAGAATGAGTTGATGACACTGAAAGTTGTGGGTAGCATGTAATTTCTTCCTTTTTGTCTGGGGTTCCTCTATCTTGTCCCTGATCCTGATTTTATTGCAACCCCTAGTCTGTCTGCAACCTTCCTTACTGCATAAACAGCAAGGACAATCCTACTAAGGGAAGCTAGCTGGTGTAGTGGATAGAGTTTGGGTGAAGACTCAAGTTCAAATCTAACTTCAGACTCTGTGTGACCCTGGACAAGTCATTTAAACCTATTTGCGTCAGTTTCCACCTCTGTAAAATAAGCTGAAAAAGGAAATGGCAAACCACTCCAGTATCTTGGCCAAGAAAATTCCAAATGGGGTCACAAAGAGTTGGGCACAACTGAACGACAACACAAGAGATAGCTAACCTGAAGAAGTTTTTCCCATTACTAGCCCTCAGCAACAGGCCTGTCCAAACACAAGATATCACCTCGCCTATTTCTACCTCATAAGCCCCCAGTTACATCCCTCTCCAATTCTAAGGAACCCATATCCAATTCACTTCCTACTTAAATTGAAATATACACACACACACACACACACACACACACACACACACACATATGTATATATGTGTATATATATATATATATATATCTTTGTCCATATATATGTATATATGAATATATATTTTATATATTATATCGTATATATTATGTACATCATATTAAATATATATTTATATATAAGCATATATATGTGTATATACATATAAATATGGGTATTTATATGTATACACACACATACACATACTTTCTAAATTTACAGTATTGGGTTTGGGTTCTGGTTTTGGTCTGGGGGTATTGGTTCTGCTTCTGATTCGTGGTGCCACCAACAATTTTACCAACTGGAGTGCTCAAAGCTAGAGAGAAGCCTCAATGATGATGACTGCTGCACTCAGACACAATGGGATATTGACAAATGAAACATAGTATTTCCAAGGGGCAGAGACCTTAAAGTGGGGTGGGGTGGGATGAGAAGAGATTCTCAACTGGCTTGGCTGAGAATAATGGAACAAAGGATTTGTGGCAAAGAACAGTGAATTAAGTTAGTCAACCCAGATCTTGCTTTTCAATGGTACTGTCAGGCATATGGATACAGTAGGTCCAAGGGGAATATTGACTTTCATGCAACTCTGAATCACACCTTGTGGGAAGGATGAGTAAAGAGGCTTTTTTTTTTTTGCTAATGATATATGTTTCAGTATGAATCTTTTCTGCATTTTTACTATGTAAATAAAACCTTTTTATGCTTAATATTTCATTAGACTTTGCAGGGGCTATAATGGCCTATTTGAAGGAGAAAAACAAGCCCAAAATTAAAATCTCCCTAGGTCAGCTGTTCTTAATCTTTTCATATGTCATAGGCTACTTTGGCAGCCTGGTGAAGTCTAATATTACTATAGTTTCTTGTCTACATTCATTGAAGGAAATGCTAAATTGTAGTTAGAGGTCAATGAACATAAAAACACAACATTTATTTTCCCATCCAAGTTCATAGTTACTCAGGTTAAGAATATCTGCCCTAGGTATTTCCAAGGAAAAATAAAATAGGAGACTGATAACTTTTATGAGATGCACACTAAAGATATCATGTCTGCTCCTTGTGTCAGAATCAGGGTTATATTAAAAAAAACCTTTTAATAGAGTTTAAAATAGGGGAAATTTGTAAAAGTAAGTCAAATAGTCATTTTATTTCATTTTAATAATGCTTTAAACTCAGGGTGTTTTTTCTTCCCATTTCCTTTACTTATCTATGAAGCCATAAACTAAGCTTTTCTCTGCCTTCAGGTAGGTAGGTTTCTTCTTCATATTCACAGGGTGACTCTTTTCAAGATGGGCTAACCAATGTGTGTTAAATTCCATCTGCAAGTGTGTCTGCCCTTCTGAAAATTGCTAGATGGAATTGGCGTAAGTATGAGGAAAAGTCTAATTCAGGACTTAAAGTAATCTTATACTTGAATTGAACTGTGATCTCGGCCATGTGAGTACTCATTCAACCAGTACAGATCACATTCCCTCTCACCCTGGATGATTCTTATCAATGTTGAAATCCTCCAAACAATATCTACCAAACACATTGAAAGCTTTCATCTGACTCCTTTAATATTTCATGAAAATCTGAGCAAAACTTGAGCTGTTATCCCTTCATTACTAAATTTCCTGAAAAGGTTAACAATATCTCATGCCTCAACTTCACTATGTACTCTCTTTATACTTTGTTATAATATTTTACCCCTGCAATACCAATGAAGCTGCTTTCTTAAAATTCTCTTAATCATCAAATCCAATGACATTTCTCTCCCTTGAACTCTTTCTACTTTTGACATTCTTGTCTACCCATGATGGTAACAATGGCTGACATTCACATGGTGTTTAAAGGTTTAAAATACATTTGAAACAACATTACCTCATTTTACTCAGATATCCCTATGAGGCAGGATTCCATGATTTCACTTATTCTAAAAATGAGGAGAGTGAGTCTTAATAAAGAGGTTAAGTGACTTGTCCACAGTCTCATGAAGTTTAGAGGCAGAATTCAAATTCATATTCCTGCTGATACTAAGTCCAACATTATTTTCAGTATTATCATGTTGCCTCCAAGAGACTGTCTCCTCCCACAGCTTCAAAGGCATGATCCATTTTTAAATCATTCTTCTTTGTCTCTTTTCATAGACCTTCTTCCTCTTATCCCCCACTCATCTGTTTCCCTAAGGTTTTTCTTTGGTCATCTTATCTTCTTTCTTTAAAGTTTCTCCCTTAGGAATTTTATTTCTATCCATGATTGCACCTATCATCTTTATTCAGAGGAGAGTTAGATGATAGATAGCTACATAAGAGAGAGGGATAGAGAGGAAAGCATGGACAAAAGGAGGGAAGAAAGAAAGGGAGAGAAAAACAGTCAGAGACAGACAGGAGGCAGAGAGAAGGAGAAAGAGACAGAAAGACACAGAGCGTTGACCAAGTACTTACTATTTGTCAGGCACCACAGAGATAAGTGTTGGGGGACACAAAAACAAGAAAACAAGAGACTCCCTATCTTAGGGAGCTGATGTTCTAATAGGTGGGGGGGAAAGACAATATAGAAAGTGAAGATCTAAATTAGAGGTGGGAAGAGGAGAGTATTTATATGGGGGAGGGAGGCCACAAGGCAGCCAAGATGTTTGGACAAACTCTCAGGAGAGTAAGTCAGGAGAAAATAGTAATGTTAACTTCACCAGGCCACCAAAATAGTCCGTGGCATATAGAAAAATTTAGAATCCCTGACCTAGGGAGACTTTAATTTCTGGGCTTATTTTTCTCTCTCAAATAAGCCCATATATCCCCCTGCAAAGTCTAACATGATATTAAATATAAAAAAGGATTTATTTATATAGTAAAAATGCAGAAAATATTCATACTGAAACCTCTATCATTAAGAAAACACCTTCACTCATCCTTCCCACAAGATGTGATTCAGAGTTGCATGAGAGTCGATATCCTCCCTGGACTTACAATGTCCATGTGGCTCACAGTATCACTGAACAGCAAGAATTGAATTTTCTAATCTGAATTGGCCTAGGGAGATTTTAGTGTCTGGCTTGTTTTCTTCCCTCAGATAGAACTACATATTTCCTCTAAAAACTTACTTTAGAAAAACATTATAACATTTTTAAATGGCTTTATTTATAAATCTCTCATCTTGAATTCTCTTCTAAGATAAAGATCCACATTTCTTGCTGCCTGTGAGATATTATAACCTAACTGAAAATTTCATGTATAAAACCAAGCTGATTATCTTTCATTCTAAGCCAAGTCTTCTTCTGATTTCACTAGTTTTCTCTGTTATCATCTAGTCATGCTAGTGTTTGTTATCCTCCTACTCAATGACCACTCATATTGAATCAATACCCAATCCTGCCAATTTCATCCTCCAAACATCCCTCACAATCATACTCTACTTTCTATTCCCTCACCAAAAACAGTAGTATAAACCCGAATTCCCACCTCCTTTGTGGGCCATTGTGATAGCCTCTTTACAAATCCTCCTTCTTCCACTCTTTTTCCTTCAATCTATCCATCATACTACAGTCAGTTATTGAACAGAAAAATTAAAAACTATGCTTTTCAGAGTCATATGACCTTTACAAAAATTGATCACATTTTCAGGCCTAAGGGATTTCAATGGGCATAAAAAGTTTGAATTAATGAACATAGTATTTATAGATAGTAACAATGGAAAAGTGATAATCAACAATAGAAAAATGAATAAAAACATGCCAAATCAAGTAGACATCAAATAATAACATCCTGAGCAAAAACCCAGGTCAACGCTCAGAATCATATTTAGGAGAATAACAGTGACACATCATACCAGTATTTGTGTGTTGCAGCTAAAAGAGAATTTAGATGAAAAGCTATATAACTTAATTCTTATATCCACAAAGATAAAAGGGAGATTTAGTTACTTTTACCCCTAATGGGGAAAAAAGGAGAGTAAATGGAGAAATTTGTAATCCCAAAATGAAAACCAAAGGAGACACTTTGAAAGTTAAAATTAGAAACTAAGACTCACTAATGATAATTAATGATGGCATTATTAATTAATTAATTAATTAATCATAAGATTCATCGATAAATAAAACAAAATCAATTTAATTCAATAAAGATTTCTGAAGTGGCTACCTTGTGAAAGCATTGTACTAAGTGGTCAGGTTACAGATACAGATAAAATCCTCCTTTCCCTAATGGAACTTATATTCTGTTATCAATATATGTACACATTGCATTGTGTTCGTATTACATTATGTGCAATGCGTGCATATATAAGTAAATTCAAAGTTTATACAAAATCATTTAAAATTCTGAATGTGTATGGAAGTATCGAATATCAACTCTATTGCTTTAACATCAAATACAATTTTATGTCATGGGGACTTCACAGTCAATCTCCTTACTTCGGAGGGTAAGCTCTTAACCATGGCACGTGTTATAGCTTCCACTATGTTCCCTTTCATTTTCCTTTGGGTGATTCTAAATTTCAATTCTTCAGAAACTTAAGTATTCCATGTCACATAGTCTTACAACAGCAGAAGAATATTGTTATTAAAGAGATGGTCTTTTATTTAAGGGGAAACCTCAAGGTCATAAAAGTACTTTAGTTTCCCAGAAACAATCTATCCGTTTCTCCTCCTGTTCAATTCTGTGTCCAACTCACTGCGAATATATTGAAAACTGTGTTCAAAGATCCATGCAAAAGAGTGTTCCTTATTTCTATTTTTCTGCCTAGTCTATCCTGGATCTACAATCCTTCCTAGAAGATTTGAAAGCAAGATTGTCCATACTTCCTATGTGACAAATCTGATTGTGACCATCTTAGCCTTTAAGCTCGAGAAAGGGAGAAAAAGGAAAAATCCCTTAAAAAAAAAAAAGGTTGAGGTGAAACTGAGCATGTACAGAGGAGCTAGCTTTTTCCATAATACCCTCACTACCCTGGCCATGCAGGTGGCAGAGGATCAGATCTGGAAGCCCTTTAGTATCACAGAAAACAACTCATGCAAATACAAGTTCAACCTTGCCGATCGCTTTGCAAGTCAAAAGACGCCCCTGAGAATTCACTCAGGATTGGGTACAGGCCAGTGCCTGAGATATCAGTAAGGTGGAAGAACAGTGTAATCGTTGTTCATTTTGAAGACGCCTGACACAATGCTGTAAGTGAGCACAAAGTCAGTGAGAATCCAGGGGAATTCAAAAATAGCTAGAAATCATCAGCTCTTTTCACTGTGGTCTTATGGCAGGAGGAAAAATGGTTGAAAAGAATCAGACACAGGACAGAAACTACTAACGATCAGAAGGGCTGAGTAACAGAAAACCTTATTCATGGCCCAAAATTAGATTGCTCTAGGAGGCCTGGACCTACAATGCAGCCAGGACATGAAACCTTGACAAAAGAAAGAGGCTCCACTTCCTCCCCCAAACCTAAGGATTGGCTAACTCTATCATCAGAGTAAAAGTAACAAACTCTTGGATTTTTCTCTTAATGGGCAAAAAAGCAGCTATTATTTCTTTTATCATTTTTAAATCAACTCTTTATTGGGAATATTTTAAATAGCAAAAAGATAAACAATTTTCATCATCTGCTTTGATGACCAGTAAACACAATAAGTGATCTGTGAGGAGTCAAAATTAAGAGACACAAAGATAACTCCCTCATTCCAGACTAGCACTGCTAAAATCCAGCTTGTAAAGCTAATTTCTTTAGTTAGCAGTTATCTTTTTAACTTGCCACCATTTTTTGTCCAGTTAGCCCCTCATTTACTATTTCTATCCCAATTTATAAATCTGATTAATCTATTTACTTTCTCATTCTGTACTACACATAATTGACATGCAATAAGTGCTTTAGTAGTTGGTTGATTCTATTTTCCCCAGGATGCCCATTTTTGTCTTGATTGTTTCTCCTCAAAGACTTTTGTAATCAAACAGGTGAGCCTTGGGGGTCAGAAGTTATTACAATCGAAGACAATGTGAAGTGGCATAGCAGAAGTATAGGGGAGCCCTGTCAAGGTTCTAAGATGAATATATACCTGGTAATCAGATACTTTACAAAGAAAGGTAAAATTTCACAAAAATCTCCAAGTGGGAAAAGGACTCAAAAAGGCTCGTCCATCTCATATTTGAATAGAATTCTATTTTATAACACTGATGACAAATAGCCATAAATCCTCCACTTTTAAAATGTCCAGCAATAAGAGAACTGGTAATCTATGGTAGTCACACACACACACACACACACACTCTCTCTCTCTCTATATATATATATATATATTAGGAAGTTATACTTGTATCAAGTTGACATGTACACTTCTGAGCCTTCTGTTCAAGGATATTGCCACCTTCTGGAAGAGGCCTCTAATCACTCAATGGAGTTTAGACTTTTGGACACAAAGGAAAGATCAAGTAGATGAATAATGTTTATTGCCCAGATCTGAGCATGCATTTGGATAGACATCCTGTCTAAACACTCTATTCTATGATGCAATTTGAGGAAACTTTTGCCCAAAATTCTGTCTATATGAGAAAGACAGTACAGATAGTCCAAGAGCTGGACCCAGAGGCTAGATTTCTTTCAAGATATTGTAGAGTTCTTTTACCAATTACAAGCTTCTCATGAATGAAAAGGCCTGTCTTTTCAATGCTGCTGAGATATGAATAAGATATAGACAAAATTGCCTCAAAAGAACTAAAAATGATTATTACCTAGAGGTCAATGGAGAGGTATATGGTGGGTGTGAGCAGGCTATCACATATAATTAACAAAGAATTAAAAGATATTATCAAGGAAATACATGATAGGAAAAGACAATGAGCTAGAACCATGGAAAGAATGAGCAATTACAAATTGAGAGATATCCAGAGTTGTAGTCATATACTCACAACATACAAAAAAAATTAAAATTAAAAATAAAAAAAGGAAGGAAGGCCTGCAGTACATTGAGTGGATCTCCCAGGAAATCTTTTGGGGAAGACATGGACAAAAATTACAAAGTATTGGCAGGCATGGATGGACTGTTATTTCCATCAATGGAGAGAACTACCAACTGTATGAGACCACAGATCCTTCTGAGTATTTGAGTCTTAGCTAAGGTCTCCAAAATAATGGTCTGCCTCTGTATTTGCATTAGACACGTAAGTCTACAACAGCAAAGTTTCCTTAAATTGCAATGTAGAATAGAATGTTTATACAAACAAGGTGTGTAGATGGGGCACATAGTTGCTAAGTTAGTGGGGAAGTCAATTTTTGAGCCATAATAAGCCATTTCAATATATTGCATTGGCCTTTTTGGGGGGGTTTTCTTTATCTTACTTATCACTCATGCTCTATGCATTT
Source organism: Phascolarctos cinereus (assembly GCF_003287225.1). Taxonomy (NCBI): domain Eukaryota; kingdom Metazoa; phylum Chordata; class Mammalia; order Diprotodontia; family Phascolarctidae; genus Phascolarctos; species Phascolarctos cinereus. The sequence goes on along the minus strand of NW_027555514.1, from coordinate 50,272,876 downwards.
GTTTATAGACACCTTTGGCCATGAATTTTACTCCTGCCATTCTTCCTAGATGTCATCTCTTGGAAATTGTTGATTCTTTCCCCTGTTATGTCTTCTTCTCTTTACCTAGCTTGAGAGATAAATGCATGCACAATTCTCCCCTCAACCGAAAGTTCTGTTGATCAGATTCAGAGTTCTTTTTAGTCTCACAACTATATTTTAGTGAACTTACTTCAGCAATACATATACAAAAATTTAAACATACAGAAAAGATTAGCATGGCCTCTACACAAAGATAACACTCAAATTCAGTAAGCATTGCATATTTTACACACACACACACACACACACACACACACACACACACACATGTACTTTGCTATAGAAATGCATTCAACTCATAGGAAAACAGGAGGGAAGGGGGAAAGTGAAAAGAAGAAATGAGAAGAATAGAATAAGGAAATATCAATGAAAAACAAATCAAACTCTAAAATCAGAGGGTATTTCATGAAGAGAGGCTTAAGGGGAAAGAAAAAAAACTAAGAATCTGTGAATAGGGTATGAATGAGAGATGGAAAAGAAGGGCAGAAGAGCAGAAGCAGATCACATCAAGCATAGAGCATTGGTGCTGAAAATATTCTTTTCTTCTATAACACTCTTCTTTATATGGAGGGGGCAGTAAACAAAGAGAGGAAAAATAGAATAGAGGGAAATGAACAAGCATTAACGAGATGAACAGAAAAAAAAGGAGGACAGAAGAATGGATTAGAAAGCAAGATACAATATATTACATACAAGAAACACATTAAAATCAAAGAATCATAGATAATTAAATAAGGGTTTGGAGCAAAATCTATCAGGCTTCAGTTGAACTCAAAAAAAGAATGGGTAACAATCATAATCTCAGACAAGGTAACAACAAAAAAATAAAATTCAAGAGATAAACAAGGAACTACATTTTGGTGAAATGTATTATAGATAATGAATAATTATCAATAATTGACATATAAGCACTGAATGGCAGAGCATCTGAATACTTAAAGGATGATTTAAACAAGAAACAAGTAGAAACAGATAATGAGCGTCCCCAAAATAACCCTTTCAGACCTTGACAAATCTAATTTTAAAAAAAACATGAAAAATTAAGGAACTGAATAGAATTTTAGAAAAGCTATATATAAAAATCTCTGATGATTATTGAATGGGAGTGGAAAGGAATGTACATATGCTTCATTGATGCATAACACCTTTATGATAACTGACTATATACACACATACACATACACACACATATATGTATAAAAACATCACAAACAAATGGAGAAAAGTACAAATAATAAACACATTCCTTATTGACCACAAGGTAATGAAAATTATGATCAACAAAGGACCACTGAGGAGAGAATTAAAAATTAGACACCTAACAACATAATCTTAATCTTATAATAACAAGAATTGGTAGATTAATAATTTCCATAAAGATAATTAAGCAATGAGTCAATATGTCAAAATTTGGGGCATGCAGCCAAAGAATTCCTAAAGGTATCTATTCTATTTCTAGTTTTTTTTAAACCAAAGGGAAAATTAACAAGGCAACAAAATGGATAGAAAGTTCTCCTTCCCACCAAAAGTCCTAGAAAACCAACACATTAAAGACAATTAAACAATAAAAATCTTGGAAAATCAAACATGAAATTAATAAAATTGAGAAAAAAATATTAAATTAGTAAACAAAAGTAGGAGATAATCTAAAAAAGTAACAGATAAACCATGAGTTGATTTTATTGTTAAAAGATAAAAATCAAATAATCAGTATCAAAAATGAAAAAAAAAGAATTTATGTATGAATGTGCCCATATCATTATAGACCATTTTGCCAAGATATATGCCAATAAAATGAAAACTTAACTGAAATGTACTTTGGAATCCAACTATCAAGACATACACCAAATTTAGCTAAATATAACTAAAAATTTATGAAAATTAAGATTTTATTTTTACTGTCAGAAAAATATAACCTCCTTAACAATTAGAAAAAAATACTAATTTATCATGGGTGGACTGAGATAATATGATAAAAATGAAAATACTACCTAAATTAATTTACTTATTCAGCAGTATACTAATCCAACTACCAAAGGATTCATTTATAGAGCTACAAAAAATGATAACAAAATTCATCTGGAGAAAAAGTTTAGGAATGTCAAGAGAAATAATGAACAAAGCAGGAAGAAGGTGTTCCAGCAGTACCAAGTTTCAAACTATACCACAAAGGAGTAAAAATCAAAATGTTTGGCACTGGGAGGAAGGGAGAGGAGAGAAGGAGAGAGACAGAGAGAGAGAGAGATCAGTGCAATAGATTCATGATATACAGAATCAAACAGCAGTAGATTTTTTTTTCCTATTAACCCAAAGACTTGCTATTTGACCAAAACTGTAGGAAAAATTGGAAAGTAGATTCATAGAAATTATGTTTAGACCTGAAGTGACACCATGTATTATGACAAGTTCCAAATGGAAACATGAGCTGGATATAAAAGGTCATATCACAAACGAATTAGAGAAGCAAGAAAAATTTACCTTTCAGTTCTATGAATAGAGAAATAGTTTGAGACCATAAAAAGGATTGAGGGTATCATTACATAAAATTAAAAAGTTTTTGCAAGAACAAGATAAATACCACTAAGATGCAAAAGGAAAGAGTTAACAGGGGTGGGGGATAGGAATCTTTGCAGTAAGTTTCTCTAATAAAGGTTTGATTTCTAAGATATGCAATTCACTTATTCAAATTTATAAAAATAAGAACCATTCCCCAAATTATAAATGGTCAAAGGTTATGGACAAGCAGTTTTCAGAGGAAGAAATCCAAGTTATATGTAGATTAGGCATATGAAAAAAAATCTTCCAAATAACTAATAATCAGAGAAATGAAAACTAAAGTTAGCACAGAGGTTCTACCTCATGTGCATTATATTGCGAAAGTTGATTTAGAAAGGAAAATGAAACATGTTGCAGAAAAATCACTTTAATTTACTATTAGTGAAGCTGTAAATTGGTCTAGTCATTCTGGAAAAGAATTAGAATTATACTTTAAAAATTACTAAATTGCACCTACCCTTTGACTCAGTTATATCACTAGTGAAATCAACCCAATATAACCCAGTGAAATCAAAGAAAGAGGGGATGTTCCTAATCATAGAAAAATATGACAGTCCTTTCTATAGCACAAAGTACTAGAAAACAAGGGGATGCCCATCAATTAGGACAGGACTAAATAAATTATAATATATGAAGATGATATAAAAACTATTACGTTACATTAAATGGTAGAGATGGATGCATTGTGAAATTAGCAGAATTAGTAAAAGCATTTAATCTATAATAACATGTAAAGGCATACAACTTTCAAAGACTGGAGAACTCTATCCATGCAATGCTCAACTCTGATTCTAGAGAATCAATGATGGGGGGCAGCCAGGTGGCACAGTGGATAGAGCACCAACCCAGAAGTCAGGAGGACTTGAATTCAAATCCGGCCTCAGACCAAACACTTGACACTTACTAGCTGTGTGACCCTGGGCAAGTCACTTAACCCCAATTGCCTAAAAATTAAAAAAAAAATTTAAAAAATAGAGAATCAAAGATGAAGAGATTCTACCCTGCCTTCCTAATAGACAGATGAAAACTAAATATGCAGAATGATCTCCATGCTTTAGCTGTCATCATATACTGGAAGATCCCTCTTTCCCTGTGGACTTCTTACCCTTAAAAATTCTTCTGTCTGGCAAGTCCCTCCTTCCATTGGTGAGCTCTTCCTGCCACCTCCATTTTGAGGAACTTCTCAGGACATCCATTCTTTACTCTTTTTCTTATCCATCTCTTAACTCTCTAGACCCTGAAGCATAGGAGTTGATTGCATCTCCTAATTCATGACTCATGGCTAGAAGCCCTAGTCAGTGAGCAAAACTTATATTAAAAAATGATATTTTGGTTCCTTCATAGAAGCACCATTGAGTAATAACACACCAGTGTAAGATATCTGTAAGTAAGAAATCTCTATATCCCTTACCACAGAGGGATAATATGAAAACTTATTATGTGACATCTGTGAAGCAAATTGAGCATTTTGGAAAAATGCTATTTTCACGTACATTGGAAATGTTATTCTTATTGAATAATCTCTGGTGTGACTTGGATTCTATAAAAACCGCTCTTGTTTTTCCTCCTTCCAGTTAATGATAAAGTGCCATTAAGACTGCAATTGAAAGGAGATTGAAAGCAGATGTGACATTAAATCAGATTTAGAACAAGAGTGTTCAGGTTGCCTTCCTGAGATGAAAGCTCAAAATTGGGGAAAACACACACAGTGAAAAAGAACAATGAAAATAGTTCTATGAAGGAACAAATCGTATTGATATAAATTGGCAAGGGATAATTTTTCAATAAAAATTGAAAACTAGAAAAATGTATATTTCTAAGCATAGCTCCAAGATCACATAAATGCCAAGAGACATGACAGTTGCTAAAATAAATGTGCTTTTTATGAACAGTGAAGTAGTAAAACAAGCAAAATAGATGCATAAAATGGGTAAATTTTCAGTGTATTAGTTACTGCTGCCTCTGAGCAGCCATAAATTACAAACTCATTTTTCCCCTTTTTGGGTATTCATGAATACATTTCTGGGCCTCTTCATCCTCCTTCTTTCCTGTTGATTCTGCTCTTTGCTGATTTATATGCTTCTTCAAAGTATGTAAATTAAAGGTGAACAGGTTTTTGAAGGGAAAAAAAAGCAGCACTATCCCAAGAAAATGTAATTTAGGACACATTTGGTGGCATAATTATCAAGCAGATATTCCCTTCCTTCTGTAAACCAAACCTTCATTTTTCAACATTAAACCAAGGGTAAGATTTCATTTCACTTAATGTCTTCCCACAGTATTTCCACTTTAGAAGTACAAGCCTACAGTTTTATTTTTTGTAAATGAATTGCAATATGCAAGGCATATGCTAAACTCTGGGAATACAAAGACAAGCAAGAAGGAAAGTCCCTGCTCTCAAGAATATTACATCCTAATGAAGGAAGAGAACACAGGAATTGGCTGTTATGAAAAGGGGGAAGGGGGAGGGGGAAGGAAGTTGAAGCAGCATGATTTGGAAATGGTTAGAACAGGGGTGGGGAACCTGCATTTTCTTCAGTTCAGTCAAAGGGCCACATTTGAGGACCTACTAGGCCACGTGTAGCCTCTTGGCTGCAGGATCCCCACCCCTGGGTTTGAAAGTTACATAGAAGCCCGGTTCTAGGCTAGATAAGGTGAAAGCTCACTTACAAAAGCACAGGGAACCTGAAGGACAGTACTGGTGGTTCTGGTGGAGGGAGCTGAAAGAGGGAGGTCAGTGTAGGGGCAATACAGGCTGGAAATGGAAAAAATAATTACTGTATTATTTGCATACTTTATAGTGTACATTAGGTATTAATGGAGTGGGGGAAGCAAAATATAAGAAGCCTATCTAATAGCAGAATCTTTTATGTTCCCATCCAACAAATATTAACATGCAAAGTGAACTAGCAATGGGTCATAAAACTGGTTCAAATCCTGCTTCTGATGCTTATTCCCCATGTTATCGTGGCAGCTGAACCTCCCTGGGGCTCATTTTCCCCATCTGAAAAATGAGGAGATTGGACAAGACAACACCCCTTTCAACTCTAGGTTTGTGATCTATGACCTCACAATTTTGATGGAACAAAACACAGAAGAAGTGTCAAAATTGGTAGTGATTCTAAAGATCTACTAGTTGAAATTCTTTATTCCACTGATGAGAACAAAGAGGCCTTTCCAAGTGATTTGCTTATGGTTACCAAACAATTACCCAACCATAGGGCTAGGACTTCCAACTCCAAGTCCTGTGCTTTTACTACTATACCATACAACGTCTTCTAATTCACCCTGGAAATTGCATATGGACTCCTAATGCAGTCTAGCTATAACCATAACCAATCACCCATCACCTGACTTTAGTGCAGAAATTACCAACTTCACATGAGCATCTTTCCAGAGATGAAAGAATTAATGTAATGCTCCTTAGTCCTCTCAGGTCCAAGGTCTTCTAGATGGAGAGGGATGAAAAAAATATCTGTTAAAGAGGCTCTAGAGACCTAGGTGGCACAGTCGATAGAGCACCAAACCTGGAATCAAGACGACTCATCTTCCTGAGTTCAAATCCAGCCTCACTTATGAGCTGTGTGACCCTGAGCAAGCAACTTAACCCTGTTTGCCTTAGTTTCCTCATCTGTGAAATGAGCAGAAGGAAATGGCAAACCCCTCCAGTGCCTTTGCCAAGAAAACCCAAAATCTGGGGATCATGAAGAGCAGGATACAACTGAAAATAACTGAATAACCACAAAAGAAAAATATGTACTGTTCCATCCTCAACTTGGAAAAAAAAAGCAATATTCTAACTAAAGAAGTCAGAGGGAGGAGGAATGATTAGAAAGATGGAATTACATTATCGTAACTGCATTACATTCAGCTTATTGTTGTTCTGTCATTTCAATAATGTCCGATTCTCCCTGACCCCATTTTGGGGTTGTCTTGGCAAAGATACTGGAGTGGTTTGCTATTTCCTTCTCTAGCTCATTTTACAGATGAGGAAATTGAGGCAATCAGGGTTAAGTGACTTGCCCACAGTCACATATCTAGTCAGTGTCTGAGGTTGGATTTGAACTCATGAGGATGACTCTTTCTGATGCGATGTCCAGCCTTCTTTCTATCCACTGCACCACCTAGCTGCCCAATGTAGCACCACTCACTCTGACCAAAGCAGCTGATATAACATCTGACAAGAAATGAATCCTAAGTAGTAAAAGGAGTAAGAGTAAAGTCATCAGCCTCAGTGTTGAAAATTGTCTCTTTGGGGGCAGCTAGGTGGCGCAGTGGTTAGGGCACCAGCCCTGAAGTCAGGAGGACATGAGTTCAAATCCAGCCTCAGACCAAACACTTGTAACTTACTAGCTGTGTGACCCTAGGCAAGTCACTAAACCCCAATTGCCTAGAAAAAAGAAAATTGTCTCTGAGATATGTCAAAACTTCACATAAGTTTTCATGGTCTTGATGCCAGGGGAATGATGGGCTTTAAAAGGAATGTATTCACCTCAAGCTAAATATCAAAGAGACCTTGGGGATTGTCACTGAAAAGAAGGAAAGTTATTGAAAAGAAAGATTCTGGTGTAATATCTGCTTTAAACCTCCTTGACAACCCTCCCTTTGAGAAAGAAGCCCTGGCAGCTCTAGCAGATGTCAGTCGATCACCAGAAAAGAAGCTGAGCAGCAGATGACCGCAGCCACTCATTGGTGAAACCAGATAACAGCAACTCAGCAGGGCAGCAGCGTGTGGGAGTTTGGGATGTAAAAAGTAATGGCAGCAATAGAGAGGAGAAGTGAGACTTCAGATGGCTTTAGGAGCCATCACAATCAGGACGCAGCCTAAAGATGACTAGTTTTCTGGGGAGGATTATTTCTTCTTCAAACGGAAGTAGATTCTCCATCAGTACCCCTTTTGTGTAATTAAAGATGATTCTTTGCTATTACCCATTTATTTTATTTCATTAAAAGGCTTTTGGGGAGGGTTAACATTCTCTTGTGAGGCTGCCCCACCCAAGGTCATTTCTGCTCTTTCACTAGTCAAAGCCAGCCAGAATAGGGAAGAGGCCCTAAAATCAAAGTCATGCTTTTCAACAATCTCAGTCCTCTTCAGGAAGAATTTCCTCAGGCCTCATTGATATTTAGCTTATGGTGAATAAATTCGATCGGTGTGTCATCCCCGTGTGCTCTGCCACAGAAATCTATGATGATGGTGAAGAATTATGGACTACAAAAGTCGCTGACTCTAATAAGACCATGGAGTTTAGCAATACCAAGGGGTTCCAGAATCATGTGGTGGACTTGTGAGCAAGCTGAATCAACCAGAGGAATGCTGCAATAAAAAATGATCTTTCTATTTAAAAGCATTCAAGTGGGCAGCTAGGTGGCATGAAAGACCTGAGTTCAAATCTGACCTCAGACACTTGACCCTAGCTGTGTGACCCTGGGCAAGTCATTTAACCCTATTGCCTAGCCAAAAAAAAAAGCATTCAACTTCCAAACGGCCCATACATAGGAATGCTAACTCCTGCCTCCATCTCCTAATCAAGATCTACCCTGAGGCTAACATAAAACTTCTTCAACCATTACAACATCCACATAGTAGTTACTTCTCTAACCCATTCAACTCACTCAGGAAGACCAGGAGTAAGGACCACTTCATGGGAGCTCAGCTAAATCGCTGATTAATAGGCATTTGTAGACTCACCTGAGAAACTAACATTTACATTGTAGTTTCCATTGGAAAACATGTTTTAAGTTCCAAACAGCTACCTTAAAAATAAAAATTTGGAACAACTCTATGGACTGGAACCAATGTCAATTCTCATGTCTACTAATTAGGTGCTGCCCTTCGTGATCCCTACCCCAAAGCAGTGCTGGATTCTTGGTTCATCAATGGGCTCTGACATCTCTGCCTACTTGTGCTGAGTCTTTGAGTTCCCAGACTCAACTCAGATGCCACCCAAACCCTAGCATGACATTTTTTGAATAACCATTGTAAGAGTCAAAAGAACAGAGTCATTCTTCTTATAGAGTGATCTGGCCATGCCAAAGATCCTCAGTTTGCAGAATGGAGATAATTCCTCCTACTTTGTCTTGACATTTGGGCTAATATCAGCATATGGGTACATCAATAGTTATCCCTCATTCTGCCGCAAAGGATCATTGATTTACCATTGGAAAAAATCTTGGAGGACATTGAAATCTACCCACTCATTTTACATATGAGGAAACTGAGGTCCAGAGAAATTAAGTGCCTCACCCAAGGCCACATACAGAGTCATAGCCAGTATCTGAACCTAGGTCCTCTAAGTCCAAATACTCTTTTCTTCCCACTGTACCACACTGCCTCTGCTCATACTTGTACTTCCTTACCTATGAAAAATTGGAAAATACTACTACTGTAACTGCTACTAACAACAACAATAATAATAATGATAACAGTAAACATGTATATAGCACTTCAAGTTTTGCAAAGCAATATGTATATATCTATACACACATATACACACATATATGTATGTGTATATACACATATGCATATACACGTATATACATTTATACACATATGCATACACTTACACACGCACGCATGCGCGCACACACACACACACACACACACACACACACACACACACACATATATATATGTATACACACACACACACACACACACATAAAATTTTCATTTGAGCATCACAACAACCCTGGGAGGGGTTCTTCTTATCCCCACTTTACAAATAAGAAACTAAGGCTGACTGGATTTAAGTGACTTCTCCAATGTCTCAGGAAGTCAGAAAGACCTGAGTTCAAACCTCAGACACTTACTAGCTATGTGACCCTGGGCAAGTCACTTAACTCTGTTTGCCTCACTTTCCCCATCTGTAAAATGAGGTGGAGAAGGAAATGGCAAAGTATTCCAATATCTTTGCAAAGAAAACTCTACACGGAGTCATCGAGGGTCAGACACAAGTGAATTGAACAATAAAACCAGTGTTTCATAGCCAATAAAGCATCCGAGGCAGGTTTATACACAGCATTTCCTGATTTCAAGTCACTACTCTATCCATGATGCCATTGAAGTCTTCTGATAGCCAAAGGAATAAGGCAGTAGCAAGATTCAGGAAACTTCTCTACTTCTATTGTGACATATTTCATAATAACTCAGATGTCTGTGTAAAAGCCCCAGCCTTATTCCATTAATCAGCATTCTCATTAGTCTCAGAAATCTACCATAAATACTTAGTCCAAGCCTTTAAGCCATATCACCTTCCGTCCTATTAATAGACATATGAAAGGCCCAGGAAAAGTATGTAGAAAAAAAATTCTTTTGAACTTTTAACTCCTAGCTGACAAGATTTTTTTTTTTAAGAAATGTGTTCTTTTTGAGTAGTCTCTACAACGGGCTCTCCCTAAGTTTCTGCTACTTCAAAGAGGCTTCCTGCAGAGTGACAGACTCCTGTTCTGAAGAAGAAAGACAAAAATGAAAGCTCTTCCCAGCTTCAGGCATCCCGGGGTCCTGAATGCTATAGCTGTTCAAAGTCATCCTTTTTTCTTCAATGGGAGTAGGCCATTTCAGTGAAATCAGAACAGGTAGAAAAGGCAAAGGAAATGTCTTAATGTTTCTTTCCTCCTAGTGCAAGCCCTCATTCTTCTGTCCTATGCCCCCTTTCACCAAGGGGGAGTCAACACTTCAATCAGGATTACTTTTAGGGTCTTTGTGAGTTTTACTGGTAGGATTATTGTGCAGGTGTTTGTTTCTGTGTCTTTTTCAAAGCTTTCCAGGTCTGAGTATCTAGAAGCCAATATGCCAACAGTTATTTGTGTGATGAACTGTGGTGAGGCAGTATATGGTGCCATGGAGATACCACTGAACCTAGATTCAGTCAGTGCTGAGGAGCAGGGGTTAGTGATGGGCCATAACTGATCAGGGTGGAGAGATTACTGGAGGGATAACTTTGGCATTTGAGGAAGACAACTGAGCCCATGATAAAAGATTCAACCTATGAGCAAAGTTCGATTTCTTTTGTTCTAGAACCCACCCTAAGTGATCCTAGACAGCAATTTTGCAAAATATACTCTTGGGTACAAGGGGACCAGGTTACAGAAAGTAGATAAATCCATGATAACCACTGGATAAATAACCAGAATGATCAGCATTATTATGTGTTTAGTGAATCTGGATGTCCATCTAGCCAGATGGGGAATGAAATAAACAGCTGTTACTTGGGTGTGAGCTCTAGAAAGTCTGAAGCATTTCAACTTCTTCCTAATTCCTTTCAATAAAAGAGTATTATTTTGATCAAAGAAGTATAAAAATATTCATTTTTCCCACTTTTGGTTTTCATTCTCCTATGGGAGGAAGAAAGATGGGTATTAATCTTTTGTGTCATGGACCCTTGCTCATAGAGTTTTAAAACAAAATAAATATGATTACAAATAAAACCAATTATGTTGAAATAGTTATCACAGTATATATTTTTAAAAGAACAAGTTCACAGACCCTAAGTTAAGAACTCTTATCTGTCATACCCCACCCTTCATAAAAGGCAAACATATTGAAATGACTTGCCCATGGTCACACAGTTGGTAAGTGTCTAAGGCCAGATTTGAACTCATGAAGATGAGTCTTCCTGATTCCAAGCCCAGCGCTCTATCGACTGTATCACCTTTTCTTCATGTAAGTTCTATCTCCCATTCTCTATACCTTTTCATGAGTTACTCCACATCCCAAGATGGTATTCTCTCCTTTCTTCTACCTCATAGGATCCTTTTCTTCCATTAAGATGTAGTTCAAACACCATCTTTTCCCAAAGGCTTTGCTGTCTCCCCCCCCCAACTTCTATAGCACGCACTCTCTCCCATATTACTTTGTACTTAACTATGTTGTATTTATGAATTTTATATTTACTTGCCTCCCTTGATAGAATGCAGGGATGAGAGTAGGGATTGTTTTATTCTATGCATATATCTGCCCAATGCTTAGCCCAGTAACTGGCTCCTAGTAAATATGTAATAAATACTTGTTGACTGATATGTAACTTGATCCAAGAGATAAAACAGTGGACTAGACAAATGTTCATATAACTGGATTTGGTGGAATTGATGCAAGTATGCACTGCTTTTATGTAGGTTTGCATTACTTCAAACAAAGTGGCCCTAAACCTTATAGTTAAGCTTAGCAGTCTAGTGTGCCTGCCCATCTTCTCTCTCTTAGTTTCATTTGTTTCATAATCTTGCATATATACCTGTCAGTAGCAGACACAAAGTGGAGTGATGGCCTTTGTGACTGTTTTCATTAAGGTATGCTTGACTTCCTGTGTACATCTAGCATTTTCCAATGAAAGCACAAATGGTGGTAGTGACTAAAATTAATGAAGACTAGACAAGAATAATTTTTTTTTCCTTTTATTCTTCTGACTGCTGATACACTGCACTTTATTTCCTCCTGATGGCTGACTATCAATCATTTATGAGTCATGCGTCTTCTTCATGGATATGGCTGTCAATCATTCAACAAATGGAACGCAGAAGCCTACAAACCCAGAAGCGTGTTTATTCCCAGAAGCACTGAGCTCATCTGGGGTTTCATACTCAGTAACAAAATACATTATCAAAATCCCATTTCTTTTCTTTTTTTTCTCCTTTCTTTCCCCAGTCTGGAAAACTACAGCTTACAATACCATTTTGAAAAAAAAAATTATGAGGAATTAAATGTACTGTCTCCCTAATCTAGTTGCTTATAATGATTTTTTAAAATATATTTTACAGAATTTGATGATCTTTTAGTTAGCTGTCTTTAGTGACATCCAATTATCCATCATTAGGTTTATCTGTCCAGATTTTTATAGCCATAGTCTTAAATAGCACTTTAAGACTTTCGATGAGCAATTTTTTAAAAAAATCATGATTTAGGACATACTAATGTCTCACAGATCATCATTGCCAAGATTAGGGGCACTATGAAGGCCTTACTGCAAAATAATAATTCAATTGGATATGAACTTGTGCAAAGTACTAGATGCAGCTGCCCACACAAGGCGGCAGCAGTACAAGGGGTATTAATTAGTCTACTAAATTCATGAGTTCAGATAATTTCTCATTTGTAGATTTAAATTGCAACATTTAAGCATTTCTGAAATTTTATATACAAGCAAAAGTATTGGGAATAGAAGGGAAAAACAGACTGTCCTGAAATACCAAGTGGAATCTCTCTGCCCTCCTGAACATCCTAGATCTAGTCCTTGAAAACCTTTCAATTGAATTAATTCATAATTAAATGGTAATTGACTTTCAGACAATGTAAACTCGTCATTGTGAAGAGGCTATGTTGTTTTGAAATTGGGCTTTCTTTAGAAAGGACAAAGGTGACCCAAAACATAATTCTATCTTGTAAAGTTCTTTCAAACCTGAACTTTGAAGCAGGTGAAAAAAAAAAAAAGAAGCACCTTGCAAGATGAAGCAATATTTGTAATATCTGGACATAATCTCTTTAAAGCAACGCTTGATTTTGTGTAAGAGCTGCTTAAGTGAATGGGAGCTTAAGGAAACCTCATCAGTTTCCAAAAAAGATTAAATAGAAGTAGGAAATAATGCTGTTTTACATACACAGTTTGAGCAAGCCTAACCTTTAGCCAGTACATGCAGAGTAACTGATTATTCACGTAAACTACAATTAAGGACAAGACAAAGAAAACAGATTTGCTAAGTTTGAACACTCTTTATCTATCTCTTTCTGAATGCCTGTAGCTTCCAGTACGTGTGATCTTAACAGTCTCACCCATTTATAAGAGTATCTTGATTTGGACCATGTAAATAAGGAACAGGAGAAATCAGCAGGTCCAGCTATCAGTCTACTGGCACTATGTTCATAATTTTGCATTGAAATTGAACTTTGCCAAGTTCAAATGTGCTTACTCAATAAAATATGATTTGAAATAGTTCAAATAGCTTTAAAAGCCTTCTTAAACTTCAGAAACCTTTTGAAATAATAATCTTGATTTTTATCCTGTTTGCTATGTGAGTTGTCAAAGAAATGAGAGGAGAGAGGGAGAGAGAGAGAGACAGAGAGAGAGAAAGAGAGAGACAGAGAGAGACAGACAGACAGAGACAGAGACAGAGAGAGACAGACACTAACTCTGACTGGTCACTTGGGGAGAACCAGCAGGGATGACGGCTTTGCATATCCTCTAGTTCTTGAATGAAAACAAGAAAGGTCCCTCATCTATATTACATGAACCTGTTGTGAAAAACTTATAGGAAGACATTGGCAATAGAAAGCAAGGATGGGCAGGCATGGATGAGTTTTGATCTGCTGGAATGTCAGAATACCCATCAATAAAATCACATAGATCCATTTGATTATCTGGGAATGCATAATTTCCCTTTTCAAAGGGAGAAATGAATATCATATGTGGGTAAATAAAAAATGAAAATGCATTAATTTTGTGTTATCTCAAATGATACATATTTGAGCCCTCCATTTCACAGTATGTTTTTTTTTCCTGCTAGCTATTCCTCTGTTTCTTTGCTCTCTTCATTCATCTCCTCTCTTTCCCTAGTTGTGTTTTTTTTCATTTTTTTCTTTCTTCTATGCATTTTACTCTTTCCCCAACTGACCAGAAAACAGATGGAAATACAGATTTAAATATTGGCTGTATCTTAACTTTATGTATGATAAACTTAACTCAAAATGTAATATTTTACATTTCCTTATTTAAAAAAAATTAAACAACTTTTTATTTCCATGTGACCCTTGATTTCCCTCTACATTGGCCGCTATGACATTTGAAAAAAAAAGAGCCCTCTACATTTAGATTTAAATTAATTTAATGTCTGTCAGCTGATTTCCTTCATAGCCTAGATAATTCACTAAAACATTTTGTGTCTTCATATTTCCAATAGACAATTTAAGATTTCCCAACATTTAGAATTAGGTTGTTAGACTTAAAAGACAGGCTATACTAATGCACTTTTCCCTCTGTGCTGTAAAACATTCTTTAACAAAGGCAAATTAGAATGTTCTCCTCATCTAACAGACACCAGCTGGCTGTAGTACTAAGATGGGCAATGAAATGACCCTATTAATTGAAAGTCATTACTAAGAGCAGCAGGGGAATTCACGTGGCAAAGACTGGAGTCTAAATAGATCAGAAAGCACAATGAAGTCCAGAGAGATTTCTCTGAGAATCTAGAAATGCAAGTGCAACTGCTGATTTGCAATTTTATTACTGATTTTTAAAAATTTTTGTTTTGGGTTTTATAGTTGTATATATACACTTGAAGAAAAGAATTAACAAATATGTTTAATATGGATGTATATGTATAGCCGTTTTGGGGAGGGTGGTGGGGAGGAAGGGGGAGAAAAATTTTAAACTCAAAAGCATATGGAAGTGATTGCTAATAAATCAAAATAAATTAATTTAAAAAAAGAATTAATAGTCCATTTAATCAGTGCAAGCTCAGTACAAAGTATTAAACTAGGCGCTAGGGATACCAAAGCAAAAACAAAAAGTGGTCCTTGCTTTCAAGGAGCTTGCATTTTGTAACTAAATGTAATAATGATATTTTGTTTAAAAAGCTAAAATCAAAATCTTGAGCCTTTCATAAAACCTGGGGATTTATTTTTCACTGACCTTTGGATATGAATGAAAGATCATATCACTTATCATCTTCTACATGCTAACCAAAGATCACTCTATTATATCCAGATTATTGCTACATATCACATGGGTAAGGTCTCTTTTTATCACAACCAGAGGTAGATAAGAATTCAGAGTCAGTAGGGCCTCTATCTATTTTCGTAACTGAAGTATTTAACCACAGGGACACCTGATTTCTCTATGAGGAAGGAATACTTTTCATTTCCCTATCACTGGCAGAGGAAGATGAGGAGTCAAGAAGATGCCCTGGACAAAACACACCTAAGCAGGGCTGGTAGAGGAGATGTTATTATGAGCTGTGCTTTTTTATGGGCAGCTTCCTGGGAATTTGGGCAAATCTAGAAAAAATGAGAGTGCTGGGGGAGTACAGGAATGCAATGGTAAATGACTTAAACATCTACCAAGTAAGGCTTTGCTAACTACCAATGGATATTGACCTAGTAGTTGGATTAATGGTTCCTGGCCTCACATGGTAAATCTGCCATCTCAAGCCTATGGGCTAAAGACATCTAGGAAAAATGGAGTTGTGGAGGTCTGAGAACCCACATGGGCACCAGTTATCATTTTGATCTTGATTTAGTGCCAAAAAATATACAATGTGACTCAGTTTGACAAATATACAGACATATGTTCTGGAGACAGAATAAATAATACATCTTACCATTTTTTCATGCCATACAAGGTTTTGATTAACATAGTTGAAATTCATTTAAATGTATTAAGGAAATGCATTAGGAAATACCTAGAAATGTTTTATCATGCATATTCTCAACCAACTGATAATAAAAGTACAAGCAGTACCAAGCGGGGGAAAACAAAAAAAGAAGTGACATTACAACCTCACAGAGGTTGGGCACTAAAGCTCTAAGGCAATGTCACTGCTGCCACCCGTGGGCTCAGCCCATGAATTCTAAGACACCACAGAATGTTCTTGATTGCTTTGCCTGTGGGGATTTTAATATAAGGCACTAGTTCCATTATTCCCATGGCAACAATCACTGCAACCTAGTAGTAAGAGAATGTGATACTAAAGTTGTCTGGATTCCACAGCATGGCGGCCTGGATTATTGAGCAATGGTTTTCGTACCCGTTTAAAACAATGAAAGATGGCCTGGTGCAATGGAACTGGGCCCCTTCTATGTGCCAGCCCTTCAGATTCTTGAAGTCAACTATCATTCCTAATCACACCGAAGCACACACTGCCTTCTCTTCTTCCAGTGCCTTCAACTGATTATCATGTGGGTCTAACTCAAGGACTTTCACCCAATTTGGTTGTCCTCTTATTTTTCTCTCTGGTTTATCAATGGCCTTCCTAAAACATGGCCCCCAGAATGCAATATGGCATTTTGCTCTCCCACAGTAGTGTAATCAATTTTATTTTATTTAACATAGTCTGTTAATAAGCATTTCTTTAGTGACTACATGCTAAACACTGGAGATACAAAAAAAGGCAAAAGATACTCCCAGGGTAGCTAAGTGGTACAGTGGATAAAGTGTTAGATCTGGAATCAGGAATATTTATCTTCCCAAGTTCAAATCTGGCCTCAGTCACTTACTAGCTGTGTGATCCTGGGCAAGTCACTTTACTCTGTTTATCTCAGTTTCCTCATCTGTAAAATGAGCTAGAGAAGGAAATGACAAAACACTGCCGTGTCTTTGCCAAGAAAACCCCAACTGCAGTCATGAAAAGTTGGACACAATGGGGAAACACCAAACAAGACCACTCCCTGACCTCCAGGAGATCACAATCTGATCTAATTTGCTTAATTCTTTAAGAGCTAGAAGGAATGTCATAGGTTGTTGAGCCAAACTTCTTATTCTAGAATTGAGGAAATTGAAGCCTTATGAGGGTAAACAACTTATCCAAATTCACATAGCTGGTCACTCTCCGGGGTGTGAATCCAACTCAGGTCTTCCTGACTCTAAGTACAACCCTCTGCTATACCAAGGCAAGGGATCTCTGCTTCTTACAACTTCCTGACCCCATGAAGTACCAGCCTAGAAACTGATACCAACTGATGCAAAGTGAAGTGAGCAGAGCTAGGAGAGCATTGTACACAGTAACAGCAATAATGTAAGGATGATCAACTATGAGAGATTTAGCTGTTCTCAGAAATACAATCATCCAAGACAATTCTGAAGAACTCATACTGAAAAATGCTATCCACCTCCAGAAAAAGAACTGATGGAATCTGAATGAAGATTGAAACTTAATTTTTTCACTTTATTTTTCTTGCTTTTATTTTCTCCCCAACATGGCTAATATGGAAATATGTTTTGCATGATTTCATTTCACATGCATAATGTGGGTGGGGGAGGGGTGGGAGGTAGAAAATTCAGAACTCAACATTTTTAAAAATTAATTTTAAATTTAATTTTAAGAAAGGGAGATTTATATACACATATGTCTTCATTTGTTATTATTCAATAATTTTCAGTTGTTTCTGACCCTTTATGACCCCATTTGGGATTTTCTTGGCAGAGATACTGACATGGTTAGCCATTTCCCTTTCTAGCTCATTTGACAGATGAGGAAACTGAGGAAACAGGGTTAAGTGACTTGCCCAAGGTCACAAAGCTAGTAAGTATCTGAGGCCAAATTTGAATTCAGGAAGATGACTTAATTCCTGGCCCAGCACTCTATCCACTAGGCTACCTAACTGCACCATATGTCTATACAGAGAATATAAAAAAAAGAAGTTGCTAAAATAGTTTTATTAGATGAGCTTTGAAATGTAGAATGCATATTAGCTAGCTTTAATTTCTCTCATTTCTTTATTTTACTTATTAAGCTTTTTATTTGTCATGAAAGCACAATAACATTAAAAATTACTTTTCTAAGTGTTCCTAGTTTTAGTGCATTTTCAGGTTTTTTTGTTATTTATATTTAGGTAATGGAATCATGTTGGAAATCAATTTCTTTAGAAATATGATAACTAATCTTAGTATCTGCCCCATTCTCTGAGTTTACTTTCTTGAAAAACCATTGTTCCCCACTGAGATTTTTCAACAATTTGGTGCTTTAATGTGTTTTTCATTGTTATCCAATTTGCTTAAGTCAGGATGTTTTGATTTGAAATAGTGATGGAGATGATGTTTCTTCAAGATGGCTATTATTTCTTTTCAAACTAATTTATTTTGATTTATCAACAATCACTTCCATATGCTTTTGAGTTTCAAATTTTTCTCCCCCTCCCTCCCCAAGATAGTGCACAATCTGATATAGGCTATACATATACATTCCTATTAAACATATTTTCACATTAGTGGTGTTGTAAGGAAGAATTAGAAGCAATAGGAGGAACCACCAGAAAGAGGAAACAAAACTCAACAAAAGGAAAAAAAAACAGCAAATAGAATTCTTTGATCTGCATTCAAACTCCATAGTTCTTTCTTTGGATGTGGATAGCATTTTCCATCCTGAGGCCTTTGGAGATATCTTAGATCCTTGTATTGCTAGGAAAGGTTAAGTTTATCAATATTAGTCATCACACAATGTGACTGTTACTGTGCACAACATTCTCCTAGTTCTGCTCACTTCACTCAGCATCAGACCATGTAAGTCTTTCCAGGTTTTTCTCAAGTCAGTCTGTTCATCATTTTTTATAGCACAATAGTATTCCATTATATTCAAATACCACAACTTGTTCAGCCATTCCCCAATTGATGGGCATCCTCTCAATTTCCAATTCTTTGCCACCACAAAAAGAGCTGCTATAAATATTTTTGTACATGTGGGTCTTTTTCCCATTTGTATGATCTCTTTGGGATATAGCCCTAGAAGTGCTATTGCTGGGGCAAAAGGGTATGCACATTTTGACAGCCCTTTGGGCATAGTTCCAAATTGCTCTCCAAAATGGTTGGATCATTTCACAACTCCACCAACAATGTATTAGTGTTCCAATTTTCCCACATCTTCTCCAGCATTTATCACTTTCTTGTTTTGTCATCTTGGCCAATCTGATAGGTGTAATGTGGCACCTCAGAGCTGTTTTGATTTGCATTTCTCTAATCAATAGTGATTTAGAGAATTTTTTCATGTGACTATGGGTGGCTTTAATTTCTTCATCTGAAAACTGCTGTTCATATCATTTGACCATTTATCAATTGGGGAATGACTTGTATTCTTATAATAATTTCTCTCATTTAATAATAGAATATTAGAATAAATATTGACGTTAAGGATCATCTTGTCTGATTTTGTAGTATAACACAGGTATATGGCTAGACTTGGCACAAAGAAGAACCCTATTCAAATTCTGTCTCTGACACTTGCTAATTCTGGGACTTCAAGGCAAGTCAGTTAACCTCTCTTAGTTTCAGTTTCCTCAAATATATAATGGAGATAATAATACTGCCTACCTCACAGTCATTTTGGGATGATCAAATGAAATATCAATTAAATATTTATTAAGTACTGAACATGTGTCAGGGAGTGTATTGAGTGTTGAGGATACAACAATAAAAAGAAAATAATCCCTGAAAAAAATAAAAGGAAGGAAGAAAGAAATAGAGGGAGAAAGAAATGGAGAAAGGAAGAAAGAAAGAAGGAAAGAAAAAGAAAGAAAAGCAGATTCCCTCCATCATCAAGGCAACTGACAGAAGCAACAATCTTCTTGATCCCGCAGATCAACTAACTTGCTTTCCTGATTGTTCTACAATTCAATTTAATTCAATCCACTTTTATTGAATGCCTACCATACAGGTTCATGGCATCACTTCTAAGAATGTTTTTGTCCCTATTACTCATAACTTTAACTTCATCTGACTACTACTCATATTACTCTGCAAAGGAAATTCAATTTTATGCCTATAACAAACACATTTAGCTTTTCTATATGTACTAGACAAGATTCTCATGAAGGTCAAAATTTAAAAAAATGGAATATTGTCTCTTTAGTCCTACCACTGATTATCATCAATTATATTCCCTTATTCCCATTATCCCTGCCCTCACTTAAATTGGGAAGTAGACATAGGAGACAATGTTGTGTTCATATTACATTGAATGATTGATTGATTCTTGGTTTATATTTTAATTCACAGAAGGCAGAAGAAAAAGGATAGGAAAGACTTACAGAGTATGCTAAATAACTGTTTACTAGCAAATTCAGGTTCTTCGGTGGAATACAGAAAAACTTATTAGCACTGAGTTGAATGAAAGTGGCACTGGGATATTTAGGCATTATATCTAGCTAATATATATCTATATATTATATATAATGTATCCATCTATCTAGTCTATCCAGTAATTCCTTTCTATTTAGAGTTTTTAGTCTGACTCTCTTGTTTTCCATATGGGGAAGGATGACAACCTAGAAATATTTGCCTTCTAAATATAGATATGAAAGTCTAGAAATGGCATTAGGTAAAAGGCAGTTTAGGATTGTTAATGTCTTTTAAAACTTATTTCATTTTCCACATTCAAGTCTGGTTTGCAAATGCCCTAATCTACCTTGAGCATGCCAGGTCAGGAGTAGACTTGACCACTCTTTCCAATTGTTTAAGCCACTGAGAAAACACACACAAAATACAAATACAAAATTGAGATATTCTGTGTCTTCAAAGAGTTTACATTCCTCAAAAAGGATATATTCACAGATAAGCAAATGTGGGATAAATAAATGAATGAATGAATGAATGAATAAATAAATAAATAAATGCATGATAAAATTTTGGAGAGAAGTTCCCTAACAATGGGGGGGGGGGAACAGATGAGGAAATACATCCTGAAGGAAGTAAAACTTGAGCTGAGACTAGTTCCAGGGAGGGGAGGTAAGGATGGAAAGCATTGCTGTCATGGGAGATATGGTTGTTGTATGAATACAGTGAAGGGGAGAGATGTAAGAAATGTTAAGAAGGTGGAATCCACACAACATGGCAAGTGATGGTGGAAAAGAGTGCAGGGAGGGAAGAAAGTGAAAAGTAAGGATAAATCCTAGGTTACCAACATGGATGACTCAAAGAACAATTGCATAGTTGGCAAAAAGGAAAAAAGAAGATGGGTGAGTTTAGGAGGAGAGATAATGAGTTCTATTTTTGATATGCTGAGTTCAAATATGGAACATCCATATGAAAGTTCTCCAGCAGGTAGTTAGAGATGGGAGGGAAACTCTTGAGAGAGATGAATGAATCGAAAGAAAACTAAGTCCAGAGGGCAAGGTCCTTAGCTGCCTTTTACCTAATGCCATTTCTAGACTTTCATATCTGTATTTAGAAGGCAAATATTTCCAGGTTGTCATTTCCCACATGGAAAATAAGAGAGCCAGACCACAATACTAGAATTCCTTCTAACTCTGACTCTATGACCAAAACAAATCTATTGTTCTTTGTTGCTGTAGGTGATAGTGGTAGTAGTGGTGGTAGTGGTTGCCATTGCTTTTGGTGGGAGGGGAGAGTGTTAGCTAACTTCAAAAATAGACTTAGAACATTATCAACAAGTTCAGCGAATTAAGTGAAATTGGATTGTCTTCCAATAAAGACAATATCATTTTCCTTCTAAGATCATTTCCCATACATGGTTATCAACCTTATTGGCACCATTGGTCTCAACTCAATGTGGTCTGGAAAGGAAGTGCAAAACAACTCCCATTTTTTAACAACCATTACTAACCCAGAAGAGTTCAATTACTTTATTTTACTAGTTCAAATGTTAGCAAGTCTGCTTCTAAGATCCATGGGTTTTTTTTTTCTTTTTAATATACATTCATATTTTGTGTATCTGTGTTCAGGCTCCTCATTGGAGACCATTACTCTTCTCCTGGCTTTAATTTTGAAGGAGCCCTTTTTTTTTCCTTTTTCATTTTTATTGTACTACACACTGACATTAACTCATTTTAATGACTGCTTAAAAATGTATAAACTGCTGCTGGATGACAGTCTCATTGCCTGCTTTATATACAAAATTGAGAGGTTTTTTTTATTATTATTATTTTTGAAGAGCCCTGCCAAATCAGTAAACAATTCATATAAAAGTTTTCCTATTTCTTTATGTATCTCATCAAAATTATATTTCAAATACACAAATATTATCACAAATATTTAACAAGGCTGACTTTGGAAAATACAGATATAAATAAATATGTTTTCCCAAAACCTGACTAAAATTAAAAGTATAAAATCCAATAATTACATGTCCCAATTGAATTTTTTTTCAGAAATGACAAGAGGTAATGAAAAAACATATATGCTGTCTAGTTCTAACAGGAATTCAAGTTCGTACATTAAAGGCAGTAGCTGTTGTTATAACGAGACTATTTGTTATTAATCATGTATTACTCTCTTCTGTCAAAGTCCAAAAAGAATAATGGGACGATCAATTTTCTAGATTTGTCAGTGTAACTGACATTTTTTTTTATACATACTTGTGATTTTATTCCCAAGAGAGCCTTTAGTGAGAAACTCCTTCTATGAAAGCTGACTGGTACACAGTGCTGGCATTTATAACTCTAGGGTGCTGCCTGGGGGCATGGAGAGGTTAGCCAACTTGCATAGCCAATAAAATAAGTCAGAAATGGGACTTGAACCTAGGTTTTTCTGACCCAAGCACCAGCTCTCCAACTCTACTGTATGGTACACTTTTATTGACAAATAATTAGCTTAATTCTTCTCTTGCATTCAGAGCAAGTACTAGAGATTCACATCCTCCTCATCATGGAGAAGAGTTTTTCTATTCAACTTCCCATATATTTCCTAAGCACCTATGGAATACAAAGCTTCTCTCAACAATGCATCCCATATTTCTTAGAATGTCTTTCTTCTTTGCTTTAAGCTAGTTGGTATATGGTCTGCATCTAATTCATCATCTTCTTGGCATAGCTGTCAAATATTTGAGTGGATCTGTGATCACATCGACCTCAGTGTTTTAGCCAACAATGTATATGTTGATTCATCTACGTCTGTCCATTCTGTGTGAGTTTTGTCCAAGTTACCCTTAAGTTCTTGGGGTGGGGGTGGGAATCACTATAATAATGGGGAAGGATCTCTTTCTTTTGACGTTGCAAGGTTAAGAGCTGAACACAAAAACTGCCCATCCATGATCCCTCCCTCTTCCCATGTAACCAACCCTTTTCTTTTATAAACAAATATTTTCTGACAATATATTTCACTCCAGATTTGCTCCCCAAGTTCTTTGAGGTGTTGCAGGCTGTTCATATCTGCCATTAGCCTCTCCATTATTTTCTGAATGACACGTTTTTAATCCTTTGGACATCGTCATGTTTCCTTATTGATTTTCATAAAACTGTTAGAATATTGACAGTAAAAAGATAGGAATTTTATTTAGGGAGATTTGAGATCTTTAGAAGAGTTCTAAAATTTCATAAAGGTAATATAAGCTTGTTCTACTCTTCTTCACCGTTGTTTTTTTTTTTTGGCAGTGGTCTAGACCTGTAATTTCACTGACCTTTTGGAAGTAAGTATTATATCCAGTTATATAACCCATGATTGTTTGAGAAAACATTCTCTACAAATGCAGATTGGCTACTTCTGTAATACTTATGCTCTTGAAGAGTTCTTTGGGGGCACTGAAAAGTTGAGGGACTTCGTCAGAGTCACACAGCTACTATGTGTCACAGAGTGGTCTTGAACCCAGGTCTTGACTCCAAGGACAGTCTTCTACACCATGCTATTATATCCTATACCTGCCCCATGTTTTATGTTTCCCTGAACTTATATAGAATCATTCCTTCTGCTATATTTATAATTAATTTCCTCCTTAAGTATCATAATTTGTACTTCTCTTCAGCAAACTGTTTTTTGCTTGGCTCTAACAGGCACCAGTAGTGAAAGAGTACTGAATTTGGAGTCAGAAGTCCTGTATCCAAATCTTGGCTATGCCACTAATTCCCTGTGTGACTAACCTTGAAGAAGTCACTTAACATCTATGGATTTCAGCTTCCTCATTTCTTTTTAAATAAGAGGTCTTGACTAGGTGACATTTTAAGGCCCCTTTCAGTTCTAAATCTATGATCTTCTGGGCTCTTCAATTTCCCAAGGTCATTCAATTCATATTCTATTTTCCAGAGTGTTGACCTACCATGGTCTCATTGGAAATTCTAATATTCTTCCCTTTCCTCCTGTCATGTAGGCCACTGATATCAAACTCAAATAGAAATTGGGGTCACTAATCCATCCATAAGGATCCCAATGGACTGATTACTTAGTTTTAAATTATAATTATCTATATTTTATTGTATTTTATTTATCTTGTTAAATATTTCCCAATTAGATCTTAATCTAATTCAGGTGCATGTTGTACACCTCATCTAGACCATTAATGGAAAAGAGCTTTGGTTTCCAGGAAGGACGTCTGTATAATACCATTTTTATTTTTCCCTGGGAATAGCACTGATTACTTGAATAAACTCTTTGGTCTGGGCATGGCTGTAATAAGATACTTGCCAAAAATCACGAGAGGTTATAATAATTACATCCTTCCCTCTATGGAGTCTATTACTTCTTAATAGATTAGATTGGTTTAATACAATTTTTTCTTTACCAAGGTACTGGTTAATGCCTAGATCACATGTTTTTTACATACAGATCAAAAAGACACATACTAAGAAATATTAGCTGAATTACCATTTTCTTGTATGTCTACTTCACCAAAAATGTTTCTGATACTTCAGCTTCTCCTGTAAGTCTTTCTAAAACTCTCCTGGCTCACTTACACACTCACCCCACCCCACCCCTGTTAGCTAAAGATGTAGCTCATCAGAAATTACTTAGTTAGTCAAGCAATCATGGGTTATATAACTATATATAATACTTACTTTCAAAAGATTTTCAATACAGCCAATCTTTTTGAAAATCATGTTAGAACTATGGGCAAAAAGAAATTCACAAATTAAGAGAGAAACTTTTTTGTGTCTGGGAGAGACTAAAGTCACATCTAACTCATAATTAGGATTTGTCCAAAGATACTCATTGTCTTTGTCAACTGTTCCATCAGGTGATTCTGTAGTTAGGTAATGTGGAAGAAAGGAACAAAATCAAGAATACATAAGAGTAGAAAACTCCAGCTATCCTCATCCCATCTCTCAAAACATCTTACCATATGACTAGTCCATCTTCTCATTCACCACGGATGTTATTGATGATCCCATACTACTTTGAATTTGTATTGCTTTACATGTTGCAACTTACATCTACCTACCATGCACCTTCCATTTTCCCTGTCTGTGATACTCATTTTTATTTCTCCAGAAACTCTTGTATTTTGTGTCCTGTTGATACATAGTACCAGTAGAATGTTAGTGTTTTGTTGGTTTTTTGGTTTTTATGGACCTTTGTTTCCCGGGTAGCCTGGGGTAATTAATGGAGTCTCGTTTAATAACAAGCCCAGTTCCTTATCTATTAATGCTATATGTCACAAGAATAGCATATGGTAGAAAATTTTTATAAGTTGTCCATCCAAATGCATGTTGGAACCTAAATAATACATTTTTTCATCTATGTAATCTTTCCCATGAGTATGGTCACCCCAAAATCTTGAGTTACAGATATCTTCCAGGATACTCTGCAATATTCCAGATTTTAAGACCACCAGCACAAAATCATCAGCAAACGAAGCATCTTCTTCATATATAGGAAGTGCCTCTTTAACTTGGACTCTATGCTCAATCTCCTACCTCACAATGAATACTTTTGGTGAGAATTCATATCCCCATGTTATTCTTCAGCTGGTGCTTATGATCAAAGGGTCATTGATCAGATTTATTTATGTTGTTATTTCTTACCAAGAATTTGGAATGATATAGAACTGCAAGATACTTCTTTGGAAAAGAGCTTTTAGGAAATAATTTTGCTGTATGAATCAAATGGTCTTTCAAAATTAATAAATAATAAACATAACTCCCTATATCCTTCTGTTAATTGGGAAATGATAATGATGTGGTCCACTGCTGAATATCATTTGCAGACGCCTACCTATTCTCTTTCAAGAGAAAAGGGTCATCTTAAAAGACCTAAGATGCAAAACATGAAAAGAAAAGGTAGAAACTATGTAACATACTACTGATGTTGCAAATGTTTATCAAATTCTTAGAAAGACATGCTTAATTGGACAGAATTATATGCAAGACGTTTTCTATCCTTCATAAACTAACTAGATGATAAATACCTGTATTACAGATAAAAATCCAAAATACCTGCAATCATTCAGCAAATGAATCATACTGGAATTGGATCAGCATGACAGATCAAACCATTTCCCACAATCCCCTGGACGTAACACTAACCAATAAAAAAATTAAGATTAGTGTCTTTAATAGATGTGACCATACCAATATATTCATAACTTGTAACCTAAAAAATTCACAGAAGATAGAGACCTGGCAGAATAAATTAAGTCCTTTTTCCGGGCAAGACCGTGTGGTATTTTCCCCAAAACTTTGTGATCTAGTCAAACTGACTCTCCTGCAGTTTTTAACACACTGATACCCTAACTCTCATTTCTGTGCCTTTTTGCTAAGTGTCCTCAATGTCTGGAATGCACTGCCTGCATGAGGGCTTCCTTGCCTTTTAAAATTCATCTACTTCAAGGTTCAGCTCAGGTACAACCTTCTATATGAAGCCATCCCTGATCTCACAGCAGCTAGCACCCTCCTTCCCAAAAGTAACATGTATTTAATATGTATATACTGAACCACACTGTCCATGGGATTTTCTTGGCAATGATGCTGGAATGGTTTGCTATTTTCTTCTCCAATGGATTAAGAAACACAGAAGTTAAGTGACTTGCTCAGAGTCATATACTAGTAAGTGTCTGAGGCTGCATTTGAACTCAGGTCTTCCTGACTCCAGGCCCAGTGCTCTATACACTGAGCAATCTACCTGCTCTATGTAATCAAGTTATAGGAACAGAGAATAGGGACTACATATGTGGCTTCACTGGTGTAAGAAACTCTTAGGCAAGAGAAATTCCTGTGAATTCAGACTGGCATTTTCTCTGTAATTTATAGGCTTTGAGATTTTCCTAGAGCATACTGAGATGTTAAATGGCTTGCCTGTCACACAGTCAATATGTATCACAGGCGTGACTTTAATCCATGTCTTTCAGCTTCATCACCAGTTCTGTCTCTACTATGCCACAATGCTTCTCCCTTCAGTTATAAAGAGTAGAAATGTCATTTTAGTTTCTTCACCTTCCCTTTAACTCATTATGGACCCATAACCTATAAACAAATCTACTGAAGCAAATCATCAAATAGGGTTTATCTAGACCAGTGGTTCCAATGTTGTGGTCTTTGGAATTATCTATACTTGATAATTGTTATACCTCTTCCTTATTTCCACCTCCTAGAACCCTTTGCTTTCTTCCTAGGACATTTCAAGTGTCTTCTCTTTTCAGAGGCCTTTCCTGATTTCCCTTATCCATATTCAGTATGATATCTTATCTCTCTTTTGCAATTCCTTTGTACTGTATTAATTTTCTACACTCTATATTTCATAATCTGTGCACCTGTTGTATTGCCCCATAAAATGCAAATTCCTGGAGGAAGGAGACAGCTTTGGTTTTGTCCTTGTATCCCTGGTGTCTAGAATAATGATTAGCATTGAGTAAGAAGTCCCCGAACAAATGTTTACGGGACTGGAAATCCATTGGAAATCTATTCAATAATCATTGTTATTTTAGTCTTTATTTAGCTTTATAAAATATTCAGTGCAACCCATTACAAACAAACCAACCTTCTTTGGACTGAATAATTAAGGACACA
This sequence comes from Phascolarctos cinereus, assembly GCF_003287225.1. Lineage (NCBI taxonomy): Eukaryota > Metazoa > Chordata > Mammalia > Diprotodontia > Phascolarctidae > Phascolarctos > Phascolarctos cinereus. The sequence continues at coordinate 50,244,876 of NW_027555514.1, read as the reverse complement.
CACACACACACACACACACACACACACACACATACATATGTGTGTATAATATATACACCATTATTCAAATATATGTAGATGCCACTGTAATTTTAAAAAATAAATTAATTGTTGTCATTTTTCCTCAATCAAGTAATGGTAATAGTATCTTGTGTCAGTGCATAAATTGCAATTATTTTCATTATGATCTCTTGGAAAGTATTTGACATGAGCACTGAAATACAATATGCCTAAATTCCTCATGAAAATATATTTCTTGTTTCCTTTGGACACATGGTAGAAATGATTCCAACAATTCTTTTATTTGCTTCTTCGAGGAGAAAATATGAAACATTCCTCTATTTTACTGCAACTTCCTTCTATCATCTGGTTTCCTTCATGGCAAGGATGTCTGGATCGGTGCAATTCAGTTCCATCAGTAGTGTGTCTATTTGTCAGTCAATGATGAAGTTTGGTGAAGTTTCTGATGTTTTAAGTACAAATAGTAAAGTTTATGCTTACAAATGGTCAAAAAACTGGATGATTTTTTAAAATAATATTTAATTTTTCCCAAATTCATGTAAAATAATTTTTAACATTCTTTTTAAAAAATTGCCAAATTCTCTCTCTCCTTCCTGTACTCCCTTCCTAAGACAGTAAGCAATTTGATGTAGGTTATATATATGCAATCATGCAAAATACATTTCCATATTAGGCATGTTGTAAAAATACAGACCAAAATAACATGAAAAAATAAATAAAGAAAAAAATAATATGCCTCAATCTGCATCAGATTCCCTCAGTTCTTTCTCTGGAAGGGGATAGCATTTTTCATCACAATTCCTTTGGAATTGTCTTAGATCATTGTATCACTGACAATCTCTAAGTCATTCACAGATTATTATTGTACTTTATTGATGTTACTATGTACAATGTTCTCCTGCATCTGCTCACTTCACTTCGCATGTAATTCTTTCCAGGTTATTTTGAAACCATCCTTCTCATCATTTCTTACAGCACAATAGAATTCCATTACATTCATATACCACAACTTCTTCAGTCATTCCCCAATTCATGGACATCCCCTCAATTTCCAATTCTTTGTCACCACACAAAGAGCTGCCATAAATATGCAAAAACTGGATGATTTTTTCACCCTTTTTCATCCCTTTATTGCTACTCTGATACCCACTACAGAAGCAACAGAGGAGGTGCCCAATTGACATGATCCATTTTATTATTTGTCTTTGTTTCATGGGTTGCCTTAGCAAAAGAATCCATAACCATTAGTGAGATTATTGGTGATGAGGATCTCTGTGTTTCTCCAGCTTGACTTTTGTCAAGTAGACACAATATATTGCTGAGAATGTACTCAAACATCTTCCAGAATAGCAAAAGCTGCCTGAATTTATATTATATTGCCATGGCCTAGAATTCAGTATCACCTCAATACTACAATAAGGCATCAGAGTAGCTTTTTCTTTTCTTTTTCTTTCTTTTTTTATATTAGCATAAGAACACAAATCATTGATCAGATTCACTAATTATCTAATTTGATAACCTTGGAAAGTCAATACAGGGTCCAAAAGCAATGAAATATCAATCATTAGGTTCTCTTGGGTGGGCAGTGAAAAAAAAGAAGGCTCACGAAGTATTTCTGGAGGTAAAGTATGGCATAAGAAGAAAGTCCCACATTAAAGGGAGAATGTGTGACTACAAAGAGAAAATAACATAAGGGCACAGAGACTCTGATATGAAGAGAATAAATAGCAAGAATAGAATGGTCCAAATACAAATTTGTTTATTCCCCAATCTGCTTAAGAGTGTTGTTGCCTTTAATTTTATTTTTACTTCCTATTATTAGAATTATTTTGTTTTTGTTATAATCATTAATAGTCAAAATTGTATGCCTATGTAATATTTCAATAGCATTTTTATTATTTCTGAAGATGTATTGACAATATAGTGCTTAGCAAATTTACACACACATATATGCATGCATATATATGTACATATATCTACACACATACGTGTATATATACGTGGTGTGTGTGTATATATATATGTGTATATATATATATATGTGTGTGTGTGTATATATATGTGTGTATATATATATGATTTTCCTATTAGGGTCACATAAAAAAAGGAAAAGAAAAAGTGATAGAAATGATAGCAAATGTTAAGGAAAATAATAATAATGAAACACTATCCCAAACACAGGAGGTGGTTAAAGTAGTTTTGAAGAGAAGATTCATATCTCTAAAGTCTTTCATTAAGAAAAGAAAGAGCAGATCAACAAATTGGTTATACAATACAATTAAGAAACTCAAACAAGAGAGGTGGGGCCCAGAGGTCTGAGTAAAGGCAGGGACTCTCTTTGTTCTCCCCTAAACCTCTCCAAATACCTTTAAATAGTTACTCTAAACAGATTCTAGAGCAGCAGAACACAAAAAGAGACTGAGTGAAACAATTTTTCCAGCCCAAGACAACTTAGAAGTTGTGCTGAAAAGGTTTGTCACACCTGTGTGAGAAACCACACTAGAGCAGACCAGGCCAAAGCAAAACAGGACTAGGCCTTGGGGTGACAATCACTGGCAGCAAAGATGGTTTCCAGACCTCTTAGCCCACAGACACAAAAGACAGCTTAGAAGGTCAGCAGGAAATGTCTTTCACACCAGAGTGAGAGAGAAGCATTGTCTAGGGCAGGCTGCACCAGCACAGCAAACCAGGAGCTGACCTTGACAGTGACTGAATTAGAAGGGGCAGCAGTGACCCCTTCCAGAGATCTCAATCCACAGATGTTAAGGGAGTCAAACAACTACTCAGAAGGAGATTACAAGGGTCTCTTTGCTAGCATTGAGTCAGGACTCTGTTGCTTTACCCATATTTGGATCCAGGTTGCAGTCCTGGGTGGCAGTTCCCCAGTGAGGAAGACCTCTAGCACTCAAAAGCTTACAGCACAGTGGAGCAGGGACACTCCTCACAGTTTCAAGGCAGAAAAGAGTGCTTGTGGTTGCTCACAGACCAGGAGAGGAGTAAACACCTCTCCTTACATCATACCACCTTGGAAGAACTGAAAACTTACAGGTCCCTAGAAGCATCTCTGAAATCAGCTACACAAAATCCTTGAAGCTTGGGACAGCATACTCTCTACACTGGAAGCAGAACCCTACCTTAATAAAAAGTTAAAGGTCAAGTAATAGGCAGGGAAAATGAGCAAACAGAAAAAAAAACCCTCTGACTATAGAAAGTTACTATGGTGACAAGGAAGATCAAAATACACACGCAGAAGAAGATAACAAAGTCAAAGTTCCTATATCCAAAGCCTCCAAGAAAAATTTGAATTGGTCTCAGGCCATGGAAAAGCTCAAAAAGGATTTTGAAAATCAAGTAAGAGAAGTAGAGGGGGAAATGGGAAGAAAAATGAGAGTGATACAAGAAAATCACGAAAAAAGAGTCAACAGCATGGTAAGGGAGGCACAAAAAACATTGTAGAAAATAACACCTTAAAAACAGAATAGGCCAAATTGTAAAAGAGGTACAGAAAGCCCATGAGGAGAAGAATGCCTTAAAAAGTAGAACTGGCCAAATGGAAAAAGAGGTACAAAAATTCACTCAAGGAAAAAAACTCCTTAAAAAGTAGAATTGGCCAAACGGAAAAGGAGGTACAAAAGCTCACTGAAGAAAATAATTCCCTAAAAATTAGAAATGAGCAAATGGAAGCTGATGATGTTACGAGAAATCAAGAAACAATAAAATAACCAAAAGAATGAAAAAAATGTAAGACAATATGAAATATCTCATTAGAAAAACAACTGACTTAGAAAATAGATCCAGGAGAGATAATTTAAAAATTATTGGACTACCTAAATGCCATGATTAAAAAAAAAAGCGTGGACACCATCTTTCAAGAAATTTTCAAAGAAAACTACCCTATTCTAGAACCAAAGGGGAAAATAGAAATTGAAAGAATCTACCAATTATCTTCTGAAAGATATCCCAAAATGAAAACTCCCAGGAATATTACAGCCAAATTCCTGAGCTCCTAGGTCAAGTAGAAAATATCACAAGCATCCAGAAAAAATAATTCAAGTATCATGGAGCCACAGTAAGGATAAAACAGGACCTGGCATCTTCTACATTAAATGATTGGAGGGCTCAGGATATGATACCTTGGAGGGCAAAACATTGAGGATTACAACCAAGAATGACCTGTCCAGCAAAACTGAGTATAATCAATGAGGGGGGAAATGAATATTCAATGAAATAGAGGACTTTTGAGAATTCTTGATGAAAAGACCAGAGCTGAATAGAAAATTTGACTTTCAAATAAAAGATTCAAGAGATGCATAAAAAGGTAAACAGGAAAGGGAAATCATAAGGGACTTAGTAAGATTAAACTATTTACATCCTATATGGAAAGATGATATTTGTAACTCATAAGAACTTTCTCATTGTTAGTGTAGTTAGGAGTATATATAGACAGAGGGCACAGGTGTGAGTTGAATATGAAGGAATGATATCTAAAAAAAAAATTAAGGGGTGACAGAGGAATGTGCTAAGAGAAAGAGAGAGGTAGAATGGGGTAAATTACCTCACATAAAAGAGGCAAGAAAAAGCTTTTGCTGTGGAGGGGAAGAGGGGTGAAGTTGGGGGGGGGGGAAGAACCTTATTCTCATCAGAATTGGCTCAAATAGTGAAAAATAAACACACTCAATTGGTTATAGAATTCTATCTTACCCTACAGTAAAGTAAGAGTGGAAGGGCATAAGAGAAGAGGGGAGATGATAGAAGGGAGGGCACATTGGGGGAGAGAGTAGTCAGAAGCAGAACACTTATGAGGAGGGAACAGAGTGAAATGAGAGAGAGAGAGAGAGAGAGAGAGAGAGAGAGGAGAGAGAGAGAGAGAGAGAGAGAGAGAGAATAGAATAAATGGGGGGAAGAGGATGGAGCAAATAGCAATAGCAACTGTGAAAAAATTTTTGAAACACGTTTCTCCAATAAAGGGCTTATTTCTCAAATATATAGAGAATTGAATCAAGTTTATAAAAATAAGAGCAATTCCTCAATTGATAAATGATCAAAATATATGAACAGTTTTCATATGAAATAACCAAAGTTATCTGTAGCAATATGGAAAAAAAAAAAGCTCTAACTCACTATTGATTGTGGAAATGCAAATTGAAACAATTCTGAGGTACTACCTCATACTTATTAGATTGGTTAATAGGACAGAAAAGGAAAAATGACAGATGGTGGAGGGGTTGTGAGAAAAAGGACATTAATGCATTGTTGGTGGAGTTGTGAACTGATTGACCATTCTGTAGAACAATTTCAAACCATGCCTAAAGGGCTATAGAAACCATGTATACCCTTTGACCTAGCAATACCACTACTAGATCTCTATCCCAAAAGAGGTAAAAAACAGGAAAAGGACCTATATGTACAAAATATTTACAGTAGCTCTCTTATGGGGGCAAATATTTGGAAAATGAGAAAATGCCATCAATTGGGGAATAGCTAAACAAATTGTGGTATGTGATTATAATGGAATACTACTATACTATAAAAAAAAAGATGAGCAGGATGCTCTCAGAAAAATCTGGAAAGACTCACATGAACTGATACAAAGTGAAACATACTACGTACAAAGTAATAGCAATATTGTAAGATGATCAGCTGTAAATGATTTAGCTATTCTCAGCATTATAATGATCCAAGGTAACTCTGCAGGACTTATGGTGAAAAATGCTATCCAACCCCAGAGAAAGAACTGAGGGTGTCTGAATATAGATTGAAGTATTTTTTTTTACTTTATTTTTCTTGAGGTTCCCCCCCTTGCTCTATGTTTTCTTTCACAATATGACTATTATGGAAATGTTTTGCATGATTACTCATGTATAACCTAAATCAAATTGGTTGTCTTCTCAATTGGAGGAAGGAAGGAGAAAATTTGGAACTCAATTTTTTAAAATACATGTAAAAACAATTTTTAACACTCAACTGGGGGAAAATAAAATACTAAATTAAAAACTCAAATAAAAATATCCCTAAATAAATAATAAAGTAGAAATTCTGAATATGAGAGGGGTTAATAAAATTGGAAGCAAAAAACACCAAATTAATAAATAAAACTAGGAACTTTAAAAAAAATAACAGAACAGATCATTAGCTAATCTGATTTTTTAAAAGAGGAAGACCAAATTTTATCAAAAATTAAAAAGGATAACTTGTAACAAATTAAAAGGGAAACAGAATTATCAGAAACTATTTTTCTTAATTTTGTGGTAATAAAGATAAAAACCTAGCTTAAATGCATTTATATTTTCAAATATAAAGATAAACAAAAGAAGAAATAGAATAAGTAACCCCACATCTGAAAAATAAATTGAACAATCCATAAATGAACTACTAAAGAAAAAAACTCCAGAACCAGATAGATTTGCAAATGAATTCTGTAAAAAAAATTCAAATAAAAATTAATTCCAATATTACAGTTATCAATTATAAAAATTAGGTACTTGAAGTTTTCTCCTCTAAAAAATCCAATTACCATATATGATGGCTGTCTGGGAGGGCGAAGGATATTTGGAATAATTACAATGATGTAAGAAACAGACGTTATCAATAAAAACTTATTTTAAAAAAGAGGTACTTCTCTTTCTATGACACAAGTACGATCTTTATACATAAACCAGGGAGACAAAGTAGAGAAAGAAAAATACCAAAGGCTGAATGAATATTAATGCAAAAATGTTAAATGAAATGTTAGTAAGAAGGCTATAACAACATATTAGAAAAATATACTAAGACCAGGTTGGGTTTCTTCCAGGAATGAAAAGCTGAGTTAACATGAGAAAGACTATAAATATAATAAACTATGCTAATTATATGAATAAAAAACAAATGAATATAGCTAAGTTCCAATTTCAATATCTTGGTTTGGTTGTTGTCCTTCATTCTCAAAGAGGACCAAAATGGCATCACTACGTTAGAGTCAAGTTACAGTGTGTCCAACTGTAGCTGATCAGACAAATACAAGCTTGGAATGGTGTACCACAGGTCAGGCACAAATAGTCCATGTGAACATTTGTGGTGGATTCTTTAAATTTGTACGTCTTACATTTCTTTTGAGTTGCTTCAATTCTGCTTTGCTCATACAGCACAACACCTTCTTTGATGAGGGCATGCCATGCTAGATGGTCCCATGCCAGTGTCTCTCATGATACACAATCAATTCCAAAATTCTTCAGAGAAACACTGAGAGTGTTCTGATAATTGCTTTTTCTAACCACCATGTGAGCACTGTCCCTGTGTGAGTTCTCCACAAAATAGTCTTTCTGACAAGCATACTTTTGGCATTCAAACAACATAGCCAGCCTATTGGAGTTCTGCTCTCTATAGTAGAGTTTGAATACTTGTCAGTTTAGCCTGAGAAAGGACCTCAATTATCTGGTAACTTATCTTGCCAGGTGATCTTCAGAATCTTCCTAAGACAACTGAAATGGAAGGAATTCAATTTCCTGGCATGGTGCTAATATACTTTCCAGGTTTCACAGGCATACAACAATGAGGTCAGCACAATGACTCTGTAAATCTTCAATTTGGTAGTCATACAATACCTCTTCTCTCCCACACTTTCCTTTGGGATCTCCAAAACACTGAGCTAGATCTGGCAATGTGTATGTCAACTTCATTATCAATATCATCCCCAGAAAATATACTTCCAAGGCGAGTGAACTTATGCACAATATTAAAAAAAAATATTCTCCATTTGCTATAACTGATGGTTCCACATATGGATGGTGTGGTGCTGGCTGATGGAGCATCTGTGTTTTCTTTGGTGTTAATTGTTAGGCCAAAATTAGCACAAGCAGCAGAGAATTGATTCATATTTTGTTGCCTCTCAGCTTCAGAGATTGCATTGAGAGCACAATCATCTGGCAAACAAAAAATTGCACACCAACATTCTCTCCATTAGATGCAAATAATGAATCCTTGAAGTAGTTGCATTATTCAAATTCACATTGTTTATTTCTGATGTGCTGGAACCAATTGCCATATCTGGTATAACTGAAACTTCAAAAATGTGTGGATTCAAATTCTTGCAACCACCCCAGGGCATTTGTTATTCCTACAAATCTGGACTTAGACAGCAATAGATAATGAAAAAGGTTTTTGGCAAAATCCAAAACCTATTTCTACCTTAAAGTTAGAAATCATAGGAATTATTCTTTTTTTAACATAGTAAAAAAAAAACCTAGCTAAATCCAAGAGCAAACAATACACTCAATGGATAAAAGTTAAAAGTCTTCCTAATAATTCCTGGAGTAAAATAGGGAACTCCATTTTTACCACTAATGTTAAACATTGTACTAGAAATGCTAGCTATGCCAATAAGATGAGAAAAAGAAATTGAGGGAATAAGCACAGATGAAGAAGAAAACAAAATTATCACTTTTTGAGATATTATATTGTACTTAAAGAACCCTAGAGAGTCAACTAAAGTTAATGGATATAATTGATAAACTCAACAAAATTGCAGAATATAAAATAAATCCATGTAAACCATTAACATTGCTGTGCATTATCAATAAGACTCAGTAAGGAAAACTGGAAAGAAAAAATACATTTAAAATAATTAGAGATATTGTAACATGTTTGGGAGTCTATCTACTAAGATTCCAATTACAAATACAATTATATAAGATACTGCAGAAATAAAGATAGACCCAAATAGTTGGAGAAGTAATCACTGTCCATGGATAGGTAGAGCCAATTTAATAAAAATGATAATAAGACCTGAATTACTTTACTCATTGAGTATTGTATGAAACCACCTAAGTAATATTTTACAGAGCTAAGAAAAAATAATAAAATGTATACAAAGAAATAAAAAGACAAGAATGTTCAGGGTAATAAGAATAAAAAAAAAAAACATAAGGTAGGGTATCTATCAGTACCAGATCTCAAAATATACTACCAAGTGCTAATCACTAAAGTAATTTGCTATTGGCTTTAAAAAAAAAAGTTTGACTAATGGAACAGATTAAAGAAAGGGAAAAGAGATGGAGCATTTTTAAGCAATTACTATGTGCCAATCAACTTGCCAAGTCCTTGAGAAATATTATAGCATTTCATCATCATAATCAGTATCATAGTGTTCAATTAACTAAAAAAAAAAACTATTACTAAGGGGAATGAATTACTATTTGACAATAACTGCTGGAAAAACTTAACATTAGCTTGGCAGAAATTATGTTTAGACCCATACCCCACAAAATACACCAAAATAATACCAAGTAGATATATGATTTAGATATACACCATGAATGAATTAAGGAAATAAGGAAAACCAATTACCTTTTGGTTATATGGATAGGGGAATAAGTCATGATTAAATGATCAATAGGGGGGATCAAGTCTTTTTCACAAATTTCAATGTTGCTAAAAATTAGAAAGCAAGAAAAATCTTTACAACACATTTCATTGATAAAGTTGTCACTTCTGAGATATATAAGAGACTGATTCAAATTTATAAGAAGAAGAGACATTCTCCAACAGATAAATAACCAAAAGCCATGAAGAGGAAGTTTTCAAGCTATCAACATTCATGTAAAAATATTCTAAATCACGAATAACTAGAGAAATACAAATTAGAGCAACCCTGAGGTTTTATCTCATACCATCGGACTATGACAAAGGAGAAAAATGACAAATTTCAGAGGAGCTGCAGAAAAACAGCTTCACTGGTACATACTTGGTAGAGATATGAATTGTTCCAGTAATTCTGGAAAATAATCTGGAGCTATCCCCCCAAATTTACTAAACTGTGCATTGTCTTCCGCATAATTATGCCACTACTGGGCCAATATACCCCCAAAACACACACAGACACACACACACACACACACACACACACACACATACACATATTTGAAAAGTATAGTAGTTCTTTTCATTGTAGAGAAAAATTAAAAAATTTCCCTTATTATTTGGGAGTGGCCAAATACATTGTAGATTGTGGATGCAATGGAATATTATTGTGTCATAAGAAATGATGAAATGGATAGTTTCTTTTAAAAAAAAACTGAGGTGACCTCTATGAACAAGCAAGCAGAATAAGAACATTTTATACATTAAAACACTATAGAGAAAAACAGCTTTGAAAAACTTTAGAATTCCAATCAATGTAACAGTAAATCATGAACTCAAGAGAAAGAAAATTATACATGCCACATACTTTCTGATAGAATCAAGAAACTTAGAGTGCAGAAATAGACATACACATGGCTAATATGAATTCATTTTGCCGGATTATTGTTTTAGGCATGAAGGGTTTTATTTTGCAAGGGTTTTTTTTTAATATTCATTCAAGACAGTGGGGACTAATGAGGACAGATTTAAAAAATTATCAATAAGGCATAAACAAAACATATCTTTAACATTGTGTCACCCGCAAAAATGTAGATCTCTTTAAAGTTAACCCAGGAAACCATATTTTTCCCTGGCATGTTCACTGTAGGGAAAAAGTAATCATATTTCTCTCTCATTTCATTTTTTTCTTGCTTACTAAAACCTCCAATTTGACCATGATTGTGACTCATGGGACATCTTTCTAATTCCTAAAAAAAAGGGGGGGGCAATCTTAATTTCTTTGTCTATGAATCAAGGTGGGTACCAAAAACAATCAATGAAATTATTTTATTTTGTCTCTACTTGCAATTAACGATTCAAGGTCCCTCAGTTGTCTGGTCACCCTCCATGAATATTATGGACAATTGAAGTCAAAAAAAGTTTAACTCTTAAAAAGCAAATATCCCTGGTGGGGCAGAGCCAAGATGGCAGAGTAAAAGCAGTGACTTGTTTGACCCCTCACCCAAATCCTTCCAAATACCTGTAAAAAATGACTCTAAACAAATTCTAGATTAGCAGACCCCACAAAAAGACAGAGTGAAACAAATTTCCAGCTCCAGACAACCTGAATGGTTGATTGGAAAGGTGTACCACACCAGGCTGTGAGAGGAACCCAGTTCAGCATGGGCACGCAGGCAAAGACCACACCCTAGCCAAACTGGAGCAGGCCTCAGAGGACTGAATCACTGGGGGCTGTGGTGATTTCCAGACTTCTAAACCCACAAATGCCAAAGACAACTTAGATGGTCAATAGGAAAAGTCTGTGACCACAGTGAGAGAGAAGCTAGGTCCCAGTCCCAGTCCCAGCAAAGCCCTGGGGCTGCGGTTGCTTCTGGAGCTCAGCCCACAGACTGAAGGGGAATCTAGTGGCCAATCAAAGGGGGATTGCAGGGATCTCTTTGCTGGTGCTGAGACAGGATTCTCTTGCTTTGTAGAAAGTGAATTTTGTGGAAGTGAATGTTAAAAACTAAAAATAAATAAATAAAATTTTAGAAAATGTAATAAATTATGGCAGAGTTAGCTGCCAAAACTATAAAAAATTTTTTTAAAAAGAAGCAAATATCCTTGTACAATCTATCAGAGGTGTTTGCAGCATGAAAGGCCTAGACTACCTTTTTGGAATATGTTTGCTTAAACTTTCATGATCAGACTAGGGAAAAAAATCTATTGAGAAGTCTGAAAATCTTACAAATGTAAGTAAATTTCATACAATGGATCCCAGATTTATTTTATTTTTTAAAATGAAGATAATACTACAGTATATTCTGAGCAATAACAGTAATCTAATAGTCCCCTTAATGTTATGTGAGGCTCATCACTAGCAAACCATTCAGGTGTCAGGGAAATGAACTCAGACACAGAGGATCACATACCCAGTTTGTAGGCTTTCCATATGTGCTTATGGAGCATATCACCTCCAGTCCGAGCCTCTAACTGATGCTTCCTGGGTCCTGGCTTCAAAACATCACAAGGCCCTGTGTGGACCATACACAGACACCTAGGGGAGGCATGGACACAACATATAAGGTCCTGTCTTACACAGATGCTCGGCAGCCAAAGTTATACAACACAAGCAATTAGGAAAATCAGAATGAATCCATAAAATAATGACTTCCTAGAGTCTTACCTGGCCATTCACCCTCCTGCTTTCATATATTTAATCACCATACCCTGACACAGAGATGCCCACTACTGAGCACTCTCCCTCTAAAGTTACGGGACTGAAGTCATAAAGGACAAGATATTTGGCTCAGAGCCTAAAATTGTGAAATATGCCATCACTTACAGCTGTTTTTTTTTTTATTCATTCTATATATTGACTTCTAAACAGCCCCAAGATAGACCAGTGCTGCTCCCCCAGGGAAATACTGATGATATGTCACAGTTCCATTTGAAATTGAGCATTTTCTTCAAGTATATAAAAATTATTCTAACAAGGATATCTATAAGATTCACCAGACTGTTGCCAAAGGGGTCCATGACCTCAAAAGGTTAAGAACTTCTATTCCATATGGTCTGTAACTCTTAGCAGATACTCTGGGTATTATAATAAAAAGCTTGGAAATGACTGGGATATAAATCAATCAGTAAGTATTTATTGACTACCACGTTCCAGACAATACACAAAATGCTGGAGATACAGAAACAACACAGAGACAGTCTCTGACTTCATGGATACTACATTCTACTAAGAATTCATAAACACTTGTACAAAATTCTGTGAAAACAATGTTTTTACAAAACAGCAAATGTAACAAGCATGAATAAAACATTTTAAAGAAAGAGGAAAAAGGAGACTTAAAATTTCTTTCTTGATCTAGTCAGCAACTATCTCCTTCAGTAAAGTATACAACCTTACTAAAACATCCGAATCATGTATCTTCTCTTCCAGAGACCATCTCACTAATTGTTTCTCAATTACTTCTCTAAGAGAAAATCAACAGTATATAAGTTATGGAGGATCAGTAGGAAGAGGGCCTTGGTCAAAGGCCAGCACATTTTCTCGTGAGTTGACTTTTTGTATCCACAGCCCAGATATGCCACTAGAATGATATGCACTGATTTTTTTTTTCTGGAATAAGATTGAGTATTCCTTCCCAAAGGACCATAATCCAACTCTCCTCCCCTTGTCAGGCCATTGTGATCATTCCCAAGTCTGTTCCCATGAGGAACTGCAACCAGCTACACAAAATTAAGCACACAGGAAGCAATAATAGGTTGCACATATTACCAAGAGAGAAAAGCTCTTGTGATCCCATAATTTCTAACTTTGAAAGGATTTACTGGGTTGAAAAAAGACTAATGTAGAAGTGCTAAATATTGCAGAAGCATTGAAATTTATCGAACCCTACTGCAGACATGACACAGTATATAGCCCTCGACAATTTCCACAAAGCATAATCATTTTCACACAGAATTGAAAATGAGTTTAATTTCAGCACAGAGAAAGCTATTCTTATCTGCTGGTAATGTGAAATTTGTGATGTATTCTTATAATCACAGGAGGGAAAGCATAGTCTTCAGAGAAAGAGTCCATCTCCTTAAGCCTATGACTTAGTGGTCTAAAGACTATATGTCTAAGCAGAAATAGGAGAATTGAGCCTAAAATGTTTTGCTAGGTCTATATAGATAGAAAAAAACAAATGGACTTAGCAGAGATGTTTAGGTTCAATTTATATATAATAAACATATAGACACATATATAATATAATGCATATACACATATATAAAACAATACTTTTATATTTTATCATCAAATAAATAAATCAGTGGAGGAAAAAAACACTGAATTTCTTCATTAAGGAATTTTTTTTTATACTAAATCAGAGAGGTTAAAATTTAAAGATAAAAAGAGGCATAGAAATTTCTGGACAAAAAAATAAAACATTAGGTTAACTAAATTATTATACATTTTAAAAAGAAATCAGCATCTCAAACTAATTTATATTCAATCCATACTCCAATCACGGTTGTGTAGAAAATTAATTTAGAAGACAATAATAGTGCTATTTTAAAAACTGAAGTTCTTTCTAAATTTGAATTAGGTGAGTTTGGAGATTTTCAAGGTTCTCCACAGATATAGCACTTTGCTAGAGTATTAGATCAATATCCAAAATTATTTTTATTCTTTACATAACTTGGGGTTCAAGCCTGGGTATTTGCATAAGGTCTTTTAAAAGATTAATAGAGGCTCCATTGCTGTGTAAGGGGTAGAGGTGTTGAGAGCTTGGGAGGAGATAGTTCTTTTATGGCTTCCTCAAAGAAGATTTTTGTTGGAGACACACACACACACACACACACACATATGCACATATGTTTAACATAGTTGTATCATGGGAAAGGTCTAGTCAAATCTTTCAAATGCTCATTATAATGTGATTTTGGTTCATAAAAAGGTAAGATACTCTTTTCACATATTAGAAACATTTTTCAATCACAGCCTTTCCACTTTCATCTCAATCACTATTTTTTTAAGAGGACAGTTCGTATTCTCAGCTGAAAGGAGGTCTGGACTAACATCAGGCAGCGGCCATTCCAATAAAACCCAAAGTGAAACAAACAGTAGGATAAAAAGTTTTCCCAAGTCCCTTGTAGCCTGGTTAAGACCAGTGTAATTAGTGCCCCACTGTGACCACCTCATTTCAACTTTTACATGGAGTTAAATATCCTAATGAAAAATTCATATATGAATGGAAGCATTTTACCACAGAATCCTATATTTTTTCAAATATTTCTTTTTAAGTTTACACAGCCTATTTTTTAAAATTTAACTTCAGGTTACAGTGTGTGCCTCGTTAGCTAAAAGTCCTTTGCTCTCAATAGTCATTACTTATAGAGGCCGGTACAAGACCATTAAAAGTATTGTGTCTCATGAACAATAACAACTCATATTCACAAAGTGATGTTGTCTATTGGTAAGCCAGGAAAAAACATGTTATTTATAAGCACAAAAACTATGGGCCTACCAAAATCTGAGCAGCTGAGTAACTCTGATCTACAGTAATCAAGGAACATGCTGGTAAATGTTTAACAATAGGCTCTCCAGAAGAAGAAGAAAAAAAATCATATCCATAACACACAAGTTCACCTGCATTATTTTTTTACTATTTTATTTTTAATTTATGAAATAACACAAGATTTTCCATAACATACTAGAATTAAGAAAGGTGATTGCAAATGAAACTGCAAGCTTGTTATGTACAACTTGTAATTCCTATTGAAAATATTAAAAAGCTATCATGTAACTTTTTTCTTTTCTTCTTTCCCTCCCCCCTTTTTAAAGTATTCTTCATCACTTTCTAAAGTCTACACAGTCAAAAAAAAAATCAAGAAATTGAGCCCTGTCTCGTAGTGTTTGCTGATTTCTGAGGCTCACACTGAAAAATTAACTATTAGTTCTCATGAGCCAGTAGGAACCAACTCTAGCACACCACTAGCATATTATTATGCACAACTGATAATGATGCTGGTCCTCCACTAAAATTATCAGTAAGGCAAGTGAAATAAGACCTGAAGGACATCACCTAACAGTCTGAAAATAATTCATTTAACAGTAAACTGAGAATCTGTTGAGCGCATCTGACAGCCAAGTGGTTAAATCAGCTCCTTGGGAGGACTTTAGTTGAATGATAAAAAGAATGCAAACACTGTTTAATGAAAATCATAAATGGGGAGTGTGGTGGTTCATGTTCTTGACATCAGCTGAGTAAGCTGGTAACTCACCAGGCAATTGTAGAAAATTGCTTTCCGTGGCAATCTTAAAAGCAACTGTTTTGTTTCCTTGCTTTCTATCCAAAGCCATTGCTTGTCCTTTGTCTTTCTGGGTGGCAAGAAGCAACATTAGTGATTCGAGGCTGTCTCTATTTACTACTTAGAGCCTAAGACTTCAGGAGCCTGTCAGACATAAAATTACTATGGAAGCTGGTGGTAGGTTTAGAAGTATTCCATTTCCTTCTAAGGAGGCTTGCAAGCTTTGTTTGCTCAGTCTACGCACAGTAGATGTAGAATTCAGCCATTAACTGATTTATCTGGAGAGTTGACCTGTTATCCTTCAAGTGCGTTTTAATGGCAACCTAACAAGACTTTAAGTGATGTGTTGTCTGTCACATTGGCTATGAGAGCTCTTTTAAGACTTTCCTACCATCCTCAAACTCTGATTCTACCTCCCACACTCTTAGAAGGTAAGTTTTTCTGCCACAGGTGTACATAAAGCATGATCAAAGGGTACGTAGAGTGAAAGGCCATTCATCACATTTACTAACTTTTAGTAAAAATTAGCAGCTATCTTTTATGGAACAGTTTCAGAGGGCATACCCACCCAGTTCATGCCTATGTTATCTCCAACTTGACTGAGACTGAGGTATTCTAATAAGAACTCAATCAATTTCCCTCTTCTCTGCTTCAAAACATGCCACCTCACCTTTCTTCATCTTTCAAAATTTGTTTATATTTTCCCCTCTCCCTTCCTTCATCCTTCCTTCATCCTTCATGCCTCAGAGGAAGAGCTATAGCTTCTATTTTTCATGGCCAGCTTTTTCTTTTTGTATTTATGATCCCACAATTCCTTACAACTTCCTCTTCAACTTTGCTCCTTTAATTTTCGTCTCTCATCTTTGGTATCTTTAATATTTCCCTCTCTGTGTTCCTTCCCCTTTGTTAAAACTTTTACTCAACTCACCTCTCATATTAAAAAAAATCCCTCTGACTACACTCCTTTTCATGATTAAACTTCTCTAAATAGTAGTCCATGCCCTTTTTATCAATGTCCTCATCTTCCATACATCGCTAAACCTTTTGCTATTAAACTGTAAGTCTTGTGGATTCAAGCTCCCACGACTCTACTAAAACATTTTCCCTCAAAGTTAGCCTCTGATCCTCACTAACACTTATGAAATCACATTTTTATCTTTAGCATCTCTGATGCTTTTGACTGCATTCACATTCTCCTACTGTCTACAATTCTTTCCATTAACTAAGTCCACGGCACAACCTTCCTAGTTCTCTGTTTACTTCATTGTTCCACTTATGGTGCCATTTCCTGCGTCTGCCCTTAAATCTCGGTCCACTAAGGTTATTTCCTCGAGCCTTTTCTTTCTAACCATGTTCTCATACTAAACACATTCTCTTTGAAGGGTTTAATTATCACTTCCAAATATAACTAAAGGACCCTTTGTATATTCCAAACTTACATCTTCAAATATTTTGGGGCCATAAAATGTCTAAAACTAAATAATCCATTACCCACTGACTCTCCACAGAAACAAAAATGGTTTATGTTCCACTTCAACATCATTGCCAAGAAGATAACCCTAAATGGGGTTATGAAGAGTTGGAAATGACTGAATAACAACAAAAATTCTTATAATAGTTCTTCACTTGTTTCTCTGAATCCAGTTTCTCTCCTGCACTCACAGTATGATAAAAATTAGAGCTAGAAAGCATTTACATATCATCTCATCTAACTCCCTAGTTTTACAGAAGAGTAAACTGAAGCCCCTCAAGATTTAATGACTCATCTAATCAAAGTCATACAGAAACAGGATTTGAACCACGGTCTTTTGGTTTTAAATCCAATGTTTTACTATCTCATATTTTCTCAAACTGTGTCATGTTGTCTCAAAAAAATGCTGGAGAAAGGATGAAAGCCTTTTATTTGACCTTTTCATTAGCCTTTCCAAACTTAGGCTGGTCCCCAGATAAAAGGCTTACAATCTCATTGTGAAAACCCTTCCAGTACGGAATAACTTGCTAACATTTGCAATCTGCTGGTATGGTCTTCAAGAAAGAGGGTCACCTCCATGCCCCAATGAGGCCTCAATTAATAACACTTATGTATAAATCTGGTCACATCACCCTTCTACCCAAAAGCCCTTCAATGGCTTCATCTTTCAAACTGAAGAGGGTCTTAACTCCTTAGTCTGAAGTACATAGCCCACAATCTGAAATCGCCCTGCCTTTCTACTTATACTCCACAGTATTCCCCCATAAATACTCTACACTCCAAACAAACTGTGGTATGGATACAAATACATAATATACCAATTAAGTTTAATTTAGTAAGAATTTATTGTGCTAAGGATGTGAAGATAAAACCAAAACACTCCTCACATTTCAGGAGCTTACATTCTCATTGTCCTGTGATTTGCCATTTCCATGCCTTTGCTTATGTCATGCCCAGCACCTGAAATATTCTACTCCTATCTGTCTGTTGAAATGATCTCTCCTTCTTGTGTCTCTTTCATAAAGCCTTGTTGTTGCCATAATAGAAATTATAACCTAGTGAGAAATAAACCATATGTGCAATGGAGACAGAGAGACAGACAGAGAGACAGAGAGACAGGGAGAGAGAGGGAGAGAGAGGGAAAGAGAGGGAGAGAGGGAGAGAGGGGAGAGAGAGAGAGAGGAGAGAGAGAAGAGAGAGAGAGAGAGAGAGAGAGAGAGAGAGAGAGAGAGAGAGAGAGAGAAGGATAAGCAGGGGCAGAAAGAGTAAGTAACCATAATGAATATAATCATAGTGAATGTGAATAGGATGAATTCACCGATAAAACAGACATGAATAGCAGAGTGGATTAAAAAACGGAATCCAGCAATATGTTGCTCATAAAAAAAAAACCAACACTTGAAGCAGAGAGACACACAGAGAATAAAAGTAAGTAGCTAGAGCAGAATCTATTATGCTTTAGTGGAAGCTGAAAAAAAACAGAGGTAGCAGATATGATCTCAGATAAAGCAAAAGCAAAAATAGATCTAATTAAAAGAGATAAATATGGAAATTACATTTTGCTAGAAGGCACCATAGACAATGAAGTAATGTCAATACTAAACATATATGCACTTAATGGTATAGTATCTGAATTCTTAAAGGAAAAGTTAATTGAATTACAGAAGTAAATAGACACCAAAATTATGCTAGTAGAGGATCTCAACTTTCACCTCTCAGAACTCAACAGATCTAACAAAAAATAAATACACAAGAAAAAAGATAAGGAGGTGAATAGAATTTTTTAAAAGTTGGATATGCTTGAACTCTGGAGAAAACTGAATAGAATAGAAAGAAATTTTTCTTTTTCTTTTTCTCATCAGGACATGGCCCCTACACAAAAACTGAAAGTGGATTAGAGCATAGAAACCTCACAACAATGGAGGAAAGCAGAAATAGTAAATGTATCATTTCTGGACCATAGTGCAATAAAAATTACATTCAATAAAAGGGCTAGAGAAACATAAGTTAAAAGTCAATTAGAAACAAAATAATCTAACCCTAAAGGATGAATAGGTCAAATAACAAATCACAGAAGCAATCAATAATTTGATTAAACAGAATGACAATGAGACAATGTACCAAAGTTTATGAAATGCAGCCCAAGCAGTACTTAGGGGAAATTTCATATTTCTAAATACTTATGTTAATAAAATGGAGGAAGGACAGATCAATGAACTTGGCATGTAATGGGGAAAAAACTGGAAAAAGAACAAAATGAAAACCCCCAATTAAAAACCAAATTAGAAATCTCAAAAATCAAATGAGAAGTCAATAAAATTGAAAGTGATAAAACCACTGAACTAATAAATAAAACTAGGAGCTGGTTTTCTGGGGAAAAACAATAAAATAGAAAAATCATTTGTTAGATTGTTTTAAACAAGAAAGAAGAAAACCAAATTATCAGTATAAAAATAAGGATGCATTCAACACCAATGAAAAAATTAAAGCAAAAATGAGGGAAAATTTTGCCCAATTGTATGCTAATAAATGTGACAATCCAATGGAAATGGATGAATATTTACAAAAATATAAATTGCTCAGATGAACAAAAAAGGAAAAAGAATACATAAATAATACTATGTTAGAAAAAGAAATTGAACAGGTCACGTGTGATTTATAGCTGGAATTCAGGCTGGTGCAGTATTGAGGAAAATAATTGATTATATAAATTACAAAAAGAACAAAAATCATACAATTTTCTCAATAGATTCAGATTTTGACAAAATAACAATATTCATCCCTATTAAAAATTTTAGAATGTACAAGAATAAATGGAGCTCTCCTTAACATGATAAGTAATATCTATCTAAAATAATCAACTAGCATTACCTGTAACGGGGATAACCTTTTCAATAAGATGAGGACTGAAACAAGGATGCCTATTATCACCACTATTATTCACTACTGTCCTAGAAATGCTAACTATAGCAATAAGAGAAGAAAAAGAAATGGAAGGAATTAGAATAGACAATGATGAAACAAAACTATCACTCTTTGTAGATGATATGATGGTATACTAAGACAACCTTAAAGAATAAACTAAAAAATTAGTGGAAATAATTAACAACATTAGCAAATTTGCAGGATATAAAATAAACCCACACGACTAATCAGCATTTCTATTTATTACCAACAAAGTCCAGCAGCAAGAGATAGAAAGAGATATTCCATTTAAAATAACTGCAGATGACATAGATAGTAATTATAACTGTAAATGTGAATGGGATGGACTGTCCTGGAAACAGAAACACATAGCAGAATGGATTAAAAACCATAATCCTACAATATGTTGTTTACAAGAAACACATTTGAAACAGAGGGACACACACAGGGTAAAGGTACAAGGCTGGTATCAACTATATTATGCTTCAGCTAAAGTAAAAAATAAAAATCAAGGGTAGCATTCCTGATCTCAGATAAAGCAAAAGCAAAAATAGATCTTATTAAAAGAAGTATTGGAAGGAAATTATATCCTGCTAAAAGGCACTATAGCCAACAAAGTAATATCATTACTAAACATATATGCACCAAGTGGTATAGCACCCAAATTCTTTTTTTTAATTTATTAATTTATTTTGATGTATCAACAATCACTTCCATATGCTTTTGAGTTTAAAATTTTTCTCCCCCTTCCTCCCACCACCATCTTCAAGACAGTGCACAATCTCATATACGCTATACATTTACATTCCTATTAAACATATTTTCACATTAGTGAAGTTGTAAGTAAAAATTAAAACCAATAGGAGGAACCATCAGAAAGAAAACAAAACTCAACAGAAGAGAAAAAAATGATAGCAATTCACTTCCATAGTTCTTTCTTTGGATGTGGACAGCATTTTCCATCAGGCCTCTGGAGATGTCTTAGATCCTTGTAATGCTGAGAAGGGTTCAGTTTAACAATATTAGTCATTGCACAACATGGCTGTTATTGTGTACAAAGTCCTCTTGGTTCTGCTCACTTCACTCAGCATCAGACCATATAAGTCTTTCCAGGTTTTTCTGAAGTCAGCCTGTTCATCATTTCTTATAGCACAATAGTATTCCATTACATTCATATACCACAACTTGCTCAGCCATTCCCCAATTGATGGGCATCCTCTCAATTTCCAATTCTTTGCCACCACAAAAAAGCTGCTATGAATATTTTTGTACATGTGGGTCCTTTTCCCATTTGTTTGATCCCTTTGGGATACAGCCCTAGAAGTGCTATTGCTGGATCAAAGGGTATGCACATTTTTGTAGCCCTTTGGGCATAGTTCCAAATTGTTCTCCAAAATGGTTGGATCATTTCACAACTCCACCAACAATGTATTAGTGTTCCAATTTTCCCACATCTTCTCCAACATTTATCATTTTCCTGTTTTGTCATGTTGGCCAATCTGATAGGTGATGTGGTACCTCAGAGTTGTTTTGATTTGCATTTCTCTAATCAATAATGATTTAGAGCATTTTTTCATATGACTATAGATGGCTTTAATTTCTTCATCTGAGAACTGTCTGTTCATATCCTTTGACCATTTATCAATTGGGGAATGGCTTGTGTTCTTATAAATTTGTCTTAATTCTCTATATATTTTAGAAATGAGGCCTTTATCAGAGAGACTGGTTGTAAAAATTCTTTCCCAATTTTCTACCTTCCTTCTAATCTTAGTTGCATTGGCTTTGTTTGTGCAAAAACTTTTCAATTTAATGGAATCAAAATTATCCATTTTGCTTTTAATGTTCTCTATCTCCTGTTTGGTCATGAATTCTTCTGTTCTCCATAGATCTGATAGGTAAACTATTCCTTGTTCTCCCAGTTTACTTATGGTATCAGCCTTTATATCTAAGTCATGAACCCATTTTGACTTTATTTTGGTATATGGTGTGAGATTTGGGTCTATGCCTAGTTTCTGCCATACTCTTTTCCAGTTTTCCCAGCAGTTTTTATCAAAGAATGAGTTCTTATTCTAGAAGCTGGGATCTTTGGGTTTATCAAATAATAGATTACTACAGTCATTGACTACTGTGTCTTGCATACTTAACCTATTCCACTGGTCCACCCTCCCTATTTCTTAGCCAGTACCAAGCAGTTTTGATGATTGCTGCTTTATAATACAATTTTAGATCTGGAATTGCTAGGCAACCTTCCCATGCATTTCTTTTCATTAGTTCCTTTGATATTCTGGCTTTTTTTTTCCAAATGAACTTATTATTTTTCTAACTATAAAATAATTTTTGGTAGTTTGATTGGTATGGCACTGAATAAGTAAATTAGCTTAGGTAGGATTGTCATTTTTATTATATTAGCTGGCCTACCCATGAGCAACTGATGTTTTTCCAATTATTTAGATCTGATTTTATTTGTGTGAAAAGTGTTTTGTAATTGTGTTCATAGAGTTCCTGGGTTTGTTTGGAGGTAGACTCCTAAATATTTTATAATGTCTACAGTGAGTTGAAATGGGATTTCTCTTTCTATCTCTTGCTGTTGGGCTTTGTTGGTAATATATAGAAATGCTGATGATTTATGTGGGTTTATTTTATAGCCTGCAACTTTGCTAAAGTTGTTTATTATTTCAAGTAGTTTTTTACTTGATTCTCTAGGATTCTCTAAGTATATCATTGTGTCATCTGCAAAGAGTGATAGCTTTGTTTCTTCTTTGCCTATTCTAATGCCTTCAATTTCTTTTTCTTCTCTTATTGCTAAAGCTAACGTTTCCAGTACAATATTGAATAACAGTGGTGATAATGGACATCCTTGTTTCACCCCCGATCTTATTGGAAATGCTTCTAGCCTGTCCCCATTACATATAATGGTTGCTGAAGGTTTTAGATAGATGTATGTGTTATTTTAAAGAAGACTCCATTTATACCTATGCTTTCTAGTGTTTTTAATAGGAATGGGTGCTGTATTTTATCAAAAGCTTTTTCTGCATCTATTGAGATGATCATGTGGTTTCTGTTGGTTTTGGTGTTGATATGCTCAATGATGCTGATAGTTTTCCTAATATTGAACCAACCCTGCATTCCTGGTATAAATCCTACCTGGTCATAGTGTATTATTCTTGTGATAAGTTTGTGCAATCTATTTGCTAGTATTTTGTTTAAAATTTTTGCATCTATATTCATTAGAGAAATTGGTCTATAATTTTCTTTCTCTATTTTGACTCTTCCTGGTTTAGGTATCAACACCATATTTGTATCATAAAAAGAATTTGGTAAGACTCCTTCTTCACCTATTTTCCCAAATAGTCTATATAGTATTGGAATTAATTGTTCTTTAAATGTTTGATAGAATTCGCATGTAAATCCATCTGGCCCTGGAGATTTTTTCCTAGGGAGTTCATCAATGGCTTGTTCAATTTCTTTTTCTGAGATGGGGTTATTTAAGTATTTTACTTCCTCTTCTGTTAATCTGGGCAATTTATATTTTTGTAAATATGTCCATTTCACTAAGATTGTCAAATTTGTTGGCATATAGTTGGGCAAAATAATTCCTAATTATTGTTTTAATTTCCTCTTCCTTGGTGGTAGCTTCCCTTTTCATTCTTGATACTAGTAATTTGGTTTTCTTCTTTCTTTTTTTTAATTAAATTAACCAAAGGTTTATCTATTTTATTGTTTTTTTTCATAAAACCAGCTCTTAGTTTATTTATTAGTTCAATAGTTTTCTTAATTTCAATTTTATTAATTTTTCCTTTGGTTTTCAATATTTCTAATTTGGTGTTTAGTTGAGGATTTTTAATTTGTTCTTTTTCTAGTTTTTTTAGTTGTATGCCCAATTCATTAATCTCCTCTTTTTCTATTTTATTTATGTAAGCATTTAGAGATATAAAACTTCCCCTAAGAACTGCTTTCTCTGCATCCCATAAGTTTTGGTATGTTGTCTCATTATTGTCATTCTCTTGAATGAAATTATTGATTGTTTCTATGATTTGTTGTTTGACCCAATCATTTTTTAGGATTAGATTATTTAGTTTCCAATTATTTTTTAGTCTATCTTTCCATGGCCCTTTATTACATATAATTTTTATTGCATCATGATCTGAAAAGGATGCATTTAATATTTCTGCCTTTCTGCATTGGATTGTGAGGTTTTTATGCCCTAGTACATGGTCAATTTTTGTGTATGTGCCATGTACTGCGAGAAAAAAGTATATTCCTTTCTATCCCCATTCAGTTTTCTCCAGAGGTCTATCATACCTAACTTTTCTAATGTTCTATTCACCTCTTTAACTTCTTTCTTGTTTATTTTGTGGTTAGATTTATCTAGTGCAGAGAGGGGAGGTTCAGGTCCCCACTAGTATAGTTTTGCTGTCTATTTCTTCCTGTAACTCCCTGAACTTCTCCTGTAAGAATTTGGATGCTATACCATTTGGTGCATATATGTTTAGTAATGATATTACTTCATTGTCTATGGTGCCTTTTAGCAGGATGTAGTTTCCTTCCTTATCTCTTTTGATTAGATCTATTTTTGCTTTTGCTTTGTCTGAGATCAGGATTGCTACCCCTGCTTTTTTTACTTCAGCTGAGCATAATATATTCTGCTCCAGCCTTTTACCTTTACCCTGTATGTGTCACTCTTTTTCAAATGTGTTTCCTGTAAACAACATATTGTAGGATTATGGTTTTTAATCCATTCTGCAACCTGTTTCCATTTTATGGGAGAGTTCATCCCATTCACATTCACAGTTATGATTACTATCTGTGTCTTTTTCTCCATCCTTTTCCCCCTATTTATGCTTTTCTTTCTCCTTTTTCCTTTCCCCCTTCACTAGTGTTTTGCTTTTGACCACACCTCCTTCAGTCCCTCCTCTCTTTTATTATCCCTTTCCCTTTTCTTCCCCTTTACTCTTACTGCTTCTTCCCTCCCTTCTTTCCCCCTCCTTTTCTTTCCCCCTCCTTTTCTTTCCCCTTTTCCCTCCTACTGCCTATAGGGCAAATTAGATTTCTATACCTAATTGATTATGTTATGCCCTTCTTGAGCCAAATCTTATGACAGTAAAGTTCAAACAATGCTCATGCCCCCTTCTTTCCCTCTGCTGTAATAGGATTTTGTGTCTTTTCCTGTAATGTAATTTGCCCTTGGCTGCCTCCTTCTTTCTCAGTACATTTTCTAAAATCAGATTAATCCACTTATTTGGATCCATTTAACCCACTTGATTAGATTTTTTTTATTATTACATCAAATTCAACTAATATCCACCCTCTTTATGTATACTCCTTTAACATGGTGTAATAACAATACAGTTCTCAAGAGTTGCAAGCATTCAAATTCTTAAAAAAGTTCAGTGAGTTATAGGAGAAATAGACAGCAAAACTATTGGTGCAGGACCTCAACCTCCCCCACTCTGAACTAGATAAATCTAAGCACAAAATAAACAAGAAAGAAGTTAAGGAGGTGAATAGAATTTTAGAAAAATTAGATATGGTAGACCTCTAGAGAAAATTGAAATGGGGGGGCAGCTAGGTGGCACAGTGGATAGAGCACCGGCCCTGAAGTCAGGAGGACCTGAGTTCAAATATGCACTCAGACACATAATACTCATTAGCTGTGTGACCCTGGGCAAGTCACTTAACTCCAATTGCCTCACCAAAAGAAAAAAATTGAATGGGGGGATAGACAGGAATATACCTTTTCTCAGTGGTACATGGCACTTACACAAAATTTGACCATGTAATAGGGCATAAAAACCTCACAATCCAATGCAGAAAGACATTAACATTAAATGCATCCTTATCAGATAATGATGCAATAAAAATTGTATGTAATAAAGGGCAATGGAAATAGACTAAAATTAATTGGAAACTGAATAATCTAATCCTAAAGAATGAATAGGTCATACAACAAATCATAGAAACAATCAATAAGTTAATTGAAGAGAATGAAAATGATGAGACAACAGACCAAAATTTATGGGATGCAGCCAAAGCAGTTGTTAGAGGAAGTTTTATATCTCTAAATGCTTACATGAATAAAATAGAGAAAGAGGAGATCAATGAATTGGGCATGTAACTAAAAAAAAAAACAGAAAAAGAACAAATTAAAAACCTCCAATTAAATAACAAATTAGAAATACTGAAAAACCAAGGAGAGATTAATGAAATTGAAATTAAGAAAACTGTTAAACTAATAAACAAAACTAAGAGCTGGTTTTATGGGGAAAAGCTAATAAAATAAACATTTGATTAATTTAATTTTAAAAAAAGAAAGAAAGCCAAATTACCAGTACCAAAAATGAAAACGGTGAATTCAACACCAATGAAAAGGAAACTAAAACAATAATTAAGAACTATTTTGCCCAATTGTATGCCAATAAATTTGACAATCTGAGTGAAATGAATGAATATTTTTTAAAAATATATAAATTGCCCAGATTAACAGAAGAGGAAGTGAAACACTTAAATAATTCCATCTCACAAAAAGAAATTGAGCAAGCCATCAATGAACTCCCTTAGAAAAAAATTCCAGAATCAGATATATTTACAAGTGAATTCTATCAAACACTTAAAGAACAATTAATTCCAATATTATATAGACTGTTTGGGAAAATAGGCAAAGAAAGAGTCTTATCAAATTCTTTTTATGATACAAATATGATGCTAATACCCAAACCAGGAAGAGTCAAAATAGAGAAATAAAATGATAGACCAATTTCCTTAATGAATATAAATGTAAAAACTTTAAATAAAACATTAGCAAATAGATTACAGCAACTCATCACCAGAATAATGCACTATGACCAGGTAGGATTTATACCAGGAATGCAGGGATTATTCAATATTAACAAAATTATCAGTATAATTGACTATATCAAAAACAAAACAGAAACTACACAATCATCTCAATAGATGCAGAAAAACCTTTTGACAAAATACAACACCCATTCCTATTAAAAACACTAGAAAACATAGGAATAAATGGAGACTTCCTTAAAATATAAGTAGCCCCTACCTAAAACCTTCAGCAAGCATCATATGTAATGAGGATAAGCTAAGAAGCATTTCCAATAAGAACAGGGGTGAAACAAGGATGTCCATTATCACCACTGTTGTTCAATACAGTATTGGAAACATTAGCTTTAGCACTAAGAAAAATGAAATTGAAGGCATTAGAACAGGCAAAGAAGAAA
This sequence comes from Phascolarctos cinereus, assembly GCF_003287225.1. Lineage (NCBI taxonomy): Eukaryota > Metazoa > Chordata > Mammalia > Diprotodontia > Phascolarctidae > Phascolarctos > Phascolarctos cinereus. Next base: position 50,217,600 of record NW_027555514.1, on the reverse strand, counting down.
CAAAGCTTCACTCTTTGCAGATAATATGATGATATACTTAGAAAATCCTAAGAACCAATTAAAAAACTATTTGAAACTTTAACAAAGTTGCACTATAAAATAAACCCACATAAATCATCAGCATTTTTATTATTACAACAAAGCAACAGCAAGAGATAGAAAGAAATTCCATTTAAAATTACATAGACATATAAAATATTTAGAGTCTGACTGCTGAAACAAACCCAGGAACTATACGAAACGATTGCAAAACACTTTTCACACAAATAGTCATTTCTAAATAATTGGAAAAACATCAGTTGCTAATGGGTAGGCCAAGCTAATATAATAAAAATGACAATCTACCTAAGTTAATTTACTTATTCAGAGCCATACCAATCAAACTACCAAAAATTATTTTATAGAGCTAGAAAAAATAATAACAAGATTCATTTGGAAGAAGAAAATTCCAGAATATCAAGGGAACTAATGAAAATAAATGCTAGGGAAGGTGGCCTAGCTATTCCAGATCTGAAATTGTAGTAAAAATTGTCAATCATCAAAACTACTTGGCACTGGCTAAGAAACACAGTGATGGATCCATGGAATAGGTTAGGTACACAAGACACAATAGTCAATGACTATAGTTATGTGCTGTTTGATAAACCAAAAAAACCCAGCTTCTGGGATAAGAACTCACTATTTGATAAGAACTGCAGGAAAACTGGAAAATAGTATGGCAGAAACTAGGCATAAACCAAAATCTTACACCATATACCAAAAGAAAGTCAAAATAGGTACATGATTTAGAAATGAAGGCTGATACTATAAGCAAACTGGGAGAGCAAGGAATAATTTACCTGTAGGATTTATAGAGAAGGGAAGAATTTATGATCAAACAAGAGATAGAGAACATTATGAAATGCAAAACGGATAATTGTGATTACATTAAATTGAAAAGTTTTTGCACAAACAAAGCCAATGCAACCAAGATTAGGAGGAAAACAGAAAACTGGGGAAAAGTTTTACAACCAATGTCTCTGATAAGGGCCTCATTTCTAAAATATATAGAGAACTAAGTCAAATTTATGGGAATATAAGTCATTACCCAATTGAGAAATGGTCAAAGGATATGAACAGGCAATTTTCAGATGAATAAATTCATGCTATCTATAATGATATGAAAAAATGCTCTAAATCACTATTAATTAGAGAGATGCAAATCAAAATGACTCTGAGGTACCACATCATACCTATCAGGTTGGCTAACATGACAAAACAGGAAAATGATAAATGTTGGAGAAGATGTAGGAAAATTGGAACACTAAGGCATTATTGGTGGAATTGTGACCTGATCCAATCGTTTTGGAGAGCAATTTGGAACTATGTCCAAAGGGCTATAAAAATGTGCTTCTTTTGACTCAGCAACAGCACTTCTAGGGCTGTATCACAAAGATATCATAAAAAAAGGAAAACGACCCACATGTACAAAAATATTTATAGCAGCTCTTTCTATGGTGGCAAAACATTAGAAATTGAAGGGATACCCATCACTTGGGGAATGGCTGAACAAGTTGTGGTATATGAATGTAATAGAATACTATTGTGCTTTAAGAAATGATGAGCAGGTGGACTTCAGAAAAACCTGGAAAGAATTGTATGGACTGATGCTGAGTGAAGTGAGCAGAACCAGGAAAACATTGTTCACAATAACAGCCACATTGTGTGATGACTAACTTTGATAGACTTAGCCCTTCTCAGCAATGCAAGGATCTAAGACGTCTCCAAAAGTCTCATGATGGAAAATACTATCCACATCCAAAGAAAGAACTATGGAGTTGGAATGCAGATCAAAGCATCCTATTTGCTCTTTTTTTTCCCTTTTGTTTTGGTGTTTGCTCTTTTTTGTGGTTCCTTCTAGTGGTTCTAATTCTTCCTTACAATATGACTAATGTGAAAATATGTTTAATAGAAATGTATATGTATAGCCTATATCAGATTGAGTGTCATATTGTAAGGGAGGTGTGGAGGGAGGGGGAGAAAAATTTTAAACTCCAAAGCTTATGGAAGTGATTGTTGATAAATCAAAATTAATTAATAAAAATTAATTAATTAACATACTATACATGATCAACTTTGATAGATTTAGCTGTTCTCAGCAATACAGTGATTTAAGACAATTCTAAAGGACTTATGACAAAAACTGCTAAACAACTCCAGAGGCATGTGGTGTCTGAATGCAGATGGGTGTGTATTCTTTTTTGCCTTTTTATTTGTCCGTTTTTTGTCTCTGTTTTCTTTCAGAACATGGCTAATATGCAAACGTTTTTCATTACTGCACATGTATAATCTATATCAAATTGCATACCTTTTCAAGCACGGACTAGGGGAGGAAGGTAAGGATAGAATTTGGAACTCAAATTTCTCAGAACTGAATGTTAATTGTTTTCTGTGTAATTGGGAAAACATATAAAATTAATTTTAAAAAGAAAGGAATTTAATTAGGAATGAGAACAAAATTTTCCATGCTATCAACATGTTTCTACTCACACTTTCCATGCTGAAAAATCAATATTAAAAACGGAGAGTGGGACTAATGTAAACTTTTTCAGAAATTTCATTGTTATATGTTTTTAAATGGTTTATAAATGGTTTCCTTCATTTTAGAGCTAAAGAAAGGAAATAAGTAGGCATCATGTATCTAGGCAGGGCAGTGCATAGAGCACTGGACTTAAAGTCAGGAAGAATAGAGTTCAAATCTGGAATCAGACACTAGGTATGTAACTCTGGACAACTCACTTTCAGCCTTGGTTTCCTCATCTGTAAAATGGAAAGAAAAACAGAGCTTATTTCTCAGCGTTTTTGTAAAGATGAAATGAGACAGTATTTGTAAAACTCTTTACAAAATTTAAAGTGTTATATAAGTGTTAGAAAATGATATATTTGTTCATTTGGTGGCTAGGTCTCCTGTATGGAAGCAATATAGGAACATGTTACTAACCATAAATTAGCTTCTGTTTTTAGGAGTGGAACTAAGGCCTATACAGAGAATCTGGATAAATATGTACAGAGATTTCATATATTATAGGTTTAATATAGAAATTAAAATCATCATGTATATGAATGATTGTTGCGAGCCAAGATGGCAGTAAATTGCCATAACTCTCCCTTATTAATCTCCAAACAACCACAAAATAGCACCCCAAAACAAATCCTGGAACAGCAGAACCAGCAAAAAGACAGAGTGAAACAATCCTTTAACCCAAAAAACTTGGAAGTTTGGCAAGAAAGATCCGTCTTACTGAGTAAAAGGGGAGCACAGTCCAGGACAGGAAGCATACCAGCAAGCTAGCAGTAAGCCCAACCTCAATAAACCAGCAGCAGATCAGGCAGAAGCCAACACCAGGACACCCCACATGCCTCAGCATAGCCAGGAGAATGGGCAGACTACAGCTTGGAACCCCATCATGTACTTAAGTGTAGCCCCAGGAAAACAGGCAACCTCTAGTGGCTAGACAGCCATGTGTAGCCCTGGGAAAATGCAGAAACACATCACCAACCTCAGCACATGCCATACACTAGCACTAGGACCCCAGCTCAGCATCACATAAGCTACCAGACACCTACAAGCCTCCAGCAGCACTACTCCCCAACCCACCCTGTCAACACAGCATGACATGAAAGTCCTCCAGGAAGCTCAGGCAAACATCAGTGCAGCACCAGGTAAACAGCCAGGGTCTACAGCCTCCGGCAAAAGAAGCCTGAGACAGTACCCCTTCCACCTTGCAAGCAGAGCTCAAATTTAAAAGAAAGAGGAAAAGCCAAAAAAGATGAGAAAAGCAAAAAGCAAAACAAAACAAAGACAAAAAAAAGAATCCGACCATAGCAATTCATTATGGTGACAAGAAAGAGCAAGACACAAACTCAGAAGAAGGCAACAATTTCAAAACACCCATGGGCAAAACCCCAAAGAAAAATGAGAAGTGGTCTTAAGCCCAGAAAGAACTCATGGAAGAGCTCAAAAAGGAGCTTAAAAATCATATTAGAAGTGCAGAAGGAAAAAGGAGGAAAGAAATGAGAGTGATGCAAGGGACTTATGAAAAAAAGAGCCAACAGCTTAGAAAAAGAAAACAACTGCTTAAAAAGTAGAATTGGCCAAATGAAAAAAGAGATACAAAAATCCACTGAAAAAAACAACTCCTTAAAAAGTATAATTAGCCAAATGGAAAAGGAAGCACAAAAGCTAATTGAGGAAAACAACTTAAATGTTAGAATTTGGCAAGTGAAAGCTAATGACTGTATGAAATATCAATAACCAATCAAACAAATTTTAAAAAATGAAAAAACAGAAGAAAATGTAAAATACCTCTTAGGAAAAATAACTGGCCTGAACAACAGATCCAAGAGAAATAATGTCAGAATCAGTGGTCTACCTGAAAGCCATAATCAAAAGGACAGCATCTTTCAGGAAATTATCAAGGAAAACTGCCCTGATATCCTGGAATTAGAGGGCAAAATAGGCATCAAAAGAATCTACCAATCACCTCAGGAAAGAGATCCCAAAACAAAAACTCCAACGAATATTACAGCCAAATTACAAAACTATCAGATCAAGGGAAAATACTGCAAGTGGCCAAAAAGAAACAATTCAAATATCAGGCAGCTGCAATCAGGATTACACAGGACTTAGCAGCTACAATATTAAAGGATTGGAGGTCATGGAAGATGATATTCCAGAAGGCAAAGGAACTGGGACTACAACCCCGAATCACCTACCTAGCATAATTAAGCATAATACTTCAAGGGGGAAAAGTGATCATTCAATGGAACAGAAGGATTTCAAGCTTTCATAAGGAAAAGACCAGAAGTAAACCAGAATTTTGATTTCCAATATCAAAGTGCAAGAGAAGCCTCAAAAAATAAAAACAGAAAAGAAAATATAAGATATTCAATGGAGCTGAACTATTTACATCTCCACAAGGGAAGATGATACTTGTAATTCTTAAAAATGTACCACTAATAGCATATCTACAAGGAATATACATAGAGGGTACAAGCATAAGGTGAATGTGAAGGTATGACAAAAATAATTGAGATGAGAAAGGAGTACACTAGGTACAGAAGGAAGAAGGAGGTAGAATGGGTAAATTAGTTCACACAGAGAGACATGAAAAACCTATTACAGTGGAGGAAAGATGGGAGGGTGAGTGATGGGCATCACTTGAGTCTTATTCTCATCAGTATTGTCTCAAAGAGGGAATCATATATAAGATCAGTTTAATATAGAAATCTATCTTACCAGACAGGAAAATAGAAGTGGAGGAGGTTAAGGGGGACAGGGATGAGCAGACTGGGGGAGATTACAGACAGAGGCAAAACCCTGTCAAGGAGGGAAAGGGTGAAAGGAGAGAGGACAAACAGGAGCAAAAATAAGATAGAGAGAAATAGACAGTTAATAATCATAACTGTGAATGTGAATGAGATGAACTCTTATAAAATGGAAACAGATAGCGGGGGGGAGCAAAAAACAGAATCATAAAATATGTTGTTTACAAGAAACACACTTGAAGCAGAGAGACACAATACAAAGTGAAGGTATGGGGCTGGAGTAGAATCTACTATGCCTCAGCTGAAGTTAAAAAAAAAAAGCAGGGATAGCAATCCTGATCTCATATAAAGCAAAATCAAAAATAGATCTAATTTAAAAATATAAGGAAGGAAAATACATCTTGCTAAAAGGTACCACAGAAAATGACTATCAAAACTAAATACATATGCACCAAATGGTGTGGTTTGGATGGTACAGCATCCAAATTCTTAAAGGAGAAGTTAAGTGAGTTAACAAGAGATAGAGAGCATTACAAAATGTATAATAGAGAATTTTGATTACATTAAATTAAAAAGTTTTTGTGTAAACAAAACCAATGCAACCAAGCTTAGAATGAAAGCAGAACGCTAGGAAACAATCTTTATGGCAAGTGTATTTGATAAAGACCTGTGTCAAATTTTTAAGAATACAAGCTATACTCAATTGATAAATGGTCAAAGGATATGAACAGACAGTTTTTAGATGAAGAAATCAAAGCTATTGATAAGCACATGAAGAGGTCTAAATCACTTTTGATCAGAGAAATGCAAACTAAAACGACTCTGAGGTATCACTTCATTCCTATCAGATGGGCTAATATGACTAAAAAGGAAAATGAAAAATGTTGGAGAGCTTATGGGAAAATTGAAAAAACTAATGTACTGTTGGTGGAGTTGTGAACTGATCCAACCATTCTGGAGAGCAATTTGGAACTAGGTCTGTATCCCAAAGAGATCATAAAAAAGGGCAAAGGACCTACATGTACAAAAATATTAATAGCAGCCCTTTTCATGGTGGCAAAATATTAGAAATCGAAGGGATGCCCAGCAATTGGGGGATGGCTGAACAAGCTGTGGCATAGGAATGTAATGGAATACTATTGTGCAAAAAGAAATGATCGACAGGCAGATTTCAGAAAAACCTGGAAAGATTTGTACAAACTGATGCAAAGTAAAATGAGCAGAACCAGGAAAACGTTGTACACAGTATCAGCAACATTGTGTGATGATCAACTATGAAAGACTCATCTCTTCTCAACAACACTATGCTCCAAGACCAATACAAAGGATTCATGAAGGAAAATGCTATCCACATGCAGATGAAGAACTGATGGACTCTGAATGCAGATCGAAGGATACTTTTTTCACTTCACTCTTTTTCATGTTTTTTTTCCTTTTAATCTATTTCTTCTTTCACAACTGTGATTAATATGATAGCGTATGTACAACCTATATCAAATTGCCTACCATTTTAGGAGAGGGAGGGGGAGTAAGGGAAGGAGAAAAAATTGGAACTCAAAATCTTATTAAAAATGAATGCTAAAAATTGTCTTGACATGTAATTGGGAAAAATAAGATACTGTTAAAAACATAAATTATCAGGTATAAATCTAAATTTGAATACTGGTAAATATGCTGAATTTTTTTTTAAATGTAAGAGAGGAGATTGGGTTTTTTAAGCTTTTAAAAATATTTTTCTTTGGTAGTATTCCTTTTGCTGTCTTCAAATTCATAAGATGCAATTAAGAGGATTAATTTAAAAAAAAATTTTAAAGAATCATCTACCACCATACAAAGTATCCAAATGGGCATATCTTATTTTGCCAAGCAGATACCATATAGATGGTTCTAGGTTATAGTTTTATTTTCCATTTAATTATTTTACCAAGAAGAAGAATAAGATTGTGGAGAGGGCAGGGCTTAGGCCTTGGAAGACAGGTTCAAGTACTTCCTCTGACCCATATACACATACGTGTGTGTGTGTGTGTGTGTGTGTGTGTGTACGTGTGTGTGTGTGTGTACATGTGTGACTGTGGGCAAGTGATCCAGCCAAGTTTCTAAGACTCTAAGTTGTTGCTTTGGTGAAGAAAATTTCCACATGAAGAATTTTTTACATCCATGAAATTACAGATCTAGCCCTACCTCTCCCCACCCCTAATAATGCTAACAAAATCAGTCTAAATTATTTTGCCCCACCCCCAAAAAATAAAAAAACGAAAAACTATTTCACTAAGACAAAAATTCTCTCTATTCTTACTTAATGTTAATATATTTCAGTCTGATGATAAATAATGTATTATTTGTGTTATAATTTTTGCAATATCTTTGGCTGGATAATAATCTTATTTCAGTGCTTACAACCCACCCAATCACATTGGTCAAGATGTGGAAGCCATAACAATAGATTGTACAATATTTACTTACATACTTAACTTCTATAGACAGTCATACTTAGAACAGACCAATTCTGCCTTGGACATTCTACATGATTATTGAAGTATTATTGATGAGATAACTGTTTGCAAATAGGGCTTCTGAGTGGAACTGCTTTATGCCATAAACTATGATCTTTGAGACGGTGCTAACTTACATTTAAGTTACTTAGTGTTCTACTTGTGATCTTTAAATAGAGAAATCACATCAATAATTTTTAAATTGTCCCTGTGTTTATTCTTACATTAAATTTATCTGTAGTATAACATATGTTGGTAATAATCACAAAATTCCTCCTAATCTTAAACCTCAAGTCATGTACCATGCTTGAAGACAAATGAGCTAATGACAGTAAAGTATCATATCTTCTCAAGTCAAATAATCTTTTGATTTGCATGAAATCAATGACTAGCTATAATGATTCATGCGGTAGTGTGACACATTTTTACTGCACTCTATAAACCTCTCCAGAAAGCATCTATTTAACATTCTAAGTTTCTGCATTTGAGACCTTGAGGTATAAATAATACATTTGTCCACTGATAAAGCACAATATTTACGTAAGGCTGGGCTGATGCCTGCAATAAGACCATCACTCTGGTGCATACAATGATTACACAGCCATATAAATGCTGACATTCATCTCAATTAAAACCCAAGTTTCACATAGTGGCAAGTTTTACGTGGTTAAATCATTAGTGCCCCTGTGAAGCAGGACATTTTTTCAAATAACGTGATGAACGTCAAGGTATAATGCAGTATGCTTTATAAATGCCATTCATGTGTGTCTTTGGATCAGGGAAACCTTACTGGTACTTTTTTCGTACAAATCATAGAAACTCTCATGGGGCAGGCATAAAGAAGTCAAAATATAGACTTACCTAGTTAGAGAACACATGTTAAACATATCTGCTAGGACTGCACAAAAGGACGGGCTTGTGAAAGTCTTCCAATAGAAAAGTCTAAACTCAGTGATGATTTTTCTAATTATTCCTTTTTCCTAAGTAGCATCTATAACCAGCCTGCCCACTGCTGCAAAGTCTTCTCCACTTACAAAGATTTAACACATGATCTGAGTGACAAGCGACACCCTATGGCCCTGCTGCTGGTATACAAGGTCCAAGGGGAATTGTTCCTGTGATCCACAATAAATTCTGGTAAGACTAGGACATCTTAAAGAGTTGATCTGGGAGAGTCAAACTAAAACTGATTCATTTTGCCTTCATCATCAACAGTGAGGATCTACATTATATCATCTTAACTTAGAAATTACCCACTGTGCCATGCAATTTGGCCTACATATGCCTGCTCTCTCAGTTTATATCTCCATAGGTAAAATGGTCTGGTAATTTGAGTTAGTATTTGGACAGGCCTGTTAACGAAGGAAAAAATCTTGATATCTGATTCTGTAGATTATAAAGATTTAAGGAATGTGTGGATTGGGCTTCAATTCAACAAGCATTTATTGGGTACCTAATATGGTTATCTACAATGGAAGGGAAAGAAGGGAGCAGAATAACTATGTATATAGGGCCAACTTTGTGCCAGGCACTGTGCTAAGTGCTTTACAATCATTTCATTTGATTCCCACAACACCTCTGTGTAGTAGATGTTATCTCTACTTTTAATGAGTAAACTGAGTCAAAATGGGGGTTAGATGACTTGCCCAAAGTCAGACAGTGGATTTGAACTCAGGTTTCCCTGAATGCAGGCCAAGGACTTTATCCACTGCACCACCAGCTCCATCTAAGGGATAAAACATCAAAAGCAAAAGGATCCCTGTCCTCAAGGAGACTACATCTTACTAAGAGAGTTGCAGTGGGTCCAAGGTAAAGTATGACACAAGGTATATGAATCCCACCCCTGATACCTCCTAAGCTGTGTGATCATAGGAAAGTCATTTAAACTATGTCTCAGTCTCCTCATCTGGAAATGAGGACAGAACACACTATAGGACCTGGATCAGTGGGACTTGAAATCATAACCTTGTGTTAGATTCTACCATTGACAATTAGTAGCTATTATAATTGGCAAGTTCTTTAACTTCTATAAGACTAAGCAACTTTGCAAGACTTACCTAATTAAATCAACAAGTCTTACCAACACCACCATGACTTATTCATACATTCCCATATCTGTTTCCTAGAGCTGTTTGTAAAGTTCAAAATTAAATAATGTATGCAATGCATTTTGCAAGCCTTCAGCTGCTATGTAAATGTTAGCTATTATTGTTATTAGGGAAGCTACTTGGTTCAGTGGAAAGAGTGCTGAGCTGAAGACTCATCTTCCTGAGTTCAAATCTGGCTTCATATACTTACTAGCTGTGTGACACTGGATAAATCACTTGACCCTGGTTTGCCTCAGTTTCCTCATCTGAAGGAAATGGCAAACCATTCCAGTATCTTTGCCAAGAAAACCTCCAACAGTGTCACAGGATGTCAGACATGGCTGAAATGACTGAATGAAAAAATAAAATTATTATTTAGACAAAAGTGAAATACTAGGAAGTAAAATGCTCTTGAAATGAGGAAGGATAAAAGTCAACTGGGAAAATTAATCTGAGAAGGTGACAATCTGAGCTATGAAAAAAGATGGGGCTTTTCAAAATGGAAAGATAAGGAGATGTTGTGTTCCAAGGACGATGACTGCCTGGTGTCATCCATCAAACCCTCTGCTTATGCTTATCTAACCTACTCATAATTAAGATGTCTAAAGATGGCTAGTTTTGTGCAGCTCTCTTCACCATATTAGTATAAAACATATAATCTCCTAACATCTATAGGTATTGAGTACCAGTTGGTTCCCTAGAATTCAGTTGCATATGGGTTCAGTCATACTTTCCAATATAAGGACTCAGGATGAGACACAAGATATACATCTTGTGTGAGTGAAGGTCCTTGATCCAGTCAGTCAAAAGACATTAAGTACTTACTATATGCCAAACACATTGTACTAAATACTGGGAAGACGAAGACAAAGACAAAACCAGTGTCTGTACTCAAGGAGTTTAAATTCTAACTTGGGATATATGTAAATAACTAGGTATATACACAATATAAATATATAATATATACATAAATATTGTGTATGTATTGTACACAAGAATGTGTATATACACTATATACATAGACAACCAGGGACAGGAAGTAGTCTCAGAGGGAGAGACACTAGAAGTTAGGAGAAACCAAGAAAGACCTACTGTAGAAGATGGGATTTAAACTGAAGTTTGAAGGGAAGAAAATAAATAAGCAAAAGGGAGAGGGAAGAACATCCAGGGCATGGAAGATGGCCAGTGCAAATGCATGCAGATGGAAAACAGTGTGTCACGTTCAAAGAATAGCAGACAAGCCCTTCTAGCTGAATCACAGAAGGTATGGAGGCAGGTAAACTGTAAAAGACTAGAAATATAAGAGGCCAGGTTATTAAGATCTTGAAATGCCAAACAGAAATTTATATTTGATTTTGAAGGTAATAGAGAACCACTGGAGATCAATGAGGTGGGGAAGAGTTAAATGGTCAGACCTACGTTTTAAAAAATTAACTTTGGCAATGATGAATGGGAATGTGGAAGAAACTCGAGAAAGGCAGACCATTTAGAAAGGCTTTGCAATGGTCTAGGCAAGAGGTGGTTAGGACCCAAACTAGGGTTATGGATAAATGAGTGGAAAGAAGGCAATATATACAAGTGATGATACAAACGTGAAACTGACAAGATTTGCTGAGAGACTGGATATCTGGAATGAGCGAGAGTGAGAAGTTGAGGATAAACCAAGGCTCTGAGCCTGGGTCACTGAAAGATGGCAGTGCCCGTGACAATAACGGGGAAATTTGGTTTGTATATTATTCAATAAAGGCTGTGGTTACCTTACAGTGGGAGTTGCTAGTGCTCCATTTCTCAAAATTCCAAACTATTACAAGGTGGCATAATTAGAACACATAAATCCCCAAAATAGAAAAATCATTGTGTAATGGCAACCTGGCAATGGTGGGGAAGTAGCAGCAGGAATAAGTAGCATTATCCCTCTTCCTGGCCTTATGAGTGAGGGAGCATGACAGAAAGATTAGTCTCCATTAGTGAATATTTCAAGAGACATTCTATCATAAAAAAAGCTGTATTTCAGTGAATTTGAAGAGAAGGAAGAAATTTAAAGAAAAGTTTGAATGTATATTTATATTAATGTAAATGTATATTTATAATAAAATGAGGCGATATGGTACAATGGAAAGCGTACCGGGTTTGGAGTCATGGGTGCTGTATTCAAAAATCAATTCTGTCATTTACTACATCATTTACTATGAGACACTGGAAAAATTATCTAACCTCCCCGATCTCAGTTTCCTCATTAGTAAAACTGGACTAGAGGAACTCAGAAGTAGCTTCTATCTCTAAGCAAGGATCATATTTAAGGGGCAGCTAGGTGGCGCAGTGTATAGAGCACTGACTCTGAAGTCAGGAGGACCTGAGTTCAAATTCAGCCTCATACCAAACACTTGACACTCACTAGCTGTGTGACCCTGGCAAGTCATTTAACCCCAATTGCCTTAAAAAAATTAAATTAAAAAAGTATCATATTTAAAGAAAAATCTCAAAAAGCCCAAGATCAAGGCCTAGTTTAGTGGCAGAAGGTTGACCAGCACTGGAACAGAAGAACAAGAAGAGATATCAGGGTTAGGATATAGAAAGATATAGTATATATGGTGATTAAAGAATATGATGAATATGCTAAAAAAAAAATGACTTTAAAATCTTCCTGTCCATAAATTGAGTCTCAATACTGAGTCACAATACTGAGTCACAGAAACCAGTCTTGGACATATTATCTATTGTAGACAGGAGAAAAACGTTTGGCCATCATTTCAGTGATGCTCATCTTTTTCAGAAATAACGTCTCTGAAATAAATGTCAACTACTGTTTTCTCTTGCTTAAATAACTTATGTGTGTGGTTATGCTCACTTTAAAGATATTTCCCCACTCCCAGCATGCAAAAATTTCAAGCCAATTCTGTATAACTTACAATACTCTATATGTTTCCATTAAGTGCTGTAGATGCCATCACAAATATATGCACCATTAGACATTCACTTGAAATTTTGACTTGCATTTGAGCCCAGAGAGTTGGTGATTAGGATTTAGTATTTATAGATAGCATACTTTTTGGACCTCCAAAAAGATACCTCATCAACAGTTAGGGTAATCAAGAAAACTACCAAAAATACATAAACTCTCCTATTTTCTGACAGGAAAACAAGATGCTTCATTGTTAATTAGCCACAGTGAAAATGAATGAAATATGTGTTTGAGATGCAGGGCGTTGACAGCTTAGAAGCTGACATCAGAAATTCAAAATAAATGTGCATCAGCAGAGGAAAGAACTTGGTACTGCTTCTAGTCAGAATAGAGAGGGTAGGATGAAAAACTAAGCAGGCACTAGCTTGAGATCACTAAAATGTAGAAAGTTCTATGGGGTCACTAAGACCCTTCCAAAAAGAAGGGTCAGAGCAGATACAAGGGACTATTAGTCTGAATAAGGCACCTCGTGGGATCCAGGACCTGTATGGCCCCAAAATAAAGGAAACAAAAAGCACTTGGACTTCACTACGCGGCGCAGTGGATAGAACACCGGCCCTGGAGTCAGGAAGACCCAAGGTCAAATCTGGCCCCAAAGACACTAGCTATGCGACCCTGGGCAAGTCACAACCTCTCTTTGCCTTAGTTTTCTCATCTCTAAAATGAGCTGGGGGAGGAAATGGCAAACCACTCCAGTATCTTTGTCTCGATGAAGGTCACAAAGAGTCAGACGTGATGGAACAACAACACAACTCTTGAACTTGGCCACAAAGTTGAAAGCACATGCAACCGAAGATCGTGTCTGCCACTGCCCTGCTATGGCTGCTTCCAGTCACTCAGGGTCTTCTAGGCTCTCTTGTTACTTCACCCCTACCCCTAGCTGTTACAATCACTAGGGCTGAGAGCCTCACCCTATAATACTGAAGGGCAGGTAGTCAGATAAGAATTCATAGAAAAGGGAGGTGAACCAGTGCATAAGTATTAACATCACCAAGGAAGATAATTTGTCCTGAGGTCTCCGACTCGTCCTTGACTGTCTCACTGGATATCTTAGCAAAAATGATGGAGAAAGGGTGACAAGGGAGAAAAAGGAGGAGCAGAGGTCAACCAACTCTATACTGAAGACTTCTTTTTACAGGCTCAGAACAAAGGAGGTTATGTGTGACCCAAAATTGCCAATGCAATCATTGAGACCGAATTACCCATCCTCTAAGGTGTTAATGTTCCAGCTGATGCCTAATGAGGCTGATAGTGAATATGCCCACAGTCCAAAAAGACATACAAATGACTCGCATTTGGTCACACAGGTAGACCTCAGGACACTTTTCTCCTGGCAATGCTTGCTTTCTTTAGCTGAGACAATAACGGGAAAAGCCATAAAGCTTCCCATTTTTTTTTCCTGCTTTGGAGACTTGAACGTACAGTAAAAGACATTTCCCCCACCCCTCCCCCACACACACCTTTTTTCCCCCTGCAATTCACATGTTAGCCAGAAATCCTTGGTTGTTCTCTTTGAGGAGCTATTCAAAATTCCATCAAACACTTTCAGCCACAGAAATTTGCACAAAAAATATAACTTAGAAGGCAGCTAGATGGCACAATGGATACAGCACTGGGACCAGGAAGACCTGAGTTCAAATCTGGCCTCAGACACTTACCCAGCTGTGTGACCTAGGCAAGTCACTTAACCTCTCTTTGCTTCAGTTTCCTCATCTGTAAAATGAACTGGAGAAGGAAATGGCAATGAATATCTTTGCCAACAAAATCCCAAATGGGTCACGAAGAGTCAGACATGACTGAAAAACAACCGAACAACAACATCGTAGAAGGCATTCAGCTAGCTTAAAGCAAGTGTTTTCTTTTTTTTTTTCCCAGATATCAGCCTCAGAATTTTAGAGATGAAAGATACCTCAGAGATCCTATGAGTCCAATTCTTCTATTTTCCATTTGAGGAAGCTGAAGTCTAACAAGATTAAGCCACTGCCCAAAAGTCACACCACCAGCTGGCCCCAGAGCTAGGCTAGTACATGGATCTCTTGGCATTCAGTCTCATGATTTCACACCACAATTACTTCAAGTTTTTCATATTCTAGTGGCATGAAAAGTGATCATTTGGTCACTGGTATCATTAAATCAGTCCCAAAATCATTCCTGTAATCTGAGCAGGCCAGAACTTAGACATTCAATTGGCCAACAGCTCCCAAAGGTTGAAATATGGATAGTTCAGGCCCCTAAGCTTTTAATTTTTTTTCAATTAAGAAGCATTTATTTCTCTCCCTTCTACCCCCTTGAAGAAAAAAAAATCAAAGAAAAATAAATATACACATAAAACAAATTCCCACATTGGTCACATATTAAAATGTGTCTCATTCTGCATTTTTAGTCCAGCACATCCGTCAGGAGAGAAATCTAGGAAGATTGGTATGAACTGATAGGGAGCAAAATGGGCAGAATTAGAACATTTCATATTATGACAACATGGGGAAAACAAACATTTTTCTAAGAAGTTTATTTTGGGGCCTGAACTGTTGGGTAAAGATGGGTTCCTGGGATACTTTAATAGCAGAATAAAAGCATTTGACCCTCTACTCTAAGCCCGGGGTGGGGAGGGGGAAGGGGCACCTACACCATATTCCTGATGGAGAAAATATTTGGGCCTTGCTTCAGGGAGCTTAGCCCCAGTTTGAACCTGTCACTGTCATCCTTTCACCTGAGGCTGCAGCTGTCAAGTAAAATGCTAGTCTCAGAAGGGGTCATGGGAGTGAGAGGTCATGTGCTAAAGAGGTAGACAGCATGGTCTGGAAGCTTATATGACAGGGCTGTATGGATAGGTGGATGACTGAGTCAGACAGGGCTCAGCCCTTTCCTGGAATGCACTGTCAAACTCATCATCTCATAAATGAGGTCAGATTCCAATAGTCTCTTCTATGCCGATGCAATTAAGACTTCTCCAGTGGGTCCTTTTCATTCTCTGTGTTAAGAGAAATGCTCTTTCAGACCCTACGTCTCCTTCTGAAATGACTACGAGTCATGTGGGTAGCATTTGGTTACCAGAACAGAGGAGACTATGTTTATTTTTATCTCCCTTTCCTTCTGTCTGAGGGGAGTTTCAGCAAGCCCCAAATCCATAGAATTTCTACCTCTAAGCCCAGAGACAACATCCTATAGAACAGGCAAACAAATCCACAAAACAGAAAGAAATAGGGGAATAAATATTCCTGGAGTGGAGAGTCTGAAGAGAAGAAGTCTCCTCAAACCCAGCTCATGTTTGTCTCACTTTGTGGTTCAAAAAGCATTTTTCTTAGAGGCAACAATGTAAGGAGATGATGCATGAAGTAGTGTCCCCATTTTATAGATAGAAAAATGGAGGTTTTACAGATGTTAAGGGACTTGCCTATAGTTTCAGAGAGACTAGCAGAGCTGTGATTTAAACCTAAGTCCAACATTGTTTCCACTAACCCTCACTGCCTCTCTTCTCAACAAGAAAAGACATAAATAAATATGGTCTCCTTCTATTCTTCCTACTTCAAACAATACACTTTTCTTTTGGCTGGAGACTAAAGAAGCATCTGTTGCAGAGGAAAGAGTTTTGGATTAGAAGTCAGAGGGCTGGATTTGAACTCTGGTCCTTTGGCTTTACTATTGGGAAAAACACATCAACATATCAATAGTTTTTGGATGTATATTAAATATTTCCACCCCAGTCTCTCCCCCTCCCCTAGTCCTGCAATGAAAAGAGGAAAGTACATTTTCTTATCTCATTTCTACTCAAGGGCCAAGTTTGATCAATATCATAATATCAATAATGAGCTAACATTTATATAGGACCTATATGTCAAGCATTGTGCTGAGTGCTTTACAAATATTATTTCATATTATTTCAACAACCCTGGAAGGCATTATTATTATCATCTCCATTTTGTAGCTGAGGAAAGTGAGGCAAACAGAGGTGATGTGACATGCAGAGCCATAAAGGCTAGGTTGGAAGTCAAGTCTTCCTGCCTCCAAGTCCTGAGCTCTATCCATGGCACCACTTAGCTGCTCCCATTTTACAGTGCTGTCTAACTCCCAATGTGGCCTTGCACAAATCTTTTTCTTTATTTAGGCCTCCATTTTCCCATCTATAAAATGTGGAAATTTAACTAACTGGCTTCTAATGTCCCTTCCAACTCCAAATCTATGACCTTAAGATCTCAAGCTTTCCCATGTTTTTTCTGAAGCATGTTGTAGTAGAAATAACCCTGGATCTGGAGTAAGAAGATCTGGATTCAAAGTCTGCCCTTAACCTCTAAGACCTTGTACAACTTCTACTGCTGCTACTGCTACTACTATACTTCTAGTACTAAATACTACTCCTGCATAGTACTATTAATACTAAACACTATTATTTATTATTATTAGCATTATTATTAGCATTCACATAGCTTTTGAGGTCTGCAAAGCACTGTATAAATATTATTTAATTCTCACAACAATTCTGGTAGATAAGTGCCATTATAATCTTCTTACAGATAAGGATACCAAGGCCGAGCAAAATTATTAACATTGCTAAGTGTCTAAGGCAAGATTTGAACTCAGTTCTTTCCGATTCCAAAACCAGTGCTCTCAACCCACTATATCAGATTGCAATGTCTCTCCATGCCTCACTCTATCTATAAAATGAAGATGTTAGACTGGGTAATTTCCAAGTTCCCTTCTAGCTCAGGATTTTAATCTATATTTTGTTCAAGATGATACTCAAAACTTAAGTAATTTTTTTAAAAGCACAGAGGTTTCAGTTAATCAAATTCTATCTTGAGACAAGATGATATATAACCTCTGTTGAGTTTAGAATCTACTATCCCCAATAGCATATATTTAATCACATCTTCTTGGAACATCCATGAAATTAAAACAGCATGTGCTGGTAAATGTTTAACAATTGACTGTCCAAATACATCCATACATTGCATATTTTTAAATTTAATCCATTTTATTACCACTTTCTCTACCCCTTTCATAAGTCTAGAAAATCAACAAAACAGTAAATCAAGCCCTGATTTGTAACATTTGCTAGTATCTGAAGTATAAAGGCTTGCATAGAAAATTCTCTTATGAGCCGGTTCAAGCTGACTCCAGCACACCACTAAATCTGACCAAAAATAGAATTTAAGCCACCTGAGCAAATTCATGCTGGCCTTAGATGACCGAGGTTCAAATCCCGCTTCTGATGCTTACTACCTGTATGAACTTGAGCAAGTCACATAAGAGCTTCAAGGGCCTCAGTTTCCTCATGTGTAAATTCTGGCACTGGACTAAATAACCTCAGAGAGCCCTTCTAGCTCTGAAACTATCATCTCATGACTCCACTCAGAAGCACTCAGGAAGCTATTAGCATTTGGCAATTTGGTCTAAAAGCGCTTGAACGGTTTCATAGACTGAAGAGCTAAGGTCTGTCTAACTACTGACTGGCTGCAGATTCATTCATTCCAGCTCTAACAGTCTATGAGTTCTGACTTCGGTAGATCCAATTGATCCAATCAATCAATAATCATCGATTAAGCACTTACTGTGTACAAGGCTGTGCTAGGGACTGGGGATACAAAGAAAGGCAAAAACAGTCCCTGCTCTTAAGGAGTTCACAGTCTAATAGGGGAGACAACATCTAAATAAGTATTTACATACAAGATGCAAGAGTAGATGAAATGTAACTAAGAGTCTAATAGCTGGAGGGAAGGGGGAAGCATGTTAAGTCTCATGCCAAAAAAAAAAAAAGTGGCCTTTGAGATCAGACACTTTTTCTTTACTTCCTTTATTTTTCTTGGTGTTTTTTTTTGGTCTGTTTTCTCTCACTGCTTTATTTACATAGAAATGTGTATCGCATGACTATACATGTATAATCTATATCAAATTGCTTGCCTTATTAATGAGAGGGGAGGGGGAAAGATAGAGAATTTGGAACTAAAAATCTGGGAGGGGGAGAATGTAGAAATCGTTTTACATGAAATCTGGGGAAAATAAAATATTAAATTTTTAAAAGTGGCATTTGAGGCAAGTCTTGAAGGACACTGGGGAGTCTAAGAAATGGAGACGGAGAAAGAGAGCTTTAAGCACGGAGACAGTGCAAAGTCATGGAAAAGGAAGATGGCGTGTCATGGGCAAGAATTCAGAATGACTGAATCATAGAGGATCTGGAGGGGAGCAGATTGTAAGAACATTGAAAAAGCAGCAAGGGACCAGGTTGTGAAGGGCTTTAAAAGTCAAACAGAGGATTTTTATCCTGGATGTAACAGGGAACCACTGGAGCTGAGTAAGTGGAGAGGCCAGAGGGAATCTCTGAAGGTTCCTGTCGCACAAAATCTTCAGCCTTGCCATTTAGAGCTGTGCCCCATTTGAAACTGCTCATTAGACACCTATTCAGAAAAGTTACCGTCTGAATTCATTCCCTAAAATAAAATACAAACCATGACCTTTCCTCTCCACTTTACAAAGAATGTTGCCAAGTTAAACATTTCATTTCCTATGTCTGCCTCTGACACTTAGCAGATATATGACCGTGGACAGGCCCTTAACTCCCTGAGTCTTAGTATCCTTACTTGTAAAAATGGGAAAAATAATTCCTGTAATATATCTTTCAGAGAGCTGTTTGGAAGTTCAAGTGAAATAATTTATATAAAATGTTTTGTAAACTTTAAAGTACTATTATAAATAAAGTACTATTATAATTTTAAGCCAAATAATAAAATCTTTCTAAAAAGACACCTACTTGGATATATCTAGACTTGTATAAAGCAAGCCCTGGATGAGTTTCTGATGTTATCTCTGTCTTCCTTCTCTTTGTCAAAGAGGATATTATATGATACCTTTACTAGGAATCCTGTTGCATGACGTTGACAGACATCAGTTGACAGGCAACAGTCATTTACTTGTTATGAGCAAAATATTTGAAAGGAAGAACATTTGGAGACAAAACTCTCCAAGATTATATATAAATTTTTTGGCTAGGCAATGGTGTTAAGTGATTTGCCCAGGGTCACACAGCTAGTATCAAGTGTCTGAAGATAATATATCATTAAAATAAATAGCAAATGCTACATTTGGGTTCAAAAAGCAAACTACCTAGAAAATGAAATATGAAAGGGACTATACAAAAGTTCATGTGAAAAGGACCCAGAGCAGGAAGGGCTACTGGATGAAAGGAAAAGTAAATCACTATTGGTGGAGTTATGAATTTGTCTGTTCATTTTGGGCAAAAATTTGGAATTATACCTTTTAAAAAAGATTAGTTGTCTATACCCTTTAATACAGAGATTCCAATAGGAGGCATACATCACAATGAAAGCCAAAGATGAAAACAAAGTTTCAATATATATCAAAATTATTTATAGCATCTTTTTTATGGTAGCAGAGAATTGGAAACCAAGATGGTGCCAAATGATTGAAGATGCTCAAACACATCATGGTATATGAATATAACAGGATATTATTGTGCAACAATAGTAAATGTAAATTATTCATTGAATCATAAATTTAGAGACAGAAGAGATCTTTGAGGCCATCTAATCCAATGAATTAATTTTACAGTCGAGGAAACTGAGAACCCAGTGAGCTGAAATGACTTCCCACCCAAGTAGTAAATGGCAGAGGTAGTATTCGAGTTCTAGACTCTCTAACTTTGAATCTAACACTCCTTCCACCACACTAATGTTGCAGAAATCATGGAGAGATTTATACAAATATATACAGAGTAAAATAAATGGAACTGGGAAAATTATATTATATACAGAAAAACCTACAGCATTGTCATGGACAGAAAAAAATCAAACTGAATGCTATATTATAACAACCAAACAGCCCCAGAGAAGAATTGAGTAAACGTACCTTCTCCCCCGCTTTATAGAGATGGGTAACGAAGAATTGTATTTCATTTCCTATACTATCATCCTTTTGGTGTGGAGGTTAATTTTATAAAATAGCTTTTTTCTTGTGTTTTATTTATATTTTTGTAAAACTGTTCAAGGGAGTGATTTTTCTGATAGGGAAGGAAGGAGGGAGAAACATATTGAGAAATGAAGGTGACATAAGAACAATGAGAAGAGAAAAATACCCAGAATTTTATTGGACTGTAAGTTTCAAATGAATCATTTCAGGCCACATAAAAAAGACTTGTATCTATAACAAGGAACTTCTAGTCTAGCTGTGTATTATCCTGGTCAGACCACACCTGGAAGACGCATTTCAAGTTCCAAGCATCTCATTTAGGGAGGGGCATCAACAAGATGGAGAGTTTTCAGAGGAAGCTAACCATCATGAGGGGACAGGGAATCATATAATATAAAGATTGGACAAAGGAGTTAGGGGTGTTTGGCATAAAGAATAAAAAAATCTTAGTGGGGAAATGGTAACTGGCTAGGTATCTGAAGTGCTTTCCCATGCAAAAGGAATGAGATCTGTTTTACTCAGATCAGTTGGGACCAGTAGGTGGAAGTTTCAGCAAGATAGGTTTGTCTTAACGTTAGGAAATTTTTTTGCAACAATAGAAATTACACAAAAGTGGAACGGACTGTCTATGATGGTAGTGATGATTCTTACAGCTAAAATTTATTTAGCATTTTAAAGTTTATATACATTATTTACCTTAAAATGAAATGAGGGAGTTCTACATCCCAGGAGGCCTTCAAACAGAAGCTGAATAACTACTTGTCTTGGTATTTTAAAGGAGGTTCTGACAAAGATGAAAAGATGGATCTCAACATGGGATGTCGAAGGCAAGTAGATCAATATAGGTCAGAAGTGTCAAGTCCATGTCCTAGTACTGATGTTTCCCAGCTGTGAGACTTTGAACAAGCTCCCCAATTTCTCTGGGCCACCATTTCTTCAACTTTAAATTGAGAACATTGGACTAGTTATTCTTCTCTATGATTCCTTTCAGCTCTAGTACTCTATGATTCTATAATGTACTTTTTGAGGGGAATTCTACAGTGGTCCAGGTGAAAGATAATGGGGTCAGTGGAAATAGAAAGAGATGAATCTGAGGCAATTCTCCCAAGATCCACTGCTGTTTACCAGTTTAATTAATGAATATGGGAAGGATAACCCAAAGCTCAGAGTTATTAGAGGTAAAGATAAGCCAAAATGTCAACAGTAATGCAAGGGAAATCTGAAAGCTAATACTGGGGAGGATCTGAATGTGGCATGACCAAATCAGCATTAACACAACCTTTGTCTTAATGAAAAGAGAAATAAAGATTTCAGATGTTGTACACTGAATGTATAGTCTTACCTTGATATATGTAGTTTGGTAGTTCCCAGTTATATGTTGTCTGTTAATACATCTTATTGCTAGTTTCCCTGTCCCCATTCAGGCACTGGACTGAAGCAAGCAAGGACAGGTATCAAAGAATCTTGCACAGAACTGGCAAATGTCCTATGGATGCAGTGTGTTGGCAGAATCAAGATGACTGGGATGGTTTGGTCATGGCATCAAAACCCCAAATGACAAAGTATTTCTTTATGAGAAATTGGAAGCAAGATTTGCGTCATATGGAATGACAGGGTTATTTACCAGAGAAGCAAACACAAAATACAAGGTAAACAGTCAGACTGCATATCTGAAGACACAAAGTGACAATAAGGGAATTAGAAAGATCAAAGGGACAGACCTGCTATACATTCTGAAATCAGACTATACTGTCTAGAAACCAGGTATCCAATCAATTCTGAACTAGAGCAAAGAGTTCTTGCACAATTTATTGCACTCAGTTTGACGAGCATGCCTGCATACATTTCAGGACAGGCATTTGATGCTATCTCTTTCCTTATGCCTTCAAAGGAATTTCAGTAGTGGGCAGTTCCAAATGACTGTGGGCATTTGAGAAGGGGGAAATAACGAATTCAGACTGAACAGCCACATGGGTTCCTTTTCCTTTGCCTACATAAGAACCAAACAAATTCAGGCTTTTCCAAAGGAAACTGTTTTCATAAATCTTCCTCAATCACACAGAAATTTGAAAACTATCATATTTTATTAAGAAAACAGTGTGCTGGTAATCAAATGTAGCCACCCCAAAATACATAAATGTAGACTTAGCAGTAAAGATATGTTGAGGCCACACTGCAGCTTTGGAATCCACAAAACTTCTCCCTATGATACTACCTCCCACTTATTTTTCCCCAGATACTGTACTCAATGGAGAACTAATTAAAAAGTAAGATCACTGAGATCATGAGAAGCAATGTGGGATAGTGGATAGGGTCCAGGAAGCCTACATAGACTCAAGTGTTGTGTGCCTTGGGCAAGTCACCCACCTAATCTCGGTGCTCTCCTCCAGGGCTTCTTAAACTTTTTCCACTTGTGACCCCTTCAGCACTTAAACTGGGTTGCAATCCACAGTTTAAGAAGTGCTGCATGAGTGAACTCCATAAGACTAGGTTGTAGAGAAGTGCTGACCTGCACTAATAAAAAAGTGTTTCTTTAGCTAGTAGTTCCCTAAGAACATTCAAGGTCATCTAGTCCAACCCTCTGATTTTTTAAATGAGGAAACTGAGTCTCTGAGAGATTAAATTGACTTGTCCAATGTCTTACAGGTAGCAAGTGTAAGAGCTGGGATTTGAAACAGAATCTCTAACTTTGATTTCAGTACTCTCTCCATAGTACCACGCTGCCTCCCTTCAAATAAGCAACAGAATTTTTAAAATACAGTGTACCCTTTCCATACACTATAGAAAGTTAAGTTAAAAACCATGTGTTATTGTTAGTGGTGGTCCTTCCTTCTTGAAGAGGACCAGTGACATCAGAAGAGTGGTGCCTTGACTTGCAAGTGAATTGGATTTAATTGAGGTAGAGCTGTGCAAAGTCATCACTACCACTCTCTCCTCCAAAGTCGTCAGAATCCAGGGGCAAAACATAGGTCAAGATGACTGCTGATTGCCCCAGATGTAGTGGGGAACCTTGACCTTTCAAGCAATTATTAGGTGCTCACTATATATGAGGCACTGCACTGAGCAATGGGGATACAAAGAAAGGTGAAAACTGTTTCTGTCCTCAAGGAACCCACTTTCTAATGCGAAGACAACATGCAGACAGCTATGCGCAAGCATTATATACACTGGATAAATTAGAGATCATCTCAGATGGAAGAACCTAAGACTAAGGTGAACTGGGAAAGGTTTCTTAGAGAAGGTTGGACTTTAGCTGAGACTTGAAAGAAGCCAGGGGACAGAGATGAAGAGGGAGATAATTCCAGACACGAGAGGAGAGACAGAAAAAAATGTCCGAAGTTGGGATATTGAGTATCATGTGCCAGGAACAAGGATACCAGTGTCCCTGGATTACAGAATACACGCAGGTCAGTAAGGTATAAGAAGACTGGAAAGGGGACAAAGGGCCATGTTATTATCATGGGCTTTAAAAGTGACAAGTTTCCACTTCAATGAGACTTAGATTCAATGAGTAATTTTGATAAGCTATCAAAGCTTGCTAAAAACATTATTCCATTCTTATTAATTTGCATTCTCTGAAAACATAATGGGAAAGGGGTGGGGGTGAGGGGATGTTTTGCAGCTTCCATAGCTGTGGCACCTGAGAGATACCATCCCACTAAGACATTCACATGCTCTTTCATTTTAACCCCTCTATAATGTCACCATTTGTTCTTAACAATAATCAAAACATCTTTTGTTCAAAGAAGCACAGCATTTGCAGAAAGATCTATGTGTTCTATGGTTTAATGGGTTGTTCTTTTGTAGAACTGTTTACCAAATAACTCTCACATCATTCTGGTAGGTGGGAATGGGAGGATTTTGATTTATTCTATGGTGCTTATCACCACAGCTTCTTCCTCTCTGTTCATGTAGCAATGTCTAATAATTACTTGCAGAAACCTGCTAATGTTATATCGATATAAATTTAAATATTGGCATTTGTGATGGCCTGAGGTCTCATGGATCCCTTCTCATAGATTGGAACTTGCTGCCACTGAGGGCAACATTTGAAAATAAATACCATCAATCTGTTTCAACAGCTTAAGCTTCCAGATTTCCAGGAGTGTCTTTTATTTTCCTAAAAATAGACAAGCGACCCTGTGACCACTTCTGATAGAAAATCCTCCGGTAACTACTGGCATCCAGACAACTGGCAAAACACAGAAACCAAGCTCCAGGGTTAGGGAAAAAAATGAAATGTCCCATTGTCTGAAATAGATGAAGCAAAGGAGCCTATTTATTCTCTCCGTCCTTCTCCTTCCCACCCCAAACCCCAATTTTCAGTGACCTTTTCTGAATGCAGTGAAACACTGCAAACATTTCTGAATGATATTTTACCTTCATACAGTGTTTTATATATTTCATAGATTCTACTGCTTACTAGTTCCCTGATGCTCTCACAACAACCCAATGGGATAGGTAATGCAACATGCATTAATGTTCTGCAGATGGAAGCCTTAGACAAAGAAGCCAAGTAATTTGCAATAACCCCAAAGCTAGTTGTGACACAGCCAGGCCAAAAGTCCAAGTCCCTAATTCCTAAAACTTTGTATTATGGCATATAACCAGACCCAGTGATATTTTTAATATACAAACTAGCATAGGCTAGTGATTTCATAGCTACAGAGAACTCTGAGATCAGGAGATATTTTCTACCAATGCAGATCATCTTCTCTGCAATTTATATACCAAAAAGAATTGCCTCAAGTACTGACAGGTTAAGTCACTTGCCCAAGGTCACACAGTCAGGATCTATCAAAGACAGGACTAAAACAAAGATCTTCCCAGATCTGAGGCCAGCTTTCTATCTACTTTGCCATCTGCCTCGTCAGACCTCCATAAATAGGATTTTAAAGTCCAAATGTTCAACGGCAGAAGTATATGTAAATCCACATCGTGCAAATATGTCAGTATGACTTTCTCCAAAAGGAAAGCTTCAGTTACAACTCTAGCCATAAATTTGAATAATTCACTTATTTCATGAACAGTAACTGAGTTGTTCCATCTGCACAATGAGAGAGTATAGCTAGGAAAGCTTATTAAGTCAAGCTGAGTAATTGATATCGATTGATAATCATAGCAGGAGGGGAGAAGTGCCACAGGAAGGACACCAGAGGAAGCTCATGAATTGTAGGACTACAAAACAACAACCTAACCCCTTAAAATCCCCCATAATCCTGATTGGAGCAGTAGCCATCCAAGATGTCAGAACCAGACCTGCCAATTGGAAGCCCAATTATGTGGGCTTAAATGTTAGCGTAATGAGGTTAGACTTTAATCAGTAATAAGCAGGAGCCAAAGAAGGTTTTTGAGGAAGGCAATGACAAATTAAATACGAACCTTTAAATATCATTTTCTGAAAGTAGAAACTTATCATTCTTGTGCACATCCAATCTGTGGTAGGTCAAATGGCTAGATATTTTAAAAATCCATATCATTGGTCTTTTCTTATGCAAAGCCAAGATGAAAAGCCATGTAGTACACTGTAAAGATTAGTGTCTGTAGAGTCAGAGGTTGAGGGGTTGGTAGATTAGCCATTTCCAACTCTTTGTGACTTAATTTGGGTTTTTTCTTTTTTCTTTTTTTTTATTTCTGAGGCAATCAGGGTTAAGTGACTGGCCCAGGGTCACACAGTTAGTAAACGTCTAGGTCCAGATTTGAACTTAGGTTCTCCTGACTCCAAGATCAGTGCTGTGTCCACTGTGCCACCTAGCTGCCCTGGAGTCAAAAGTATTTGGGTTCAAATCCACCCTTCAAAATATTACAATACTTAACCATCAGTGTGACCTTAGATAAATCACAACATCCCTGGGCCTCATTTCTTCATATGTAAAATAAGGTGGTTAAATCAGATGGCCTCTGAGGAACTTCTACTCTTATAACTATGACTTCACTCTATGATGTAGGTTTCAATTCAACAAACAAGTATTGCACATTTATGTACAGATCAAAATCTGGATACTGGGTACGTCTTTCAAAATGACATAATCATAATCCTTTTGGAGTAGAATATGAATTAAAGGCAACCTATTGGAACTAAATGTGATGTTTACTCCAAGAGAGCAACAAGTTCCAATCCTACTTCTGACATTTATTAGCTGTGTGTAATTGTGGTGGGAGGGGAGAGAAAGCAAACCAGTGGAAGCTCATGAACTACAGAAGTAGTTAAATAATGTTATTAGGCTTCTTGCCTAATCATCTAATGTTTTTCAGGTACAGGCAGCCACTCTCTAAGATTATCTTATAAACAGTTCACGATATACAGTAATGCTTTTCATGTCTATCTCCACTCCCAAGCATCACAATCAAATCTAGTTTGGTGCTAGAAACAAATGAAGTGTAACCATAATAAAGTAGTTATGCTTCATTTGCTGCTGGCGCTAAATATCAGAGGACATTTAGTCTCAAAGTTAGTTGATGTCACTTAAAATACAGGAGAAGTTGGAGATGAGAACATGAAATGTCTTTGCTCACTCTTCAATAAACTGCTAGCATGATGCCTTATCGTGATTTGTAGACTTGGAGACCTTGATAATCAATGTCCATGGAAATGAGGCACAGATTCTGGCAGGTCCAACCAAGAAGGCTTTCAGATATGGGCGTGCTCATTGGTCGTCTGTCTGTTGTCCGAGACTATCCTAGCTGAGTTAAAAGTGGTCCATCACCTAATTGGATGATGACTTTTTTGGCCATAACAACTTTCGAAGATCATCTGCTAAATTACAAAGAGGTTATAATTTGTCAGTCCAGAGATTACTCATACTAATAAAACCATGAGTCCCTGGAACACTGATGACTTGGGATGATAATCTAGTCTATCTTTTGTCTGTTGCACTTCAAAAGAGTTTCCATTCATTGTGTCTCTTCCAGATAACATTAGGAAAGACCAGACAAATTAGAGTAGTCATGAAATACAGAAATGTGTACATTATATAAAATCACCTCATGACCCCAGTATGATAGCAGAGGGATGAGGAAGCAATATCACAAGTATGTTTTAACTCTCTCTTTGTTCAAAGTTGCTTATTCCTTTTGAAAACACAATAATCTATAGAAGCTATGAAATTGTGGAAGCTTGGATACAAGGAAGGTTCAAGATTTTTCCCTCATTTCTATTCTACTATACAGAAACATTTTAATAATCTATAAACATACAAAGGAAAATGCAAATTAAGTTCCCAGAAAGAGCTCTAAAATATGTAAAAGATCATTGGTTATATAACAGATAATATATCAAGTAACTTTACTTATTCAATAGACCAATGGGACTAGAAAGGTCTATTTATTAAAAAGCCAAAAACAAACAACAGTATTAAAAACCAGTGTTTTTTTTTCTAAATGGGGTGGGGGGGTATAGATGTAATTCCCCTCCTAAAAGGGGTTGAAGAAATCATGCACCAGGTTGTAGGAGTTAGAGGCCCTTTTCCAGTTCATATCTCTCACAATTAATTACTCATTTAATGGTGTTGGAAGCTGGTATAAAAGAGAGGAAGAGGGAGAAAGAGTTAAAGAGCAGGAGAGAGACCAGGATAGAGATAGAGAGATATAGAGAGGAAGGGAAACAGAGGGAGAGACAGAAACAAAGAAAAAGAGGGAAAAAAAAACAGAGAAACAACAGAGAGAGAGACATACAGAAACAAGCTCAGAGAACTACACATACATAGAGATGCAAAGACAGAGATTGAGAAAGTGATTTGAAGAAAGAGATAGGGAGAAACCAAAGAAAGAAGAAATGATCTGAGTACCCCCATATGCCTTCAAACAAAGGTCCATAGTTTTATAAACTCCTTAAGTTGATTGGGGTGTTTGTCAAATTGATCCCAGACTCCCCTGGCCACCCACCATGTCACGCAGAGAGCTATGACTTTTTCGACCTCTGCTTTATATACCACTAAAGAAGTTTCTTATAAACTGGCTTCCTAACTTGGCAACAGCTGAGCCAGTGATCATTCACCTCTCTCCCTGAGAGCTGACCGCTCAGTGAAAAGGGCATAATGAAGCCCTGAAAGGGGGCTAGAATTAGGGACTTGCAAGAAGCCTAATAACATTATAATACAAATTCACCCCAGTCAAAGAAACTTAAAGCTCAGACTAGAAGCTAATAGCTTTATTTCCATGGGTAAGAGAAAATCCATTTAAAAAATGATGATAAAATGCTGACTTTGGCACACTTGCAAAAATCAATAAAAACATTTTAATTTTCAGGACTGTGGAAACATTTTGATGATATCAGCTTCATTACTTCCACAGACTTAAATGGGCAAGACCTTTAGAAAGAAATGACATTTCATTATGAGAAAGTTTCCTTGTACTCCACCAGCAAATCCTGAATGCCACACTACATGAGCATGGGCTGTTAATGGGAAGTCACAAACAAACAACCCTCTAAATGGAAAATCTCATCGCCAGGGGAAAAAAAAGGGGGACAATTCTAATTTAAATACAGGCTTTCCACATGAGGCTTGTTAGTTCTGTTTTAATCTACATTAGTCTGGTTAAAATATCCAATTGGCTCTTTTTCTATGAGCTTATCAACATTTCTATGGAATCATTAGCCACACTAATAGCAATTAGGGACAACACTTTAAAGCTCATAGCAATTCCAGTTCTAGCCGTGTAGGCTTCATGTTTAATGAGTCCAAACATAACTAGGAAGGCATGAAATAGGAAATATGAAAATGAAAAAGGAATAATAACAAAGATCACAATAACGGCCACATAAGAGTACACAGACTCATCCATCTATACAGTTGTGCATACACACTTCACAAGCATACACTTGCAACCAGATTGGCTAGAGCAGGTCATCTTGGGATGGTATATTGCCTCCTCACAAATAATCTTCTGAATGCATTAGGCATAAGTTGCAAATCTTAACACTAATTAGCCATTTGCAAATTTTAGTCTATTAATAGGCAGATCATATCCTGTATTTTTTTTCTTAACATTTAGTATGATGTCACAATGGCAGAAAAGTGCAAAAGGAAACACTAGCCAAGATGGATAGGCAAGATAGTTAGAAGCCATTCTGCATTATTCTAGGGAAATCAGCATGAATCAATACAAATAACAAGAACTAAAATGTATATAGTACTGTAAGGTTTGCAAAGAAATAGATGCAGATTAGATTGGTCAAGGTTATTGATAGAGCACCAATTTCTTAACCTTTCTTGGTCAGTGAGGAAATAGCTTATATTATAGGGGTTCTTTTTTGCATTTAATTTTTATTTTTTTCTAAATTACCTATAAACCAACACTTTTAATATTTTTTTTAAATTTTGAGTTTCATATTCTCTCTCTTCCTCTCCTCATATAGATGATACGAGTGCAGTCATGCAAAACATTTCCATGTTAACCATGTTGCAAAAGAAAACACAGACAAAAAAACCCAGGAATAATAAAATTTAAAAAGTATGCTTCAATCTACATTCAGACTCTTATCAGTTCTTTCTCTGGAGGCAGGTAGTATTTTTCATCATAAGTCCTCCAGAACTATCTTGGATCTTTCTATGATTGAGAATAGCCAAGTCATTCACAGTTAATCATCTTACAATATTGCTGTTACTGTGTACTGTTCTCCTGATCCTGCTCACTTCATTTTGCATCAATTCATTCAAGTCTTCCCAGGTTTTTCTGAAACCATCCGGTCCATCATGTCTTATACAACAATAGTATTCCACCACAAGCATAGACCACAACTTGTTCAGCCATTACCCAATTGATAGGCATGCTCTCAATTTTCAATTATTCGCCACCACAAGGAGCTGACATAAATATTTTTGAACATATGTCTTTGCCTCTCTTATGGACACACAGTTAGTAGTGCCATTGCTGGGTCAAAGGGTATTCACAGTCTCACAGCCCTTAGGGCATAGTTGCAAATTGCTCTCCTGAAGAGTTGGATCAATTCACAATTCTACCAACAGTACTTTAGTGGCATTGTTTTCCACATCCCCTCCAATATTTGCATTTTCCTTTTGTGTCATATATATTATACAGGTTCTTAACCTATGCTCCATAGAGAGATTTCAGAAAGGTTCATAAACTGGAATGGGAAAAATATACATTCATTTTCACTAAATTTTTAATTTAATATTTATTTTAAAATATTATTATAATGTCCGTGGACCTTACCAGACTGCCAAATGGGTCCATGACCCAAAAAAAAGATTAAGAACTGGTCTAAAAAACCATTGTAACATCCTCTACTGTGAGCTTCTAAAAATATCAAAATCTCCTGGATCAGCATGCTCTTTGTTCTTCTCTGTCTCTCTCTCCTTCATTCTACCTAACAATGATGACTTTAAAAATGCCCTTCTTAACTTGATAAGCTGCAATAGTCTTTGCACGTTTTCTGACTTGAACTCAAAAATGTGACCTGCTCTGGTCAAGCAGCTTAAAACCCCACCTTCTGAAATGCTGAAGCATAGAATAAAATCAATGAGGAAAGTTGGAAACATATGTTTGAGGCATGGGTTTGGTTTCATAAAAGCATCATGGGGTTTTTCTACAATAATAGCACAGAAAGTAAGAGAGTACCATCATGTCTCACAAAATTAAAGAGTTTGTCTCCTGCTCCAGCTGTTTCCCATGACCAGAGGTAGAGATAGCAATTTGAAACTCACATCTAGATAAGTCATTCTATTATCTTTAGTATATCACTCTGTCCCAGGAGGGCGATGTAAACATAGACCAGGAGTGGTTCAGTGACAGATCTGTAGGCTTTAAATCCATTATGGCCTGTTGCTTGGTACTGAGCTTCAGAAAAAATCTAGGTTACAATAGCGCCTTCAGTATAAATGTACTCTAGGATACTGATCAAGTTTCTTGACATTCATGCATCAATTTCCTATATAACAATCTGCTTACAATGTATGGTGTACATTAGATAAAATGAGATAAAATACGTTGCAGCAGCTATAATAGGGACAGCCAGATGGCTCAGCACACTGGTCCTGTAGCCAGCAAGATCCAAGTTCAAATCCAGCCTCAGACATTGTGTGCCCCTGGATCAGTCACTTAACCTCTGATTGCCTTAATCCACTGAAGAAGGATATGGCAAACCACTCCAGTATCTTGGCCAAGAAAACTCCATGCATAGTAAGATCCATGGATTCATGAAGATTTGGATATGACTGAATAACAATAATAATACATTGGACCCATCCACCCAAAGTGTGAAGAATGCCTTAGGTTCTGCAACTCACTGTTGATTTTGGGAAAGATATCTGAGACACTAATTTTGACTGACAGATGAAGCAAACCAAGAAACATGGAGTCTTGATTTCAGCCCAAGTGGACACCACTTCACCTATTCTTGGCCTTTGAATATTATTTCTTCTGTTCTATCTCCCTGTGATAAGAAGCCCTTCGAAGAACAGGGAGAAGTTGCTCTGGACCCTGGATTCAGATTCTAGAAGGATGAACCCATGACTTTCTCCTCCCATGCCTGAAACTCCAAGCCCTAAATCAATGAAGTACTTCTATGGGGGTGGATTTTAATCATAGAATTCAGAAGTAAATTACCCAAATACTCCTAATAAGCAATCATAAACTTGTACTGTGCTGCATTGTATGAGAAATATGCATTTGGCTGAATATTTTTTTAAGTTTCTACTGTACACAAGATGCTGAAGGCACTGTGCTAGATGTAAAAGAAAATAGCATTTGCTTAGGACTTTGTTTGCAAAGTTATTTATGAACATATCCTTTGATCCTCACACCAAAACTGGGAGGTTTGTGTTATCATTATCCCCATTTTCCCCAAATGAGAAAGCTAAGGCAG
This sequence comes from Phascolarctos cinereus, assembly GCF_003287225.1. Taxonomy (NCBI): domain Eukaryota; kingdom Metazoa; phylum Chordata; class Mammalia; order Diprotodontia; family Phascolarctidae; genus Phascolarctos; species Phascolarctos cinereus. Next base: position 50,185,005 of record NW_027555514.1, on the reverse strand, counting down.
AGAAGTTGAATGATTTTCCCAGAGTCATGCAGCTAGTAAATGTCTGAGGCTGGATGTGAACTCAAGTTCAACAAGTTAAGGGAAAGAAACAGTAGAAACTATAAAATCAAATTTTAATTGAGAAAAGTCTTTCTAAAGCATGGCAAACGAATTAGGAAACATAATACACGGATCTATACCAAAGGATTTCACTTTGATTTTCAACGACATTTAAATTTATATTTTAAAGTAGGAGTTTTTAAGTGTGTGTGTGTGTGTGTGTGTGTGTGTGTGTGTGTGTGTGTGTGTGTGTTATGGACCACTCTGACAGTCTGTTGAAGCTTATGGACCACTTCCCAGAAGAAGGTTTTTAAAAGCATAAAGTAAAATACATAGGATTATAAAGGAAACCAGTTCTATTTTGAAGGTCAGTTATCAAGATATTTAAAAAACCAGGCTCACATACTCCAAGTCAAGAACTCCTATTTTAAATGAACTCATATTTAATTAGACAAAGCTAACAATGTCACTTTGCTTTCTATTTCTCATATCAAAAGGATACGATGTTTATTTCATGACAATGGAAGAAGAATGAGAGGAAAAGGTACATAGAAGGTAGAATGCTGGCCATAGAGTCAGAGAAATCTGGATTTGAACAACTCTGACCCAATCAGTTGTACGCTTAACCTTTCATGAACCTTCAGCAACTCCCGAGGACTTACTATCTTAATAAGTTATACATGAAATAATCTGCCCTGGTGGAGGGATATCCCATAGCAGGAGATTCATATACTTGTTGTTCCTCACTCATTCAGGCATGTTGACTCTTCATGAGCCTATGGATGCCAATACTGGCCATGGGGTTTTCTTGAAAAAGATCCTGGAGTGGTTTGCCATTTCCTTCTCCAGCAGATAAAGGTAAACGGAAGTTAAATGACTTGCCCAAGGTCACCCAGCTAGTGAGTGTCTAAGGTCAAATTTGAACTCGGGCCTTGCTGACTCCAGGCCCAGCACTCTATCCACTGAACATCTAGCTGACTTTCATACCTTATACCTTCCAAAACACACACACTCTCACTCACATACTCTCACTCTCTCTCATCCAATGACCCCGGCTTCCTTTGCTTCCTTTTGACATGATGCTCCACCTCTTGGCCCCAGCATTTACGTGACTATCCCTCATGCAAAAAAAAAAAAAAAAGGTTCTCCTTTCTTCTTTCCACCTACTAACTCCTCTGGCTTCATTCAAATACCTGCTACAATTCCTCCTTTTATAGAAAGTCTCTTTTAATTTAGTGCCTTCCCTCTATTAATTATTTTCTATTTATCCTGTACATAGTATGTTATACATAGCTGTTTTCATGTCATCTTCCCCATTAGATTGTGTGCCTGTCCAAGGCAGCCTTTTGCCTTTCTATGTATCCCCAGTGCTTAGCAGAGAGCCTGGTACATAGTAGGCACTTAATGAAGGCTTATTGACCAATTGGTAAAATCACAGCTCTCTCACATATATTTACAAACAACTCAATACCATATTTAAATCATGTTATTCATGTCCACTCCAAAGGAAACTTTCCGAGAAAAAGACTTTCTGATGTTAACAAGTTTCCTGATTCAGAATTCCTGGATTTTGTCTATGTTAACTCCCGTCTCTAGTCGCAGGCATAAATAGTAGCCTTTGTTGACAGAGATTCACTACTTGACCAGACTAGTTTAAAAAGAAATACAGCGTGCCCAAGTTAATAACTTGGTTTATAATCAAGTTATAAAAATATAAAAAACATAATAAAGTTTATAATCAAAAGCAAGAGTCTCAAGACTTACTCTCTCTTTAGAGGGCTCAAACCATAAGGAGATTGCATTAAAAATCCTCATATACAACCAGTTCCTAGTTAATAAAACTTTAAAAATGTGAATTACTTTTGCAACAAGAAATTTCTCCAAGTAGAAGAGGGTATTCAAGTATGTCACTTGGGCTCTATATTTATAAGACAATAAAGAATTGGCACTGCTAGTTTTGAGTCAAGTTGGTAAGGTGGGAATAAGGTTCTCTAACAACAGAAACAAAAAGTCAACTCAGTGAAACTAGTGAAAAATGTCTAGAAATTGACAGAAGGTGTTACTTTTAATTGCTCTAGTTTGGGGATAAACAGAACACATGATAAACAGAACAGATGATCTTTTTTGTTTTTTGTTTGTATGTTTATTTTACTGGATCTATGATTCCATTCCTTTAGGCAACTCTTAGAGAGAAATTTCCTCACACAACAAACGTATATAAGAGGACCTACACCCAGGACTTTCTGACCCAGAAAGAGGCAAGCTCTCTGTCTAGTATAGCAGGGTACCTCTCAAATTGAGGTGAGGGCAGAACATTCAAGACTTTGTGCCAAGACTGCGGGCTTACTCTTTCCTGCACTGATATACCTTGACTTTGATGAAATCAATTGCTTTCTAAATTGCAGGAACTTGGAAGGCTGGAGCTGAAAGTAACATTCATTGCTGAAAGTTTCAATCATCATTATACTTTTTTTTCTCTTGGCATGTGATTAGGCCTATGAAAAGTATCATATATTCCTGAATATTAAAGTTGGGAGGGGCTCCAGGGGTCATTCAGTCCGTCTCCTACATGAAGCATCGAATCTCTCTAAAGCATGAACTCAACCTATGTTGGAAATTCTCCAATGAGGAGGAACTCCCTACATTTTTGAGACTGCACATTCCAAATTGGGGGCAGCCAGTTGGCATAGTAAGTAGAGTTCAGGGCCTGCAGTCAGAAAGACTGACCTTCCTGAGTTCAAATCTGGCCTCAGATGCTTACTGGGCAAGTCACTTAACCCTGTTTGCCTCAGTTTCTTCATATGCAAAATGAGCTGGAGAAGGAAATGGCAAACCATTCCAACATTTCTGCCAAGAAAAACCCAAATGGGATCACAAAGAGTCACACGTGACTGAAAAAATTGCTCAATGACAACAGTATCATTCCGATTAGAGATGTCTTATTGGAATACTTTTTTTCTTTGAAATCTGAAATACGTCTCTTTGTAACTTTTGCTGTTCAGTCCAAATCCTTCTTTCTGGGGCCAAACAGAACCAGTAAATCATATTCTGTCCATGACATCCTTCAAATAGCTGTTTCTCCCTAAGTCTTCTCTTCTCAGCTAAAAATCTCTGAATCTTTCAGAAATCTTAAACAACCTTACGTACAACATACAAAGCACATATAGAATTCATACAGAATTAAAATGTCAAAGAAAAGCGCAAGTGTTTAGAGCATATCCTTAATTTGTTTAGTAATAGAATGAATCAATCTGCCTTTCTCATGTATCCTTTTGTAGACATGTTAAAGTTAGAATATTGGGCTGCAGGGACCATTGGAGTCATGCAAAATAGAATTTATTTTCTTCTTATATAACTGAATTCATAATTTTAGAGCAGATTGGATTATTAATATTCATAGTTTAAATTACAAAGATCATTGAATTTTTGAAGAAGGATCTTGGAAATTATCGAGTCCAAGCCCTTGTTAGTGGTGGTATGTTTGTCCCCCACTCAAAGCATTCCAGACTTCTAATGTCAACAGGACTCATGCTGTGATTGAGCAATTCAAATAATTCCATGAGCCTCAAAATAAGCAGAGCCTCTGTGCTTAATTCTCTAGGAAATGCAGAGTTCATGCCAAATGAGGGCTTGCATCTACATAAACAGACACTAAAATGAGCATTTGGACTATGCATAACTCCCCCAAACCCAAGGGCACAGGGATGGACTAGAATGTCTCTCAAAGTCTCTTCCACCTTTATAAGTCTGTGGGTGGCTTAATAAAGAGTCACCTGCCTCAATTCACCCTCTCAATATTTAAGGTATGATCTATTTGTTCATTATTTTCCATGATAAATTTCAAAGAATTTAAATAATTTTAAGTAATTTGGGTATACCACTAAAGAGGTTTAGGATAAACTCAAAGCTTATTTTTACTTCAGTCTTCAACTTTAAAGCAAAATGAAAGCCAATGAGAATTTTCCAGTGGGCTTATGCATTTAGAGATATGCATTTAGAATATACACTGAAAACTATTCAAATGGGAAAATATATTTGGATGACCAAATAAAAACAGGAGCTAAAATCATAACTATCTTTGTGAGGCTTCTGGGATATGTTTCAGAAATGATTATTGGGGAAGAAGTTTGCCATCCTAGTTCTAATTAGATGGGTGACTTAAGGTCATCGTGTTATGTACCAGTGTTTTGTTTTGGCCATACTTAGCCACAGCATAACAGTGCTTACAAAAATACTTGCATACGTAAGATAATTAGAAGTCTTGGAGCTATGGAAATAATTTTTTAAACCTTCAACTGATTTCAGATTATTGTGTCATAATCTAATATTACTTTGATACCTTTAAAAATTGGTAATTTCTTCAATATGGGTAATTCCTCCACCAGTATAAATACCCCTTCCATGGTAGCTGAACCACTGTGAAGCAAACTTTCTGCTAATGAGTATTTCCAAATTTAGCTAGGCTAGCCATAGGCAATAGTCCAGGTAACCTGCAGCATCCAGGCCACATGTGGCCCTTTAGGTCTTCAAGTGAGGCCCTTCAACTGAATCCAAATTTCGCAGAACAAATCCCCTTAATAAAAGGATTTGTTCTGTAAAATAGAAATCAAATCAAGCCTTCAGGTTCCCCATCCCTGTGAGTAGTCTGTCTCCAGGTTTCTATCAGAAGTCTAGCTTGGAAGATCCTGGGAGAGGCAATGATCAGCCTGCATAGACTTCAAGAATCCAGGGTCACCTCTACCCTCGACGAAGCAGTGCAGTAAGACTTTAGTGGAGTAATTATTTAGCGTTAGGCAACAAATGATGACAAAATACTGCGTTCAGTGAATTAAAGTTGCAATTCACCTAAACAAAAGTGGAAAGACATGTGCCAGGCGGGGGCAGGCTGTAGCATATTGTTGGCGATAGACTGTGCAGGAGAGAGGGAATGTGAAGGATATAGATTACCAGAATGATGCACAATTGGCAAAGGTGGGCCAGTCATAAAACATGGACAGGAACTAAGTGATAGAGTGTCCAGGTACACAACTTGTATCCACACAACTGTAAGAGACATACGCATGGAGGAATTATGGAAGAGCATGAGAACGATTATAAACAATAACAACCATGGATGGTACTGAGCCCTCAAGGGCTTGGACACTCTTCCCTCTCCATGAAGGGACCTCCATCAGCTCTAGACTGACACACAGAGAGACATGTCCACAACTGTCTCCCTCTTCATCTTCGCCTCTTGGCTTCCTGGTTTCTTCAAGTCTCAGCTAAGGTCTTGAATTTTTCAAGACGCCTTTCCTGGTCCTCCTTCCCTCTGTTATCTTGTGTGTATCTTGATGCTGTATAGGTGTTTGCATGTTGTTTCTTCCCTAGTTTAATGGGGCACATGCAAACATCTATGTACACACCAGCTATATGAAGGATAAATTGGAAATAATGGAGGAATGCACAAGGATTCAGAGGGCTTGGGAAAGTCTTCCTGTAGAAGGTGGGATTTGAAGGAAGAAAGGAGAAGAGATATAAGGAGAGAAAGCATTCCATGCATGAGGGAAAGCCAGAGAAAATGTCTGGAGATGGAATATGGACTGGTTCAAGGATGATGACCAAGCAGCAAGGAAGCCAGTTTCACTTGAAAGAAGAGTTTATGTGTCACAGGAGGGAGGCGTACAAGATATAAGGATAGGATATGAAAGGATTTGAAAGTCAAACAAAAGATTTTACATTTGATCCTGGAAGTGACAGGGAGCACTGGAGTTTATCAAGTGAGGGAGGTGATACTAGAGAGACAAAGTAAAGATGACTCATTTATAGATGATGTTGTGGAGGACTGGGCTTCACCTAGGCAGCTGAATTTGGAGCGAGGGGCTTTTGAACTGGCAGTTCACTTTGCCTTGATAAAGAATTCATGCAAATGGTAGAGTGCTTTTCCCCTTCCTCCCCCCTTTTTTATCCAAGAGCAGAGATATCTAATCAAAAGTTTCTCTATTAAGTTTATTCATGATTCTGGATTTAATTCATTTAACTTTAGCTAAAATATGATTGATCATAACCTTCTTGATTCGTGTGTTTCATTATTTGAGAGAGTTGCAAAAAAAAAAAGGAAGAGTAACTGGTCTTGTTATAGAGGTGAGTCTAAAAAATTACTCAAGAAATGGACTCAGGAACAATTTCAGAATGAAATTGATTTCTGAATTTTTATAAATGTTCCAAAGTATGGAAAAGTAAAGTCACCTTTTTTATCTTTTGAAACATTTAAACCCAAACACACTTTCAAAGCTATCTTGTTTATTTCCTTGTTTTTTATGCATTTTAAAAATGCTTCAATGACCCTCATTTCTTTCCTTTTTTTTTTCAGAACTTCAGCTAGTCCCCCTTTTTAACCTCTATTAAATAAAAACAGCATCTTTGTAAAAAATAATCAGTTAAGCAAAACAAACCCACATATTAGCCACATCCAAAAACATATGCTTCATCTTTGACCTTGCATCCCTCACACCAATCTGCCAGGAGGTAGGTAATTGTTTTTCAGAATAGCTGTACCAATTTAAAGTTCCACTAACAGTACAGTGGTGTGTCTATCTTCCTACTTTCAATAGCAATTTATATGTATGTGTGTGTGTGTATATAGCTATATTTCCTAATTACATGTAAAAAAAGTTTTAACAATCGCTTTTTAAAATTTTGAGCTCCAAATTCTGCCCCTCCCTCCTTCATTAAGAAGGCAAACATTTCCATATTGGCCATGTTGTAAAACAAAACACAAAATAAAACAATAAAAATAAAGTTGTTTGGGGTTTTTTTTAAAGTATGCTTTAAGCAGCATTCAGACTTCATCACTTCTCTCTTGGAGGTAGATGACACTTTTCATCATGGGTTCTTTGAAATTGTCTTGGATCATTATATTCAGAATAGCTACTGATCATAATTGATCATCTTTACAATATTGCTATTACTAAGTACAATATTCTTCTGGTTATATTCACTTCACTTTGCATCACTTCATAAAAAATCTTCCCAAGTTTTCCTGAAACCATCCTATTCGTCATTTCTTATAACAAGGTAGTATTCCATAACAACTATATTCCACAACTTGTTTATCCATTCCCCAGTTGATGACATTTCAATTTTCAATTCTTTGCCACCACAATACAAAGAGGCTGCTATAAATACTTATTTTGTACAAATACATCCTTTTTTCCTTTTCTTTGATCTCTTTGAGATGCAGACCTAATAATGGTATGCTGGGTCAAAAGACATACACATTATAGCTCTTTAGTCATAGTTCCAAATTGCTCTCCAGAATGGTTGGACCAGTTCACAACTTCACCACAATGTATTAATGTCCCATTTTTTCCCCTATGCCTCCAGCATTCATCATTTTCCTTTTTTGTCACATTAGCCAATCTGATTGGCATAAGGTGGTACCTCAGAGTTGTTTTAATTTGCATTTCTCTAATCAGAAATGATCTAGAGCATTTTTGTGCAATTATTGATAGCATTGATTTCATTCTTTTGACATTTTTTTTTTGTTTCATCCATATAAGCTCCAGGTCCATCATCCTCTCCAATGTCACAGATTCTTCTTTCCAACCTCCTACATCGTCTTGGGTTAAAAGAATGTCTCACACTGACTTTTTGTGGTTCTGTCACTCCAGAATTTTATTTGAGGCCTTATTTTAAAGTTGTTTGGAGAGAAACATTGGGAGAGCTAAGCTGAGTGCTTTCTCTACTTGACCATCTTGCCTTGATAGCAATTTTAATTTTTTGTCATCTTTGCTAATCAGATAGATGTAAAGTGGAACTTCAAAGTTATTTTTTATTTAAATTTATCTAATTATTAGTGGTTTGGATAATTGTGTGTGTGTGTGTGTGTGTGTGTGTGTGTGTGTGTGTGTGTGTGTATTCTTGGGCATAGCTTAGATTTCACCCTTTGAGAACTTCCTGTTCATAACCTTTAACTGTTTATCTGTTGAGGAATGACTCCTGTTCTTATTGCATATTTTAATCAGTTCCTTATGTATTTTGCATATCATACCTTTATAAAAGAAACTTGTAAAGAATTTTCCTACTTGCTTCCCTTCTAGATATAACTGCCTTGATTTTGCTTAGGCAAAAGCTTTTCATTTTTTTGTAATCAAAATTGTCCATTTTATTTCCTATCATCCTATCTTTTGTCTGGTGATGAATTCTTCCCTTTTGCATTTCATCCTTGTCCTCTAAGTTGACTGTGTGGCTACTTATAATTATATCTTATATCTGTATCTTGCCTATAGGTCATATCTATTTAGAATTTACTAAGGTAAATTCTGTGGTGTAGTGTGAGATTGTGGTCTGAACCTACAATAACTTTTTATTTGAATACTTGAAAAAATCAGTTGTAAATCCATCAAGCCCTGGGGTTTGCTTTTGAGTTCATTTATGTCTTGTTCAATTTTTTTTTATTGAATTTGAATTAAATCTTCTATTTCTTCTATTAATTTAGGTATTTTCTTTTGTAGACTTTTACAAAACCCTTCCATTTGAATTGCCAGGTTTGTTAGCATAAAACTGGGGCAAGGTTCTACTAATTTCTTTATTTCTTCTATATTTACTTCTCTTTCTCCTTTTTTCATTTCTGCTGATTTGATTTGCTTCTCTTTCTTATAGAGAGCACACATTCAAGTCATGATTAATTGTGCTGTTGGAATTTCTTATGAATGTCACAGTGATTTTTATTGACAATGTTGTCTTTACTGTATTAATTCCTTTCCTAATTCTGTTCACTTTGCTGTGCATCAGTTCATATATGTCTTCAATATTTCTCTTAGACCTTCCAATTTGTGATCACAGCACAATAATTTTCCATTGAATTCATATACGAGATCTTATTCAGCCATTCCCAAAATTATGGGTACCTCCTTTTTCTAGTTCTTTGCTACAAGAAAGAGCTACTATAAATATTTTTGGACATATGGGACTTTTCCCCTCTTGATTTCTTTGAGGTATAGGCAAAACAGTGGTATTGCTGTGTTAAAGGGTATGCACAGTTTGATGACTTTTTAAGCATAGTTTCACCTTTATTTTGTGTAGGAAGAAGTTTGTACTTCGAATACCTTTTTGTTCTCCCCCTCCTATTGGACATGTAGACATGAGGCAAAACCAAAGCCATAAATAAGTCTTCCCTGAGGGCACTGGGATGGGGATATTAAGAGACCTGAGTATGAGGAAAGGAGTCTGTCCCTTCTATGTAGTCGGGGTCCCTTGGGACTAAACCCAACCCTCACTGCATCCAGAGCAGTGAGAAGGGTCCACTTAGCAGAGAAGCAGAAGTATGAATGTCCAGCCCCTTAAGACAGCAATGGGTATTATTAGGATATGTGAGTAACTTGCCCAGTGTTTAAGGAAGTCATTCCAATTAACCTTGAAAGTTCACTATCTTTGGAGGAGGCCCAACAAGATTTTAGTATGCATCTGAGATTGTTTTTTTTTCTCTTTTTATACAAAGCATGTTTGTCTCAGTGTAGGTCCAGCTTTCCATTTGGATTATCCTTTCTATTACAAAAAAAGCACTGGAAAAAGTGAAGTATTTTATGTTTTTCAGGAACCCCTAGAGAGATTTTGTCCAGACTTCCATCTGGAGGGGATGGCACTTTGTATCATCAAGGGATCCATTTGGGGAAATATATGGGCTGCTTTATGTGCTCGAGGTATCCATAAGATTTGCATATAGGACCATTTGGTTTCTCTCCTGATGTGAATAAATGACTTACATTTTATCCCAGGTCCCTTCCCCCTATGGAGGGAGCTTAACATGTTCTGGGAACTCATTTGTGATAAAAACGCTTATGGAGTGCCAGGCACTGTGCTGTGTGTTAGAGATACTAAGAAAGGCAAAAATAGCTCCTGCCTTCAAGGAGCTCACTGTCTCCACTTTCTGAAATTTAGTTAATAAATGCATACTAGATACAATGTGAGTAAATAAAAGTAATATTAGAAGGGAAGGTATTAACATCTGAGGAAATCCATAGAAGAGACAGTTTTGAGTTCTATCTTGAAGCAAGCCAAAGATTCCAAGGACAGGAGAGTGAAAAGAGAGAACATTCCAAGTTTGGAAGATAGCCAATACAAATCACAGAAACAGGGGTTACAAGGATGTCACCAGCAAGGTCCAGGTATCCTTGGGTCATAGAGTGGATGGAAGGGGAGTTGGGTATAAGAAGAACAGAGAGATAGCAAGGGGCCAAAATGAAAGCCTTGATATTTTGATTCCCTATATCCTACAGGATCAAAGAGTTTAAAAGTTCATTTTAAGTTCTCTTTCTCAGAATGTAGAAAATTGGCACATTCATGAATTTGATCATGTACTATAGATTTATAATTTCATTAGACTGAATTAGTGCAAGGGTCTGTGGAAAGTTACAATGGATAAACAAGCTATTGAATAGGATAATGTACAGCCATGCTATAAGGACACAGTCTATGGAAAGGGCTGCAGTATGACTATTGGGAAAACTTAAATCTGTGATAACTCACAGGTCTTACTGGAAAGACCATGTTAAACGTATTCTGAAAATGTTTGTGCTGTCACAGAGATGTCCAGATTGTTAGAGGCCCGTGTCAACATCCTGCACAGGTGAATTAGATCCAATAATAACTACAAAAAGTTGCATGTCACTCTTCCAATATGCAATTATTTTCTCTTGGAGTTATTACTGAAAGAATGAGCTGCGGAATTGGGAGTGGAACATTGAATTTCTGGAGTTACCGTGGCTTTATTGGACTAAGAGTAGCAGGGATAGTATTAAATAGATTTAGGAGAAAAAACTTTTCTGGGTAGTATTCACAGTGAGGCGCCACTGTTACTTTCATACAATTTTAGAGCAATGCTCAGACTGTAATAGCTTTTGGACACCTGCATGTTGTGGTGTAAGATGTACTAAGATATTGTTTGTGACACCCCTCAAATGCCAATTTACTGGGCTGCAGATTGCTCCCTGAGGCCAATAAATCTTTACAAGCCCATCTAGAGTGGCTCAGCATTGTCCCACCCCATTTTTCTATTCTTATTGCTGAAAAGATTCTCTGAATTCAGTTATTATATCAGTATTTCTATGTCATTAATCCAAGCTCCTATAATTTTTATGTTATAAGAGTGAAAGACAGCATGGTAACTTTTCCTGTTACAATGGAAATTACAGAAAAATTTTAGTCGCCTTTGCTCAGTGTCAACCACCTCATTAACATAGAGTATGAGGACTTGCAAATATTTTCTGCCTCCAGTCTCTTCCTCTTTTAAAGTCTATCCCACAAAGTTTATCTCCATACCTTCACACTCAGAAGGATAGCCTGAAGACAGTGTAACAGGTATATGGCCACTTCCTACTTGGGTCTGGAGAGGCTCTTGGGTTCTTAAGGAGATAATCCCACAATCCATATTCTATTGCATGTTAATATGACTCCCACCTTGCTCTTCCATCTCAGAGCTTTGTTTGACTCTATTCTTACCCTCCCCTCACATTCAGTTTCTTTTAGATTTAACAAACTTCCTTAGTTTGATGCTAAAGGCCACACAGGAATTTCTTTTTTTCAGGGCCAGCTTTCTCATGTTTAATGTACTAACCTAACCTACACTATTACTCACTTCCAGATAAGGAACTATTCAAGTCACAGGGCATGGGCAAAAGCTTGAAGATTTTTTTTACAAGAATGGCATTCTATACATTATGACATTGGTGGCAATTCTGTGATTTCATCATCATGGTGAGGAGACTCCCTCTATCAAAGAAGGATAACTGTTCTTTTATTTATAGTCTTAGAGAGTTGCCTGGGACAGTTAAGTATCTTGCCTCAGGTGTGACATATACATCCATTATGTGTCATAAGTGGGCCTTGAACCCAGGTCATGCTGACTCAGAGGCAAGGCCCCAATCAATTATACCACACTGCCTTTTATCATTACTATTATCAATTTATATTAACAATGCTGATAAATCTAGTATGATTTCACCACAAAGTTAGGATTGTTGACCTACTAAGCTAACTGTAAGATAGTTACTTAACTTTTCTGTGTCCTCACACAGAAAATAAGGGGTTAGACTACATCGTGTTTGCGATCCGTCAGACCATGGAGCAGCTGAGAAGCAGGAGAGAGGCATCTGATAATAGAATAAGGGAGTTGCTTGAGAATATTTTCACCATCTCCTGTAGAAGGATGAACTCACGTGTTTAGGCTGTAACTCTCTGGTACAGTTTTATTTACTACTCAACATGCAATCCATTGCATAATCAAGTGACCAATCTTGGTAGTCTGTAACTTACCTTATTTTGATATTTCTCATTTCACCATTTACTTGGATGCTATTTATTTTTATTTTTGTGTATTACTCATATGAAAATGCTCCTTTTTTTTTTTTTGAGACTAGATCTCTATATCTTTCCCAGGCTATGGCCATTTATGGCTTGATCCCACTACTGATTGGCAAGGGAGCTTTATCTCACTCTGCTAACCCAAAGCTAACTAGTTCCCCTTCCTCAGGCAGCTGATAGAGCTCTGCTTATGGGGGCTCATCCTATTGTTATGAGACAATGCAAACACCTGATTAGGTTAGCCTACTATAGCTTAGAACTCCAGACCTCAAACAACACACCAAATCCAGCTTCCTCAAGAGCAGGAATTACAGGTCTAGTTCCCCACACCCTTAGACGTGATTTTTTTTTTAATTGCATCACATGGAGCAGCTAGGTGGCACAGTGGATAGAACACTGGCCCTGGATTCAGGAAGAGCTGAGTTCAAATTCAGCTTCAGACACTTGACACTCACTAGCTGTGTGACCCTGGGCAAGTCACTTAACCCCATTGCCTAGCTAAAATAAAGTAAATTAAAATAAGATAAAATAAAATAAAAGTAAATTAAAATAAGATAAAATAAAATAAAATAAAATTGCATCACAGATGGCAAGTTTGCTCATCACAATTGGCTAATCTGTTTTTATATCTCTGCCTTAATATATCTTGCATTAGTTCTGCTACTACTTGTAGGTTCATAATTTTAACAACGCAGTAATTTCTTTATTAACCCACTTTTGAGGATAAAGTCTTTTTTTTTTAACAGAATACTTCCACATGCTGAAGGAATTCCCTGAAAGTTATTTATATGAGAAATGTGCTTTCTATTCAGTTGAATAAAAAGATTTAAGTAATAAGATGTTGGTTAAACCCAACTCTCACTCTTACATTATTGGGTACATTCTGAACCTCTGCGTAAAGAGATAAATATACTTAGATCCATCTCAAAGGTGCTTTTCAAATTGTCAAGCATTCTACCAGATTAAGAGAGATTGCTTCTAGACTCCTTCTGGGCCATTCCAACCACACCGGTGAGCCCAAGCTAGAACCTTCCCATAAGGGGCCTAAAGAAACACCAGGGAAGAGTGACCTTATCCCTTTCTCCAGAGTTAATATGAATCTCTGGAACTGGCTCTGTAAAAAATGTATCAACTTCCAGTGCGAATGTAAATGACCTAGAACATCCCCAATCACAAAAGAACTTGAAGCTTTTGTGGAGTCTGGGGCTAAGAGATGAGGGACTAGAGCTACCTAAATATTTCTTCAAGAAGATTGCAGGAGAGTAGCTAGGTGATGAAAACTATAAATATTTGGTTTACCCAACAAAACTGGTAATCGTTATTGCATTATAATTTTTAAAAAATTATTATATTAATTTATATTTGAAGAACAGAGAAATCCTCTTTAATTATAGCACAATGTTGGGAAGCAGCACAGCACTGGAGACAGACAACAAGCCTTAGAATCAGGATCAACCCAAGTGGCTTCCAAATCTTGATAAAGATGTATACTGGCTACATGACCCTATTCAAGTCACCTAACTTCTCAGTGCCCCAAGAGACTCTCTAGGATTATAAATTGCATAATCATTATTAATCTGTCTTGCTATACAGAATTATTACCTGAGAACTCCCAACATTGATGAAACCACTAGTCCAGTTGCTCCCAAAAAAACACACTTTTATATTTTATAATTAATGATCCCTTATTTACATTCAGCAGTGCAATATTCCAAGGTGTGGTGCCAAAATATATCTAATTGCCTCCTCCCCATTAATTTAACAAGCATATGGTGTACTTAGTCATACATTAAATTTTTGTATAAGTCATTATATCAGATGATACAGAGGACACAAAGCTTACAACCTAGAAGAGAAAACACAACATATAAAATCATAACTATACCATATAAAGATGATAAGTGAAGTGTTACAAGAACTGTAGGGCAGCTAGGCAACACAGTGGATACAGCTCTGGGCCTGGAGTTCGGAAGACATGAGTTCAAATCTGGCCTCAGATACTTACTAGCTGCGTAACCCTGGGCAAATCCTGTTTGACTCAGTTTCTTCATCAATAAAATGAGCTGCAGAAGGAAACAGCAAACCACTCCAGCATCTTTGCCAAGAAAACCCCAAATGGGATCATGAAGAGCCAGACAAAATTGAAACAACTCATCAACAACAAAATAAGAATTGGGAGCCAGTGGCTAGCACCTCTAAGTGAGGTGATTGGAAAGGTGCCATGGAGAAAATAGCATTTGATATTGGTTGTAAAGGATGTAGTAGGTAGAAACGGGATGAGCAGAGACATCTATGTGAAGGGAATGGTATGGGGGAAAAAAACCCACAGAGGCAAGAAACTGAGAGGTTTGTTTGAAGAATAGAGAAATCCTGTTCAATTATAGTGCCTTGTGCTATATTAATTATTATATAGTATTATGATATTGATTTATTTACTACATATTATATTAGTATATTATTAATATATCAATTATATGCTATCATATTATTTATTCATGTATTATCACATATTGATATATGAATTATGTATATTAATTCTAGCTCCTTGTGGGGCATACTGAGGGGCAGGGAAGAGAGGGAAGCCTAGAAAATTAAGTTGGCACTAGATTAGGGAAGGCCTTGAATGTGAGTTTGTATTTTCTATGCTATCATATATGGATACATATAATATATGCATGATTTATTAACATCACATGATACTAACTGCATCATATAGGCAATAAGGAGACAGTGAAAAGTTCATTATTATTATTATTATTAGATCCTCGATCAGAGAATAACTATTAAAACAGTGTATTAGGAAGATGAGTCTTCAGAGGAGAGCAGGATTGGATGGATAGGAGAGGACACAAGGGCTCAAGGGAGGAGCGTGTTGAAGAACCCAGAAACAGAGAGAACAGTTCAGTGATCATCCCAATCCCTAAGTGTGATGTCACTGGGGCCTGAACTAGGTAGGGTAATAGCAATAGAAAAGTAAGTATTTTAATGAGTTTATGAATGAACAGACTGGGCTTGCCAATTGTTTGGCAGTTAGAGACCAGGAAGGAGGAGGAATAAGGTTCTTATCTAGAGAAGCAGAGTGAAAGCTCTATTTGATGGGAAGTCTTTTTTGAAAGTCTAGGACTACATACAAGTAAGATGCTCATAATATAGAGAAGCTACTATGACACAGGGCACTTTGTACTCAATCAGCACATTTTCTTGTTAAAGATGATGGCTCTCTAAGAGTGGAGCCTCCAGGCTGCATGGCTGACTCATTTCCAAAGGACTTGCCAGAGGACCATGCTATAGAAATCTCTTCTTCCTAGAAGTTCACTCCTCCCCTGGACTTCTTATATTGGAAGTACCCTCTGCCCCTATGGCCTGTCCTTCTGATCGCTTGGTTCCTCCTAGAGCCTCTATTTTCAGGAGGGGCCAAGGTCAATCATATCTGCATTTCTCTCCAGGCTACACTTCTGTCATCTCCATAGGACATTCTCTACCACACACTTGCTCAGGAACCTTTCACCAACCCTCCCCCCCTTCATTTTCAGCTCCTTTTTTTATATGCTGTCCTCCTCAATCAGAATGTAAGCTCCCTGAGGTCAAGAGCTGTGTTTCTGTTCATTTTTTTTTTATTCCTAGCCCTTAGGCCAGAGCCTGGTACCTGGTAAGTGCTTAATGTTTTTCGATTTGACAGGCAGAAAGATATGCCCAATTTTGAAGATTATTGTTACTTTGCTTTCCTCTTCCTGCTGAAGGCCCATGCACTAAAGTTAAATTAAACTGGCCCCACTCCAACGGGTTAGTGAAAAGGAGTAATTTCCTTACAATACCGAAGTGATGGAGAAATAGATTCCATTTCCCAAGGCTGTCAGTTTGTTACCTTTAACAAAGCTTAAGACACATAGACATAGAGAAATCATCATATCAAAAATGCTTAAAGGAAAAGAAGGAAAAAAATGCCTGCTAGGTTATCTGCTGTTCCCCAACTCACACTGAGCCTGTTTCAGTTTCAACACTGAGTGACTCAGAGCCTGTGGGAGACCTTTGAACCCCTCACTTCTGTACACAAAAGATAAAAAGTATTTTGATACATAGAACATGATTCTAAATTAGAAAGAATATGGATGAAAAGTGACAAGGAATTTTTTCATTGGATATTTTTTTAATAAAGATTGCTTTCTACAAAGGACATATGAAGGAAGATGCTATCTGCATCCAGAAAAAGAACTGATAAATAGAAATATATATAGAATGATTATACAAAGATATACATATGTATATCTAATGGCAGGCATCTCTAGGGCAGGGGAGGGAGGGAAGAAAAATAGATTTACCTGATAACTTTATTATATATTTAAAAGAAATAGCAAGTTGTACATAACAGATTTTCAGTTATCTGTGTATTCATTTTTATTATACTATGTTATGGAAATGCTTGTTTTATCCCATAAATAAAAATTTAAATAAATGAAAAATTTTAAAAATATATTGCTTTCTTGTTTGCACCACAAGAGACATTCAAAAACACTTCCTTAGGTCCCCACACCTATATTTTCTTCTCCATATAGACTCTCACACAGGAGAAGATAAAGTCCCAACTATTAGGAACTTGTGACAAAGATATCTATATCCATGTATATATAGATATGTATGTGTGTGTGTGTATTTAAAATTTATGTGTCTATATTTTACCTCAAAGTGGTCTTTGAGTACACACACACACACACACACACACACACACACACACACACACACACATATATACACACATATATATGTATACATATTTAAATATTTGCATAATACTGGCCAAGAGCACTTTGTATATATATATACACACACACACATACATACACACACACAATCTATCTATCTACCTATATATATATATATACATATATATTCATATAATGCTGGCCAAAGACCACTTTGTATAATTTATGTGTGTATATGTATGTGTGTATACATACACATATATATACACACACACATGCACACATACACATACATATACATACGCACACACACATATATATTACATACACACATGCCGTTTGTATGTGTGTATATATTACATATACATATGCACACACATGTCTGTACACATATATACACATTATACAAAGTGGTCTTTGGGCAGCATTATAGTAATATATACATACATGATATACATATGTGCATATATATGCATATATACATATGTGTGTATATGTATGCATGCATATACATGTGTGTATATACACACATATAAATATGTATGTATGTTTATATCTGTTTCTATATATTTATATAAGGCTGGCCAAAGCCCCCTTTGGGCTAAAATATTCACCTAATTGAGGCAATACTAGGACTCTCCAATTGATGTCATAGGTTCAATGAAGCTAGAAAAGCTTTGAATATTGTTAAAGAAAAACATGTGGGGGGTGGAGCCAAGATGGCGGAGTGAAAGCAGTGACTTGCTTGAGCTCTCCCCCAAACCCCTCCAAATACCTATAAAAAATGGCTCTAAACAAATTCTAAAGCAGCAGAACCACAAAAACACAGAGTGAAACAAATTTCCAACCAAAGACAACCTGGATGGTTGATCAGAAAGGTATATCGTGATGTGCTGGTAGAAGAGCACAGTTTGGCGTGGGCAAACAGGCAGCAGCAAACCTGGAGCAGGTCTCAGAGGACTGAATCATGGGCAGCTGTGGTGGTTTCCAGACTTCTCAACCCACCAACACCAAAGACAGCTTAGACAGTCAGTGGGAAAAGTCTGTTTCTGTGGTGATGAGAGAGGAACTAGGTCTCGGCACCCTCCACCCCTCCCCTTCCAAGGGTGGCCCCAGGGTGGCAGTTGCCTCCTGAACTTCTGGCCCACAGACTGAGGGGAAATCCAGCGGCTGTTCAGAGGAGGATTGCAGGGATCTCTTTGCCAGTGGTGAGGCAGGAATCTCTTGCTTTGCCCACACTTGGATCTGGGTCAGAGTTCTAGGTGACAATCCTGGGGCAAGGAGGAGCACTGGTATGGTAGAGCTTGTAGTAGCTGGGGAGAAGAAACCCTCCTCACAGTTCTAAGACAGAAAAGACTGCTCATGGTCACTCATAGACCAGAGCATAGGCCAGGAAAGGAGTAAACACTTCATCCCTTATCATACCACCTTGGAAGAACTGAAAATTTACAGAAAAAAAACTGGGAAGAGAAATGAGAGTGATGCAAGAAAATCATGAAAAACAAGTCAACAGCTTGCTAAAGGAGACCCAAAAAAAATTGAAGAAAATAGTACCTTAAAAAATAGCCTAACCTAAATGGCAAAAGAGGTCCAAAAAGCCAATGAGGAGAAGAATGCCCTAAAAAGCAAAATTGGCTAAATAGAAAAGGAAGTCCAAAAGATTACTGAAGAAAATACTTCCTTAAAAATTAGAATAGAGCAATTGGAAGCTAGTGACTTTATGAAAAATCAAGACACTGTAAAACAAATCCAAAAGAATGAAAAATTAGGAAACAATGTAAAATATCTCATTGGAAAAAATAACTGACCTGGAAAATAGATCCAGGAGAGAGAATTTAAAAATTATTGGACTATCTGAAAGCCATGATCAAAAAAAGAGCCTAGACATCATCTTTCAAGAAATCATCAAGGAAAACTGCCCTCATATTTTAGAACCAGAGGGCAAAATAGAAATTGAAAGAATCCACCTATCTCCTCCTGAAAGAGATCCCCAAAGGAAAACTCCTACGAATATTAGAGCCAAATTCCAGAGTTCCCAGGTCAAGGAGAAAATATTACAAGCTGCCAGAAGCAAACAACTCAAGTATTGTAGAAACACAATCAGGATAACATAAGATTGAGCAGCTTCTACATTAAAGGACCACAGGGCAAGGAATATAATATTCTGGAGGGCAAAGGAGATAGGATTACAACCAAGAATCACCTTCCCAGAAAAACTGAGTATAATCCTTCAAGGGAAAAAATGGTTATCCAGTGAAATAGAGGACTTTCAAGCATTCTTGATGAAAAGACTAGAGCTGAATAGAAAATTTGACTTTCAAATACAAGACTCAAGTGGAACATAAACAGGTAAACAGGAAAGAGAAATCATAAGAGACTTATTAAGGTTGAACTGTTTATATTCTTACATGGAAAGATGATATTTGTAACTCATGAGACCTTTGTCAGTATTAGGGTAGTTGGAGGGGAAAAAAAATATATATATATATATATATATATATATATATATATATATATATATATGTATGTATGTATATAGATAGATAGATAGAGAGCACAGGATGAGTTGAAGATTAAGGGGTCATATCTGGAGAGGATCATACTAGGAGAAGAAGAAAGGGAGAGGTAAAATGGGGTAAATTTTCTCACAAAAAAACAAACAGAAAAGAAAAGGCTCTTACAGTGGAGGGGAAACAGGGAAAGGTGAGAGGGAATGAGTGAATCTTATTCTCATAGGATTTGGCTTAAGGAGGGAATAACATACATACTTAATTGGGTATGGAAATCAGTCTTACCCTACAGGAAAATAGGGGGAGAAGGGGACAAGACAGCAGGGGGATAATAGAGAGGAGGACAGATTGGGAAAGGGGGTAATCAGAAGCAAATACTTCTGAGGAAGAACAGGGTCAAAAGAAAAAATAGAATAAATGATGGGGGCAGGATAGGATTAAGGGAAATAGAGTTAGTTTTTCACAATATGTCTACTATGGAAGTGTTTTGCATAACTGTACATGTATAACCTATATTGAGTTGTTTGCCTTTTCAATGAGGGTGGGTGGGGAGGGAGAAAGGAAGAAAATTTGTAACCCATGTTTTCACATGCAACCAGGAAATAAGAACTACAGGAAATGGGGTACAGAAATCTATCCTGCCCTACAGGAAAATAGAAGGAGAAGTGGAGGAGAGATAGAAGAGAGGGAAGACTAGAGGAAGGGGTATTCAGAATGCATGCCATCTTGGGGTAGGGGAAGGGGGGAGATGGACTGAAAATTTGGAACTCAAAACGTTGTGGAAGTAAATGTTGAAAAATAAAAATAAATAAATTTATATTAAAAAAAAAGAAAGATGTAAGTTTGCTTTGCAGCAACTAGCTTAGATCAGTGTGGGGAAGCATGTCACCAGAATGTCAGCCATGTTGTCTCCCCCAGTTAGAATGCCAGCTCCTTGAGGGCAGGGACTGTTGAGTTTTTGTCTCTTTATCCCCAGCACCTAGCATAGCTCCTGTGCTTACTAAATAAACAGCCCTAATAAATTCCTATTAATTGATTAATGTTAAAGCAATTTTTTAAAAAATCTTTGAACTAGATTAAAATAACTTAAAGGCTCTTAGCCCTATGTGTCCCTCTGTAACCAACCTAATCGCAAGAGCAGTAAAAAAAGAGGCAGAGGATGCTAGAACCACAGGGTTCTTGGATTATCTGCTTTAACACTAATAATTTACAATTAATCTTTCCAGTCTAAGGTAATCTACTCTAACACTAATTTTGTTATTGATACTATAAATGTGCAATCATTGAAAATCAATGAATAACTGTACCACTAGAAGACCTGAATCACATGCATGTTAAATTCTCCCTTTACAGGAGGTCAGGTAGCATAAAGGGTTTGCAGGTAAACAGAAGAATGACCAGTGGCTTTCCCTAGAAAAGTGGCACCAGCATTGAGGCAGGCAGCAGAGGTGAGTGGGTCAGAGAAGAAGAGGTTTCCTGTCTGAAATCTCCTAGGTTTCTAATTCTACCTCACAGAGAAGGCATCAAGACCCCACAAAGAGAAGTGAAACTCTTCTCAAAACCCACATCTGGAAAAGCTTTCCCCAGAATCCTCCAGCAGGATGTAACAGTTCAAAGAGAAAAATCAAGAAGAGTTTAAAAGGGTAAAGGAGCAAGCATTTACCCAGTGCCTACTGTGTGTCAAGGACTGCACCAGGTCATTTATATATCGGATGTCATCTGAGCCTCACAACATCCATGCAGAGAAAGTCATATTGTTACCCTCGATTTACATTTGAATTGCCCAGAATCCCAAAGCTAGTGTCTGAGGCCACATCTGAATTCAGGTCTTCCTGACTCCAAGCCAAGTACTCCATTCAACTGCTTCACCTAACCACAGAAACACAAGCAAAAGCAGAAAGAAGTTCTCTTCAAGATGAGAGTCCTCGTTGCACGAAGTGAGCTGAATGTCAAAAAATATGAAGCTGTCTAGATCTTAAATACAGAGAACGAAGATCTTAAGTGAAATTCAAAAGAAACACCCAATTAGAAGCAAGAAAAGAAGGTATTGTACTCAATTGTAGCCTCTCCAAACTGACCCAATTAAAGAATCTGTTGCTTCTTAAAAGTGAGAACAGTGAAGACATTCTTTGATCATCACTGTTTTGTAGAGATGTTTAACTTATAACAAACATTGACATACTAAGGAGGCAAAAAAAAAAATGCCTTTGAACCAGCTTAGCTGAACATTCCACCATCTCCTCTCCAGATAGATAGTCTGGTAACCAAGGGCAGCACTGAATTAGAGTACAAGATCATTTGCAAGGCTACATTTATTGTTTGCTGATTACAAGCAAGTATTCAGCAAAGTAAAGCAAAATGCAGCCTCAAAAAAATCTCTCCTTGAATTAATTAGCTGCCACAAATCCATTCAGATCATACAGATTCCATAAGATTTGACCATGAAGATTTTTAATTAAATGTTTCATTAGGAACCAGACAGTGAATATCAATACAACAATTGAACATGCTTAATAATATTAAAGTTAATTAATTTCAAGGCCTTAAGAATCATAACTTTTTTTTTCAGTCCCTCCTTTGAAATCCCATTACAGATAATTTGGTTCAAAAATTTATTGAAGTTGAATGAGCAATACAGTTTACTAGTAGAGAGAATATGTATACCAGGGAAATCATGGGTCCATTTAAACACCAAAGTGTGTAATAATGGGAAAAGCACTGGCTTTGAAGTCAGAGGTTCTGAGTTCAAATTCTGCTTGTCACTTACTACTACTTGTGTGATCCTCTTGAAGACAATTACAATAACCTCTCTGGGCCTCCATTTCTTTATCGGTTTAATGGGTAGAGCAGTGGATTTGACCTATAAGGTCCCTTTCAATCATAGTTTTATGATCCTACCCAATAGGACCTTCAAGACTTCACTTAATCGCCCTCTATGGAACATATGAAACTGAAGTTGCCTTTATATTACCAAACAAAATCTTTCCTCAAGATAGATGAATGACATCAATAACATCTTACTTTTTCAGTCTTGTGCTCAAACACACACACACATTTTGCACATCAGAAAGACTGCATATCCTCATGGAATGATTAATGAGTGACATGTGAAAAAGGATGATGTGGGGGTGGGGGAAGGTTCTTTTCACCTGTTCCCCCCTCAGACCTATATGTATGCCTTGAAAAAGAAAGATGTGCAACGCAAAGCAGCATATGATCTAGTTGAAAGAACTCTAGGCAAGGATCTTGAGGCCTTGCATATTAGGCCTCAAGTGGCCTGACTCCACTGCTTTCTACCTGTGTCACCTAGAGCAAGTGACATCACCTCCTAAACCCTATGCAATGTTTGGATAATGATGCTGGCCCTGCCCTTACCTACCTCTTCAGGCTGTAGCAAGAATTGAAGAGTTTGATTTAAAAGGAACCTCAGTGGTCATCTAGTGCCAGGGGCACATAAAAAAATGCCCACCACAACACCTATGGCAAGTGGCCATCTAGCCTGTGCTTACAGACCTCCAAAGAGTATTTGTAAAAACACTTTGTAAATTATGAGGTATCATACAAATGAATCTTAATTTGTTTATCAGTGGATGAGCTACTAAATTCTCTCAATCCCTGATGATTCCAGAGTAAAACTACTAACTGAACCACTAGTCTGGACATAGTACAGAAAGTCCCCAAGAAAAATTTCAAAATTGGGAAATAAATAGGAAATTGAATAGAACAAGGCTACAAGGCTTGTACCAGGCCATGGACCACAGGCTGGGAGTCACTTGAAAGTATCCATCCCTGTCTTCATTTTAGAGGCCACTACTTTTTCTTTAAGCTCAAAGTTCCAAATTCCTTTCTTCACAAAACAAGAACCCAAACCTCAGATGCCAACAGATTTTACAACCAAGGGCCCACAGGCATTGGGTGCATGTATTAAAATGAGAGGTCCATTCCATTTTTTGAAACCAGCACATTTAACTAGGAAAATAATTGGCTCCTTACATTCATTTCCAAAATTCCAATGTTTCTCCTCAGCTCAAACCCCAAGCATTTCGAAGAGGGGAAGTAAATGGAAGGGAAAGGTCTCTGACAGGAAGAAATATTTCCAAGTAGAGATGTTTCAGATGTTGTCCCCACTTGTTAAGCACAGGGACTTTTCCAGAAACAACTGAGGCAATTAGAAAGTACTTAGAACCACTTTGAAATGTAAATGGAGCCGTAAGAGTGACATCAAATAGTAAGCTCCTGTCAGAGACATGAAAGAGGATGGATTCTGGTCCAGGAAGGTAACAAAATGGAATGATAATAACAGAGCTTCACATTTGACTACTATCTGTACTTTCAAAGTACTTTTACCTGCATTAGCTAGCCTGAGTCTCATAAGAAGCCTAGCAGGATAGAGGTGATAATAATAGTGATATTTATATCAAACTAAGATCTGCAAAGCACTTTACAGAAGTGATCCTTACCACTTATTCCTAAGTCTGGACTCTTTCCCGAATACCAAAATCAGGATCAGTAAAAAACCTGGTCCTAGAACCACCAACAATCTAGTCTGCCTAGAGTTCTGAAATTAGGTGTTAATTCCTTTGTCTTAAGGAATTGCTTACTTTTAAAATAATAACAACTCTGGAAAATAACCAAATTACAGATGATTCACATTTAAATATGTACAGCCTCTGGGCAGGGTCTCTGGTGCAGCTGAATACTTCCCATTCCAGGGAGGGGTGAAAGGGAAATTCCAGCACAGATGAAATTGGGATATTCAGAATGCTGGGATGCCCAGATTTGGGTAAATACGATAAGGAGCTGGAAGGAGTCAGAGGTAAAAATCGGGGTCACTATACTCAAAGACTACAACAATAACAAAACAAAGAATAGAAACAGCAAAAACAATGAAAACCGAATACTATGGAATTACAATGAGTGCCTAAGCCTGACACCAAAAGAGAGATATGAGAAGGTACCTCCTCCTTCCCTTCTTTGCAGAGGTATGGTACACTACACATATTAATTGATATAATGAGTTTTTCCCTAATTTTTCTCCTCTTTTTTCATTCTTTATTATAAGCCAAACTTGTGGGTTCCAAAAACTTGCCTTTTTAATACTTTAATATCGTTTCAATAAAATTAGTCTCCTTTGCATTCCTCTGTATTTTATCCATTAACCCATTATTCTGAGAAGGGGGGGCTATAAACATCGCCAGATGCCGTCAACATTTGTCTCAGATATTGTGCAGTCTTTTTAAGTTTTTAAATTTTTACTTCAGTTTTCCTCATTAGGAAAATAAAGTTCCTGGAATTCACCTCCAACCTCGTACAAAAAGGTATGGCGGTACATGAAATGTATTCCATAAAGAGGGAAGTCAGTTTTATATGAGCACTTCATTTTTACACTGCCTTTTAAACGAATACCAGCAATGTCCCTCTGAAAAGATTAGAGGTGTCCAACCTGAACTAAGGACTCAAGCCAGGAGGGCTCATTAGCAAATTCATAAATTAGAATTAATCGCTTGCACTTTAATATAGTGTTATTGAAGATCAAAAGGCCCTCTAGACTCAAAGAAGTACATCTTTAATAGTGAAATTCACACATATCTTAACGGATGATGGAGATATTTTTGAAAAGGGAAATATACCTGGTAGCCCTCAGTTTCCTTCAAGATGCTGTTGGGTGCCTATTTTCCAACCAGGCCAGTTAGGTTGTTAAGGTCTAGTGACTACCAATTACCAGTCTCTGACACAGGAAAGAGTATTGATCTTAGAGGGCTCAGAAGGCACCCCTGGCCCTTTGTTTTCTTCCATCTGTGTCTAAGATTTCAAGCACCTTATCACACAAGCCAACTGATTTGACTTTCTTCATGGGCACACATAACTCAAGAGAATATGCATACTGATATACCAGGAAATTCTCCTCAGTCACCAAACCACAGAAGGCCCTGCTTTGCCCCAATGAGACCTCACCTGATTCTCTTGCCTGTTAACCGGGTCACTCTTTTCCATCTTCACGGAATGAAGGTCAGACTAGGAGACAGCAGCCTTGAAGTACTCCCTCTCTTCCCCTCCCCCCTTTTATAAACTGACTCTGGCTGGTATGCGAGGAAGAGAAGCCTCGTCAGAGCTATTGGCAGCAGCTGTAACCAGCCAGCTCTCACCAACTCCCCTATCTTCCTGATTGTGGCAGCATTGGTGTTATAGATAGTTCTAGACTATGCCAAGTGCTATCAGGATTTGGGGAGTTAAACATCATGCTAAGATTGCAGGCTTTGGAGAGTTAAACATCATGCTAAGATTGCAGGCTTTGGAGAGTGGTGTGGTAGGGCTTTCAATGACAGACAAAAAGCTGGGACAGAGTTTATGGGGGAAAGCTTTCTTTGCCATTACTAAGAAAACACTGAAAACATGCTTCCATTTTAAATTAATAACACTTGATAACACTGCCTGCCCCTCCCCATCCCCAACACTGGGAATGGTAAAAAAAAAAATCCAATTCAACATTATATTAAATATTTACCACAGCTAGGATTGTTAACCAAGGGTCTATGAGGGTTTTTTTTTTAAATATATTTTGATTATATTTCAATATTATTGGTTTCTTTGTAATCCTAATTCATTTTATTTTATGCATTTATAAGCATTATTCTGAGAAGGGAGCCATATGATTCAGCAGACTGTCAGAGGGGTTCTATGATACAAGAACTCCTGAAACAAGGGCAGGATATTGTGCTAGGAAAAAAAAAAAGTACAATCATCTCTATCCTCAAAACAACCAAAGGGAACATGTCAAGTACACAGATAGGTAAATACAAGTTTAAAAAAAATCAATAGCCCTGAAAGTAAGAAACATGAAAGGCTTAGAGTAGGGGGTAGCATATCAGCTTCCCAAAGCACCTAGCACAGTGCCTGGCACACTGTAAGTGCTCAATAAATCTTACTGATTGATTGGCCTGGAAGAAAGCAAAGGATAGTAAGGTTCAGAAGAAGCTGAGGATTTGAAGAGGTAAGGAAGGGTTACATTCAGGTATGGGAGACAAGCCTATGAGAAGACACAGAGTCAGGTCAGTTTGGCCCACAATGTGGCATGCATGAAGAACAGTAATAGGAAATAAGACTGAAAAGGTAAGAGGAGGGCTTCAAATACAAGCCTTTGGAGTAGGTATCTTATTGGAGCAGAAACAGGGAGCCAATGAAGGTCCTGGGGCAGGGCCTAATCAGACATGTGTTTCAGGAAGATGACTTTATCAGCTCAATGAAGAATTTTTTGGTGAAGGGAAAAAAGCAAAATAGGGAGACTGGTGAGGGCAGGATGATGGGGTGCTGGTCCAGATTCCAGAGTGAGAGGCTCGTTGGCCTGCCCGAGGGAAAATTCTTTTATTGTCCCTGCATTCCTTTCCCTGGGGTATCTACAGTTAAGTCATATAGACTTCCCTTTGGGGTCTTTCCTAAAACATAACCAAACAAATGCAGGCTAATAAAATAAAATAAAAAGTGGCTCAAATAAAAGGTGTTACAGTGGATAGAGTGCTGGACTTGCAGTCAGAACTGCCTGTGTTCAAATCTGGCCTCAGACACTTGACACTTACTAGCTGTATGACCCTAGGCAAGTCACTTTAACCCCATTGCCTCACCAAAAAGCAAAGCAAAGCAAGCAAACAAACCTTAAAAGAGATCTCAAAGAGTCAAACAAAACAGAAAAATGACTAAATTAACAAACAAAAAAAAATCAGGCAGAAGAACTAGGAGTGAGCAGTGACAAGAAAGCCAAAGAAGAAGAAAATATATAGGAATTTGGGGTGTTTGACACCCTCAAAAGCCACAGAGAGGTCAAGAAGGGTAAAGACTGAGAAAAAGCTATCATATTTAGTGGCTAAGAATGACTAGTCATCTTGGAAAGAATACTTTCATTCAAGTAATGAGATCAGAAACCAAATTACAGAGTTGAGTGGGGGAGTGAAGAAATAAAGATAGTATGTAGGGACAAATTTAGCTAGGAATCAAGCTGTGAAAAGGAGAAGATTTGACGGTTGCTTGAGGGGATTTTGACATCAAGAGAAGATTTCTCAGGAATAGGAAAGATTACAGCATGTTTGTGGGCAATAGGGAAAGAGCTGGTAAATAAAGTGATATTGAAAATAAGAGGATAAGAAAGAATGATAAAGGGGTAAGATCCCAGGGAAGATGGGAGTGAAGTAGGTCAAGGTTATAACAAATAATGAAGAATGTCTTCATTCCACCAAATTCAGCTTTAAAAGGTATTCTAATTGGATTAACCAGGGCTTTTAAATGGAAAATGTCTTTTCATTAGTTTCTGGTATTAGATATTTTTACATTACACTGGTTTACATGTTTTCTTCTTTTTTCTGCATAATATCAGAACAAGGCCTGACTCTAGATCAATGAAAATGAAAGATAGCTGTTGTCTAATAAATGCTTGCCTATAATGGTTGACTTCCATCTAACCTCATTTGCCAATAATGACGACCATTCATTGGGGGAAGTCATAGGATTTCAGAATCCCATAAGATTGGTACAGGGATTCAAGTAAATTGTGGGTATAAAGAGAATTATTATAAGGAAGCATTTATGTAATGTCCCAAGACTGGTTAGAGTAGGGGGAAGAGAGTAAGATGGAGAGGGAATCAGTCCTCTGCTGTTTCCAAGAGTAAATTGAGGGAACTGAGAAACTGCAATGGCCTCCAGCTGTGACTGGGAAGAGGTTCACAGGCTGTATCAAGTAGGAGGAAGACAGGCTGCATCAGTAAATCTACAATGACATCTTCAAACTCAGGGATCCTGGAAGACATTATAGTTTCACTGATGTACAGGCAGAAAGAATGGAGATGACTTTGGCATCAGGTGACGCCCTATACCCAAGTATAATCAGATCTCCATGCTTTTTAATGAAGTCAAGATGAGGAGAGACTGGGGAATGACTGCTCTGTAAGGTATGGTGGAAAGGACAGTGGATTTGAAATCTGAGGGTGCCAGATCAAATCCTAGCCTTCCACAAGCTACCTACACAACCTTGGGTAAGTCACTTCAACTAAGGAGGGAAAAAAATCAGATTATTCAGCTTTTCTAATATCCTTCTTCAAGCTCTAAATCTATTACCGCATAATTATGATAATACTTGTACTATCTAACTGATACGTTGTTTTAAGGAAGACAGTTGGAAAAAATGCAAAAATAATTTACGTAGAAATGTAGAATATATAAATACAGTATATTTTGTGCCCAAAGAAAAGCACATTTTTGGTATGGAAATCATAGATAGGATTTCATAACTTGCTCTCTTGCCATAAGGGCTATCACCATTCCAGCCAGTAGGCACTAGATATAACTTGCATCTATCTGTATTGTGCTATGCAGTTAATGGGGTATTTTCATATACCTTGTCTCATAAGACTTAAAGCTGGATGGAAACTTAGAGGCCATGAAGTCAAATCCCCTCATTTTTATAGAGAAGGAAACTGAGGAACAGGGAGGTTAATTAGTTTCTCCAAAGTCACAAAGGTAGTGAGTATCAGAGAAACTATAGTTTATAGTGTATTGGAGAGAGTACTGGACTTGGAATCAGAAAGACCTTCTTTCAACTACACCTCAGACACTTGCAAGCTCTGTGACCCTGTGCAAGGCATTTATACTCTTTGGACCTCAGTTTTCTCATCTGTAAACTCTAAAACTTGGACACAATGGCCTCCAAGCTCTAACTGGCGATCTAAGGAACCCAGATCCTCTGGCTCCAAATTCGTCCCCTTTTTAACTACTTTTTTTTGGTCTTTCCCTCTTATTTAATCATCACAACACTATGAAGTCAGAGGGTCAGATACTTTTACCACCATTTTGAGGATAAGGAAATAAAGCATCTATGAAGCTAAGTGACTAATCTAAGGCTATCCGGCTAGTTCATAGCTGAGCTGAGAAATGAGCCTAGCTCAGCTTTAAGTCTACTGTTATTTAACTTTGCCACAGTGTAAAAGGCAGCTAGGTGGCACAGTGCATAGAGTGCCAGGCCTGAAGTCAGGAAGACTCATCTTCATGAGTTCAAATTTGGCCTCAGACAATCTGGTCACACTTGCCTGTTACCCTGGGCAAGTCACTTAACCCTGTTTGCCTCAGTTTCTCATCTGTAAAAACTAGCTGGAAAAGAAAATGGCAAGCCACGCCAGTATCTTTGTCAAGAAAATCTCAAATGGGGTTAAGAAGAGTCAGACTGAAATTTAACTGACTGAACAGTGGGGGGAAAAAAGGTAATGACTGTCATACAAGATAGCAATGATGACAGTAACCTAAGCATAACAACATCAGAAACTCCCTTTAATCATACAGAGACCACTGCAATGATCACAGTAGACCAGATTAAAATATGTCTCTTACCTGTTAGCTCTTATGGACTAAACTCCCTGACTGTAGAAACCTATAATGACAACGGATGTGAAGGGGCAAAAGGAGAAGGACTAAACAGGGGTGGTAGAGAATGGTTAAACTCATCAAAAAATGAAGAAGAAAATGAGAGAATAAGTAAAAAAGCAAAAAGTAAGGCTGTCTTGCTTCTTTCAGAACAGTAAACACTTATCAGACATCCCTGTGTGTAGACTTAATAAT